>NC_092131.1:87043296-87703296 GCF_043159975.1 Macaca nemestrina | reverse complement strand
CCCCGTCTCTACTAAAAATACAAAAAAATTAGCTGGGCGTGGTGGCGGATGCCTGTAGTCCCAGCTACTCAGCCTGAGACAGGAGGGAGAATGACTTGAACCCGGGAGGCGGAGCTTGCAGTGAGCCGACGTTGCGCCACTGCACTCCAGCCTGGGTGACGGAGCAAGACTCTGTCTTTAAAAAAAAAAAAAAGAAAATGTTTACTGCAGAGCAATCTTGGGGCAATACCTGCAGAGGGAGTGAAGGAAGCATGATCGGGCAGAAGGAGAGGTAGAATTGAAAGGACACAAAGATATAAAAATGCGTACCCTCCCTTCCCCCCCCCCATGTTGCTAAACTCTTTGTTCTGCTTTCTAATCTTTGCACATACCAGAGATTTCATAAGTTCTGTGAGTACCTGTTTTTCTGCACGTACCAGAGATTTTGTTTTGCACATACCAGAGATTTCGTAAGTTCTGTGAGTATCTGTTTTTCTGCACGTACCAGAGATTTTGTAAGTTCTGAAGCAAGGTCACAAGACGTGTTTAAGTAAGATAAACTCTTGCTGCCATAAACCTGCTCTCCCGCCTCAAAGGTTGAACCGAAATATCAGAAATGGCAGGAACCAATCATAGTTAGCCAAATCGCCTTGTTCAAACACTAGCCAATCATATATCTGATTTGTATAATAACTCTATGCCCACTTTTCTTAGACTATATAACACTGCTCGGAGCTCAGTGGGGGAGCTCTCCTGCCCGTCTCGTTTCGCGAGCGAGTGAGAGTTCCAGGTTCGAACCTGTAATAAAGATCCTTGCTGCTTAGCTTTGACTCTGGACTCTGGTAGTCTTCTTCGAGGAATAAACGGTCTAGGCATAACAGAATTTTGATGCAGTCACAACAAAGGCCTTGGCCAATCCCATAGGTATTCCAGCTTTCTTTAGAGCTCGATTGACCAAGCCTCTATATCCCCTTACTATTTATTAGATGTTGACTGTCGCTGGGGAGGAGGCCTTACTTTCTTTTTTTTTTTTTTTTTTTTTTGAGGCGGAGTCTCGCTCTGTCGCCCAGGCTGGAGTGCAGTGGCGCGATCTCGGCTCACTGCAAGCTCCGCCTCCCGGGTTCCCGCCATTCTCCTGCCTCAGCCTCCCGAGTAGCTGGGACTACAGGCGCCGCCACCACGCCCGGCTAATTTTTTTGTATTTTTAGTGGAGACGGGGTTTCATTGTGTTAGCCAGGATGGTCTCGATCTCCTGACCTCGTGATCCGCCCGTCTCGGCCTCCCAAAGTGCTGGGATTACAGGCTTGAGCCACCGCGCCCGGCCTGGAGGCCTTACTTTCTGCAGACTGGTTCTCTGTCACTGTTACAGTCTTGCCAATGCACCACAATGTAGCAGTCTCTCGCTGCCCAAGGTATCATCCTAAGTTCTTTGTCTCACGACCAAGAAAGTTAAGGATGCTGGACACCAAGGGTGAGTTTGGAATGAAAGTTTAATAAGTGAAAGAAGAAAGGACCCAGAAGAGGATTGTTGTTTTTACAGTTGAATGCAAAGGCTTTTATGGGAAACCCATGAGGGCTACGAGCCTCCTTTGCATAAAAGGTGAATTTATCATAGCCCCACCCTGTCTTCCTAATGCGCATGTGGGCCCCTTATTGCACATGTGTCAGGGGACAGAATTTTCCATTGCAGGCATATACGAGCAAGTCACCTGTGTAGCCCTTCTTATGTCTGTGGTCATGTCTTAGGTAAGCCCCTGTGCAAATTCCCTTATCTGTGCCTGCAGGTTGTTGTTTTGTTTGAAAGGATTAAACCAAGGACCCACCCTAACTGCCTGCCTGATCAGGCTTTTTCTTTTCTCCTCTGTCACTACAAAGGCTATTTATTCCCAGAGAGAGACTCAGCTGAGAGCTAGCTGTTCATCACCATCACTAGTCAGTGGAGGGAATGAGTGCCGTGTTCCTGAAGTGGGGGAACCGGGACATGCACCACTGCATCTACTACACCTTGCCCAATTACTTCCTTGGCATACATTCCTAGATGTGTTTAGAGAACATGGACTTTTGATAAGGCTTTAGATATTATCAGTTGCCTTCTATAAAAGTGGTATTTTGGCGGGATTGCTCACGCCTGTAATCCCGGCATTCTGAGAGGCCGAGGTGGGCACATCACGAGGTCAGGAATTTGAGACCAGCCTGGCCAATACGGCAAAACCCCGTCTCTACTAAAAACACAAAAATTAGCCAGGTGTGGTGGCGGGAGCCTGTAATCCTGGCTACTGGGGAGGCTGAGGCAGGAGAATCGCTTGAAACAGGGAGTCAGAGGTTGCAGTGAGCCGAGATCATGCCATTGCACTCCAGCCTGGGCAACAAGAGCAAGACTCTGTCTCAAAAAAAAAAAAAAAAAAGTGATATTTCACTTCTAATAGGAGAGCAAGAGACCATTTTTTCTTCTCTGTCAAACAATAACATGCCCTTGCCTGCTCTTTTATCTGTGATTCCACAGCATTTCACACATTCTCTATTATACCGTCTCACATTCAGTGGGAATTCTTTCTTCTTGGTCTCCTAAAATACACTGTTTTCGAGAACAGAAAGGGTGTTTTATTCACACTTATGTCTCCTGATCATGTACCATGTATACAGTCAGTCTCTAATTAATACATGTTAAGTAAATTAATGTCTCATTGTAGAAGACTAGGGAGTCACAGAAGATTAACTAACTAGAAACAACGAAAATACTATACAAAAAAAATTAGACATGGTGCAGAATCAAAAGATGGTTGTGGAAGAAATGGAATGTGTTTTTCATGAAGGAGGAATGTAACTACCCAATGGGTTCACCTTGCCCACAGCCTACACAGAGCCAATTTATCAAGACAGGGGAATTGCAATGGAGGAAGAGTAATTCACACAGAGCCGGCTGTGTGGGAGACTAGAGTTTAATTATTACTCAAATCAGTCTCCCCAAGCATTAGGGAAAGCAGAGTTTTTACGGACAACATGGTGGGTGAGGGGAAGCCAGTGAGACATGAATGCTGACTGGTCAGTTAGGAAACAAAATCCTAGGGAACTGAAGCTGTCGTCTTGTACTGAGTCAGTTCCTGGGTGGGGGCCACAAGATCACATGAGCCAGTTTATCAATCTGGGTGGTGCCAGCTGATCCATCAAGTGCAGGGTCAGCAAAATATCTCAAGCACTGATCTTAGGAGGAGTTGAGGGAGGGTCAGAATCTTGTAGCCTCCAGCTGCATGACTCCTACACCATAATTTCTAATATTGTGGCTAATGTTAGTCCTACAAAGGGAATCTAGTTCCCAGGCAAGAAGGAGGTCTGCTTTGGGAAAAGGTTGTTATTGTCTTTGTTTTAAATGACTAACTATAAACCAAGTTTCTCCCAAAGTTAGTTCAACCTACCCCAGGAATGAATAAGGACAGCTTAAAGCTTAAAAGTGAGATAGAGTCAGTTAGGTTAGATCTCTTTCACTGTCTCAGTCATACTTTTGCAAAGATGGTTTCAGGAAAGTGTCATGATGTGTACAATATCATCTGAAAAAGAATAAATGAGAAGCCTAGCTCTTCAATAAAGAGGCAACAATTAATGAAGGGTGAATTATCAAAAACAGAGAAGTGGTGTAATAAATATAGCTCAGGTAATATAAAAGGTCAGGGACAAAAGTGTGTTTTTTTCCCCAGCTCTGCTACTTATAACTTGATGAGACTTTTTGATAAATCTTTTTGGAAGCTCTTAAAAACTACCAATGCCAGCCAGGTACAGTGGCTCATATGTGTTAATCCCAGTACTTTGGGAGGCCAAAGCAGGCAGAACACTTGAAGTCAGGAGTTCGAGACCAGCCTGGCCAACATGGCGAAACCACTTGTTTAATAAATAAAGTTTTGGTGTCACAAAAGAAATAGTACCGAACATAACATTTTCTTTTTAATTCTCAGCAAGGCAATGTACTTCTACAGAAGGATGTGCCCTTACAGATGGAGCAATGGTGAGTGCACACTTGGACAAGGGAGGGGAAGGGGTTCTTATCCCTGACGCACATGGCCCCTGCTGCTGTGTCTTTCCCCTATTGGCTAGGGTTAGACCACACAGACTAAACTAATTCAGATTGGCTAATTTAAAGAGAGTGATGGGGTGAGTGGTTTCATGGGAAAAATGGTTATGGCAGAGCAGGTAATCGGAATGAGTCAGGGTAGAGCAGGTAATCAGAATGAGTCAGAGTGGAGCAGGTAATCGAAAAAGGTTGCTTTACAAGGAAGTTAAGTTTAAAAGTAGAAGGCAAAGAATTGAACGTACTGACATACTGATTCTTTGAAGAGAAATTTAGAACTCATATCTAACAACTTCTCCTCTTGTATTTCCTTACATTTTTTTCTCTTCACATTTCTTTAACATGTCTTGGCTTTGTTGTTTTGCTTGATTTTCC
Source organism: Macaca nemestrina (assembly GCF_043159975.1). Taxonomy (NCBI): domain Eukaryota; kingdom Metazoa; phylum Chordata; class Mammalia; order Primates; family Cercopithecidae; genus Macaca; species Macaca nemestrina. The sequence goes on along the minus strand of NC_092131.1, from coordinate 87,698,882 downwards.
AAAAGAAGAAGCTTCTCTGGATAAGGTGGAGGATAGTTAAGGGAGGTTTTAGTAAGTGCCATTTTTATGAGCCTCTGCACCAACCCACAGATGCATGGTGTGACACAGCACCCAACAAGAATAAGTACACCCATTACGGCAGTGAGGGAAGTAAGAATTGAGGCTATTATTCTTTTCCATTTACTGAACCACTTTTCTAGCCATCCTGTAAAGGAGTCATTTACCCCTGAGTTGTTGGCTAACTCATTGGACAGAGCAGTCAGATCTTGCAATGCCTTTGTTGTACTTCCATCAGAGGCAGTGTTGTTTGGGATGAAAGTACAACATTGAATTTTATTCATGACGCAAATTCCTCTTCTTTCTGCTAATATGTCTAAGGCTATCCTATTTTCCCAAGCCATCTGGCTAGTAGCCCCTAATTGCTCAGTTATTCCTTTAACAGCATCTCTAGTGTAGTCAATAAATCGCTGTTGGTTGTAGTAGATGTAGCTTATCCAGTCTACATTTGTATTAATTGTCACTCACCAAAATATTGACTCAAATCCTGCAGCTATTTGATTTCGGGCTTTAAATTGATCTGGCATTCCCCATGGGACTCCAGTTGTGTTTAAATAGATGTTAGAGTCGAAAGACCCGTATGTGGCTTCTCTTGCTTTACAATGCCTTATTTTCCTTCCTCTGGTTGATGAAATGCCAGGGTGAAAGGGATAGCCCATTGTACTAAAGCACAAGTGCCACTCCAGTTATTTGGCAGAGTTTCCGGTAAAGGTCCACAATACCACCACACATCTGCTCAGGGATGAAAAAGGGCTGACTGATTGGTAAGCTCTTGGAAAGTATTAAGTTCACTGCATCCCTTCAGGTCTCCAAGGAACACTAAGTTTCCTCCTTGTCACGAGAGACAAGAAGTGAACTTAATGTTGGGAGATGGAAGCTGGATGGCCCTTGGGGGCTGACCCACAGGGTGCCGGACTTCGGGATATAGCAGAGAGAGAGCTTGGCGTGACTTGTTACTCCAGGCTGTAGAATTCTGGAAAAGAGCTACCATGCAACCCATGCCTGGTCGACTGGAGGACCACCCTAGTGGAAAGGGGACAATCTGGGCCTCTGGCCTGCCGTGCACACAGCATAACAATTGCTTTTGTTTAACGTGCACACAGAATATTTGATCCATTCCAACCAGGCATTTACACTTTGGTATCCTGTCTTAATTGCCAAAGTTTGTTTTAAGTCTTTAACTTCTATGATAACTATCTTGGTCTTGTCATTAGATGGAGGAGGAGCAATTGTTCCGTTGTGAAAGGTTTTGGAAGAAGCCTTAGAAGAAGGTGCAGGCGGTAGGGGATCAAAGAAACACATTGCAAAGAATCCAATAGGGTCTGTCCCTGAAACCTCAGCCCCCATACCATAAAACCAACTTAAAGAAGGGAACTAGCTTAGAAAAGGGGAAGAACTTTGAGGGTTCGAGATCATAACCTGTATAGGATGGCACTGGTTTAGCTGACAGTTGGGTGGCAGGGCTGTTCCTCTAGTAAAACAAATGTATGGTTTTAGGAAATTACAAAAACGGGTTGGGGCAGTCCATCCTTGTTCTTTAGTGGTTCACAGAATGCTGGACCAACTACGGCATAAAAGCTCTAAATAGCGGGACAAGACTCCTGGTTGACACTGGGGTCTTTATCAAAATCTCCCCACATTAATTGGTCCCAATTCACTAATGCCCAGTCTGAAGAGAGTCAGGAGGGACAGAGGTACTTTTCTGAAGTAGAGAGCTGTCTTTGACTTGGCAAATCCCCACAGGGTATAACAAGGCAAGCATCAAATGCAATAGTTTGAGGTGAAATTGACTTGGTTATGTTAATAACTAGATGGTCAGCAATAGAGTGAGGAAAGAAGAAAGAGTAATAGAATAGATGAAGGAGAGTTAAATTTTTCTTAGCTTTAGTTAGTAGGGTTTTCCTCTGGGACTATGGCCCAAACACTGGAGGGGGTGGTGCTTTCTTGACTTGGGTTTGATGAGTCCATCCCCTTTCCACTGTACGAATGGCAGTCTCAGTGGTTAGCAGTACAAGGTGGGATCCTTCCCAGGCTGGCTCAAGTTTTCCTTCTTTCCACCCTTTGATGAGAACATGATCCTCAGGCTGGTGCTGGTTTACTGGAAATTCTAGGGGTGGTACCTGTGCTAAAAGACTTAGTTTTGAGGGAAAGGAAAGTGGAAGATAAACCAAGTATAAAATTTCTAAGAAATTGATCTTCTGTTTTAAATGTGGGGACATCAGCAGTGGACTTTATAGTCCTTGGTGCCTTCTTACTTAAAGGAGAAATTTCCTTTAGCACCTATTTTTACTGGTTTTTAGACCAAAGAAAGCCAAATACCATTTTATATTTGACAATGCTTCCTGTATGATTTTATACCAGATAAGCTAAATTTCACCTTTATATTAGTGTCTTATTAATGTTAAACTTAATTTTAATAAAATCTTGTAGACATACTTATCTAATTTTTAATGTCTGACCGTAATGTAAGATTTTTATAGACTCTTTTGAACCTTTTATAATTTTGATTAAAGAGTAGGTTAGTGCTTTAAGAAAAACCTGTTGTGCTTTTATTTAAATGTCTAGTTCACAGAAAAACTAGATTATACCCCTTTAATTTTAGCCAATATGCTTACACACAGAATTTCCTTTACAATTAAGGTTTCAGAACTTGCTTAAACCTTTAAAACCAGATATATATATTTAACCTTTTAATGTAGGTAAAATCCACATTCTTATGCCTCCTTATAATCCTTTTACCAAAGGTATATTTTACTTTCCTTACACATCTTGTACATAAACTGTTTCTTCAATAGGGAGGCCTAATTACTTTTAAATTATACAACATTTCTTGCATAAATTCCCTTTTATAACTTTTTTTCATGACTTTCACAGACAATTCTTCAACATGTCCCAACTTTTTGACTTGTTGCAATCATCCCTTTCTTTAAACAACCAGTTAATTTATTTTAGGACAAGAATTTACCATATAACATTCCTTTTTACATAAATTCTCCCCCCTCCTCCTTTTTTTCCTCAAAGATAATATCCATTCTTTTCCAAAGTGAACTTCCTTCATGTCTGTGGACTAGACTGTCTAAGGCCACAAGATTAGAAGTTAGAATAATACTGTTACACTGTTAACTTTTAGCAAACTTTACTTTTGTTGAAAACCTTGTAAGTTTGGGATTTCAAGTATTCTTTGCTATTAATAAGACCTCGTTCAGTTCATATTAACTTAGAAATTGTATAGATGGCTCCTTCCTGATTTGTAAATACTTTAAGGCTTGGCTGAGTGCAAACAGCTTGCATGTTTGAACAGACCAATTATTAGGTAATTTTCCTAACTCTGCTTCTACAAAGAGTTTCCTTGTCACTTAACTGAATACCCATTGTGTCTTTGTCCCTCAATCACCCAGGAGGAACCATCTGTTGTCCTGTCCTGAAGGGAGTTTCTCCTAGGTCTGATCAGACCTTTGTATGGTAATTAAGATTTAGATCCCCTGTTAGGAAACCTGCTGGGTTAAGGGAATTTTCAGTGGTTAATGTGAAATCATCTTTTTCTAACAGAATAGCCTCATACCTTAAGGTTCTTGAGTCAGTAAGCTACCTTTTTGCCTTTTTTTTTGGACTTAGGATAGTTCTGACCTGATGGGGTATGCTCACAATGAGGTTTCCTCTAAAAGTTATTTTTCTGCTTTCCTCTGTTAGCAAAGTAGTTGCCACTACAGATTGAATGCATTTAGGCCATCCACAGTTTACTGGGTTAAGGATTTTTGACTAGGAAGGCTACTGATTGTCAGTGGCTTTAGTGCTTTCCAGCTATGCCGTTGTTTACATTGACAACAAGGTGGTATTGGAGCGTTATAGGGTCACGGAGAAGACCTTTAATTATTAGTTACAGGTTTTAAATTTACCCTGGCTTTTAAAGGAAGAGAATATACTCTTTTCTCTTTGTTACTTCTATCTCTGTTTCTCTCTCTCTCTTTCTTTGACTCTGTCTCTCTCTTTCTTTGACTCTGTCTCTCTCTTTCTTTGACTCCCTCTTTGTCTTTCTCTGTCTCTCTCTCTCTCTCTTTGACTCTCTGTCTCTTTCTCTCTGACTTCCTCTCCCAGTTTCTCTTTCCTCTTTGCTAGTCTTTCCCTGCCTCTGCCAGCTGCTTATGCTGCTGTTCTCCCCTCTCCTTCCCCTTCCCCTCGGGGAGGGACTGGCAGGAGTGGAGCTACTCTTTCTTCCCCCAAGAAGAAAGGAAAGGGGAGTTCTGAATATTTTTCTTACTACCGGAGGTTTGTGTGAGGTTCAACCCCCTGAAATTTGCAGAAGGCTCAACCCCTCAAACCAGGGATATCTGGCCTTGCTGCTCTGGAAGGTTGACCTGTTTCCTCCCTTTCCCCCTCTGAAGTTCCCTTGCACACTTCCCACACATGTCGTCCTCTCTGGCTGCTCCCCCAAAGGAGAATTAGGCCCCTCTTAGTGTTGGCATACAAGTATAAATCCTACAGCAGGATCTGCCCTAACCGTAGGAGGTAGCTACAGAACCGCGGAGAGGACCCACTCACTCCATCCAGCAGTAGGACTTGTCACCATCCACACAAACAACACCGCAACTAGGGCTGTTTGTGATCATTCACACATACACACATTTAGCCCTCCAGAATTTGACCACCAAGGAAGTACTTTACCGGCTCCTACGGCTTCTCCTTCCCTAGTCTCTGCACAGTCATCGCCACAGTATGTGAGAATCCTTTAGTCATGTTGCAGTCCTGTTTCTTTCTGCCTTGCTGAGAGCGCCAGTTATTCCTCACACTGGGTGGGTCCTGATTTCTCACCCCTGAGGCTGCCACAAAGGGGTGGGGCGCGCCTCCACACAAGAGAGAACCAGAGCCGCCCCCCGGAGGGGAATGTAATCACAGGCGAGCCCCCAAATTGTTTTAAGGTTTCAGTGCCGCAAAAGAAATAGCACTCCAATGTAAAATTTTCTTTTTAATTCTCAGCAAGGCAATGTACTTCTATAGGAGGATGCACCCTTACAGATGGAGAAATGGTGAGTGCTCACCTGGACAAGGGAGGGGAAAGGGTTCTTGTCCCAGACGCAGGTGGCCCCTGCTGCTGTGTCCTTCCCCTATTGGCTAGAGTTAGATGGCACAGGCTAAACTAATTCTGATTGGCTAATTTAAAGAATGATGGGGTGAGGGGTTTGGCGGGAAAAATGGTTAAGGCAGAGCAGGAAATTGGAATGAGTCCGGGTGGAGAATGAGCAGGTAATCTGAATGAGTGAGGGTGGAGCAGGTAATCGAAAAAGGTTGCTTTACGAGGAAGTTTAAAAGTAGAAGGCAAAGAATTGAACATACTGACATATTGATTCTTTGAAGATAAATTTAGAACTCATATCTAACACACTCTCTACTAAAAATACAAAACATTAGCCAGGCATGGTGGTGGGCACCTGTAATCCCAGCTACTCTGGAGGCTGAGGCAGGAGAATCGCTTGAATCCAGGAGGCAGAGGTTTCAGTGAGCTAAGATTGCACCATTGCACTCCAGCCTGGGTGACAAGAGTGAGGAAAAAATAAATAAATAAAAATAATAAATAAATAAATTTGTTTTTAAAAAGTCAAATAAACTATTGATGCCTGGATCCTACCACCAGAGATTCCTGAGATAGTGTGGGGTAGACCTGCTAATCATTATGTTCAGATCTCTCCTAGTAATTTAGATGTTCAGCCAGGGTTGAAATTTACTTTCACGGGCCAGGCACAGTGGCTTATGCCTATAATCCCAGCACTTTGGAAGGCCAAGGCAGGTGGATCACCTGAGGTTAGGAGTTCAAGACCAGCCTGGCCAACATGGTGAAACCCCGTCTCTACTAAAAATACAAAAATTAGCCAGACATGATGGTGGGTGCCTGTAATCCCAGCTACTCAGGAGGCTGAGACAGGAGAATCTCTTGAACCCGGGAGGCAGAGGTTGCATTGAGCCAAGATCACACCACTGCACTTCAGCCTGGGCAACAGGGTGAGACTCTGTCTCAAAAAAACCCAGAAATTTACTTTCACCAATTTACTTTATCTCATGTATAAAATAAAAGAGGGAATAAAAAGATTTTAAAATGAGGCTGTTAGTACAGATTATCTCTAAATTCTCTTAAAATTAATTTGTTCCATAATTCTCTGAACTCAAGTGAAAAAGACAAGCAAATCCCCCAAATCCATAGGGCTGCTTGGGTGCTGTGTTTGGGGAAAAAGATCTGACCAAGGTTCTAGCTACAAAGAGTTCTCTACTGAGGGAAAGGTGAGCTCATTTCTTTTGTGTGTCCTCTCACAGCAGAACAGGTTCTGAATGTCTTCCCAGAATCATGCAGTACTCTGTGATACTAGAAGTAGAAGCTGCAATGCTTAATGGGAGAAAGACTGAAAATAGGTTTCAGATACACAAACATTTTACATAATGAATGATTCCTGGCCGGTGAGAACAAGACAATATAAATGTATTCTAGTGCATCTTTCTTATCTTGGTGGGGGCTCTTACTGGGCATAATCTCTTGAATTGAAAATAAATTTTTACCCTTACTTGACATATAACTAATTGCATTGCAATGAACATAAGAATTGAGTCTTACACTTACCAATGAACACAAGCATTGAGTCTTACACTTACCTATGTACTTCTCACATAAATCAAATATAGTTCTAGGAACAGAGTGGGTAAACACATTTTTCTTAAATTAAATTGAAGTTTACCTGTTAGTGCAACAGTATAGATCTGAAGTCCAAGGTAAATGATGAATCAGACAGTTATGGCAATAGCCATAGTTAGATCAGCCTAGATTTTCATTGTCTTTCTGTTTGGGGATAATAGCTTAGTAATGGTGTCTGAAATTGTATTCTGGGTCAGACTAGAAGGTAGTGATGATACTTTGTGTGAGTTACATTTTCTGGGGTACCTTCTTTGATAAAAATACTACAAGTAACACCAAATTAACAGATTTTATTTACCAATTGTTATCTTTTTTAAGAGACAGGGTCTCACTATGTAGCCCAGGTTGGTCTCAAACTCCTGGGCTCAAGCAATACTCCTGCCTCAGCCTCCCAAATAGCTGCAATTCCAGGCACATGCCACCATGTGCAGTGTATTTTCTAGTTCTTTAAAGTGATTAGGGAGTCCCAGGAACATACTATCCTCAGAAAAAGGCTAACTCATCTTAAGGTTCTACATGTGGTCCTGATTTGTGTAAAAATCCCTCCTCTCAAAATGTGCAACAGGAGAAAGGTTTTTAATGTACCCTTTTCTGGGACTTTACCTTACTGTTTATCCTTTATTTCATAGCCATTGCTTATTGAAGTTTCTTGTATCGGTTCAAAACCTTAGAACGCGCCAACAGACAACATGAGGTGGTGTGGAGCAACATACTGTTTTAATGAGTGCCTGGGTGCAGGTGGACTGAGGCCTAAAATGGTGTCAGCACCAAAATGAGGATGGGGCAGGGGTTTTATGGTCTCCAGTAAACAGGAACTGTCCCAGTTTGATGTGACTGCTACGTAGTACCTGGATGGCCTCTTTCTCGATCTTCAGGGGTACATGTCTTCCCGCCAGGGTACATGTCTTCCAGCCGGCGCTCTTCCTGCTTCTGCTATCTTGCTGGCACACACTGCTGTTTCAAGTAGCCTTGTGCCTTGGGACAGGTCTGAGAAAGGAGGAGTTACTCACCCCTTCAAGCTTTCAGGCCTCAGGGAGAATCTTACAGTTTATATCATGGACAGGTGGAACTCTAGATGTTTCTAATTCAGACCCAGAGTTCTGGAATGAGTTTGGCATCTCACTTTGAAGACCTGGGGATACTTAACTCCCAAATACCAGGAGGCTCCAAGTTTCCACTAGAGGGCCTCACATACTTTGAGACAAGAAAGAGGTTGGCAAATATCACAGGAATTCTAAAGCAATAAGCTGCAAAAAGTAGGGGGAGGAGAAATGTTTTTATGCAGAGCCTTGTGAGAATGAGCTGCTGCTGGGAAGTTGGTGGGAGGGTGCACATAGCAGCAGCTGTGACTAAAACCACCACCACCTCCATCTTAGTTGTTTTCCTTTGTTGGGGAAGAGTCAAACTTTGTAACGTATTTGAACAGGTTTGTTCTGAGCCAAATGTGAGTGACCAATGGCCCATGAAACAGCCCTCAAGAGATCCTGAGAACATGTGCCCAAGGTGGTCAGGCTTCAACATGGTTTTCTATATTTTAGGGAAACATAAGCCATCAGTCAATACATGTAAGATGTACACTGGTTCAGTTCAGAAAGGCAGGAAAACTGAAAGCGGTCAGCTTCCAGGTCATAGGCAGATTCAAACGTTTTCTGATTGACAATTGGTTGAAATAGCTATTATCGGCTGGGCATAGTGGCTCATGCCTGTAATCCCAGCACTTTGGGAGGCCGAGGCGGGTAGATCACTTGAGGTCAGGAGTTGGAGACCAGCCTGGGAAACATGATGAAACCCCGTCTGTACCAAAAAATACAAAAATTAGGCAGGCGTGATGAGGTGCACCTGTAGTCCCAGCTACTTGGGAGGCTGAGGTGGGAGAATCACTGGAACCCAGGAAGTAGAGGTTGCAGTGAGCCAAGATGGCATCATTGCACTCCAGCCTGGATAACAGAGACTGTGTCTCAAAGGAAAAAAAAAAAACTGTTATCTAAAGACCTTGACCAGGCACGGTGGCTCATGCCTATAATCCCAGCACTTTGGGAGGCTGAGGTGGGTGGATCACCTGAGGTCAGGAGTTTGAGACCAGCCTGGACAACATAGTGAAACCCCCTTCTCTACTAAAAATACAAAAATTAGCTGGGTGTGGTGGCAAACACCTGTAGTCTTATCTACTCGGGAGGCTAAGGCAGGAGGATCGCTTGAACCTGGGAGGTGGAGGTTGCAGTGAGCCAAGATCGCACCACTGCACTCCAGCCTGGACGAGTGAGACTCCATCTGAAAATAAATAAGTAAAATAAAGACCTGGAATCAATACAAAGGAATGTCTGGGTTATGATAAGGAGTTGTAGAGACCAAGATTTTATCATGCAGATGAAGTGTCCAGTAGCAGACTTCAGAGAAAATAGATTGTAAATGTTTCTTATCAGACTTAAGGAGTCTGTCATATTAGTCTTAAAGTCTGTGTTGATGTTAAGGCTGGTCAGCTGAGCCTGAATTCCAAAAGGGAGGAGGGTATAATGAGGCATGTCCAACTCCCTCTTCCCATGATGGCCTGAACTAATTTTTCAGGTTAACTTTAGAATGCTTTTGCCTGAGAGGAGGGGTCCATTCAGATGGTTGGGGGGTTTAGAATTTTATTTTTGGTTTATACCTTCTCGAGAAAAGAAAGAGCAAAACCCAGAGATACAGACAGTCTTGATAATCAGAAGTACTTGGAAATCGCAATCACTTCAAGAGACTTTATTTAAAACAAATGACTTGATAAGATTGAAGAAGTATGTTGCATGTTGATTGATTGATTGATTGATTGATTGATTGATTTTTTGAGACAGAGTTTTGCTCTTGTTGCCCAGGCTGGAGTACAGTGGCACAATCTCGGCTCACTGCAACCTCCGGCTTCCGAGTTCAAGCTATTCTCCTGCCTCAGCCTCCCAAGTAGCTGGGATTACAGGCCTGCACCACCACGCCTGGCTAATTTTGTATTTTTTTAGTAGAGATGGGGTTTCTTCATGTTGGTCAGGCTGGTCGCGAACTGTCAGCCTCAGGTGATCCGCCCCACCTCGCTCTCCCAAAGTACTGGGATTACAGGCGTGAGCCACCATACCCGGCCATGTGTGTTGATCTTTTAAAGGAATAGAAAAAACGTTTCCTTACTATACTAAGGGTATTTAGATCCGCATGACTAGTGGGTTTCATTTAACGAGCCAAATCTAGTCAGTCAGGCAGTTACCCTTAGGGTTTTGTAATCAATTAGCCAAGCTGACCACAAAAAAGTCAGAAAGAGTATCTAGGACTTACCAGCATTTATCTACCTAGACGTATCCTCCTAAAATTAGAATCAGAAAATGATACCAGTAATATTTATTATTATTTGATATTGTTTTGGAAGTCCTGGCCAAATCAATAAGATATGAGAAAAAATGGTGGTTAGAGAATTTGAAAAGAAAGAAACTACTATAGCATTTTCTGTAAGTAATTAAGTAGGAGAAAAAAACCAAAGATCATTTTTAAGCTTCTAGAGTTATAGCAAGAGTATAGAAATGACCAGATACAAAGGCACATATATGATTATCTTTTTGAAAATAGTTCTATATTTGTAGTAGTTATATATCAATTAGACAATTGTGCTCTGAAGAAAAGGAGGATAAAGACACACACACGTAAACTAAATGTGACCTATGTTATAAAAATATTTTATTTGGAAATTGTTAATGTTTGAAAGCAGACAAAATAAGGATAGCAACACAAAATGTCTTCTGACTTAGTGTAATACTATTCGCAATATAGCATTTACCTGGTGAATTATTCATCACATATCATGGTGCCCAGGTTTGTTGGCTCAAGTTGTGATGCTGTTTTTAGAAAAAAAAAAAAAAAGTGAATTTAACCAAACTCATAGATTACTCAGATATAACCTAGAATGATACTTTTTACTATGTAAAGAATAACTGTCACACTTCCTGAAATACAGATGTTGGGATGACCAATGCAATCTAAGATTTTAATTAGAAGGTTGCTTGGTAAGCCTAGAATTAAAGAGAAGGGAGATGACTGAATAGTTGAAATGTTTTTTGGCCTCAGGCATTTCAGGTGAAGGTACAGCATTCAACAAACCCACAGCCAAGTCTACCTCTTTAGTTCCTTGTTTTCATGTTTTATTACTGGCTATCCTTGCCATACCTCATCTGATTCACACATGTTTTATTTATGGAACAAAGGTTTTTAAAAATGTATAGGTTAAAATTAGGCAGTGTGGTGAAGGGGAAGCCTTTTTTTTTTTTCTGAAATCTTATGAGTTCTTAGTTGGAGAGGAACCCTGAAACCAAAGACAGATTAAAAAGAGAAAAACAAACTTAAATTTATTTACTTGTGTATTTCATATATACATGGGAGACACCCAAGGAATGAGTAATTCTTAAGGAGGTGGTTTTGTTTCTGTTTTGTTTTGCTTTGTTTTTGTTGTTGTTGTTGCTGTTGAGACAGTCTTATTCAGTCACCCAGGCTGGAGTGCAGTGGCATGATCTTGGCTCACCACAACCTCTGCCTCCTAGGTTCAAGTGATTCTCCTGTCTCAGCCTCCCGAGTAGCTGAGGTTACAGGTATATGCCACAGACCTGGCTAATTTTGTATTTTTAGTAGAGACAGGGTTTCTCCATGTTGGTCAGGCTGGTCTCAAACTCCCAATCTCAGGTGATCCGCCCGCCTCGGCCTCCCAAAGTGCTGGGATTACAGGCGTGAGCCACTGTGCCCGGCCCTAAACCCACTTCTTTTGTCTGAATTCTTGATTTCCTTGACGCAAGACAATGAACCTCGGGTATTTACCCCAGACAAATGACACCACTTCACAAGTATGTCGCAAAGTATTCAAAACCAGAGACATGAGGATGAGCACAAGAATGACTGGGACAAAAGGACATGAATGGGATATTCCTGAGAGATCCCCTAAGATACTTATAAAGACAAGACTGGATATGATACCTGGGTGCTCTGGCCTGTTAAAGGGCCAGAGGAAGTGGAAACAAATGGGAAGTAGGTGGAACCAGAAACAATCCACCAATTCCAGGAAACATTCCAGGCAAGTCTATTAAAAATCATGATTTACCATTTGGATTCGAAGTGAACATGATAATAAATAACAGCATAGATTCACATGGAAATCATGTTAGACTGATCTAACCTCTTGCCTTAGGTAGAATTAAGAAAGGTGGAGAATATTTTGCATCTTTACTTCTGCAAAGCACTCAATAAAGTCTCTCAATACAATGACTACCTTCCTAACTGGTTAAACCAGATCATGTGATGATGTGACACAGAGCTGTCTCCACAGGCCTGTCTTGTTCATCATATTTTCAGGTGACTTGGATGAAGATGTAAAATCTCATCACAATGATAGACGACATGATACTCAGTCAGGGAGAGCAAATCACATGGATGATGGAATCAAGATCCAAAGTTCTTACCAGTCTGAAGCAGCAGATTATATCCAGTAACATGAAATTTCACAAGTATAAATTTTGTCCCCTGAAACAGAAAATCAGTTGCATAAGTATGGGTCAGGACTTGGGTGCTAATAGTTTATCATCAGTACCTTTACTTATCCAACATTAATTGAGGGCTTCCCCAGTGTGAGGCTGTGTTAGGAACTAGGAATACAAGAGTGAGTGAGATACACTTCCTACCTTCAGTGATTTTGCAGTCTATTGAGGAATATAAACAAATAAACAGGAATATATAATGTTACATGAGAGACTCCTAGAGGTAGGGCAGGCTCAGTGGCTCCTGCCTGTAATCCCAGCACTTTGCAGGGCTGAGGCGGGGGAATAACCTGAGGTCAGGAGTTCGAGACCAGCCTGACCAACATGGAGAAACCCTGTCTCTACTAAAAATACAAAATTAGCCGGGCATGGTGGCACATGCCTGTAATCCCAGCTACTCAGGAGGCTGAGGCAGGAGAATCACTTGAACCCGGGAGGCGGAGATTGCAGTAAGCTGAGATTGCGCTATTGCACCCCAGCCTGGGCAGCAAGAGCAAAACTCTGAAAAAAAAAAAAAAAAAAGGAAAAGAAAAAGAAAGAAAGAGAGAGAGAGAGAAAGAGAGAAAGAAAAAGGGGAGGGAGGGAGGGAGAGAGGGAGGGAAGGGGACTAAAGACTCCTGGTGCTAAAGAGCCCAAAGGAGCACTTTACCCTACTCTGATGGGTTTAGGAAATTTTTCCTACAGCAACTCACAGCTGAGTGCGTTCCCAATGATGAGTAGGAGTTAAGTAATGTTGAGGGAACGAACTTTCCTAACAAATCCAGTAGCACATCAATGGCCTGTAAATAAGGAGGACCTGGCTCACTGGGGCCCTGAAAGCCCTGGATTGCTTGTGTGGCTGAAGTAGAAGGCTATAGGGGCTGGAGAAGGGAGCAAGGAAGGACCAGACCAAGGAGAGGGGTGAACTGGAATTTAATCCTGAGGAATAAAGGCATTTAAATAGGGTGTCAGATTTATTATTTAAAAAGATCACTCCAGCAGTAAAGTAGAGAATGGATTAAAGTGGAGACCACCCTGGGAGCAGAGAGATTATCAAAGAGGCAATTACAGTAAATGATCTAGGAGAAATGTAGATGGCCTGAAATAAGCCATGGGAGTGAAAAGCAGTGGAAGTTAAAGATATGAAAGAGAGAAAAATCTATAGAACTTGGTGATTGATTGGTTTAGGGCAATGAGAGAAAGGAGGAAGTCGAATAGAACACAGGATTACATTGTCTTGTGTAGCAATTTAATTTTTCTTTGAACACTCCCAATAACACTAAGAGAGAGATGCTAGTATTATGTCTGCTTTACACTTGAGCAAGCTTGGAGAAGTTCACTAACTCGTTTACATTCAGGCTAGAAAGCACTATATTCGATATTCAAACCCAGACAAACTAAAATATGATAGACTGAGCTTTTATTTTCATATATCAAGTATAAGATATAAGAAATAATAATTTTTAAAATATCAATTCCTGTTTAACCTCAAAAGTTTTATGACTGTATCCTATTTTCTGAGTTTCAAGACTTTGTCCATAAATGTTCATGGATACCCAAAAGTGTTGACATTTGAATCCCAGGTTATAGCAAAGAGGACAATAAACGACTTGCAGGATCTTCCTTTGTTACTAACGGAATGTCCAACAGCAGAAGAAGTGCTAAAGTCCTGGGAAGTGATGACCCTAGGGATTCTGCTTAGGCAACTCATTTATAAAAACGAGGGTTACAACAGGAATATTCAGTACAATAAGAAAGATAAACTCCAAGGTTTTTAAGATTACTTTCAATTAAATGACAGACTGATTTCTGACTTCTCAAGAGACTAGGTAAACCAGAAAACAGTAACTATTATATTTAAACTACTGGCTGGGTGCAGTGGCTCATGCCTGTAATCCCAGCACTTTGGGAAGCCAAGGCCGGTGCATCACTTGGAGTCAGGAGTTTGAGACCAGCCTGGCCAACGTGGTGAAACACTGTCTCTACTAAAAATACAAAAATTAGCCAGGTGTGGTGGCGGGCGCCTGTGGTCCCAGCTACTCGGGAGGCTGAGGCAGGAGAATGGCTTGAACCCAGGAGGCAGAGGTTGCAGTGAGCCAAGATCATACCACTGCATTCCCACTTGGGAGACAGAGCGAGACTTATGTCTCAAAAAATAAATAAAATAAATAAACTACTGAAAGAAAAGCACAGCCAACTTAAAATTATCTAACCTGCAAAAATGTCACTTTAAAATGAGACAAACAAAAAACAAAACCTAATAGAGTTTATAACTAGTAGACTTTCACTAAAGGAAATTTCAAAGGATATATTTCAGGCTGAAGAGAAAAGCTACCTGATGGAAATCTGAAGTTCAGGAAAGAATGAAACACAGAAAGCATGATAGAGCTGGGCGTGGTGGTATGTGTCTGTAATCCCAGCTTCTCAAGAGGCCAAAGTGGGAGGATTGCTTGAGCTCAGGAGTTCAAATCCAACCGGGGAAATTAGCAAGACCCTGTCTGTCTCCTAAGGAAACAAAAACTAAACAACAACAACAACAACAACAAACAAAAACAAAAACAAAACCAAAGCGTGAGAAATAAATATGTGAGCAGCTGGGCACAGTGGCTCATGCCTGTAATCCCAGCACTTTGGGAGGCTGAGGTGGGTGAATCACTTGAGATCAGGAGTTTGAGACCAGCCTGGCCAACATGGTGAAACCCCATCTTTACTAAAAAATACAAAAAATTAGCCTGGCGTGGTGGTGCACACCTGTAATCCCAGCTACTTGGGGGGCTGAGGCAGGAGAATCACTTGAACCCAGGAGTCAGAGGTGGCAGTGAGCTGAGATTGCACCACTGCACTCCAGCCTGGATGACAGAGTGAAACTACATCTAAAAAAATTAAAAAATAAAAATAAAAACAAATAAATATGTGAGCAAATATAAATTGTTTGACTCCATAAAGCAGTAATGTCTTATAGAATTAAAAACATAAAACATACAGCAGTGGTAACAATTTGAGAATGTTATAAATTGAGTCAAGTGGGCCAGGTGCAATGGCTTATACTACAGTCCCAGCACTTTGGGAGGCCAAGGCAGGAGTATCACTTGAGCCCTGGAATTAGAGGCTGCAGTGAGCCATGATCTTCTTCATGCACTTCATTGCATTCCAGCCTAGGTGACAGAGTAAGATCCTGTCTCTAAAAAAAAAAAAAAAAAGAAAGAAAAAAAATTGAGTCAAGTAGAAGAGATGACTTAAAATATTAATTAACTTTAGATTTTTATATGTTTAGTATGCATGTTGAAATTTCTAGGATAAACAATGAAAGGAATAGAGACACCGTGTATACATTCCGAACTAGCAGAGAGAATAAGTGAAATGTGAATTAGTTAGAATAGGCTTAGTTGTGCTGCAGTAACAAACAACCTCAAAATGTCAGTGGCATAAGATTTATTACTCATTTCTCCTACATGTCCATCATGGTCCAGCAAGGGGTTCTCCCTACCATAGTCACTTGGGAACACAGGCTGACACAGGCTTCATCCTGACACACAATTCCACAATAACAGAGGCAAAAGGAAGAAAGCATGGCAACCTGCAGGCCAGCTCTTGATCCTGCTGCAAGAAGGGACCTACATGACTTCTACTCACACATCATTGACCAGAGAAAGTCATGTAGTCACATCTAAGTACAAGGGACAAAGAAGTGGGATCCTTCTAAGTGCCTGGAACAAGAGAACTAAACATCTGTGATTAGCCTTAATGGCTTTTATAAAGTGATATACAAATACACAACTAATCCAAAAGAAAGGAAAACAGGAGAGGAAAAAGAAATACCAGACAAATGAGACAAACAGAAAAGACTAAATAGATGATAGATATACACTGAGGAAGATGAAGATGAATAATTGCAATAAATATAAATGGACCAGTTAAAACACAACACTGATGGAGGAAAATCTAACTCTATGTTGTTTACAAGAGATACTTCAAAAACGTAAGAATTCAGAAAACTGGAGAATGAAAACATAGAAATGATAAAAATTGCAGCATATCTATGCTTTAGAATCCTTTAGAGCAATAAAATTGAACAAAATATATCCACTTGTAGCACCATAAATGGATTGAATAAACATAAGGTAGTTCAGTCACAAAAAATACATACAATGAGATTCTATTTATATAACATTCAAGAACAGGTGAAATTAAACTGTAATGTTTAGAGATGGATACATAAGTGATACAATTATAAAAAGAAGAAAGGAAATTGTTATCTCAAGCATAATTTTTTTTTTTTTTTTCTGGAGGAAAGAAAGTGCTGTGGTCAGGAAAGAGTGCACGGTTGAGAGCTTCAGAAACACTGCCATTGTTCTGTTTCTGACCTTAGCAGAAGTCAAAAGGGTGTCTGCCTCATTGATATTCTTTAAACTTTGTCTACATGTATGGTTTTGGTACTCTGATATGTGTGTGTGTGACTGTGTGTGTTATATAAGGTACCTTACAATTTTTAAGAAATGCTTAAGAAGTAAAGGTTTTATTAGATGATTAGATGTGAAAATCAGGAGGTCACTGGATTCTTTGCTAGAGTAGTTTCACAGTGTCCTTTTTCCAGTTGAAGAGAATATTGGAGCTAAAGAAACAGAGTCAACAAGGAGCTTGGCAATGAAGAGAAGGAGCCAACTGGTAAGTAGCTTGGGAAGGCTGAGTAGAAGGTAACATGAAATTGTCCGTATCCTAAGGAGTCAATACAGAAAAAGACACTGGAAATGCAGGACAGAGATACAGCACAGTCTCAGGAGCTGGGCAAAGATGGGATCCAGCTCACAAGCAAAAGTATAGGAGAATGTCTTACCTGTAAGAATGGTGGAGGCCGGGCACAGTGGCTCACGCCTGTAATCCCAGCAGTTTGGGAGAGCCAGGTGGGCAGATCGCCTGAGGTCAGGAGTTTAAGATCAGCCTGGCCAACACGGTGAAACCCCGTTTCTACTAAAAATACAAAAATTAGCCCGGTGTGGTGGCAGGCACCTGTAATTCCAGCTACTCGGGAGGTGAGGCAGGAGAATTGCTTGAACCCGGGAGGTGAAGTTTGCAGTGAACTGAGATCGTGCCGCTGCATTCCAGCCTGGGCGACAGAGTGAGACTCTGTCTCTTTAAAAAGAAAAAAGAAAAAAAAGAATGGTGGAAAGGAAGGGAAGTAGGTACCAAAATGGAAAGGGATGCAGCCAAGAAACAAGGAAGTTGACCAAGAATATGAACAGAAGAGGAAGGTCTTTTCAACAATGGAACCTACCTCTACAACCGGGACTTCTGAAACAGCGTTCTGAGAATGTGCGCATCACCTCTGTTGTCTGGATCATTGGGGAAAAATAACTGGTATGGAATGACCTGTGACCTGTTACTGAGAGGGCTCACTTCCTGTGCATTAAATTACAGCTACTATATTTAGATTCATTACACATATTAAAATGTGACATTCATCTCTCAGAATATTTCTTAAGTAATTCAACATGTATCACAACTGTAATTTCTCTTTTTTTCTTTTCTTTTCTTTTTTTTTTTTGAGACGGAGCTTCACTCTATCACCCAGGCTTGAGTGCAGTGGCGTGATCTTGGCTCTCTGCAACCTCTGCCTCCCGGGTTCAAGTAATTCTCCTGCCTCAGCCTCCTGAGTAGCTGGGGCTACAGGCGTACGTTGCCACGCCGGACTGATTTTTTGTATTTTAGTAGAGACAGGGTTTCACCGTGTTGCCCAGGCTGGTCTCAAACTCCTGAGCTCAAGCAATCCACCCACCTTGGCCTCCCAAAGTGCTGGGATTAAAGGCATGAGCCACCACACCTGGCCCCAGCTCCATGATCTGTAAAACAGACAGGCTGGATAACTCACAAAACAATAATAAAGAATAACTAAAATGTATATGTATATTGGGGGTGGATTTAAAGAGGGATGTGGAGTTGGTTCACCTTTTTAATCACTCCTGTAATATTGACTGATATTTTTCTGAATGAGTACAGATTTACACACAAAATTCCTGATTTAGTATTTTAAAGATAAATGATTTTTGATCTTCTGTAATTTGTTTCCTTATCTGTAAATTAAAGCACCTTGCTCAAAGGGTTACTGCGGGAACTAAATAAAATTATCCAGGTAAAGCATCTAGAACAATTCAACCAGCTCAGTGACCAGAGTTGCAGCCTTATTTGCCTGAATAATGAAATCATTATTGATTTAAGTTCCCAGCTATGAAACCATATGTCCCAGTTTGCCTAGGACCTTCCCTATGTATGCTGCTGTCCTGGATTAATTACTAGTAGTATTCCTTCTCACTCTCAAAAGTATCACAATTCAGACAGTAGATTAGATGGGTACCCTATTCAGAGCACATAGTAAACCCTCCATGGATATCAGTATATTGTTATTATTACCAGTTTAATATGTCTTCCGAAAAAGTCACAATTAACAGTTAAGTTTGGCAGGCATGGTGGCTTATGCCTGTAATCCCAGCACTTTGGGAGGCCAACGCGGGTGGATCACCTAAGGTCAGGAGTTCAAGACCAGCCTAGCCAACATAGTGAAACCTTATCTCCACTAAAAATACAAAAATTAACTGGGTGTGGGATGTGCACCTGTAATCCCAGCTACTCAGGAGGCTGAGACAGGAGAATTGCTTGAACCTGGGAGGCAGAGTTTGCGATAAGCCAAGATCGAGTCACTGCACTCCAGCCTGAGTGACAGAGCAAGACTCTGTCTCAAAAAAACAAAACAAAACAAAAATCCCAGTTAAGTTTACATTCTGAATTAGTAGGAGTGACAATGATTGAAGATTTTGGTTGGGCAGGAAGGATAGACTGACAGTTCCCTCATTTTATCTTTATATGCAACTGGAGAGCTGCACGGAAGTAGGGAAACATGTCAAGGAATACCAGGCGGGCAGAGCCTGCTTTGAGGCATCTGCCAAAGGTTATGAGTCACTGCAGACACACTGAGAGTCACACTGGGGGAAGGCGCAGCAGACAGGGAGAAGTTCAAAGTGGTGCTTCTGAGAGACTTGGGACGCTGTACACAATTAATCATCTCTCCACAGGGTGACTGTGGGAGCCACAGCAGTGCCTGAGTCTTCCAGGGGAAAAATTGAACACGGAAATGTGTGGAAAGGAAACAAAGGAGGTGGATGAAAGCTGGAGGAACAAGTGTTTAAACAATGCAGCTTTTCTTGCCCTGGAAGGTTGCCTTTGGGTACTAACCTTCTGTTAGTACAGAGGGCAGCCAGGGAGAGGAAGGAAACTATCAAGAGAGAGCAGTAGCAGTCTTGTCTGTGCTCCCCTGTGGTGCTCCTTCTTTTGAGCTCTTTCTCGAACCCTTAATCCCTGTCAGGCTCCTGGAGGAGCCTCACTGGGCAGCCTCAGATCTCCCCAGTTTGCCCTGTCCGCAGAAAAACAGACCATTGAAATTGCTATTTCAGAGCTGGAAGCTGGTCAGCCAGCTCAGATGACCGGAGTTGCAGCTCTTATTTGCCTGAATAATAAAATCATTATTGACTTAAGTTCTCAGCAAACAGTGGGGTATTTGTTTAACATTTCTGAGCTGCTGCTCAAGTTCCAAAAAATGTCCCCTTCCAAAGAAAAGTATTTAAAATTGGATTGAGAGCGAAGAGTAGGTGGAATAGTGCTATTGTGGGGGAAGTCTTGGGTTTGCAGTGAACTTTCACTGACCTTTCAGCTCCTTAGGACATGCTCCTTGTCATCTGTCCATCATGCCCAATGGCCAGCCTAAGGGGAGAAAATGAAGTGCCCTCTCCATGATGGCCAAAACTACCTGCCTGGCTGGCTGCCTGTCCGTTATCATCTCAGTCTCTAAACCACCCACTGCTGCTCCTGATTTCTATGCCCACTTAACTTGTCAACTGTGACTTTGTGGAACATGATACAATGAAAAAAGGCATGGGCTTTAGGGAAATTGGCCCCAATTTAGGCATGAATTTGATCCCCAGTGCCACTGCATAACCTAAAGCTAATAACATCATTTTGGTTATCTGTTATTGCATAACACACACTTACTAAACGGTCCCTTTTTTTTTTTTTTTTTTTTTTTTTAGATGGAGTCTCCGTTTGTCGCCCAGGCTAGAGTGCAGTGGCATGATCTCAGCTCACTGCAATCTCTGCCTCCTAGGTTCAAGCTATTCTCCTGCCTCAGCCTCCCAAGTAGCTGGGAGTACAGGGGCACACTTATCATGCCCAGCTAATTTTGGTATTTTTAGTACCAAATATGTCTTCCGAAAAAGTCATACAGGGTTTTGCTATGTTAGCTAGGCTGGTCTCGAGCTCCTGATCTCAAGTGATCCACCTGCCTCAGCTTCCCAAAGTGCTGGGATTACAGGCGTGAGCCACCTCACCCGGCCTTACTAAACAATACTTTTATTAGTTCTCCTGATTTTATTATTTAGGTATAAACCTTCAGTCTTAACCAGGGTGAGTGGGGTGGGGGTGGAAAAAACGTTCATATCTTGAACCTTTTTTTTAGCAATCTTGTTTATTATAGTGGTATGAGCAAAGCATTCTCAAACTGCTTTTGATTTATTATAAGAGTGAGCAAATAAGTACAAGGGTTAATGTTGTTAATCACACTGTGGAAGAAAGGAAATCCAATTATGGAAGGGAGGAAGGCAAGGAAGAACCCTGTGGGGATGGACTGAATTAAAAGTATCTCTGTAAACTAATAATTTTTAAAATATGTATATGTACATATGCATACATATTTATGTATGTGTACATTCATTTGTGGACATATGCATATATGCAGGCATATATTTCTTAACTCTGTTCACTAAAAATCTTCGAAACAAAGACACTTCAGCAGCAAAGAACACACCTGCCGAGATCTTGGTCTCTAACACCATCCCCCACTAAAAAATCAGGGCACCTTAGGAAAATGACGGGTGGAGCAGGTGCAAGATGAGGCTGGAACATATTGTTACGCCAAAAGAATAATGAAGTCCTGAGAAAGCAGGAAGGAGAGCACATCACAGAAACACAGAAGGCAGCTTGAAAGGGATCTCAGTGGCCAATACTGGCACTATTTGGGCACCAAAATACTAACTACAATAATGAATTATAAGCCATTGAAAAAATAAAAATCTGTGAGTCCTACTGGTAATAAATATAAACACAGATAAACCAGTGTGAAGAAGATAGGGTTTTGCTTACAGTAGAATGCTGAAAGCCAGCTGTTAAATGTGGCATGCAGAAACTTAAAAATTATTTTTGTCATTACCATAACAAAAAGTGAAATAAGCCAGAATTATCAATGGACGCTAAATCTAGGGGAATTTTTTTTTTTTTTTTTTTTTTTTTTTTGAGACGGAGTCTCGCTCTGTCGCCCAGGCTGGAGTGCAGTGGCTGGATCTCAGCTCACTGGAAGCTCCACCTCCCGGGTTCATGCCATTCTCCTACCTCAGCCTCCTGAGTAGCTGGGACTACAGGCACCCGCCACCACGCCCGGCTAGTTTTTTGTATTTTTTAGTAGAGACGGGGTTTCACCGTGTTAGCCAGGATGGTCTTGATCTCCTTACCTCGTGATCCGCCCGTCTCGGCCTCCCAAAGTGCTGGGATTACCGGCTTGAGCCACCGCGCCCGGCCTTTTTTTTTTTTTTTTTTTAAGATGCAGTCTTCTCTGTCACCCAGGCTGGAACACAGTGGCGCAATCTCGGCTCAGTGCAACCTCCACCTTCCAGGTTCAAGAGTTTCTCCTGCCTCAAGCCTCCCAAGTAGCTGAGACTACAGACATGTGCCACCACACCCAAAAACGTAATTTTTGCATTTTTTAGTAGAGACGGGGTTTCACTGTGTTGGCCAGGCTGGTCTCAAACTCCTGACCTCAAGGTATCTGCAAACCTCGGCCTCCCACAGTGTGGGGATAACGGGCATGAACCACTGCGCCCAGCCAATCTAGGGGAAATTTTGAAAAGAAACAGGATGTTTGCAAGACCTTAATGTATCCCCCCAACAAACTGTTTATTAGTAGAAATGGAGAAAAAAATAGCAATTATATAATGAAGATAACTGACAGCATCTTCCCTGGGTCATCACAATTGACATCATCATTGCAGGACAGATGGATGTTTCACGCCTCCAGGCGTATTGCCCTGAGGACAAAACATCACCTATGCAATATTCTGAAATAGAATGCATAACCTGAATTTAATCCTAAGGAAACATCGGACAAACCCAAAATGAAGAATATCAAAAAGGGAGGTGTCTCATAAAACTAAACACACTCAGGCCAGGCGCGGCGGCTCACGCCTGTAATCCCAGTACTTTGGAAGGCTGAGGCAGGTGGATCACCTGAGGTCAGGAGTTCAAGACCAGCCCGACCAACATGGTGAAACCCTGTCTCTATTAAATACAAAAAATTAGCTGGGCATGGTGGCACATGCCTGTAATCCCAGCTACTTGGGAGACTGAGGCAGGAGAATCTCTTGAACTCAGGAGGCAGAGGTTGCAGTGAGCCGAGAATGTGCCATTACACCCCAGCCTGGGCAACGAGAGCAAAACTCCATCTCAAAAAAAACTTAAAAAAAAAATAACTAAACACACTCTTAACACATAATCCAGCTGTCACTTTCTTTGGTGTTTACACAAATGAGTTGAAAACTTATGTCCACACAAAAACCTGCACATGGCTGTTCATAATAGCTTTATGCATAATTGTCAAAGTTTAGAAGCAAGCAAGGTGTCCCTCAGGAGTGGAATAGATACATTACTGTGGTACATCCAAATAATGGAATATTATTCAGCACTAAAATGAAATGAGCTCTCAAGTCATGACAAGACATAGAGGAACATTAAATGAATATTATTAAGTGAAAGAAGCTATTCTGAAAAGGCTACTACTGTATGTAGCTACTACTACATACTGTATGTACTGTATGATTCCAACTATACGACATTCTGGAAAAGGCAAAACTATGCAAACCATAAATAGATCAGTAGTTGCCAGAGGTTAAGGGGGAAGAGAGAGACAAATAGGCAAAGCACAGAAAATTTTTGAGCAGTGAAACTATTCTGCATGTCATAATGGTGGATGCATGTTATTATACATTTGCCAAAACCCACAGATGTATATGACCAAGAGTGAACCCTAATGTAGACTACAGACTTTGGGTGATAATACTGTGTCAATGTAGGCTTCTCAGTTGTAACAACTGTATCACTCTGGTGGGGGGATACTGATAATGGCAGACGCTGTGCTTGTTGGGGGGCTGTGAACCTAAAACTACTCTAAAAGATAAAATCTATCAAAAAGGTGGGGTAAAAAGGTCTTCTCTTTTGTAATTTCTTTAAAAATGTTGAAGACCAAAAAGACACCGAAAGGCTGTGGAAACGATTCAGGTTAAAGGTGGACGGCAGTTAACTGCATCCTGACGCTAGCCTGGAGCCTGCACTGGAGGGAGAAAGTATACTATAAAAAAGATTGGGGGTCAACTGACAAATTTGAACACAAACAGTACATTTGATAAAATTATTGCATCAATGTTCAATGTAATGCTCTAGCCAAATCTGTCTATTTACCATCGTCTGAATTTTTCTTTTGAATCACATTTGCCATTCCCACCACCTGGGGTGACTTTTCCCACCTATGCAAGTCCTATCCACCTCCAAATTTCACCTAACCACTCATGACTACCCAGAAGACTTGCCCAAACATTTCAGCCCTGGGTGATCTAGTCCTTCTCTGAACTCACAGAACCTGTTTCTACGCTGTTGACTTTGTGCTTTTACAGCCTCGCACTCTCCGTTGTCTCTCTATAAACATATCATATCTCTCCACCTAAACCGAAAGCAAACTGGTAAAGGGAATGTTGCTTTATGCTTCCTTTTACCTTGTAGACCTTCCTACGATGGATGTTCACTATAATTCATTTATCTGACAGTTATTTATTAAGCACCTACAACGTACTGTCAATATACAAAGATAAATAAGATGTGGTCCCTGTCTTCAAGGGACTTACAGTTCTATGTGGGGAACCAAACTATAAATAACAAGTTTTAAATGTGCAAGGAACATAAAAGAAAGAATAGGAATTATTCCAAGGTAGACTCCATGGAGTAGTTGATACTTAAATTCGGACTTGAAATACGAGTAGGCATTCACCAGGTGACAGAGATCTGTTGGCAAGGTCCTAATATGGTACACGACTGAGAGAAAGTAGGTGTCAGAAGAAAGACTTCTGCAGGTCTGCCCTTGTCTGTACCTGTGGGCTTTTTGCATGAGAGCCACACGCCTTGCCCTATCCCATGTTTGTGACCGGAATGTACATTAAAGGGAGGTAGTCTGCGTGACCTCAGGAGATTAAAGCCATTGCTGTAGACAAGAAGCGTTAGAGTGAGGTAGGGGCAGTTCCAGGGTTCTCCAAGGGTGGAGAACTGAGAAGAAAGCTTTGCTACTAATTAGGGACATGTGCACAGTCTGTGAGATTGAGAGGGTTCAGTCAGCCCATCTGGAGAACAAGCTTTCACATGGTTAGGCAGCCTTCACACGGTGCCCATGCACCCCAAGAGGACAGACTGTGTGCTCTCGATGTGAACAGACTGCTCAGGTCATGATCGAGGACAGAAAGACTCAATTCAGACTCTTCCCATTGTTCCGAAATCTCTCTCTCGGAAGAAGCGTAAAGGCCTTTATCGGAAGAAGTAATCAACTTTCACGCTTATCTGAGTGAAAGAGAACTAGAAGAATTTTTCATGTTGCTTTTGGCCGGGCACAGTGGCTCACACTTATAATCCCAGCACTCAGGGAGGCTGAGGTGGGAGAATCACTTGAGTCCAGGAGTTCAAGAGCAGCCTGGGCAACATAGGGAAACCCCATCTCCACTAAAAATACAAAAATTAGCAGGTGTGGTGGTGCACACCTGTAGTCCCAGCTACTTGAGATGCTGAAGTGAGAGGATCCCTAGGGCCCAAGAGGTGGAGGTTGCAGTGAGCCAAGACCGGACCACTGCATCAGTCTGGATGACAGAGTGAGGCCCTGTCTCAAAAAAAAAAAAAAAGAAAAAAAAGAAAAGAAAAAAAAATTTTCCTGTTATCTTTGTGGGTGTTTGTGCTGTGAAAGGAAAGTAAACAGTACCAGCTTTCAATTGGCATTTGAAAGCTTTCAGCTGTCATGGTTCTCATGACATACTGGCATCATAAATTCTATTCAGAACTGTGTGTAATGTTCAGGTTCACTACCTAGTGTGACACCAAGATTACACTGGATGGAAGAGCAAACATGAGGAGGTAAAGAATTGCAGCCTCCAAAGGGGATCACGAAATATTTCAAGAGCATCTCCCAAAGTTTATCAGGAGTTATAGGGAAAGGTTTTCCGGGGCCTAAACGTTTGTAAAAAAAAGAAAAAAGTTAACATAAATAGAATTTATTACAGAGCTTTTCATGTTCTAAGATGCGTTGTAAATATCTAAGAACCAACTACGGGCAGCAGATTTTCTAAATTTATTTGAAGGGGTCCTATGGAAGAATCACTCTTTCTCCTCAACAGAGCATCCAGTAGGATCAGTGTTCCTGTAGTACCTGCCCTCTAGGATACAAGAGGATTAGAGACCCTTGAAAATCACTATCAGGAGAACAAAATGGAAATGAAATGAAGGCCACGGGGAGATGGCTTTATTTACTTTCACCTCCTCGGAATGGTTTTAGTGACTATTTTGGTTATTCTTTTTAAAGCTTCATAAGGTGGTAACTATTGACTAATGTTAATCAGTAAACTTACTTGACCCCTTTCTCCCCCTTTACAACACCTTGCAGGATTAGGGATCCTGCAACTTTGGTCTTCTAAAGTAAAGAGGAATGAAAAAACTTTGAAATTCACTATTCAGGAGAGGAAAAGCAGCACACACCAAGTGAGAGAAATGGCTCCATTTTAACTCTCTTAGATGGTCCTAGTGACTTTTCATATTGCCCTTTGTAAAGGCATGGTAACTATCGTAGCTGTACATTAGTGTGAATTGGAATCAAACATTCCATCACACCACCAATTTCCAGAGGATTCATTAGGATACTGAAGATACAAATGCATCTTCCAACGCTCCCTCCGTGATGCCCCTACGTGACTCTTGGTCACATGGAAACCCCTGAGATAGGTCACTGAGTAAAGGAAGAAGCCAGTTCTTGGCAGGATTGAATGAACTGGCTAAAGAGCTCATTCCCAAGGTGGATGGTCAGCAGTCCAAAGTAAAAAGCCCAGTTGATTCAGGCTAATATCAGAATTCTAGAAGAACCAACCCAGTGGGGGAGTAGGTTTCAAACACTGGCTAACGCTATAAGTCATGTGGGAGCCAGGGTAATGTTTCAGTGAGCAGTCCATTGACAGAAGTTCTGAAGGGTATGGGAAACAGGACCCAGCCCTCAGCAGGAGAGCACTGGTGAGAGATTTGAATCTCTAGGGTCTGGTCATGGTGTCAGTCCCAGAGGACATCTAGTGTTCAAAGTGGGAAATTCAGACAGATCATCACTGAGACATAGAACAGAGGGTAGTATAACATACAATTGGTAGAACATTCTAATTTATACATTTAGTGACTTTTTGCAAACTCAGCATGCTAATGTATTACCTGTCTCTCCATTCATCAGTGAAACACTTTCTGAGCATAGACTCTGTGCCAGGCAGACCACTAGGCACTGGAGATGCAAAACACATAACCTAGTCCCAGGGAGCTTCTAGTCCAGTGGACTCACTAGACAGGCCTTTCATCTTCCTCCACGCAGAGCCAGATCCCAGGCATTAGGGAAGGACGAGAGTATCTGCCACACCGGAAACTTCATCTTCTCATGGAGTTATTGTTTGTATCCCCTTATATTCTTCTTTCCTCCTTTACTTTTCTTGGCTCCTTTTCTTCCTTTCAGATATTTCATATCCCCTAATCTATTTTGTTTTTTTTTGAAACAGAGTCTCGCTCTGTCGCCCAGGCTAGAGTTCAGGGTCGTGATCTCGG
This sequence comes from Macaca nemestrina, assembly GCF_043159975.1. Taxonomy (NCBI): domain Eukaryota; kingdom Metazoa; phylum Chordata; class Mammalia; order Primates; family Cercopithecidae; genus Macaca; species Macaca nemestrina. The sequence continues at coordinate 87,671,672 of NC_092131.1, read as the reverse complement.
CTCACTGCAACCTTCGCCTCCCATGTTTAAGCGATTCTCCTGCCTCAGCCTCCCGAGTAGCTGGGATTACAGGCATGCACCACCACACCTGGCTAATTTTTTGTATTTTTAGTAGAGATGGGGTTTCGCCATATTGGCCAGGCTGGCCCCTAATCTATTGTATTACATGGTTCACATTTTATTGTAGCACAAGTGTGTTTCTGTCTTCAACAATGTGTACTGATTTGGACATCCCAGGGTCAATAATCTGGAGATACACTGGCTTGGGTATTATTAGTAGTAGGCCTCACATATTTTTGTGCTTTTACCTAACAAACTTTCAGCTTATTAGAGAATGCTAATCCAGGAGATCCTGGTTTATGTTAGAGTTTGTAGCCCTCTACTTCAGAAAAATCAGGAGTGTTTGCGAATTCATGATCATACATAGTAGTGAAAGCAAAAAGACACAGTCTAAGGGCATTTGTTTTTTAAATGATTCTAATAGAAATATTCCACATTTTTATAGAATTATCTTGTTTCCCAACTAACAAAAATCTGTACAACAATAACTCCTAACTTTTGGCAATGAGTAGAAAGGGTGGTTCTCAGGAACGCTACCACACAGTGGAAACTTCCCCCTCCCCACCGACACGGAGGAGGACATAATCATCAAGCAAACCAGCCCCTTTCCCAGTTAAGGTTCTCTCTCTCTCTCTCTCTCTCTCTCTCTCTCTCACACACACACACACACACACACACACACACACACACACACACACGCCACACACAGACTTCAAAGCCCTTCTTTAAGTTAGGCCAGTAAAGAGCAACGGAGGCATCCAACATACAGACCCCTTTACCTTTTCAGAGACTGTCTTTGCAAGTCAAGATCTATATTGGGGTTCAAGGTAAATTTGATATTACACCCACATGGATATAATTTCGTATTCTCCCTATTCTGGACCCTGAGATGGAAAGAGCATAGAGACAGGGCCCAGAGGTTTTCCAGCAAGAAAATTAAAGAATATATGTGAGGCAGGATAGTTTGCTGAGATACTACTTTTTCTTTCTTCTCTTTGTATTTTCCTCATGCCTCTAGTTCCAATCAAGGAGCCAGACCTTTTTGTAATTCCTTGGGATATCTGCAGAATGTAAAGGAGGAAGTGTATGAAGCCAAACTTAATCTTACTGTGTTTTGAGAACCCTGAAATTTGGTGAAAATAAATTGCTTCTTGAAAAGTGTGGCAAAGTTAAGATTGGAGAGAGACTGAGGGCGAAGTTGGAGGGGAGGCAAAATGCAGAGGAGAAGCAGCATGGTGAACCTAGGCTGACTCCAGGCACAGATGATCCGGACCGCCATGAAAACCCCCACGCCCTCAAGAATGAAACAGAAGCAGCTCAGTTAAGGTTTCTGGGAACCTTCTAAATCGAGGAAGGGGAGCCAGGTCAATCAGGCTCAGAGGTAGAGATGCCTAGCTCACTGAATGCCAGCAGGGGGCGCTCTCCTATGATTGTATTTTCTTTTTGAGGACATTAAGACTCAGTGTGCAAAAATTCTCATCATAGATACAAATTCAAACGTGGTTGCTTTTGTAAAAATACCCATCTTCACCACCACAGACTACTCCTCAACTCATGCTTGCTGGAGGCTCCACCCTCTGCATTCTCTTCATTACTTCGGGTTTCTTTGACTTGTCTCTTGTAAGGATGAAGGCTTCGCCAGCATGGGCACACATCTGCTGCCTGATCTGGCCATACGAACCACTGTCCATCCCTCAGAGGCAAATTCCTCCCACAACACCTGACTTACACCAGCCTTTTCTATCCAGAGACCTTGGTACCAGGATTAAAAAAGCAAGTACCTCCTTTATTTGCCTCTATTTGGTGGCCGGATGCTAACAGAATATGATTTTTCACCTTTTCTCCCTTCTCTTAACTCTCCCATTTAGCTACACAGGTTTGAGATTAAGTCTAGGATATAGTTATATACATTAATTATTATTTTACTTGACATCAAGTAGACTTCTCAGGATATCATTTTAGACTACTTTATTGGGATGTTTACTGTGACTCAGAGATGAAAGGTCTTCAGTGACACAGTCCACCTTCCACCTCCAAGGGATACAAAGAATCAGAAGAGTAAAGAGAGAGGTGTTTTTTGCCCCTTTTGTCAAGTCTAGAGACAGCAGATTCCCTGGAAACTTCCTAGGTTTGTCTAAGCCTCCCTAGTTTACATTCATCTCTTCTCCTTTAGTCTATAATGAAGATGGAGATCTCATGATCTAAATAACATGTTCAAAAACTATCTGTCCCTGTCTTAAAGATTTATTCTTGTTCATTATATCATATCCTACAATCACCATTATAAGCATGGTAAGTATGATTTGAAGTCTTCACTTACTTTCTGAGCTTCAGACTAAATAATTCAGTTTCTTTCCTCATTTTTCCATAAGCATGGACTTACAAATAAATCAATTCATTTTCTCCATTTTTTCCATCATCATGAACTTACTTAAATCCAGATGTCCACTGTCCTGGGTAAGGATGACTGACCAATAAGTATCTTTCCTGTGGGCACTCAGTTCATTGTGTTTGTGTGTGTATGTGTGTGTGTGTGTACATGTGGTCTGTGAGTGATAGATCTTGTTTTACACACAGAGGTAAAAACCTGCTTTCTAGCTGGATAGGAAGATGGGGAATAATAAACACAGAAGCCCACCTCATGTCAAATGCAGATCCAGGTGCTAGGGAGACATGGATGAACATGTGTATATCTTTCTCCTGGTGATCTCTTAATTAAAGCTAAGACTCTGGACACAGCAAACCTAAAGAGGAAATATTCTCCATAGAATAATGGGCATACTCTGTAGTTACCTCTCTCTATCCTCTAATACTGTAGAAAAGAAAGTTCATTTTTTTTATATGCATCAAAGGGTGAAAATGCATCAGGTCTGGCAATAAGTTTAGCCTTGTTACCTAAAAAGCTAATGTCATGCTAGCTTTTTCACAGCTATAGTGTTATCTCCATCACACAATGTGATTTTGTATATGTGGCTTTATTTCCCACATAGTCATGGAACTAGTTGGTCAGAGCACCCTGGGTTGGGTTTTTGTTCTGTCATTTGCTTGCAGTGGCAGCTTAACAAATTCCTTTGCCTTTTCTAGTACTGACTACCTTATTATTATTATTATTATTTTTTTATTTTTTTTATTTTTTTTTTTTGAGATGGAGTCTGGCTCTGTCGCCCAGGCTGGAGTGCAGTGGCCGGATCTCAGCTCACTGCAAGCTCTGCCTCCCAGGTTCACGCCATTCTCCTGCCTCAGCCTCGCAAGTAGCTGGGACTACAGGCGCCCGCCACCTCGCCCGGCTAGTTTTTTGTATTTTTTAGTAGAGACAGGGTTTCACCCTGCTAACCAGGATGGTCTCGATCTCCTGACCTCGTGTAGAGACAGGGTTTCACCCTGCTAACCAGGATGGTCTCGATCTCCTGACCTCGTGATCCACCCGTCTCGGCCTCCCAAAGTGCTGGGATTACAGGCTTGAGCCACCGCGCCCGGCCTGACTACCTTATTTTTAAGGGCCTTTCTGAGGCTAATACAGGCCATGGTATTGCTTCCTAGTGGCTCAGATGGGACAGGCACCTTGCTTAGGTCCCACAGGACTTTTAATGATATCTGTATCTGTTTTCAGACAACACCCAAGCTTTCCTCCTGAAACCTAGCTTTGTCTTCTTAAGAAAGAATGACAAAGGGAAGAGTCAATGACTATAATTCTTGGACAAAAATATTGTTTCAAAAGTAGTGGTTTCCTGACTAGTGTGTGTTACCAAGCAGCCTTCTGAAAGACAACAAAGAGGAAATTCTAGTTATCCCGCGGGTGAAGCATTTTTCTTGAGGAGGATGCTCTGGGAGAAAGAAGTAGATTCGCCCCAGAAAAATTAGCCAAGAGTTCTCTGAGCAAATCCTGGAATTCCAAATATTCCTCTATTAGTATCACCTACTACTCAGAAGAGGAGCCCAAAATTCTAAGGGAACGTGCCACCTCCACTGTAGTAAGAAGAGGGGATTTGCAGGGCTGGAGAGGACCTCAGAATGTCTGATTTAAGGAGTCAATATTTTAAATAACACTTTAAATTTTTTTCTGATTAGAGAAGTAACACATTTCAAATACAGAAATGTTAGGAAATTTAGAGGGGAGGTTCCAAGATGGCCGAATAGGAATCGCTCCAGTCTACAGTTCCCAGTGTGAGCGATGCAGAAGACGGGAGATTTCTGCATTTCCAACTGAGGTACTGGGTCTATCTCACTGGGGCTTGTCAGACAGTGGGTGCAGGACCTGGGTGCAGCCCACGGATGGTGAGCCGAAGCAGGGAGAGGCATCGCCTCACCCAGGAAGCACAAGGGGTAGGGGAATTCCCTTTCCTAGCCAAGGGAAGTGGTGACAGAGGGCACCTGTGTGTCTGGAATTGGTGGGTTCTTGGTTTCACTGACTTCAAGAATGAAGCCACACACCCTCCGGTGAGTATTACAGTTCTTAAAGATGGTGTGTCGGGAGTTTGTTCCTTCAGATGTGTCCGCAGTTTCCTCCTTCTGGTGGGTTCGTGGTGTCGCTGACTTCAGGAGTGAAGCTGCAGACCTTCACTGTGAGTGTTATAGCTTTTAAAGGCGGTGTTGATCCAAAGAGTGAGCAACAGCAAGATTTATCGTAAAGAACAAAAGAACAAAGCCTCCACATTGTGGAAGGGGACCCAAACAGGTTACCACTGCTGGCTCAGGCAGCCTGCGTTTATTCCCTTATCTGACCCCACCCACATCCTGCCGATTGGTCCATTTTACAGAGAGCTGACTGGTCTATTTTACAGAGAGCTGTTTGGTCCATTTTACAGAGAGCTGATTGGCCCATTTTGACGGAGTGCTGATTGGTGCATTTACAATCCTTGAGCTAGACACAGAGTGCTGGACAGAAAAGTTCTCCAAGTCCCCACCGGGTCAGCTGCATACAGAGTACTAATTGGTGTATCCACAAACCTTGGGCTAGACACAGAGTACTGATTGGTGCATCCACAATCCCTTAGCCAGACATAAAGGTTCTCCAAGTCCCCACTAGACCCAGGAGCCCAGCTGGCTTCACCCAGTGGATCCCGCACCAGGGCTGCAGGTGGAGCTGCCCACAAGTCCCTATCAGTGCACCCACACTCCTCAACCCTTGGGTGGTCGATGGTGCCATGGCGCAGGAGTTGGCACTCGTTGGGGAGGCTCGGGTGTGCAGGAGCCCACAGCAGGGGGGAGGCTTGGACATGGCAGGCTACAGGTCCCGAGCCCTGCCCCACGGGGATGCAGCTGAGGTCCTGTGAGAATGTGAGCACAACACCGGCAGGCTGGCACTGCTGGGGGACCCAGCACACCCTCTGCAGCTGCTGGTCTGGGTGCTAAGCCCCTCATTGCCCTGGGCCAGTGGCACCAGCCAGATGCTCTGAGTGCAGGGCCCGCTGAGCCCATGCCCACCCAGAACTCGTGCTGGCCCACGAGCGCCACATGCACCCCCAGTTCCTGCCCACGCCTCTCCCTCCACACCTCCCCGCAAGCAGAGGGAGCCAGGTCTGGCCTCGGCCAGCCCAGAGAGGGGCTCCCACAGTGCAGTGGCAGGCTGAAGGGCTCCTCAAGTGCGACCAGAGTGGGTGCCGAGGCCAAGGAGGTGCCGAGAATGATCAAGGGCTGCGAGGATTGCCAGCACGCAGTCACCTCTCACCTGGAAAATCGGGTCACTCCCACCCTAATACTGCACTTTTCCAATGGTCTTAGCAAATGGCAAATCAGGAGATTATATCCCACACCTGGCTCAGAAGGTCCCATGCCCATGGAGCCTTGCTCCCTGCTAGCACAGCAGTCTGAGACTGAACTGCAAGGCGTCAGCGAGGCTGGGGGAGGGGCGCCCACCATTGCTGAGGCTTGAGTAGGTAAACAAAGCAGCCAGGAAGCTCAAAATGAGTAGAGCCCACTGCAGCTCAAGGAGGCCTGCCTGCGTCTGTAGACTTCACCTCTGGGGGAAGGACATAGCAGAATAAAAGGCAGCAGAAACTTCTGCAGACTTAAACGTCCCTGTCTGACAGCTTTGAAGAGAGTAGTGGATCTCACAGCATGGAGTTTGAGATCTGAGAGTGGACAGACTGCCTCCTCAAGTGGGTTCCTGACCCCCTGAGTAGCCTAACTGGGAGACACCTCCCAGTAGGGGCCGACTGACACCTCATATGGCTGGGTGCTCCTCTGAGACGGAGCTTCCAGAGGAACGATCAGGCAGCTACATTTGCCGTTCTGCAATGTTTGCAGTTCTGGAGCCTCCGCTGGTGATACCCAGGCAAACAGGGTCTGGAGTGAACCTCCAGCAAACTCCAACAGATCTGCAGCTGAGGGTCCTGAATGTTAGAAGGAAAACTAGCAAAGAGAAAGGACATCCACACCTAAACCCCATCTGTACATCACCATCATCAAAGACCAAAGGTAGTTAAAACCAGAAAAACCAGAGTTGAAAAGGTGAAAATTCTAAAAATCAGAGCGCCTCTTCTCCTCCAAAGGAACGCAGCTCCTCACGAGCAACGGAACAAAGCTGGATGGAGAATGACTTTGACGAGTTGAGAGAAGAAGGTGTCAGATGATCGGTAATAACAAACTTCTCCGAGTTAAAGAAGGATGTTTGAACCCATCACAAAGAAGCTAAAAAACTTGAAAAAAGATTAGACAAATGGCTAACTAGAATAACCAGTGTAGAGAAGACCTTAAATGACCTGATGGAGCTGAAAACCATGGCACGAGAACTACATGATGCATGCACAAGCTTCAGTAGCTGATTCAATCAAGTGGAAGAAAGGGTATCAGTGATTGAAGATGAAATAAATGAAATGAAGGAAGAAGAGAAGTTTAGAGAAAAAAGGGTAAAAAGAAATGAACAAAGCTTCTAAGAAATGTGGGACTACATGAAAGGACCAAATCTACGTCTGATTGGTGTATCTGAAAGTGATGGGGAGAATGGAACCAAGTTGGAAAACACTCTGCAGGGTATTATCCAGGAGAACTTCCCCAACATAGCAAGGCAGGCCAACATTCAAATGCAGGAAATACAGAGAATGTAACAAAGATACTCCTTGAGAAGAGCAACCCCAAGACACATAATTGTCAGATTCACTAAAGTTGAAATGAAGGAAAAAATGTTAAGGGTAGCCAGAGAGAAAGGTCGGGTTACCCACAAAGGGAAGCCCATCAGACTAACGGTGGATCTCTTGGCAGAAACTCTACAAGCCAGAATAGAGTGGGGGCCAATATTCAACATTCTTAAAGAAAAGAATTTTCAACCCGGAATTTCATATCCAGCCAAACTAAGCTTCCTAAGTGAAGGAGAAAGAAAATCCTTTACAGACAAGCAAATGCTGAGAGATTTTGTCACCACCAGGCCTGCTTACAAGAGCTCCTGAAAGAACCACTAAACATGGAAAGGAACAACCAGTACCAGCCATTGCAAAAACATGCCAAAATGTAAAGACCATCAATGCTAGGAAGAAACTGCATCAACTAATGAGCAAAATAACCAGCTAACATCATAATGACAGGATCATATTCACACATAACAATATTAACCTTAAATGTAAACGGGCTAAATGCTCCAATTAAAAGACACAGACTGGCAAATTGGATAAAGAGTCAAGAACCATCAGTGTGCTATATTCAGGAGACCCATCTCACGTGCAGAGACACACATAGGCTCAAAATAAAGGGATGGAGGAAGATCTGCCAAGCAAATGGAAAACAAAAAAAAGTAGGGGTTGCAATCCTTGTGGGGAGGGAGGAGGGATAGCATTAGGAGATATACCTAATGTAAATGACAAGTTAATGGGTGCAGCACACCAACATGGCACATGTATATGTATGTAATAAACCTGCACATTGTGCACATGTACCCTAGAACTTAAAGTATAATAATAATAAATTTTAAAAAAGAAAAAGAAAAAAATGTTAGGAAATTTGGAAGAGTCACAAATCTAAAAGCAAAATTAAAAAAATACGAGTCAGCTATAATCCAAAGATAAACAAAGATAAACACTCTTCATATTTACAAGTTTCCAGCCAGGTTTTTTGCTGGTTATATTAAAAAATATATATTAAAATATATATTAAATATTAAATTATTATTAAAAATATATATTATTAAATATATATATATTAAATATATATTAAATAAATATATAAAATATATATTAAATATAATATATATAAAAATATATATTAAAATATATATTAAAAAATAAAACGTGGGTACTATTTTACGGTTGCTCTCTCTCTCTTTTTTTTCTCTGTTTTCTTTTTTTTTTTTTTTTTTGCTTAACAATATAAAGGGAATGTTTTCCCATTTCCATACATATTCTCCTAGAGTGCGTTTATAATGGCAGCATAGTTTTGCATCCTAGAGATGTGCCATCACCTGTTTGGCTTTTCTCTTATGGCTAAGTATTTCAGTTATTTTTCCTACTCAAGAAAGCAGCCTGGGAGCTGATTTAACTGTTTGCAATTTTGCCCTCTGTGGTAGTGGCCTCTTCCAAAGAGCTGTTTTGAGTGCATGTGATTACCAGGGTGGGAACTTGTTCTTGTTGAAGTTCTTGTTCTCTTTTTCAGTTTAGAGTGTTAAAAACATAGGTCACTGCTGCCAAAAGGAAAATACGTGCAATTTGAACCAAAGAACCTCATTTATTAACCCACTGAAAGATATCTACATCAGCCTACATGGCTATTGACATTCTATAGATGAAGAAGTCAAAGTGTAGGAGGAAGCAAGAACAATCTCAGACCTATGGTGTGCTTGCTTGACTTCAGATACTTATAATTTTGTTCTCCTACAAATCTTCTCCAGGTGAGCGTAAAAAAAAAAAAATGGATGTACTGTTCCAGAATTTTCCTTTACCTACTTTATGAAAATAGTCGTTTCACCTTCCTCCAGATTTCAAAAATGCCAGCGAAGCTTAACTTGGAAAGTGGTGCCCTCTAGTGTAGAGATGTTGCAGGCCCTCTTGGAAGAGAATATTCTTTGGGCTCTTCTCCTGTCAGTGAGGCACTGCTCTAAGTCATTCACACTCCTTCACCTCGGTTTAGGCTGATGGCAGGGAGTGAGAAATGGAAACTCAGTTCCCTCGAAGGAATCTGGCCAGCTCAGGCTGTGGGCCTCAGTTATGGGGAAGATTGAATTATGACGGGAGATTCCTTATAGTTCTAAGACATGTGGAGATAAATTAGAGGGAAGCTAACCAACTAATATTGCACAGATATTGTGCTGTATATGATTCATTTACGTATTTATAAAGGATGCCTCATTCCCCACTAAAGTGCATTTGTTTTCACACAGCATTTTCACTTCACTTGGTGAAATTACAAATATGTTGTTATTAAGAAATTTCATAACTATGTTTATGTAAAATGTGGTTTTAAGTGTTGTTTTTGAGAGAATTTATTTAAAAGTCAAAAACACGCTTATATAGGAAAAATGAGTAATATAAACATGTTTCTTGTTTTTGAGAGAAAGTCTGGAAGAACTAATGAGAATCTAGGCTAAGGCTCCTATAAACTTCAATCCTTAGTGAGAGTTTTAGCACAAAGTTCAGGCAGCTGTGCTGTCACTGAACATTGAGCATCAGTATCCCTGTATCTCTAAAGGGGAATGCTAAGCTGAGTTTTCTGCAGACCGTGACCACCAGCTTTTGAGGTAACTTTAGCCTCCTTATGCAGAAATAAGGAAGAAAAGCTTGCAGGTGGGGGTCACTGAGGGACTAGCTGGGCATCAGTGGCAACTTGACAGTAAGACACTGGTTGTTCCTCTTAAGTTGGTGTATGTCTGTCCCTATTACCCTACACATTAGCTTGCTCCCACTAGCTTATTGACAGAAACAAATGTAAATGTTGCATTAATCAAGTATATATGTGTCATATTTTCTTAAGAGGTATGGCCCATACTTTAAAATCTTGAACCTAAGGGTTTTTGGTTTAACCTTGGGTTATCATTCAAAATGAAACACATATGTTTTCTTTTTTTTTTTTTTTTTTTTGAGACGGAGTCTCGCTCTGCCGCCCAGGCTGGAGTGCAGTGGCCAGATCTCGGCTCACTGCAAGCTCTGCCTCCCGGGTTCACGCCATTCTCCTGCCTCAGCCTCCTGAGTAGCTGGGACTACAGGCGCCCGCCACCTCGCCCGGCTAGTTTTTTTTTGTATTTTTTTAGTAGAGACGGGGTTTCACCGTGTCAGCCAGGATGGTCTCGATCTCCTGACCTCGTGATCCGCCCGTCTCGGCCTCCCAAAGTGCTGGGATTACAGGCTTGAGCCACCGCGCCCGGCCAACACATATGTTTTCTTGTAGATCTTCCTAAGCTTCCTAAGTGAAGGAGAAAGACAATCCTTTACAGCCAAGCAAATGCTGAGAGATTTTGTCACCACCAGGCCTGCCTTACGAGAGCTCCTGAAGGAAGCACTAAACATGGAAAGGAACAACCAGTACCAGCCACTGCAAAAACATGCCAAATTGTAAATGTTTTCATGCAGATGCATATGTTTTCATGCAGAATGGCCTGCTGAATCCTTGAAAGCCATAAGAGAAATGTATAGCAATCTATTCTAAATCAACTTGTTCAATCTAGCAATTCTCTGTCACTCTAAGAGAATTTTCTCAGCCTCATACTCCTTTCTTGGACAACCACTACTTTAAGACCAGGATCATGTTCAATGGCATTCTGGCAATACATGTCCATTAAGTAGAAATGCACAATGTCTACTTGTTGAATACCTAGTTGTTCTCCAAATTTACTAATAGGATCTACTATCTTGAAAGGTAAAACAATTCCTATTTTGAAATATATATATATTTTTTTCTTTTTGAGAATATATATATATGTATATATATATTCTTTTTGAGATGAAGGTTTGCTCTGTTGCCCAGGCTGGAGTGCAGTGGCACAATCTCAGGTCACTGCAACCCCCACCTCCTGGGTTGAAGCGATTCTCCTGCCTCAGCCTCCCAAGTAGCTGGGATTACAGGCACCTGCCACCATGCCTGGCTTATTTTTGTATTTTTAGTACAGATGGGGTTTCACCATGTAAGCCAGGCTGGTCTCAAACTCCTGACCTCAAATGATCCACCCACCTCAGCCTCCTAAAGTGCTGGGATTAGAGGCATGAGCCACTGTGCCTGGCCATATATGTACTTTTATAACTCCTTCTTTCCACATTGTAGAAAGTACACATTACAAAGCTCAGTCAAATGCCAGGAACTTAAACATCCACATATTAGAATAAGTTGTTAAAAAATTTCTCAAAAAAAGGAAAAAAATACATCTCACTTGAATTCCAGAGAATCAACCTAAAATATACCGAGATTCCCAAACTGAACATTAAAACACAAGACATAGAATCAAAAGTCAAAGAACAAAGGGAACATTCTTCGGCACAAGATAGGGAGCTGGTTTTAGAAACAGGTGGAGATCACAGAGTCCCAGCATAAGCAAAAGCAACACAAAAACCTAGGCTTTTGAAAAATGTCTAAAATACAACAAAAGAGAAGGCATTCTGAATGTTTTTAGGTAGTAATAGCAGGCCACTAATACAGGAATATAGACGACTATATTAATCCACAACATTTCAATGAAATAATAAAAACAACTCTTTGGACACCCAGAAACAAAGGATGTTTTATCTAGTTAACTTTTTTTTTTTTTTTTTTTTGAGACAGAGTCTGGCTCTGTCTCCCAAGCTGGAGTGCAGCGGCCCAACCTCGGCTCACTGCAACCTCCACCTCCTAGGCTCAAGCAATCCTCCCACCTCAGCCTCCTGAGTAGTCGGGACTACAGGCATGTGCCACCACGCCCGGCTAATTTTTGTATTTTTTTGTAGAGATGGGGTTTCACCATGTTGCTCAGACTGGTCCCAAATTCCTGGACTTAAGTGATCCACTCGCCTTACCCTCCCAAAATGCTGGGATTACAGGCGTGAGCCACCGCACCTGGCCAACTTTTTATTCATATGTGAAGACAATAGAAAGACATTCTTCCATCACTAATATTTATTTAATTAATATTTCTGAGTGCCTTTGATATGACAAGCACTATGCTAACTGCCATATAGGGAGAGGTGAACAAACAGATGGGTGCTTGCATCCTAGAAAATTTTGCCTCTGCACACCTTGCTTGTGATAATAATTATAGGGCATATGCCAAACACTGAGCTATAAATCTATGAAGGAAGGATGTTGCTTACTTATCAGAAGTGATAACCAGTGATACCAATATCTATGAGCCATAGAAATAAAGATTGGCTATTTCCCTGACTAGATCAGAGGGATACAGCTTAATTCAGAAGATAAAGTCTTTTCTTTTTTTTTCCTTTGAGATGGAGTCTCGCCCTGTCACCAGGTTGGAGTGCAGTGGCACGGTCTCGGCTCACTGCAACCTCCACTTCCCAGGTTCAAGCGATTCTCCTGCCTCAGCCTCCTGAGTAGCTGGGACAACAGGTGCACACCACCACGCCCAGCTAATTTTTGTATTTTTAGTAGAGACAAAGTTTCACCATGTTGGCCAGGATGGTCTTGATCTCTTGACCTCATGATCTGCCTGCCTGGGCCTCCCAAAGTGTTGGGATTACAGGCGTAAGCCACCGCGCCCGGCCGAGAAAACCCTTTCTTTATTGCAGCATTAGGCACCCCCAATAAGAGCCCATTCACATCACCATGATAAACAGAAACACTGCAGGGGAAGAAATGATCTTGCCTTTGGGCACCAGGACATTGGGACCTCCACGTAGTCTGCATCAGTAGATCATGAGGACAAACCATCTATCAAATCTGGGAAACACAAAAGGCAAACATAAGATTGAAAAGTAATGCAGGTCTTCACCAGATGGCTCTGCTGCTTAATAAGTAAAATCACGATCACAGAAGGTGATAACCAAGGATAATTAGGTAAATGATCACACTCCATTTAATCACAGTTCAGAAGATCTTCCCTAATTTCTGCTGAAGTCTTCAATAATTTCACCTACCTCTGGAAGAAACTAGAGGACTAATGGGAAGAGTCCATTGGTGTTTATGTGGGAAAAGGAAGGTGCAAGCCATTCCAGCTTAAGGAAAGAAAGGAAGGGAGGGAGGGAGAGAGGAAGAAAGAGAAAGAAAAAGAGAAATGAGGAAAGGAAGGAAGGAAGGGAAAAGAGAGAGAAGAAAGGAGCGTAGAAGAAAAGAAGGAGGGAGGGAAGAAAGAAGAGAAACTGACTTTCCAAGACACAGCTGAAGCAGCAGCTAAGACGCAACATTATGAAAGTATGGGGTATCATTCTTCTGGATGCAGTGTATTTATTAAATCAGAGGCCTGTAAAGGGTACTGTGTTCCCAATAGGAAGAATACATGGATCCAGGAACCAAGGAGTAGAAGCAGGAGTAGCTCCACTTACCACCTCTCTGATTGACCCACTCAGATATGTCATGCTTTCATTTCTGTAACTCTGGGGTCTGCAAGGTCAAAGGTCCAGGCCCCCAAAGAAGATGCACCCTTGCCAAGTTACAGAGAAAGGTCTCACTGAACTACAAGCTACAGCTTTTCCCAGGACACTTTGGATTTCTTGTGTCTAGGGACCAGCAGACATGACGAGGAGTTGCCATACTGTCGAGGCTAAGTAACCCTGATTAGCAGGAATGAGGTACGGCTGCTTTTACCCAATAGAGGCAGAAAAGAATTTATGTAGAATCCAAGTAATCTACTTGGGCGCTTTCTGGTACTTCCATGCTCCATTTTAACTGTGAATGTACGTGCGTAACCACCTCAGCCTGAGAAAAATATGATTACCGAGGGCTTAACCTCTCAGAATTGGTGAGAGGGTAAATAAGAATAAGCAACTAAGACCTGAGGGTGAAGGGAGATTAGAATACATGGTAAAGGAAGGAGTGGATGGGTGCTAGTTGCAGCCCTAAGATCTGCAGCATTGACAGTGACTACAGTTTGTTTGTCCACAGTTAACTTCTTCTAAGTTTCCGTTCAGGAACAGAGACTGGTAGGAAGCTTGGAGGAGTTGTCTCTTGAACCTGTCTGGGGAAGTAGATCTGTGTGACTCAAGAGGTGGACCTGGCCAGGCGTGGTGGTTCACGCCTATAATCCCAGCACTTTGGGAGGCCGAGGAGGGCGGATCACCTGAGGTAAGGAATTCAAGACCAGCTGGGCCAACATGGTGAAACCCCATCTCTACTAAAATACAAAAATTAGCTGGGTTTGGTGGCACATGCCTGTAATCCCATCTACTCAGGAGGCTGAGGAAGGAGAATTGCTTGAACCCGGGAAGTGAAGGTTGCAGTGAGCCGTGATTGTGCCACTGCACTCCAGCCTGGGTGACAGAGCGACACTCCATCTCAAAAAAAAAAAAAGAAAAAAGAAAAAAGAAAGAGGTGGACCCATTCTAAAAAAGTTTCTACATGAGTTTATAAGTACTTGCTTCTGCATGTCTGAAAAAATCTCTGTCTAATAAGAGAGACACACCTCAAAAGTTTTATCAATAAAAAAGGTACAAAAAAAAGTCAGAATAAAAATAGGGCATAAAATCAATGCTTTAAATATTAAACAGATTATGAATAACTTTGTACCAATATATTTGGAAACTTTAGACAAAATGGATAAATTCCTACATGGGAAAAAAACAATCTGCCAAAGCTTTCTCAAGAAGAAATGGAAAAGTTAGCATCTCTTTAACCGTTAAGGAAATTGAAACAGAAGTTTAAAATAGTTTGAGACTAAGCCTGGTGGTGTGCACCTGTAGACCCAGCTACTCTGGAGGCTGAAGCAGCAGGATTATTCGAGATCAGGAGTTCAAGCCCAGGAGTTTGAGGCACCTGAGACCAAGTGTTCAAGGATCAGTTGAGACCAGTAGTTCGAGGTATGCTCTGTGATCACACCTGTGAATAACCACTGCACCCCAGCCTGGGCAACATAGGAAGACCCATATCCAAAAAAAAAAGGAAAAGAAAAAAAAAAGCCATCTCAAAGAAAATAAGAAAATATCAGGACCAAACAGCCTTACATATGAGTTCTACCAAGTATTAAAATAACATATAATTCCAGTTACAAAATAAAGAAAGAAGGACTACTCCCCAATTCATTTCTGGAGGCTAACATGTAACCTAGATATCAAAATTAAACAAGACAGTACAAAAAAATTACAGACCAATCTCATTTGTGAACATAAATACAAAAAAACTTAACAAAATATTAGCAAATTAAATTTAGTCATATATAAAAAAGATTATATCACATAACCAAAAAGGGTTTATCCCAGGAATACAAGGTTGGTTTAGTATTCTAAAGTCAACTAATCTAATTCACCCCATTAACTGATTAAAGAAATATGCTGTATAACCCCATCATTCAGTGAAATTCCCAATCCATTCAAGAGAGATAACCAGGAGCAGAAGGGAAGAAACTTCTCTAATCTAAAAATAGGCATCTACAAAAGATCCACAGCAACAACCAGACCTACCAAAATGGCCCATTAAAGATTTCTTGAAGGCACTTTTATAGCGAGCATTAGGCTAAGTGCTAAATGCCAAAAACAAAGGCAAAACAGCTATAGCTCCTGGCATCGGGGGAAGGAAAGAAAGTAATAGTATCCAGTTTTGTCACTGGATTATTCCAAAAGGATAAAATCCCCACGCGAGTCTGCTCCACGGGCACCTGGCTAGTCAGTTCAAGGATGGCTGCCCTAGAGTCAAGTGCCCTCCTTCGCTTCAAAACTTTGTCACCATTTTGGTGGAGTCACATGTTAGAGAATATGAACAACTTTGGATGCTTCCTCTTGTGGATAAAATAACCTCCTTCAGAAGGGGATTGGTAATGCAATGGATTCCAAGAAAGAAATAAACTCTTCGCCGGTGCAGCTAAACTGTAAAGCTCGTAACACAAGTAGGTCCTCTGTGCATATTCACTTCCTTTCCTTCTTACCTGAGGTGCTGCAGTGTGAATCTGAGGGTGACAGGTTGAATATTGAAGTGCTGCAGTGCTTGAAAGTTATAGTAGACTCAGAAGTCTGTTCTTCAACAGTTAGACTGTATTTATGCTGGCTGAATTTTCTGTTTATTCACCTATTATCCTCTACCGGTGTCAGCAACCAAGAAACTTGCTGCCCATCTCACTCTGTCTTAAAGGAAACCAAGAAAGAAGTTTTGGACTCTTGGCCTGCGGGAAGCATGTGGCTCGGCGCCCCCTGCCGGCCAATACGGAGGCCACCGGAACGGGGAGACCACGAAGGCTCTGGGCCGGCTGAGTTGCCCAGGCTCCTCCGACTTCTCCAGAAAGGGTTTTTTCCGGTGACACCCCAGGAACCACAGCGATTGGTTTCCCTAAAGGAAGCGGCTTTCCACCTGGGTATCATCACCTAATACCCTCCGAAGGAGCCCATTGCGGAGAATGGCATAGAATGTCCCACAGAAGGCAGAAGGACCCTATGATCCAGGAAACCTAGGGCCAGCATCAGGAAGTTTTATGAGAGCAGCTGGTAGGAAGATCAGCCCCAGGAGAAGGGGATTGTCTAGCAGCTTGGTTGGAGCAAGGCTTTTCCAGAGTATTATTTCTGTAATTCAGGCTGCCTCCCACCAACCCTCCACTGCCACCTTATCCTCCACCAAAAGCCCTGACACTGTGGCAGGGATAGGGGACGTGGGGTTGGTGGGGAACAGGCTGTAAGAAAGACGCAGGAGGCTGCATGAGTCTGGGAACAATGAGGAGTCTGCGTGCAAGGGACGAAGCTTTTACAAAGAAGACATAGACAGTGCTGCAAAGATTTGAAGGCATAGGGTGCAAGTCACTCAAGTGCCAGTGTCAGGAGGAACCTAGCCATCCAGGTGAACAGGTGCCCCCTTCTTACAGCCCACTCGCATGGGCCTGGTGGACTCCTTCTTATTTTTGGTAGTGGCAGTGAAGAGGTCGGGTCCCTGTGCTGGCAAAACAGTCAGTGTCATTGACATCATGAGTCCTGTTGTGGTAGCTGCACATGGAGGGGCTGTTGGTACAGGGCACTGGTGGAGTTCTGCAGAAATCTGCTATGGCTGTCAGATTCTCATGAATGAATGTGTGGATCTGCTTGCATTTACCTCTATGGATCAGCCAACGGCACCTCATCGTCACATCACAGTGTCAGTGGTGTCCTCTAGGGACCCAAGACCTGGAGTTGTCTATATATCGTGTTAAGAAGGGGAAGGCTGGAGTGAAGACGGTTAGGTCCAAAAGGAGGAAAATGAGGAGGGTCCACATCAGATTCACGTTTCCTGTGAAAGCATTTCAAAGAAGAGCAGAGTCAAAAGAGCAACCTATGGTCCCTTGTCCTGTTCCTAAGAAGTCTTGGCCCAACACTTAATGTTTGCAGCTCTCCCTTCCTGCCTTTATCTACACTTATTCTTCGTGTACTCATGGCAACAAGTGTTCTCACATCCTTCTTCCACCTCCTTGTCAACAATGGAGAAGGCTACCGCCCTCTCAACCCTTTATAGGATTGTCATACTTACAAGGTTATTTCCAAACCCCAAAGTGATTCTTGCTCCTTACCTAAGCAGACCAGTTAAACTAAAAACTTTCATCTCTGAAGTGTTTGCATCTATCAGTCCACCTGCTGCTCACCCATAGCCTGTGAGGTGAGGCAGGTACCACTGACAACGCCTTTTTAGAATGACTTAACTCAGAAGGGAATTGACAGATCCATATGACCTGCATCTTAGAAAATATTTTCACTTCCTTGAATACAAATGGATGTTTTAACATTGTTTTTAAATATCTGAGCATTTCAATTCAAAGGGAGTAGATTTTATGTTTCCCCCCACATATTTCTCTGCCTCAAAATAAAGATTCCCAATTCTTCCATGTATACAGCCCATCATCCAGAAATGTTCTAATTCTTGGTGATCAGAGATTCTGTGTGACTGGGTGTGAGCCTTCTGTCTATAGGTCTGATATCTGACTGTTTTTTTAAATACCTGGGAGTTCCAGGAAAGGGTTTTCTGAAGAGTAGGTGACATCCACAGAGATGGATATATCCCTCTCAGAGGTGGATACTCCTAGTAAAAATGGAGCCCCGTTGCCTCTCTCCTTCTAATCTTGTAGAAATTTCATTGTGGATGTTTTCTTCCCAGAGGTTAGGGTGCAGGCCGTATGGAAAACTCTCAGGCCTGTCAATGATCTTAGACAGATTGCCAGGTAGTACTACTTTTATGCTTACTATTTCACACCTAAAATATTCACCAGCATCACACAGAGTGCCTACTACGTCACTGCAAATAAGCAGAAACTTGGGGTTTAGTGTCTATCATAAGCTTGCTATTGGAGCTTGGCAAATCACCTTATCCTTCTACTCCTCATCTCTAAAGTGAATATTATGGACAAAAGATCTCTTTCAGCTCTGACATTCTGCATTTTTGTATACATTACTGTGTGTTTGCGTTCATGTGTGATTTTGTATATGTGCATACTGGTATATACATGTTCAAGTAAGGAGAATATTTATTTTGCAAACTCAATTGCAAATTGAGTTTCCATTTGAGAATTGTTAATCTAATTAAGTGCAATTTTTCTTCAAAGCAGTTGTTAGCAAGCTCAAAAAAATTTAATCATTGTTATGTAAAGATTGCAGCATAATCTGTTTTTGTCTCCACCATTGAAATTATATGTGTGTGTATGTATACATAGTTTTGTTTTTTTTGTTTTGTTTTTTTGAGATAGACTCTCACTCTTTCTCTCAAGCTGGAATGCAGTGGTGTGATCTTGGCTCACTGCAACCTCCACCTCTGGATTCAAGCAATTCTCTGCTCAACTTCCAGAGTATCTGGGATTATAGGCATGCGCCACCATGCCTGGCTAATTTTTGTATTTTTAGTAAAGACAGGGTTTCACTATCTTGGCCAGGCTGGTCTTGAACTCCTGACCTCGTGATCCACCCACCTTGGCCTCCCAAAATGCTGAGATTACCGGCATAAGCCACCACCCCTTGCCAAATTTATTTATTTTAAAAAATTATTTATTTATTTATTTATTTGAGTCAGAGTTTCACTCTTGTTGCCCAGCCTGGAGTCCAGTGGTAAGATCTTGGATCACCGCAACCTCTGTCTCCCGGGTTCAAGCGATTCTCCTGCCTCAGCCTCCCAAGTAGCTGGGATTACAGGCATGTACCACCATACCCAGCTAATTTTGTATTTTCAGTAGAGATGGGGTTTCTCTATGTTGGTAAAGCTGGTCTCGAACTCTCGACCTCAGGTCATCCGCCTGCCTCAGTCTCCCAAAGTGCTGGGATTACAGACATGACCCACTGCTCCTGGCTGAAATTATATATGTTTTTATTACAGGAGAAGCTGCTTGGAACTCCAGTCTGTATTTCAGTAAGGCAAGGAAAGAAATTAGTACATATATTTTTCAGAACTCCAAAATCAGCTAAATTAGGGACCTGCTAATGAAGGCAGTGGGAGGAGTGGCATATACAGTCTATCAACAAGGTGTGATGTAGTAGATTTCATAGTTCTTTGTCTTAATAGGCCTCCTGGGCAGATAAGCCTCAAAAGCCTTTTATATAATTAAGCAAAACTGACTAATCTGTGGCAAGAAGCTGAGTTGAGATCCAAAACCTAGATTTTAACATCCTTGAATTTCTATCGGCTTTATAATTGACCAAGACGCCAAGAAAAGGGAAGTGAACTTTTTTTTTGAGATGGAGTCTCCTCTGTTGCCCAGGCTGGAACGTAGTGGTGCAATTTCAGCTCACTGCAACCTCTGCATCCTGGGTTCCAGAGCTTCTCGTGCCTCAGTCTCCCGAATAGCTGGAACTATAGGCGTGAGCCACCACGCCCCAGCTAATTTTTCTATTTTAAGTAGAGACGGGGTTTCACCATGTTGGTCAGGCTGGTCTTGAACTCCTGACCTCAGGTGATCCATCCCTCTCAGCCTCCCAAAGTGCTGGGATTATAGGCGTGAGCCACCATGCCTGGCCATCATAGAGTTTTAAAATTGGAAAAGAAGGAACAAAACTGTCACTCCTTACAGATATAATATTGTAGGCTGAAAAATCTAAAAGCACATGTGTCGGGACTCAGAAACAATACCCCAAAGTATCGTGCTCTGGCATGCTAAGCACTCTACCCTTTTTCTGTTGCTGGTTTGTTTTTAAATTTTTTTTTGAAAAAGTTTGCCTGTAATCCCAGCACTTTGGGAGGCCGAGGCGAGTAGATTGCCTGAAGTCAGGAGTTCAATACCAGCCTGGTCAACATGGTGAAATCCCATCTCTACCAAAAATACAAAAATTAACTGGGCATGATGGTAGGTGCCAGTAATCCCACTACTCAGGAGGCTCAGACAGGAGAATCACTAGAACCCGGGACGCAGAGGTTGCAGTGATCCGAGATTGTATCATTGCACTCCAGCCTGGGTGACAAGAGTGAGACTTCATCTCAAAAAAAAAAAATGTGGGTATGTAGTAGGTGTATATATTTATGAGGTACATGAGATATTTTGATACAGGCATCCAATGTCTAATAATCACATCAGGGTAAATGGGGTATCCATCCCTTCAAACATTTATTCTTTATGTTACAAACAAGCCAATTTTAGTCTTTTAGTTATTTTAAAATGTACAATAAAATTATTATTGACTATAGTCACCCTATATTTGTGCTATCAAAACTAGATTTTATTCATTCTTTTTTTTTTTTTTTTTTTTTTGAAGCCGAGTCTTGCTCTGTCATCCAAACTGGAGTATAGTGGCATGATCTCGGCTCAATACAACTTCTGCCTCCTGGGTTCAAGTGATTCTCCTACCTCAGTCTCCCAAGTAGCTGGGATTACAGGCATGCGCCACCACGCCCAGCTAATTTTTGTATTTTTAGTAGGAACGAGGTTTCACCATGTTGGCCAGGCTGGTCTCCATCCCCCGACCTCAGGTGATCTGCCGCCACAACCTTCCAAAGTGCTAGGATTACAGGTGTGAACCACTGCGCCAGCCTATTCATTCTATTTTTTTTAACCCATTAACCATTAACTTCCCCCTCACCCACCCTCCAATGCCAGGCACTTTGAACGAAAGAAAATTAAAGGGTGTTAGAATCAGCATCAGAACCAAGGACTTTCTTAACTTGTCCTGTTTTGCCCCCAAGTGCAGGATGACACTCTTCCTCTCTGAAGTTACCGTATCTGAAGCTCCTCCAGAAAGAACCCAGTGGTCTTTGATCACCTCCCTGAGATTTTCTTAACCGGAGAAGATTAAACTCATGGCAGAAAGTAAGACTGAGGGATGTCACCACACCTAGGCAGACTTTGTCAGAAGCTGTTGTCTATTCTTTGATCATATTCCAAAGAGTTTCCAAAGAGTATAATTTACAAACTATGGTCTGTTCTTTGGGTTCATTCAACTCTCCTAAAAATAATTTCCTACTTCTCAAAATTGCCTACATTCCCCCATCTCTCTCTCTCCTGTGAAGAAGGGTATATAAGATTCTGAACCTCACTGGGTTACTGGGTAGTCACTCTCTCGTCATTCCCCCATGAATACAATAAACTTGCCTTTTCCTCCAGTTAATCTACCGTTGGTTTATTTCAGCAAACTCAAACCTTAAAGGGAAAGGGAAATTCCCCTTTGCCCCTACACATGCAAATTAGTTATTTCAATTAAAAACTGCTAGATATAAAATTGGCATATAGTTTATTTATTTTTATATTTCAGAGCAGGGGAGGGAAAAATGACTTCCTTCCACCCTTTTAGGTTTTTTGTGGCTGGGCTACAAGTTAAATTGACATAAGACAGATTAACATGAGAAAAACTGTATTAAATTATGTGTATGTGTGTATACATAGGAGTCCCACAAAAATATAAGACTCAAAGAAAGGCCAGATGAATAAAGCTTACAAAGCATCTTAAGCTACAGAAAGAAACAGAGGCTTGGGGCTTCTGGAGGGTGGTGGTGCAAGTTATGGGAGTGTGAGAGGAGGAAATATATAGTAAATACATGGTAAATAAAGGTTGCTTTGTTATGCAGTTAAGAGTCTCTCAGGTGATAGAAATTGTCTTGGAGCAGCTCTCTTCCCAATCAAAAACATCTTTACCAATGAAAATTTCTTTTATAGATCTAAATTTCTTTTACAAAGGGCAGCATTTCAGAGCTAACTCCTGTGCGGGCAGTTTCTCTAAATAAATAGTTAATAATCAATATGCTAGAGAGGAATATTTTAGAGTGGTGTGTTCTGAGCCCTAACCCCAGCAACAGACAGAAACTGAAATGTTAAAGTGATACAATTTGCAATACTACTTTTTTTTTTTCCTTTTTTGAGACCGAGTCTTGCTCTGTCACCCAGGCTGGAGTGTGCAGTGGCCGGATCTCAGCTCATTGCAAGCTCCGCCTCCCGGGTTCATGCCATTCTCATGCCTCAGCCTCCCGATTAGCCGGGATTACAGGTGCCCACCACCACGCCCGGCTAATTTTTGTATTATTAGTAGAGACAGGGTTTCAGTATGTTGGCCAGGCTGGTCTCAAACTCTTGACCTCAAGTGAACACCTACCTCGGCCTCTCAAAGTGCTGAGATTACAGTCGTGAGCCACCGCGCCCAGCCACAAAAAGATGTTTTTTAATACACAGTTCTATCATTAATTTTTTTACTGTGCTTGACAGATGACTCTATCATTACTCTTCCTCAGCTGGAAAGTGAGGGGTTGGTATAAATGTCTTTAGGAGTTCCTTCCAGCTCAGACCATTTAGAAATCCAATACTCTGGAGCAAAGGTATGGGTGTATACGTGTGTGTGTGTGTGTGTGTGTGTGTGTGTGTGTGTGTGTGTAGGAAAAAATGTAAAGGAAATTTGGTTGACATTTGTGCATCGTTTGTCTACGTAAATCTGATTTTCCTAAATCACTATGAATTTAGGCAGAAAAAAGGCATAACTATCTGAAATAAAATTATTATATACAGACTACATCATTATTTTTAAACTATGCAAAAAAAAAACATGCTTGTAATCTATTTTATTGTAGAGAAGATGTGAGGTCCTGTCATTTAGAACTGTCATTTAATGGAGCAAGAGAAAACATTAGCGCAGATACTATAGGATGATCTCAAGCCCCTAAGATCTAGATTAGAGGACTGGTTAATAGCCTGGGAGATAACTCTCAGTCAACAAACAATAATGTAGTCGTTCCTCTTCTTGGCTATCTCCCTTCCCTTCACCTACCTCTAGACTAATAGGTGATCAAGGGGCTCAAAACTCACTACAGCCAAGAAGAAGCTTTGTTTGGCAGGTGCTATCTAGCCCAGAAAATTTCAGCATCACTGAACATTTACCTACAACGTAATTTTTCACTAAACATTGGAAAAAAGAAGGAACCCAACACCACATGGGGGTAGCCATTTCATTCAAGCCATTTTTATTAAGGCTCACAATAGGACTGTCTTGTAGGTAACCCTTGTTTCTACTATTTTAGAGACACCATGGACTTTCACCTGTGCTCAGGATGCAGGGTGTCTCACCATCAGACTTACTAGGTTTGTGTATCTGTGATATAAGAAACAAAGAATATTAACATTTCTCTGGTAGAAAAGAGGAGAAAAGTGCCTTGTTTGAGGTCCCATGTTGGTGAATAGCAGAGTTTGGAGTGAAACTCTAATCTATTTTTTTAAGTCCATTACTTTAGATGGACCACCAAGCTTGTTCCTTTTAAGGGAAGGATGGGAGCCAAATAGGAGATGCAAAGAGATAGAGTAAGAAATGATGCTCCATGAAGGAAAATATACTGGTTTCAAAGGAAGAGCATGTCTTGACAGGGTAAGAGGCCAAGAATCCCTTTGAAGAAAAGGTACCATTTACTAAAAAATATCAGTGGTCGTGACTAGTGTTGAGAAATAAAGGAATTATCACAAATTGAGAAATTTAGGCAAGTAGGCTGTTGAATTAGGCAAGCCCAACTCTTGATTTCAGGGTTTCCCAGACATCAGGCATCCCTGGACCATGCCCCCATTCCACTTGTACTATTAACTAATATTATTGGTTTCATTCACTCTTGCATTTTTACAACATGGTCCTAAGCAATAATATACATAACATTATGGACTAATGTGTTAATTATTCACTGCCATTAAAAGAAATGCATAACAATGAACAATTTTTACTATCTATGTGTACCTTCTAACATCACTCACTTCACTTTCTACCTGTTGTACATGTTTCATAATTTTGTGTGCTGTTTCATCTAGAGCTGTAAATTAAACAATTCTACCTTGGAAAATATTTTCACAGAAGAATAAAGGATCCAAGGACAGTAGAAAAAAAAATGAAGCACAAGGTCAATGATTTGGTCAAATTCGTCAAATTCTGTACAAAACAGAGACTAAATCATGCAGGTAGTATACTTTTATCATGAAAAGGTGCTCTAATTATCTGCTAAGACAGTTCCTCAAATTTACCACCAAACTGATGGAAAATATAATTTTTATGATGATCCTTTTTCCTTTGTTCTGACTTCACAAGTAAATGCAAGATGTTAAAAGGTGATTTCCTCTATCTCAGTTTGGGTAAGGGTCCCTGAGAAGCAGAGGTCCTATCAAAATGACTTGCTGTCCACCTAAGAAGCACTTGGTCAAAAACAGACAAAACCCTGATTTCTAGTTCTAATGCCTTCACTTTGGGGAGTAAGGAAAAGAAACAAGCATACTGTCTTATTGCAAACACCACAGAGGGGATAATGCAGTAACAGACACTATATTAACACCTCGAGGCTTAAGACTGATCGTCCTTATGAAGATTTCTTTTTCCTTTTGCAATGTTTTATGCTACGTTTCGTTATTTCGTGCACACACACACAAATTACATTAAATTTCCCCTACAAACCAATGTATGTGTTGTTGCATATTACAGATTATGAAACAGAGGCATAGAGATGATGAGTAACCGTCCAACCGTCCAATTCCTTTTTTTTTTTTTCTCTCTCTCTCTTTATGAGAAGGAAGTCTCGCTCTGTATCCCAGGCTGGAGGGCAGTGACGTGATATCGGCTCACTGCAGCCTCTGACTCCCGGGTTCAAGCAATCCTCCTACCTCAGCCTCCTGAATAGCTGGGGTTACAGGTGCACACCACCGTGCCTGGCTAATTTTTGTGTTTTTGGTAGAGATGGGTTTTCGCCATGTCGGCAGGCTGGTCTCAAACTCCTCACCTCAAGTGATCCCTTCGCCTCTGCCTTCCAAAGTACTGGAATTACAGGTGTGAGTCACCGCGCCTGGCCGTGGACAACTCTTACAGTAAGAGTCTCAAATGGAAAAAGTCAGAGCTGGCCGGGCGCGGTGGCTCACGCCTGTAATCCCAGCACTTTGGGAGGCCAAGGCGGGCAGATTACGAGGTCAGGAGATAGAGACCATCCTGGCTAACACAGTGAAACTCCATTCCTACTAAAAATACAAAAAATTAGCCGGGCGTGATGGCGGGCGCCTGTAGTCTCAGCTACTCCGGAGGCTGAGGCAGGAGAATGGCGTGAACCCGGGAGGCGGAGCTTGCAGTGAGCCGAGATGGCGCCACTGCACTCCAGCCTGGGTGACAAAGCGAGACTCCGTCTCAAAAAAAAAAAAAAAGAAAAGACAAGACAAGAAAAAGAAAAAGTCAGAGCTGGTATCTGGACAAGACTATACACAATCTACACCTGACATCACTGTGACACAAAATTTATATAACAACTTCATTTACAGAGACACTAACCTATATAATAATCAATTTCCTGTGAGCGCTGAAATTTCAGCAAATGCATCTATGTGCTCAAAATGCAATGGGGATAAAGAGAGGTTGCTTAATGGGTACAAATATAAGAAATGATATAAAAAATAAGACCTGGTGTTTGATAGATCAGGAGGATGACTATAGTTAGTGATAATCTACTGTACACTTCAAAATAGCTAGAAGAGAATCATTTGAATGTTTCTAATGTAAAGAAGCAGCAAATATTTAAGGTAATGGTTATCCCAATTTCCCTGATGTGATCTTTACATATTATATTAATGTATTAAATTATCACATGTACCCTGAAAATACGTAGCCCTAATCTGTATCAATAAACAGAAATAAGGCCAGGCGCAGTGGCTTATGCCTGTAATCCTAGTACTTTGGGAGGCCGAGGCATGCAAATCACCTGAGGACAGGAGTTCAAGACCAGCCTGGCCAACATGGTGAAACCCTGTCTCTACAAAAATACAAAAATTAGCTGGGTGTGGTGGTGCACACCTGTAACCCCAGATACTTAAGAGGCTGAGGAAGGAGAACACTTTGAACCCAAGAGGCAGAGTTAGAAGTGAGCCAAGGGCGCCACTGCATTCCAGACTGGGCAATAGAGTGACACTTCATCTCAAAAAAAAAAAAAAGGAAAAAAAGAAATATTTTTAAAATATGCAATGAGATATGAATGCAGTTTTTCTGTTTCTTAGGAGACACACTTTCTTTCATCCCTCCTAAGACACACCTCTCCATAATTCCATCAGAGCTCTATTTCCATTGCTTCCCTTTCCAGATAGGGAAAGAACTTGTTATAGTTGAGGAAAAAGAAGAAAGACTTAGTTCTTCCCTCTTTCATGCCAGAAACTGCATCAAAGGTGTCAGATCTACTTATTCAATGGCTTTCAGAGGAGATATGCAGGAGGCCCCACGCAAGAAGGCAGGTCTAGGGGCACCTCTCTGCGGTTCCAGAGACCAGGAAGAGCTCAGTACACCAAATATCTTTAGAACTTAGGTAAGTAAAACATTATTCCATTTGGTGCAATTTAATTAACCTGCACCATATTATTATGACAATCTTGTATTACTTTTAATGGCAAAAATCGCAATTACTTTTGCACCAACATAGTAAATAGTGTGCATTGTCTTTCCCATAGATAGCCACTGCTGCATTAGGAAAATCTGTGTGCAGGAAGGTATTGATGGTTTGGTACCTCCTGTCAGCAGGTTAAGAGCAAATATTGCAAGGGTACCCTGGGGCTGAAGAAATTGCAAGCATTGAACATTACATTTTTGCACATAAATGCTATGTAAAAAAAGACATTGATCAATCCAGTGTACTCAACAGTGGTTTTTACCACAAATGCAGAAGTCTTTGCCTGGGACGATATTTTACAATGTTCATTGGTTTCCAAAAAATGAGTTAATACTGGGGCATAATTCTGACTATTCCTCTCAGGGGAAGTGTGGATCAGGTCTGAAAATGTGTCATTAAATTAGGCTGCAAGACAAGTTATGCCAATAAAATAAAGAGCCCGGGTGAAGTGCCTTGTGTCTGTTAAAGACAAAATCATGCTGAAGTTACAGAGAATTTTGTTTCGATTACAGAGAACATAACAGAGAATTTTCTTTAATGTTGGCTTATACTTTATTCCTGCTTCATGTAAAACAGTCTTCTCTCAAAGTCATAAATATCAAAGTAGATCATGTGTACTAGTTTTGCAGGCAAATGAAGGTAGCTGGAAATGTACACAGGAAATCTACACAAGGGACAATCAGAAAAACCTCATGAGCATGTTCTGAATACAATTTTAGTGGCTGGGAGTGGTGGCTCACACCTGTAATCCCAGCACTTTGGAAAGCCGAGGTGGGCAGATTACCTGAGGTCAAGAGTTTGAGACCAGCCTGGCCAACATGGCGAAACCCTGTGTCTACCAAAAATACAAAAATTAGGCAGGCACTGTGTCGAGTGCCTGTAATCCCAGCTACTCAGGAGGCTGAGTCAGAAGAATCACTTGAACTCGGGAGGCGGAGGCGGAGGTTGCAGTGAGATCGTGCCACTGCAATCCAGCCTGGGTGACCAGAGCAAAACTCCATCTCAAAGAAAAACAAACAAACAAACAAACAAAAACTCCACAATTGTAAAAGATGAATATGGTTGCAAATTAGGCAGGTTATGGTCTGAGTTATTTCTTAAGACACTTCAATAAGTCTGATGCATAAGCACAGATGTCTCCAGGAGCCAGGCAGCTGTCATCACTGAACAGATAGGATAAAAGTCTGGAGGGAAAGATGGAGTCAGAGAACAGCCCTGAGCTCGGGCGCTTTCCACAGACGTAGCTGTTAATCAGCTCTAATTGATACAACACCAACGGTGCACCAACCAACATCATGTGATTTTTAAAGGTAAGACAGTAATGAAAACCTTTAGTGAACTATTCCAATGTCAAACGTTATCTTCCAAACCAAACATTATAAATAGCACTGTGTATGCTGAAAAGAAACACTGTTTAGTCAAGTACATGCCCTGGGGCTGCGGTCTCTGTCTTTTGCCTCATACTATAGACACTTGAGTGCAAATCTCTCTACCCAGTGTGACTGTCAGCATCACAGAGGGGATACTCTACGTATCATTCACCTTTACATTCTCATCACCTACAAAAATGATCTCCATACAATATACATGAAAAAACAAACTCGCCTCATGATAAAGCTGCTAATGAATGTCGGCCAGAGCAGGACTTCAAGGCAGAGCACTATTAGCTGCACATTGAGTCCTCACCAGGTCCCCTTTGTGTCCACATTTACCTAGGGACTCCAGTGATAAAATTACTGCATTTCTAAATGACAGGAAAATTGGATGGTAGCAAAAATTATGCAGATTAACTCTTGGAAGGTATATGGTATTATTTAAGGGTCTACTTTCCATTTTCTAATCTCAAAGCTAGACCAGAGATTTAACATCTGTTAGTACCCAGGTCTTACCCCTGCAATTCAGTTCCCACCTCTGTACAATCTCCACACATCATCCCCTGTGCCCAGAATGCTCATCTCTTCCCTAAAGTCCCTGAAAACCCCCTGCTTAGCCTTTAGGACCCTGCTGAAATGAAACTTTTTTTGGAAGTCTTCCTTGTTTCTCAAGCCAAGTGATTTCCTTCACCATCAGCGTCCCCATGAAACCATGTTCACACAAGTGCAATTACCTCTATCACATTGTAGTTCAATTATATGTCTACAATTACTTTCCTGTGTTTCTCTGAGGACTAAAAATAAGTGGATGCTTTGTGTATCAAATTGTGCACTTGACTTCTATACTTTCAGGAATACAGTGCTCTGTCTTTAATGTTCATTTTGTAAATACAGAAACATTTTCTTGTTCATATCACAAAATGAAACTTATCAGGAAGACAAATGACAACCCCAGAACACACTGTTTTTTAGAAAGTACCATAGGCTGAAAAGAACACAGGAAAACCCAGTGCTAGGTTGGAATCTTTCATGACACCAAACGTTCATGCCCGAATGCATGTTGTCTGCCAGATTTTACAACTTTCCTCAGTGTGTTTTTAGGTTGTGTAACTTTACACAAAGTGGTAGCAATAATGAGGGCAAGACTTAAGAGAAGTGGATCCAATGCAAGAGGAGAAAAGAAAAAACTCCCTCAAATATGTGGAGCAGATTGTTTTAATTATCTACAGAATCTTGTACCCCAAGAAATTAATAGCTCATGTTTCCAGCAAAGCGTGGTGGATGAGATGGAGAGCATTTGTGTGAGACAGAACCAAGGATATTACTAACAATGAAAGGGAAGCTAAGTTCCTCCTGGGCAAACAGCCCTTTGTGGCTCTATTTCTTCTAACTACAATGCCTGCCTTCATGTCATTTAGTCATTTAGGGGCCTGCCAGAGGACAGTTACAAAATCTGCGGTCATTCTGCAGGCAGCGTATAGTTTTCATCCAGAGTCCAAATCCAACTAGCAAAACTCTGTCTTACACAGGATGACTTGGAATTAGAGTCCTTAGAGCAGAAAGAGCAACAAGGCTGTCCTTGGATATCCGTTGCTCAGTCAACTCATCAAATAAAAAGGCTGATTGCACAAGTGGACCATGTGTCAATCTGTGGGTTTCTGCATGACCAAGAGTGAGACCCTCCCTCCTGGCTCTGCTGGCCGAACCCACCAGGAGATGCTTTATTTAAACAGTTCCAAGTAAGGGAGACCAGCTGCCAAGGGAGACCCCTGAACCCCAGAACAACCAGCCGGATCAGTTCTCACAGGAGCTGCAGCTCAGAGACTGGGTAAGTCAACAATCCCCAGAGCTGGGAAAGGAGGGACAGTGACGGGGCAGCACCTCAGGGAGAGGTGAGCTGAAGTTAGTGCTTAGGAGATGTGGCACACTCTGGGGACCGGAAGAAAAAGGAAATGGGACCCCAGAGTGGCAGCAGAAGGGCCTGTGGGTTGACACACTACAGAGTGTGTCATAGCCGAGACCAGATCAGGGAGTAGTTACTTCTCTTCTTTTCTTACAGGAAACATGGTTCCAAAATTGTTCACTTCCCAAATTTGTCTGCTTCTTCTGTTGGGGCTTATGGGTGTGGAGGGCTCACTCCATGCCAGACCCCCAGAGTTTACAAGGGCTCAGTGGTTTGCCATCCAGCACATCAATATGAACCCCCCTTCATGCAACATTGCAATGCGGGTAATTAACAAGTATCAACGGTGTTGCGAAAAGCAAAATACTTTTCTTCGTACAACTTTTGCAAATGTAGTTAATGTTTGTCGTAACCCAAGTATACCCTGCGTTCATAACAGAACTCTCCAAAATTGTCATCGTAGTAGCGTCCAGGTGCCTTTACTCCAGTGTGAACACATAAATAGAGGTGCACAGAATGTTTCAACCTGCGAGTATGCAGACAGACAAGGACAGAGTTTCTATGTAGTTGCATGTGAAAACAGAGATCCACGGGATCCTCCACAGTATCCAGTGGTTCCAGTACTCCTGGATAGAATCAGCTAAGCTCCTGTATCAGCACTCCTCATCATCACTCATCTGCCAAGCTCCTCAATCATAGCCAAGATCCCATCCCTCTATGTACCCTGGGTATCAGCATCTGTCCTCTTCAGTCTCCATACCCCTTCAGGTTTCCTGAACTGAAGTGCCTTGTGAACCTCCAACAAGCTGCTGTGCAAATTCATCCAAAAATATCTGTGTGTCTTCGTCGGCCGCTCTGCTGTCATTTAGCGAAACTCTGCTCTAGTGATATGGGTTTTTCATGAATCTCTCACACTTAATATCTGACCAAATTCCTTAATTCCCCCATCGTCCTCCATGTGATACCTGATTCCAGGCCTGCCTTAAAAAAAACCCAGTTGAGTCAACTTAGCATTGGTCTCCCTAGCCTTGGTATCTCCTCTAAGCAATTTTCCATCCACTGGCCCCTCCCCTAACACCAACCTGTAACTTGTGTACAGATCTCCATTTGTTTTAGCTGTATTCCAGAATTGAGACCAATTTGATACTGAGGTCCCATTTGATGCTTTATGGTCCAACTATGGTTTTTATTGACATGATTTCTATACCAAGAAAAAAAGAGCTGCAGTGAATAAGCTGAAAATGCACATGTTTCATTATGATTTATGAATGATAAATTTTGATAGAATTGAATGTTATGATAGAAAACAAAAAAAAGTAGAAAGAGTCAAGAATGCTATAAATATAGTGAAACCAAGATAAAAACAAGTTTAGTCTCAGAGATACTTCTTTTAAATGAGCACATCAAATCTCCAGCTATCAGCAATTGTACTGCAGGTGGAACCAGGGTTTAAGTCAAATGTGCAATGAGATAAATTGTTCAGACAGCAATAGGGACAGATTGTAATACTGCCTGGAGGAGAGGTGGCCATCATTCCCAAAACTTCCATGTCCTGGAGATGGGGAGCCGCTGGTCACGTGAGAAGGGGAAGGGGAATAAGGAGGACGGGGAAGTGGGAGCACTCATGAAACTGAGTTGCCTCCTGCCCATTCTGCCCTCCATAGTGGTCCCCAGTGGTGAGTCAAAGGGTTCATTCAACACCTGTCAGGTAGGGCACAGCCTCAAGAATTAGGGATTTGTAGACCCAGAGAGAGAAGAAATGGATAATGAGAGCCCTTGCCCTGGCCTCCATTACAAGGCTTCATTCACTCAGGAATCCATGAGAAACAGGAAGGGGAAGCCCTTTCTTGCAAGCTGTGGACAGGTGCAGCACTCAGGTGATTGTGCCGGGGACAGAGTGGGTCCTTTTGAAAGGCCTGACTCACAATACAACAGAGATACAATGCCGTCAGATCTGCACCTTGGTCCTTCAGTCTGAGATTTCGGACTTCTATATTTCTGCTCCTCTTCCAGACTCTCAGAAATAGCAATTTCCATTCCTCAGATGACTCCATGTCAGTAATAATGACTCTCATTGGCACCAGACAGCAGCTGTATTGAAGTCTCTCCTCGGGAGAAGCCATTGAGATCTTGCTTCTCCAAGGTGGGGCTGTGAACTTAAAAGTTTGCACAGGGACACTGGGTTTGGGAAATCTCAGTGCTCAACAGAATCCACTGCCTCTAGGTAAAAGAGAGCATGTCAGGAAGTGAGTGCAGTCTTCCCAACCCTCAAAGCAGCCGAAGGAGAAGGTGGGACACTGAAAGCTGGAGCCACGCCTCCTGTGAAGAAAGATGGAGTGGACCTTCTTTGTTTCAGGTACCAGATCACAAGTGTCTTCTCAGTCAGGGATGCCTCATATCTAAAACCACAGGACACAGGGATCAGTCCCCACATGACCCATGCCCTCTCCACCTTGTGACTTCATCCCCTCTCCTGTCATCCATTCCTTCGCTCATTCATTCATCCAGCAGACATTTACTGAGTAGATACCTTGCTCCAGGCACAGTTTGAGGGAGTGTTGATGCAACACAGACCAAGACAGGTCACTGCTCTTTTGGGGCCACATTATACAAGGATAAAAATAAACATACAAAATTGTTCTAAGCATGCAAAATTTTGCTAAGTGTCAGGAGGAAAATTACACAGCATCGTACACAGAAAATTACACAGAGCAGCACGATATAGAGGTTCTGTATGTGCCACAGACATCACAGGGCAGAGTGTCACCAGGAAAGACCCATCTCAGAGAATGAAATCGGAACAGGAGGAAAAGCAGCCAGTCATACAGACACCACGTGGAGAATCATCCCAGCAAGGGGAAAGACAGTTCAAAAGTCCTGACAAATATCAAGGCTGTAAGTAGACTTTTGGTTCTGTGTTTACAAGAAGTTGATTAAAACATCTGAAAGAGAATGGCTACAATTACTTGCATCTTTTTATACAATTATTACTTAATGTAATAAAACATTTTTAGTTTTAAAAAATAGTCCTGAATGGATAGAGTTTCGGCGTGTTAGAAGCACAAAAGGTGTTTGGTCAGGACAAGATCGTCATAGCCATGAGTATTAATGATAGGAGTTAATGAGGTTCAGACCCTTCATGCCTGTGAAGATGGAAGAATAAAGTACGTTCCTCATGGGGAACAAATCAAGCATGTTACATACAAGAATAATGCTGCCTAAAGATCAGCCCAGCTGCTGTGCAGAACTCAACTATTTGGGAGACAAGAGTGGAAGCAAGGCCCCAGTGAAGGACCACAGGTTGAGGGAGAGGGAAACAAGAGTCTTCCAATCTCAGTGAATCGCACCATCATCCTCTCATGGTGCAACCCCATGTTATTCCCCTTCCTGTTGCCATGGCCTCTCTCCAGCCCCTCCGTGCCTTTTACATCATCTTCCTTCCGTCCCCATGCTGAGGACTGGGCTGAGGTCAGAGGCAGCTCCCCTCTCCCAAGGACTGAGACAGTTCAAACAAGAGCAAGGAGCATTCTGTGCTTGACCATCAGGAAACCCTGACTGGACTCACTACCCCTTCTGCAGTAGACATCCAAGATTTTCTCATTGCCCTGAGTCCAAGGCCAGCACCACAGAGACTACCATTAGAGAAGTTAAGTGGTCACATCAGCATGTTCCAAAGACGTGACCCTAAGAGTCCACTTCTCTTCCTTGAACCTCCAATGTCTGATTTTATAAAATTCTCTTAATATCAAATCTCCAGAAAGTCTTGCAGGAGTAAATGCAGTTAATTGTTCTGTAAGCCGGCAGGGAGGGTCTCCGGGGATTGTAAGAATTTAACCAACTTGAGCAACCAGCCTGTTATACAAGCTTGCTGGTGGGAACCAGCTCCTGGCATAACCCAGCAACTTACAGACAAACCGGCATGAACTTTCCTCATTACTGTGCTATAAGTCTCCACTCAGTCAGGAGCCTCATTACCATAACATGTGAACTATGTGCTGGCAGAATCACTCACTGTGTCTGGGCAACTGGGACTCCTCCTCTATATGTGATGATACACCCTCTCTCTGCCCTCTCCATCACCCCATAGAATGTTCTTGTCACTTTCCCTCAGGAAGACGCTGCTTTGGAGAATCCTCCCAGTGACCTTCTTACTTGAACCAAGTCACAAAACTTTTATTTATCAAAACGTACGTTCTCATAGAGAGTCTTTGTTACTCGCCAGGGAAACAAACCCTAGTTTTTTTCAGCTACCAGCTCTAACACATTCTGTAAAGTCCAGCACAGAAGGAAGGTTAATTCACAATGCTATTGTTTTCACTTTGTTTTACTTTTTAATAATTGAGACCATATCAGGGCAGATGTCTTTAGGTGGGGGTTGAATGGAAGGTCAAGGAAACAAATCATCAATCTTGGAAAGACACTCCTGCAGAGATTATGACTACACTTGGGATTCATGAATATGAGACCCCACCAGCAGAGTAGCCTGCAATGTTCAAGGATATCAGAGTAGATCAAGCAATTGTAATGAAAAAACAACAGGCTTTGTCTTTCAAGATATCCGTGAATTGACTTTCCAAAAGGGAAAGAGGGCCCCATTTTCAGGACAGAAGACAGAAGAGGAGAGAGGTTTAGGCTAAACATTGTAATCAGTTTTGCCTGATAATGACTTTTTGTTTCTGTCTTGGTTCATATTTATTTATTTGTTTATTTATCTATTTATTTATTTATTTTCCCAGGCTGGAGTGCAGTGGTGTAATTTCAGCTCACTGCAGACTCCATCTCCCAGGTTAAAGTGATTCTCCTGCCTCCGCCTCCCAAGTACCTGGGACTACAGGCATGCATTGCCAAGCCCAGCTAATTTTTGTATTATTAGTAGAGACGGGGTTTCACCATGTTGGCCAGGCTGGTCTCAAACTCCTGACCTCAGGTGATCCGCCCTACTCAGCCTCCGAAATTGACAGGATTACAGACTTGAGCCATCGCACCCAGCCTCTTAGTTCATTTTTAGAGATGAGGTCTCCCTATGCGGCCCAGGGGACTTGAGGTTGTGGGCTCAAGCAATGTTTTTGCCTTAAACATCCCAGTAGTTGGGTCTCTAAATACACACCACTGAGCCCAGCTGATACTCACATTTTATGAGCTGTGTTTCCACTCTGATTACTTAAGGAAGTGAGGCAATTAGTAGGGATAGGAGCATAAAAATTCTGTCCACATTCCTATTTCCTATTACCTATGAAAAATAGCCTTGTTTCTGAACTAAAACTTGATTTTGGTTAATAAATGTTTTTCTATATTAATATGCATGTAGAATTATGACAGACTTGTCACTTTTGTCTCACGTCTGATCTACAATGATTTCAAAAGAAGATCAATTGACTACTTCAACATTTTCATTGTTTGAAAGATAACATGGATGTAAAACTGGGTGATGTGAGAGAATTTAGCATATAGGGCCAGCCAGGTTACCCAAATGAATATCTGGGAAACTGAGTACGTTACATGCTTATCACACATTCCCACTGATTTAGAAAATATGACTCTATTAGTCAGGATCGTCAAGAGAAACATAGCAGATGTATGTAGAAAGAGACAGACAGAAATATAGATACAGAAGGATTTATCATGAGAAATTGGCTCAGCCAGTTATGCAGTCGGTGAAGTCCCACAGTCTGCTTTCTGCAAGCTGGCAGACCCAGAAAAGCCTGTGGTATAATTCGGTTCAAGTCCTAATGCCTGAAAAATATGGGAGCTGATGACATAGATGTCAACCCAAGTGTGGGAACGATGACACAAGATGTCCTAACTTTGGAAGTGAGGCAAGAAAAATGGTGAATTCCTCCTTTCTCCACTTTTCATTCTAATCTGGCCCTCAACAGATTGGATGAGCACCATCCACACTGGCAATGCAACCTACTTTACTTAATCAACCAATTCAACTGCTAGTCTTACGGAAACACCCTCACAGACACACCCAAAAATAATGTTAATCTGGGCACCCACAGGTACAGGCAACTTGAAATATAAAATTCACCATCATGATGACCTATGGTTTCCCAGGTACACCAGGAGATGTTACCAAAATGGCACCATCAACCAGAACCCACATACATACACCAGGTCAGCGCACTTCTCAATTCACCAGAGATGGATTTTCTTCTGTGACATCACGTTCACCTGGAGTGGGGCCAAGAAACAGGCCACAGTTAATCATCAGAAAGAAAGGATTCTTTATATGCTGTTTTACAAATGAGAGAAAAATTTGCCAAAATCCTTTGGTAATAAGCAGTTATCTCAAAGGCAAAGAGACTCAAAATGAAAATGAAAAAAAGTCAGTTACCCGTCTCGCTGTCTATATTTTTCCTCCATATATACAAATAGGTATTAAGTTCACCCTTTCTGGTATTAAGGACTAGAGTCTAACCCAATAACTCTGAATCTGAGTGCACAGATGTTACCAGATTTTTCATTACAGAAAATGACAGAGACGTTCTTCCACTACAGTTGATATTTTATAGTGACAACTTTTACTTCCCCAGGATTCCTTGGTTAAGTGACACACACGTGCAACTGGAAGGATTTACTCTTTTCACCCACAGCTCCCACACTTCACAGATGTGCAGGAGCCTCAGTACAGCAGTTCCTAGGAACACGGATAGTACATGCGTGACTTGTTAACCACAATGCAATAACAAATGTATGGGGTTCGGTGTTGGTCTTTCATTCGGAATATACCATTCAGAATTGTTTAAAATAGTAAAATTAGAAACAAATAATATATCCTGCTGAACAGGTTAAATTGGATTATGTATCTTTACAATGAATTTTATGCAGCATTTTTTAAATCCAAAAAAGTACCGTTAATCTCTTGCTACTGGCATGGAATATTACCAAAATATATTGTTAATGAGAAAGAAGAATGGTGTAGGCCACTGGAATAATCTACCCAGGCTCCTATAACAAAATACCACAAATGAGTCGCTGAAACAACAGAAATTTCTTTCTCCCAGTCGAGGAAACATCAGCTCTTCTCCTCCATACTCACACTCACACTTCTGACCACCAAAGGTGGGAGGGTGCTTTCTTCCAGCAACCAATTCCAGCTGGGTATCCTACAATTCAATTTGATTGTGACACTAACTGGAATGAATGCAGACCCCACAGGTTAAGGGCTCCATCCCACAAGACTAGCAGTCTCAAGTAGCAGATCATTATCTGTGCTTTTGACCGATACGCTACAGTTTGGAGGATCCCATGACTTCCTCCTCAGTTTGATCATTTGCTAGAATGGCTCACAGAGCCCAGGGAAACACTTTACTTAGGTTTACACATCTATCATAAAGGCTATACTAAAGGTACAGAGAGGGAGATAATGGGGCAAGGATTGGAAGGGTCCTAAGTGCAGGATCTTCTGTCCCTGTGGAGTTGGGGTGTGCCACCCTCTCAGCACACGGATGTGTTCTTGTGTACTGTGTCGATCTGTTCTCACGCTGCTATAAAGAACTAGCTGGGGCTGGGCATGGTGGCTCATGCTTGTAATCCCAGTACCATGGGACAAAACCCTGATTTCTAGTTCTAATGCCTTCACTTTGGGGAGTAAGGAAAAGAAACAAGCATACTGTCTTATTGCAAACACCACAGAGGGCATAGTGCAGTAACAGATACTACACTAACACCTTGAGGCTTAAGACTGATCGTCCTTACAAGATTTCTTTTTCCTTTGCAATGTTTTATGCTACATGTTTCATTATTTTGTGCACACACACACAACTTACCACATTAAATTTCCCCTACAAACCAATGTATGTGTTGTTGTATTTTACAGATTATGAAACAGAGGCATAGAGAGGATGAGTAACCGTCCAATTCCTTTTTTTTTTCTTTTCCTTTCTTTTCTTTTTGAGAAGGAAGTCTCGCTCTGTATCCCAGGCTGGAGGGCAGTGGCGTGATATCGGCTCACTGCAGCCTCTGACTCACGGGTTCAAGCAATCCTCCTACCTCAGCCTCCTGAATAGCTGGGGTTACAGGTGCACATCACCATGCCTGGCTAATTTTTGTGTTTTTGGTAGAGATGGGTTTTCGCCATGTCGGCAGGCTGGTCTCAAACTCCTCACCTCAAGTGATCCCTTCGCCTCTGCCTTCCAAAGTACTGGGATTACAGGTGTGAGTCACCCCGCCTGGCCGTGGACAACTCTTACAGTAAGAGTCTCAAATGGAAAAAGTCAGAGCTGGCCGGGCGCGGGGGCTCACGCCTGTAATCCCAGCACTTTGGGAGGCCGAGGCGGGCAGATTACCAGGTCAGGAGATAAAAACCATCCTGGCTAACA
Source organism: Macaca nemestrina (assembly GCF_043159975.1). Lineage (NCBI taxonomy): Eukaryota > Metazoa > Chordata > Mammalia > Primates > Cercopithecidae > Macaca > Macaca nemestrina. The sequence goes on along the minus strand of NC_092131.1, from coordinate 87,633,237 downwards.
CAGTGAAACCCCGTCCCTACTAAAAATATAGAAAATTAGCCGGGCGCGGTGGCGGGCGCCTGTAGTCCCAGCTACTCCGGAGGCTGAGGCAGGAGAACGGCGTGAACCCGGGAGGCGGAGCTTGAAGTGAGCCAAGATGGCGCCACTGCACTCCAGCCTGGGCCACAGAGCGAGACTCTGTCTCAAAAAAAAAACAAAAGAAAAGAAAAAGAAAAAGTCAGAGCTGGTATCTGGACAAGACTATACACAATCTACACCTGACATCACTGTGACACAAGACTTATATAACAACTTCATTTACGGAGACACTAACCTATATAATAATTAATTTCCTCTGAGCTCTGAAATCTCAGCAAATGCATCTATGCGCTCAAAATGCAATGGGGATAAAGAGAGGTTGCTTAATGGGTACAAATATAAGAAATGATATAAAAAATAAGACCTGGTGTTTGATAGGTCAGGAGGATGACTATAGTTAGTGATAATCTACTGTACACTTCAAAATAGCTAGAAGAGAATCATTTGAATGTTTCTAATGTAAAGAAGCAGCAAATATTTAAGGTAATGGTTATCCCAATTTCCCTGATGTGATCTTTACATATTATATTAATGTATTAAATTATCACATGTACCCTGAAAATATGTACCCCTATTCTGTATCAATAAACAGAAATAAGGCCAGGCGCAGTGGCTTATGCCTGTAATCCTAGTACTTTGGGAGGCCGAGGCGTGCAAATCACCTGAGGACAGGAGTTCAAGACCAGCCTGGCCAACATGGTGAAACCCTGTCTCTACAAAAATACAAAAATTAGCTGGGTGTGGTGGTGCACACCTGTAACCCCAGATACTTAAGAGGCTGAGGAAGGAGAACACTTTGAACCCAAGAGGTGGAGTTAGAAGTGAGCCAAGGTCGCCCCACTGAATTCCAGCCTGGGCAATAGAGTGACACTTCATCTCAAAAAAAAAAAGAAAAAAAAGAAATATTTTTAAAATATGCAATGCGACATGAATGCAGTTTTTCTGGTTCTTAGGAAACACACTTTCTTTCATCCCTCCTAAGACACACCTCTCCATAATTCCATCAGAGCTCTATTTCCATTGCTTCCCTTTCCAGATAGGGAAAGAACTTGTTATAGTTGAGGAAAAAGAAGAAAGACTTAGTTCTTCCCTCTTTCATGCCAGAAACTGCATCAAAGGTGTCAGATCTACTTATTCAATGGCTTTCAGAGGAGATATGCAGGAGGCCCCACGCAAGAAGGCAGGTCTAGGGGCACCTCTCTGCGGTTCCAGAGACCAGGAAGAGCTCAGTACACCAAATATCTTTAGAACTTAGGTAAGTAAAACATTATTCCATTTGGTGCAATTTAATTAACCTGCACCATATTATTATGACAATCTTGTATTACTTTTAATGGCAAAAATCGCAATTACTTTTGCACCAACGTAGCAAATAGTGTGCATTGTCTTTCCCATAGATAGCCACTGCTGCATTAGGAAAATCTGTGTGCAGGAAGGTATTGATGGTTTGGTACCTCCTGTCAGCAAGTTAAGAGCAAATATTGCAAGGGTACCCTGGGGCTGAAGAAATTGCAAGCATTGAACATTACATTTTTGCACATAAATGCTATGTAAAAAAAGACTTTGATCAATCCAGTGTACTCAACAGTGGTTTTTACCACAAATGCAGAAGTCTTTGCCTGGGACGATATTTTACAATGTTCATTGGTTTCCAAAAAATGAGTTAATACTGGGGCATAATTCTGACTATTCCTCTCAGGGGAAGTGTGGATCAGGTCTGAAAATGTGTCATTAAATTAGGCTGCAAGACAAGTTATGCCAATAAAATAAAGAGCCCGGGTGAAGTGCCTTGTGTCTGTTAAAGACAAAATCATGCTGAAGTTACAGAGAATTTTGTTTCGATTACAGAGAACATAACAGAGAATTTTCTTTAATGTTGGCTTATACTTTACTCCTGCTTTATATAAAACAGTGTTCTCTCAAAGTCATAAATATCAAAGTAGATCATGTGTACTAGTTCTGCAGGCAAATGAAGGTAGTTGGAAATGTACACAGGAAATCTACACAAGGGACAATCAGAAAAACCTCATGAGCATGTTCTGAATACAATTTTAGTGGCTGGGAGTGGTGGCTCACACCTGTAATCCCAGCATTTTGGAAGGCTAAGGTGAACGGATTTCCTGAGATCAAGAGTTTGAGACCAACCTAGCCAACATGGTGAAACCACATCTCTACTAAAAATACAAAAATTAGGCAGGCGTTGTATTGAGAGCCTGTAATCCCAGCTACTCAGGAGGATGAGGCAAGAGAATAACTTGAACTCAGGAGGTGGAGGTTGCAGGCAGATCACGCCACTGCAATCCAGCCTGGGTGACCAGAGCAAGACTCCGTCTCAAAAAAAAAAAAAAAAAACCCTCCACAATTGTAAAGGATGAATATGGTTGCAAATTGGGCTGGTTATGGTCTGAGCTATTTCTTAAGACACTTCAATAAGTCTGATGCATCATAAGCACAGATGTCTCCAGGAGCCAAGCAGGTGTCATCACTGAACAGATAGGATAAAAGTCTGGAAGGAGAGATGGAGTCAGAGAACGGCCCTGAGCTAAGGCGCTTTCCACAGACGCAGCTCTTACTCAGCTCTAAGTGATACAGCACTAACGGTGCACCAACCAACATCATGTGAGTTTTAAATATAAGACAGTGATGAAAACCTTTAGTGAACTATTCCAATGTCCAGCTTTATCTTCCAAACCAAACATTTAAAAAGCACTGTGTATGCTGAAAAGAAACACTGTTTAGCCAAGTACATGCCCTGGGGCTGCGGTCTCTGTCTTTTCCCTCATACCATAGACACTTGAGTGCAAGTCTCTCTACCCAGTGTGACTGTCAGCATCACAGAGGGGATACTCTACGTATCATTCACCTTTACATTCTCATCACCTACAAAAATGATCACCACACAATATACATGAAAAAAAAAAATCCTCACTTCATGATAAAGCTGCTAATGAATGTCAGCCAGAGCAGGACTTCAAGGCAGAGCACTATTAGCTGCACATTGAGTCCTCACCAGGTCCCCTTTGTGTCCACATTTACCTAGGGACTCCAGTGATAAAATTACTGCATTTCTAAATGACAGGAAAATTGGAGGGTAGAAAAATTATGCAGATTAACTCCTGGAAGGTATATGGTATCATTTAAGGGTCTACTTTCCATTTTCTAGTCTCAAAGCTAGACCAGAGATTTAACATCTGTTAGTACCCAGGTCTTACCCCTGCAATTCAGTTCCCACCTCTGTACAATTTCCCCACATCACCCCCTGTGCCCAAAATGCTCATCTCTTCCCTAAAGCCCCTGAAAACCCCTGCTTATCCTTTAGGACTCTGCTGAAATGAAACTTTTTTGGAAGTCTTCCTTGTTTCTCAAGCCAAGTGATTTCCTTCACCATCAGTGTCCCCATGAAACCATGTTCACACAAGTGCAATTACCTCTATCACATTGTAGTTCAATTTATATCTACAATTACTTTCCTGTGTTTCTCTGAGGGCCAAGAATAAGTGGATGCTTTGTGCATCAAATTGTACAGTTGACTTCTATACTTTCAGGAATACAGTGCTCTGTCTTTAATGTTCATTTTGTAAATACAGAAACATTTTCTTGTTCATATCACAAAATGAAACTTATCAGGAAGATGAATGACAACCCAAAACACACTGTTTTTTAGAAAATACCATAGGCTGAAAAGAACACAGGAATACCCAGTGCTAGGTTGGAATCTTTCATGACACCAAACGTTCGTGCCCGAATGCACATTGTCTGCCAGATTTTACAACTTTCCTCAATGTGTTTTTAGGTTGTGTAACTTTACACAAAGTGGAAGCAATAATGAGGGCAAGACTTAAGAGAAAGTGGATTCAATGCAAGAGGAGAAAAGAAAAAACTCCCTCAAATATGTGGAGCAGATTGTTTTAATTATCTACAGAATCTTGTACCCCAAGAAAGTAGTAGCTCAAGTTTCCAGCAAAGCGTGGTGGATGAGATGGAGAGCATTTGTGTGAGAGAGAACCAAGGATATTACTAACAATGAAAGGGAAGCTAAGTTCCTCCTGGGCAAACAGCCCTCTGTGGCTCTATTTGTTCTAACTATGATGCCTGCCTTCATGTCATTTAGTCATTTAGGGGCCTGCCAGAGGACAGTTACAAAATCTGTGGTCATTCTGCAGGCAGCGTATAGTTTTCATCCAGAGTCCAGATCCAACCAGCAAAACTCTGTCTTACACAGGATGACTTAGAATTAAACTCCTTAGAGCCGAAAGAGCAGCAGGGCTGTCCTTGGGTATCCGTTGCTCAGCCAAGTCATCAGATAAAAAGGCTGATTGCACAAGTGGACCATGTGTCAATCTGTGGGTTTCTGCATGACCAAGAGTGAGACCCTCCCTCTTGGCTCTGCTGGCCCAACCCACCAGGAGATGCTTTATTTAAACAGTTCCAAGTAAGGGAGACCAGCTGACCCTGAACCCCAGAACAACCAACTGGATCAGTTCTCACAGGAGCCACAGTGCAGAGACTGGGTAAGTCAACAATCCCCAGAGCTGGGAAAGGAGGGACAGTGACCGGGCAGCACCTCAGGGAGAGGTAAGCTGAAGTTAGTGCTTAGGAGATGTGGCACACTCTGGGGACAGGAAGAAAAGGAAATGGGACCCCAGAATGGCAGCAGAGGGGCCTGTGGGTTGAGACACTACAGAGTGTGTCATAGACTGGATCAGAGAGTAGTTACTTCTCTTCTTTTCTTACAGGAAACATGGTTCCAAAATTGTTCACTTCCCAAATTTGTCTGCTTCTTCTGTTGGGGCTTATGGGTGTGGAGGGCTTACTCCATGCCAGACCCCCACAGTTTACGAAGGCTCAGTGGTTTGCCATCCAGCACATCAATGTGAACCCCCCTCGATGCACCATTGCAATGCGGGTAATAAATAATTATCAACGGCGTTGCAAAAACCAAAATACTTTTCTTCGTACAACTTTTGCAAATACAGCTAATGTTTGTCGTAACCAAAGTATACGCTGCCCTCGTAACAGAACTCTCCACAATTGTCATCGTAGTAGATACCGGGTGCCTTTACTCCACTGTGACCTCATAAATCCAGGTGCACAGAATATTTCAACCTGCAGGTATGCAGACAGACCAGGACGGAGGTTCTATGTAGTTGCATGTGAAAGCAGAGATCCACGGGATTCTCCACGGTATCCAGTGGTTCCAGTTCACCTGGATACCATCATCTAAGCTCCTGTATCAGCACTCCTCATCATCACTCATCTGCCAAGCTCCTCAATCATAGCCAAGATCCCATCCCTCCATGTACCCTGGGTATCAGCATCTGTCCTCTTCAGTCTCCATACCCCTTCAGGTTTCCTGAACTGAAGTGCCTTGTGAACCCCACAATAAATTGCTTTGCAAATTCATCTAGAAAGGTCTGTGTGTCTTCGTCGGACGCTCTACTGTCGTTTAGTGACAGTCTGCTCTAGCGATATGGGTTCATCATGAATCTCTCACCCTCAATATCTGACCAAATTCCTTAATTCCCCCATCATCCTCCATGTGATACCTGATTCCAGGCCTGCCTTAAAAAAAATCCAATTGAGCCAACTAAGCATTGGTCTCCCTCGCCTTGATATCTCCTCTCCTCTAAGCAATTTTCCATCCACTGACCTCTCCCCCAACACCAGCCTATAACTTGTGTACAGATCTCCACTTGTTTTAGCTGTATTCCAGAATTGAGCCCAGTTAGATACTGAGGTCCCATTTGATGCTTTATGGTCCAACTATGGTTTTTATTGTCATGATTTCTATACCAAGAAAAAAAGGGCTGCAGTGAATAAGTTGAAAATGCACGTGTTTCATTACGATTTATGAACGACAAATTTTGATAGAATTGAACTTTATGATAGAAAACACCAAAACAGAAATAGAAAAAGTCAAGAATGCTATATATATGGTGAAAACAAGACTAAAAAAGGTTAATCTCAGTGATATATTCCTTTTAAATGAGCACATCAAATCTCCAGCTATTAGCAATTGTACTGCAGGTGGAACCTGGGTTTGAGTCAAATGTGCAATGAGATAAATTGTTCAGACAGCAATAGGGACAGATTGTAATACTGCCTGGAGGAGAGGTGGCCATCATTCCCAAAACTTCCATGTCCTGGAGATGGGGAGCTGCTGGTCACGTGGGAAGAGGAAGGGGAAGGGGAAGCAGGAGGACGGCGAGGTGGGAGCACTCATGAAGGTGAGTTGCCCCCTGCCCATTCTGCCCTCCATAGTTGCCCCCAGTGGTGAGTCAAAGGGTTCATTCAACACCCGTCAGGGAGGGCACAGCCTCGAGAATTAGGGATTTGTAGACCCAGAGAGAGAAGAAATGGATAATAAGAGCCCTTGCCCTGGCCTCCATTACAGGGCTTCACTCAGGAATCCATGAGAAACAGGAAGGGGAAGCCCTTTCTTGCAAGCTGTGGACAGGTCCAGCACTCAGGTGATTGTGCCGGGGACAGAGTGGGTCTTTTTGAACGGCCTAAGTCAGAATACAACAGAGATACCATGTCATCAGATCTGCACCTTGGTTCTTCAGTCTGAGATTTCGGACTTCTATATTTCTGCTCTTCTTGCAGACCCTCAGAAATAGCAATTTATATTCCTCGGATGACTCCATGTCAGTAATAGTTGCTCTCATTGGCACCAGACAGCAGCTGTATTGAAGTCTCTCCTCGGGAGAAGCCATTGAGATCTTGCTTCTCCAAGGTGGGGCTGTGAACTTAAAAGTTTGCACTGGGACACTGAGTTTGGGAAATCTCAGTGCTCAACAGAATCCACTGACTCTAGGTAAAATAGGCATGTCAGGAAGTGAGTGCAGTCTTCCCAACACCTCAAAGCAGCAGGAGAAGGTGGGACACTGAAAACTGGAGCCATGCTTGCTGTGAAGAAAGGTAGAGTTGACCTTCCTCGCTTCAGGTACCAGATCACAGGTGTCTTCTCAGTCAGGGATGCCTTGTCTCTAAAACCATAGGACAGAGGGATCAGTCCGCACCTGCCCCCACACCCTCTCCACATTGTGACTTCAGCCCCTCTCCTGTCATCCATTCTTTCGCTCATTCATTCATCCAGCAGACATCTACTGAGTAGATACCTTGCTCCAGGCACAGTTTGAGGGAGTGTTGATGCAACTCAGACCAAGACAGGTCACTGCTCTTTTGGGGCCACATTATGCTAGGATAAAAATAAACAAAAAAAATTGTTCTAAGCATGCAAAATTTTGCTAAGTGTCAGGAGGAAAAATACACAGCATAGTACACAGAAAATTACACAGAGCTGCACGATATAGAGGTTCTGTGTGTGCCACAGACATCATAGGGCAGAGTGTCACCAGGAAAAGCCTATCTCAGAGAATGAAATCTGAACAGAAGAAAAAGCAGCCAGTCATGCAGACACCAAGTGGAGAATCATCCCAGCAAAGAGAAAGACAGTTCAAAAGTCCTGACAAACAGCAAGGCTGTAAGTAGACTTTCTGTTCTGTGTTTACGAGAAGTTGATTAAAACATCTGAAAGAGAATGACTACAATTATTTGCATCTTTGTATGTATTTATTACTTAATGTAATAAAACATTTTCAGTTTTAAAAAATGATCCTGAATGGATAGAGTTTCGGCGTGTTAGAAGCACAAAAGGTGTTTGGTCGGGACAAGATCATCATAGCCAGGAGTATTAATGACAGGAGTTAATGAGGTTCAGACCCTTCATGCCTGTGAAGATGGAAGAATAAAGTACGTTCCTCATGGGGAACAAATCAAGCATGTTACATACAAGAATAATGTTACCTAAAGATCAGCCCAGCTGCTGTGCAGAACTCAACTATTTGGGAGACAAGAGTGGAAGCAAGGCCCCAGTGAAGGACCACAGGTTGAGGGAGAGGGAAACAAGAGTCTTCCAATCTCAGTGAATCACACCATCATCCTCTCATGGTGCAGCCCCATGTTATTCCCCTTCCTGTTGCCATGACCTTTCTCCAGCTCCTCCGTGTCTTCCATATCATCTTCCTGCCGTCCCCATGCTGAGGATTGGGCTAAGGTCAGGGCAGCTCCCCTCTCCCAGGGAGTGAGACAATTCAAACAAGAGCGAGGAGGATTCTGTGCTTGACCGTCAGAAAACCCTGGCTGGACTCAGTACCCCTTCTGCAGTAGACATCCAAGATTTTCTCATTGCCCTGGACCCAAGACCAGCATCACAGAGACTACCATTAGAGAAGTTAAGTGGTCACATCAGCATGTTCCAAAGACATGACCTTTAGAATCCACTTCTCTTCCTTGAACCTCCCATGTCTGATTTTATAAAATTCTCTTAATATCAAATCTCCAGAAAGTCTTGCAGGAGTAAATGCAGTTAATTGTTCTGTAAGCCGGCAGGGAGGGTCTCCGGGGATTGTAAGAATTTAGCCAACTTGAGCAACCAGCCTGTTATACAAGTTTGCTGGTGGGAACCAGCTCCTGGCATGACCCAGCAACCTAACAGACAAATCAGCATGAACTTTCCTCATTACCATGCTATAAGTCTCCACTCAGTCAGGAGCCTCATTACCATAACATATGAACTATGTGCTGGCAGAATCACTCACTGTGTCTGGGCAACTGGGACTCCTCCTCTATATGTGATGATACACCCTCTCTCTGCCCTCTCCATCACCCCATAGAATGTTCTTGTCACTTTCCCTCAGGAAGACGCTGCTTTGGAGAATCCTCCCAGTGGCCTTCTTACTTGAACCAAGTCACAAAACTTTTATTTATCAAAACGTATGTTTTCATAGAGAGTCTTTGTTACTCGCCAGGGAAACAAACCCTAGTTTTCTCAGCTACCAGCTCTAACACATTCTGTATAATCTAGCACAGAAGGAAGGTTAATTCACAATGCTACTGTTTTCACTTTGTTTTACTTTTTAATAATTGGGACCATATCAGGGCAGATGTCTTTAGGTGGGGGTTGAATGGAAGGTCAAGGAGACAAATCATCATCTTGGAAGGACACTCTTGCAGAGATTATGACTACACTTGGGATTCATGCATATGAGACCCCACCAGCAGAGTAGCCTGCAGTGTTCAAGGATATCCAAGTAGACTAAACATTTTAATGAGAAAACAACAGGCTTTGTCTTTCAAGAAGTCCGCGAATTGACTTTCCGAAAGGGAAAGAAGGCCCCATTTTCAGGGCAGAAGACAGAAGAGGAGAGGGGTTTAGGTTAAACATTGTAATCAATTTTTCCTGATAATGACTTTTTGTTTCTTTCTTGGTTCATTTTTATTTATTTATTTATTTTCCCAGACTGGAGTGCAGTGGTGCAATTTCGGCTCACTGCAGCCTCCATCTCCCAGGTTCAAGCAATTCTCCTGCCTCTGCCTCCCGAGTAGCTGGGACTATAGGCTTGCACCGCTAAGCCCAGCTAATTTTTGTATTATTAGTAGAGATGGGGTTTCACCATGTTGGCCAGGCTGGTCTCAAACTCCTGACCTCAGGTGATCTGCCCTACACGGCCTCCGAAATTGACAGGATTACAGACTTGAGCCATCATACCCAGCCTCTTAGTTCATTTTTAGAGATGAGGTCTCCCTATGGACTTGAAATTGTGGGCTCAAGCAATGTTTTTGCCTTAAACATCCCAGTAGTTGGGTCTATAAATACACACCACTGAGCCCAGCTGATACTCACATTTTATGAGCTATGTTTCCACTCTGATTACTTAAGGAAGTAAGGCAATTAGTAGGGATAGGAGCATAGAAATTCTGTCCACATTCCTATTTCCTATTACCTATGAAAAATAGCCTTGTTTCTGACCTAGAACTTGATTTTGGTTAATAAATGTTTTGCTATATTAATATGCATGTAGAATTATGACAGACTTGTCACTTTTGTCTCACGTCTGATCTACAATGATTTCAAAAGAAGATCAATTGACTACTTCAACATTTTCATTGTTTGAAAGATAACATGGATGTAAAACTGGGTGATGTGAGAGAATTTAGCATATAGGGCCAGCCAGGTTGCCCAAATGAATATCTGGGAAACCGAATACGTTACATGCTTATCACACATTCCCACTGATTTAGAAAATATGACTCTATTAGTCAGGGTCATCAAGAGAAACATAGCAGATGTATGTAGAAAGAGACAGATAGAAATATAGATACAGAAGGATTTATCATGAGAAATTGGCTCAGCCAATTATGCAGTCGGTGAAGTCCCACAGTCTGCTTTCTGCAAGCTGGCAGACCCAGAAAAGCCCGTGGTATAATTCGGTTCAAGTCCTAATGCCTGAAAAATATGGGAGTCGAGGACATAGATGTCAACCCAAGTGTGGGAACGATGACACAAGATGTCCTAACTTTGGAAGTGAGGCAAGAAAAATGGTGAATTCCTCCTTTCTCCACTTTTCATTCTAATCTGGCCCTCAACAGATTGGATGAGCCCCATCCACACTGGCAATGCAACCTACTTTACTTAATCAACCAATTCAACTGCTAGTCTTACGGAAACACCCTCACAGACACACCCAGGAATAATGTTAATCTGGGCACCCACAGGTCCAGGCAACCTGAAATATAAAATTCGCCATCATGATGACCTATGGCTTCCCAGGTGCACCAGGAGATGTTACCAAAATGGCATCATCAACCAGAACCCACATACATTCACCAGGTCAGCGCACTTCTCAGTTCACCAGAGATGGATTTTCTTCTGTGACATCACGTTCACCTGGAGTGGGGCCAAGAAACAGGCCACAGCTAATCATCAGAAAGAAAGGATTCTTTATTTGCTTTTTTACAAATGAGAGAAAAATTTGCCAAAATCCTTTGGTAATAAGTAGTTATCTCAAAGGCAAAGAGACTCAAAATGAAAATGAAAAAAGTCAGTTACCCGTCCCACTGTCTGTGTTTTACCTCCACATATACAAATAGGTATTAAGTTCACCCTTTCTGGTATTAAGGACTAGAGTCTAACCCAATAACTCTGAATCTGAGTGTGCAGATGTTACCAGATTTTTCATTACAGAAAATGACAGTTGATATTTTACGGTGACAACTTTTACTTTCCCAGAATTCCTTAGTTAAGTGACACACACATGCAACTGGAAGGATTTACTGTTTTCACCCACAGCTCCCACACTTCACAGATGTGCAGGAGCTTCGGTACAGAAGTTCCTAGGAACATGGATAGTACATGTGTGACTTGTTAACCACAATGCAATACCAAATATATGGGGTTCGGTGTCAGTCTTTTATTCGGAACATACAGTTCAGAATTGTTTAAAATAGTACATTTATCTCCAGTACAGCGCCAAGGATTTGGTGCTAAACCATTCATGAGAAGTTTGCCCCTGTATTAGTTCATTCTCACATTACTACAAAGAAACACCAAAACTGGGTAATTTATAAAGAAAAGAGGTTAAATTAGCTCTCAGTTCTGCAGGCTTTACAGAAAGCATAGCAATTTCTCTGTCTGGGAAGGCTGCAGGAAGCTTCCAATCATGGTGGAAGGCACAGGGGAAACAGGGGTCTGTCATGCCAGGAGCAGGAGCAGGAGTAAGAGAGCAAGGCGGGTTGTACCACAATTTTAACAACCAGGTTTCATGAGAACTCAAGCACTATGAGGAGAATAGCACCAAGTGAATGGCGCTGCAACATTCACGAGAAATCCAGCCCCATTATCCACTCACTTCCCACCAAGCCTGCCTCCAGCACTGGGGATTAGATTCCAATATCACACATAGATGGGGCAAATATCCAGACTGTCTCAGTTGCCCACAATGATCTTGAACTCCTGGCCTCAAGCGATCTTCCTGCCTCAGCTGCCCAAAGTGCTGGGATACCAAGCGAGAGTTACCATTCCCAGCTGGTGGTGACTCTTTTTATAAGGATACTAATCCTCTTGAATCAAGGCTCCACTCTTACGATGTCATTTAACATTAACTTTATCCTTATAGGCCCTCCCTCCAAATACAGTGACACTGGGGGTTCAATATATGAATTTCAATATATGAATATGAGGACTTCAATATATGAATTTTTAAGGGACATAATTCAGTCCACAGTAAACACTATATATGGCATATTACTGTCGGGGTGGGGGGAAGGAATTACACATAGAAATCTATGAAAATGAGAAAAAGCCTTATAGGTACTACTGCATATATGCTTAGATTCAGCATATATATTATAGAAAAGGTACTAAAAAACTGAATAACTATTCCTCCTGGAATACAAATCTAGGTTCAATAAAGAAAGGTAAATGAAGACATCCTTTTCACTAGATACTCCTTTTTAATGATTGAATTTATATTTTCATCATATGAATGTATATGCATTCTATATATGCATATGTACTTACATGCATATATCTATATATGTAGAGATGTATGTATTTGTTAACCACAGACTCCCTACTACTACAACATTCAAACAAAGGAGAATTAATCAAGCAAAACTCAAAGAACCATAACAAGGCAGCACTGGATGACCTGGAAGGCTAAGGGTCCGTGAGCCCGCCACCCCTCACCCCCGAGCTCGGAATCAGAGAGTGATGGAGATATCCCTCACTCCACCTCCTGCTCTCTTCCTTCTCCAGTCCAGCCACCTGGTCACCGAGTGAGGCTCTAAACTGGCCCTTATTACGTGTGTCTGTACCTCCCCTTCTCAGAAGAGTGTGACAGAAGAGTGTGACTATCGAAAGTCAGCACAAAGAGTGAGACAGAGTGTGAGACCTGTTAGTTGTGGAACTGTAAGAACCTTGTGCTTTGAAAGCTGATCTGCTTTGTGATATTGAAATCCTCTGAGTCCATTCCCTCATTATTACAGGAAAGGTGTGTGAAAGATCCAGGTCACGTCACTACAGGACAAAAGCTCTGTTTGATGTTCAGCCACAATCAAAGCTCTTGAGATCCAGCAATTTCCTTGAACAATTTTTCTACCACACACACACCTCAAAATTTAGTGCATAGCCATATTTAGGATTGTGGTAGGGGGCCATTACATGATCTTGACTGTGTCAATAAAAGTCTCAGAGTAAAACTCTGGGGCATTCAGTGCAGATGGCCTACCAGTTGGATGTGGAATCTGAGCAAATCATCCTAACATTCTGCTACTCATCTCCAAATCACAGGCTTACATAAAATGGCTATCTATCTCAGACACTTTGCAATCTATGAGTCTGCAATGAAGAACGAATGTGTGTGTGTGTGTGTGTGTGTGTGTGTGTTTTAAAGGGGCATATATGTGCTTTACTTGGTTTATGTATATGAGTTACTTGATTACTTAGATGGCAGTATTCTGAATAATGGATTAATTGAATAAATGAAATATAATTACATCATGTACAAAACTTTACATAGTTTTGTCTGTTTGATCATTATTCCTGTAAGTCTCCATAGTAATAAGAATTGTATTTTTAGTGAAGAAGCTATTTTGGTCTGACCTTCAAAACTGTCTTTGCATTTGGGGAGGACAAAAGACTAGCAAAAAAAAGCCTGAGGGGTTATTTTAAGTATTCTTAGGATTTAGTGTTCTTCAGACTGTCTGGATTAGCTGACTTGTGAAAAAACTAATAGTTCACTCCTCAGTATTTCTGGAACAGGAAAGATTTTTTCTCATGCCCCCAACTGCCTCTTGCCAAATAAAAAAGCAAGAGCCCGCTGCCCTGAAGGGTGAGCCCCAGGCTAGGCAGCATTCATCACAGGCTGACTGAAAAGCTCTGGGGCCTTAAGGGAACATTGAGAATAGCCTGCCAGTATTCCGCTTGAGCCTGTGGTGAAGGTAACTGCAGGGAGAGGCTCCTCTGCCTGTGGAAGAGCAAGGGAAGAGTGGAAGGACTCCATCTCATGGCTTGAGTGCAAGCTCAGCCGCAGTACAACAGAACACCACGTAAACTTCCCAGGTTGTTTACTTTGGTCCCTCAGACAGAACCTGTGGACATGCCTGGGCCTGGAGGAACTCATCACCCTGAAGGGAAGGACACAAGCCTAGCTGGCATTGCCACCTGCTCTAGGGTCTTGTAGAGCTCTAGGGCCTTGAGTGAGGCCCTCACTTTCAAGAAAGAAATAAACTCTTCTCCACTGCAGCTAAACTGTAAAGCTCATAACACAAGTGGATCCTCTGTGCATATTCACTTCCTTTCCTTCTTACCCGAGGTGCTGCAGTGTGAATCTGAAGGTGGCAAGTTCAACACTAAAGTGCTGGAGTGCATGAAAGTTATGGTAGACTCAGAAATCTGTTGTTCAACAGTTAGACTGTATTTATGATGGATGGATTTTCTGTCTAGTCACCAATTATCCTCTACATGGGTGACAGAGTGAGACTCTGTCTCAAAAAAAAAAAAAAAAGAGTTCAGCATGCCAAAGTGCCATAGTTTGGAGTATAGTGTGCTGAGCCCCAACAAAAGCCATGAGATTAGATATGATCATGAAGGGAGCGCCTGTGTCCATAGAAAAGAAAGAATAGCTAACCCCTAGGAATCTCCACCATCAAGAGCCTGGAGAGAAAGGGGAAGAAGTAATGAAGAAGACTAAGAACATGAGTCCAGGGACATAGGAGAAATAATCAGGAAAGGGTGGGGTGCTGTAACTCAGCACACATCTTTGACGAGACTGTCTGCCTTGAGGGCACCAGGCCTGAGCTCACCAGACTTTTCATCTTGTTTTTGTCCCAAGAAGCTCATTCTCAGGTCAGCTTCATCAAGAAGCAGGGAGCAATCAACTCTGTCAAATGCTGCTGAGCATGGAAAGTTAACGCTGTCAGGAGAGAAATGTCTTACTCCAAGTGCAAAGCTTCGCTCATGACCACTGTTGATGGGGTGGAAGAGTCTGGGCAATTCATTGAAGAGGTATCCAAATGTCTGGGTCTAAGGAAAGGCAATCTTACCAGGAGGTGAACAGGAGGAGGGTCCACATCTGAGTCACATTTTCATCTCAGTGGAGGGAATAACGAGAAGGAGAGTAGGGCATCTGCGTCTCAATGCCTGGAGATATTGTTCTCCTCTCTTCGCTCCTGTAAGGACCCATCTGAGCAACTCACTTCGCCACATCATCCTTCATTCCTTTTTTTTTTTTTTGAGACTGAGTCTCGTCCTCTCTCCCAGGCTAGAGTGCACTGTCATGATCTCGGCTCACTGCAACCTCCACCTCCCAGATTCAAGCCCAGATTATGCCTCAGCCTTCCGAGTAGCTGGGATTACAGTTGCCCACCACCATGCTCATCTAATTTTTGTTTTTGTAAGACAGGGTTTCCATATGTTGGCCAGGCTGGTCTCGAACTCTTGACCTCAAGTGATCCACCTATCTCGCCTCCCAAAGTGCTGAGATTACAGGCGTGAGCCACCATGCCTGGCTGCAAAAAGATATTTTCTAATATTCAGTTCTATCAGTTTTTTTAGTGTGCTTAACAGATGACTCTACCATTATTCTTCCTTGGCTGGAAAGTGACGGGTTGGTATAAATGTCTTTAGGAGTTCCTTTCAGTTCAGACTATTTAGAAATCTGATACTCCGGAGCATAGGTATGGGTGTATGCCTGTGTGTGTGTGTGTGTTTGTGTGTGTGTGTGTGTGTGTGTGTGTGTAGGAAAAGATGTAAAGGAAATTTGGTTGACATCTGTGCATCATTTGTCTATGTAAATCTGATTTTCCTCAATCATTATTAATTTAGGCAGAAAAAAGCATAATTATCTGAAATAAAATTATTATATACAGATTACATCATTATTTTTAAACTATGCAAAAAATGCTTATAATTGATTTTATTGTAGAGAAGATATGAGGTCCTGTTATTTAGAACTGTTATTTAATGGAGCAAGATAAAACACTAGTACAAAGACTATGCAATAATTGCAAGGCCCTGAGAGCTAGATTAGAGGACTAATTTTGTGTTCAGTTTCATCTAGAGCTGTAAATTAAACAATTCTACCTTGAAGAATACTTTCACAGAAGAATAAAGGATCCAAGGGCAGTAGAAAAAAAATGAAGCTCAAGGTGAGTGATTTGGCCAAATTCATCAAATTCTGTACAAAAAAGAGACTAAATCACGCAGGTAGTATATTTTTATCATGAAAATGTGCTCTGATTATTTGCTAAGACAGTTCCTCAAATTTACCACCAAATTGATGGAAAACAAAATTTTTATGATAATCTATTTCCCTCTGTTCTGACTTCACAAGTAAATGCAAGATGTTAAAAGGTGATTTCTTCTATCTCAGTTTGGGTAAGGGTCCCTGAGAAGCAGAGGCCCTTATCAAAATGACTTGCTGTCCACCTAAGCAGCACTTGGTCAAAAAGAGATAAAACCCTGAGTTCTGTTTCTCATGCCTTCACTTTGAGGAGTAAGGAAAAGAAACAAAGATACTGCCTTATTGTAAATACCACAGAGAGGATAATGTAGTAACGGATACTACAGTAACACTTTGATGTGTAAGACTGATCATCGTTATCAAGATTTCTTTATTTTTGGAACGTTTTCTGCTACATATTTCGTTATTTCATACACACACGCACACACACACACACAAATTACCACATTAAATTTCCCCTACAAACCAGCGTATGTGTTGTTTTTTACAGATTATAAAACAGAGGCATAGAGAGGATGAATAAACTGTCGAACTTTTTTGGGTTTTTTTGTTTGTTTGTTTGTTTGTTTGTTTGTTTGTTTGAGACAGAGTGTTGCTCTGTCTCCCAGGCTGGAGGGCAGTGGCACAATATCAGCTCACTGCAGCCTCTGACTCCTGGATTCAAGAGATCCTCCTACCTCAGCCTCCTGAGTAGCGGGATTACAGGTGCAAGCCACCATGCTCGACTAATTTTTGTGTTTTTGGTAGAGATGGGGTTTCATCATGTTGGCCAGGCTGGTTTCGAACTACTTGCCTGAAGTGATCCCTCTGTCTCGGCCTCCCAAAGTGCTGGGATTACAGGCTTGAGCCACCACGCTTGGCCCTGGACTACTCTTATAGTAAGAGTCTCAAAACTCTCAAATAGAAAAAGTCAGAGCTGGTATCTGGACAAGATTATACAAAATCTACACCCAACATCACTGTGACACAAAACTTATATAATAACTGCATTTATAGAGACACTAACTTATATAATAATTCATTTCCTATAAGCCCTGAAGTCTCAGCAAATGCATCTGTGTGCTCAAAATGCAATGGGGATGAAGAGAGGTTGATTAATGGGTATAAATATAAGAAATGATATAAGAAATAAGACCTGGTGTTTGATAGATCAGGAGGATGACTATAGACCTGGTGTTTGATAGATCAGGAGGATGACTATAGTTAATGATAATCTATTGTACACTTCAAAATAGCTTGAAGACCAAAATTTGAATGTTTCTAACAAAGTCAAATATTTAAGGTAATGGATATCCCAATTTCCCTGATACAATCTTTACACATTATATGAATGTATTTAATTATCACAGGTACCCTGAAAATATGTACCTCTCTTATGTATCAATAAAAAGAAATAACGCCGGGTGCGGTGGCTCATGCCTGGCTGAGGTGTGCGGATCATCAGAAGTCAGGAGTTTGAGACCAACCTGGTCAACATGGTGAAACCCTGTCTCTACTAAAACTACAAAAATTAGGTGGGCGTGGTCATGTGCACCTGTAATCCCAGCTACTCGGGAGGCTGACGAAGGAGAATCACTTGAACCCAGGAGGTGGAGGTTGCAGTGAGCCGAGATTTCACCACTGCACTCAAGCCTGGGCGACAGAGTGAGACTCTATCTCGAAAGAAAGAAAAAGAAGGGAAGGGAAGGGAAGGGAAGGGAAGGGAAGGGAAGGGAAGGGAAGGGAAGGGAAGGGAAGGGAAGGGAAGGGAAGGGAAGGGTAGGGTAGGGAAGGGAAGGGAAGGGAAGGGAAGGGAAGGGAATATTTTAAAAATATGCAATGGTATGTGAACACAATTTTCCAATTTATTAGGAAACACACTTTATTTCATCCCTCCTAAGGCACACCTCTCTATAATTCCATCTGAGCTCTATTTCCATTTCTTCCCTTTCCAGAGAGGGAGAGGACTTTATAGTTGAGGAGAAAGAAGAAAGCCTTAGTTCTTTCCTCTTTCATGCCAGAAACTTGATCAAAGGTGTCAGATCTACTTATTCAATGGCTTTCAGAGGAGATATGCAGGAGGCCCCATGCAAGAAGGAAGGGCTAACGCTACCTTTTTGAGGTTCAAGAGACCAGGAAGAGCTCAGTACACCAAATATCTTTAGAACTTAGGTAAGTAAAATATTTCTCCATTTGGTGCAATTTAATTAACCTGCACCATATTATGGAAATCTTGTATTCCTTTTAATGGCAAAAATCACAATTACTTTTGCACCAACATAATAAATAATGCGCATTGTCTTTCCCATAGATAGCCACTGCTGCATTAGGGAAATCTGTGTGCAGGAAAGTACTGATGGTTTGGTACCTCCCTGTCAGCAGGTTAAGAGCAAATATTGCAAGGGTACCCTGGGGCTGAAGAAATTGCAAGCATTGAACATTATATGTTTGCACATAAATGCTATGCAAAGGAGACATTGATCAATCCAGTGTACTCAACAGTGGTTTTTGCCACAAATGCAGAATTCTTTGTCTGGGACAATATTTTTCAATTTTCATCAGTTTCCCAAAAAATAACTTAATACTGGGGCATAATTCCGACTATTCCTCTCAGGGGAAGTGTGGATCAGGTCTGAAAATGTGTCATTAAATTAGGCTGCAAGACAAGTTATGCTAATAAAATAAGAACCCAGGAGAAGTGGCTTGTGGCTATTAAAGAAAATCTTGCTGAAGTTACAAAGAATTTTGTGGTAGAGGGCCATTACCTGATCTTGACTGTATCAATAAAAGTCTCAGAGCAAAACTCTGGGAGATTCCGTGCAGATGGCCTACCAGTTGGATGTGGAATTTGAGCAAATCATCCTAACATTTTGCTACTCATCTCCAAATCACAGGCTTGCATAAAATGACTATCTATCTCAGACACTTTGCAATCTATGAGTCTCCAATAAGGAATGAATATGTGTGTGTGTGTGTGTGTGTGTGTGTCTGTGTGTGTGTGTGTGTTTTAAAGAGGTATATATGTGGTTTCCTTGGTTTATGTATATGAGTCACTTGATTCCTTATATGGGAATATTCTGAATGCTGGATTAATTGAATAAATGAAATATAATTACATCATGTACAAAACTTTACATAGTTTCCTCTGCTTGATCATTACTCCTGTAAGTCTCCATAGTAATATCTAATTGTATTTTTAGTGAGAAAGCTATTTTGGCCTGACCTTCAAAACTGTCTTTGCATTTGGGGAGGACAAAAGACTAGCAAAAAAGCCTGCAGGGTTATTTTAAGTATTCTTAGGATTTAGTGTTCTTCAGACTGTCTGGGTTAGCTGACTTAAAAAACTAAAGAGACAGGATACTCATACATATGAATATAACAGTTCACTCCTCAGTATTTCTGGAACAGGAAGGATTTTTCCTCATGCCCCCAACCACCTCTAACCAAACAGAAAAGCAAGAGAACAAAATTCTTTAAATCTTAAAAGGTAGCTATGCGTAAGCAGTGATATATACAGACTAGCACATAGGTCATCAATTTTGTCTCACTGGGATATTCATAATCAATCCCTAATAACTAACAGCCAAACTTCTGTAATAAAAAACTATATAATCAAATATTATACACAAATTCATTGGTAGTGTTTTCTGCCAGCATGTAAATGCCACACCTAAAGAACCTCAAACATTAAGTATTTTCCATTTGGATCACCTGGGGGAATTTTTGCACTATGGATTCCTTGGCTCCATTCCAGATATACTCAAACAGAATGTCTGCCCATGGAGCTCAGGATTCTGCATTTTCAAACATTTCCTCAAGTGGCTCTCAAACAACCTGTCTCCAGCCCGACTTGGAGATCCATCTTTTACCACACATTGACTTCAGAAGCCTTCATGTACATCAGAAGTAATCTCAGTGTGGGGAAATTCCAAAGCACAGGAAAAAATGATACCATTTGCGTTGTTACCCAGATGATTCTAGCTACATACACCTATTATGCAGCATTTATGTCTGATATGAGGCTTCTGTTCAGTTGACCCTATTGATATCAAGTGCACACAACTGACCTGTCAGGCTATTGCAACACTCTTAACTTAAATGTAGGGAGAATGTGTGCAGGGCTTAGCTGAAGCTCACCATGGGGTATGAAGTGACTCAGTCTCATTGCTATAACCCTTGGGTTCAGAAGACACTGAACAAATGCTTAAAAACTGCTTTAGCTTAATGCATGAGGAGATATTTAACTCCTCAAAGAGTCAAAGAATCAAGGAGAAGGGGTTGAGCTGGATGGCCAAATAGAAGTGTCCATTGATTGCACCCCACACATACCAGCAGAAACACCAAATTAAATAACTGTCTACACACAAAAAAAGCACCTACATAGGAAACAAATATCAAGTCAACTATCACAGTATCTGATTTTAACTTCATATCATTGAAACAGGCACAGAAGAGGTTAGGAAAGACAATTTTGAATCACTAAGGCCAACATTTCCCCATCTCCCAGCAGCCACCACATGGAGCTGAAATGGAATCTGAGAGCACGGGGGAGGGAGAGTGCAGCAATTGTGGAAATCTGCACTGAACTCTGTGCTGCCCTGTCACAGTCCAACCACAGAAGAAGCATTTAGACCACTTTAGCCAAAAGGGAATCGCCTATCCCAGCAGTCAGAACCTGAGTTTGGGAAAGCCTTGCCACAGCAGGCTAAAGTGCTCTGGGGTTCTAAACACATTTGAAACTCAATCTAGTCCACAAGAACTACAACTACAAGGCAAGTCCCAGTGCTGTGCTGGGCTCAGTGCCAGAGGACTTGGACACCACTAGCGCGACATCCGTCAGGACAGCTAAGGGAGTGCTTGCACAACCGCTCCCCCAACCACAGGCAGCACAGCTCACAGCAGTGAAAGTGACTCCTTACTTCTGCTTGAGGAGAGGAGAGGAAAGAGTAACTAGGACTTCGTCTTACATCATAAACATCAGCTCAGCCACAGTAGGATAGGACACCAGTCAGAGTCATGAAGCCACCATTCCAGGTCCTCGCTCCTGAAGGACATTTCTAGACACAACCTGCACCAGAAGAAAACCCACTGCCTAGAAGGAAAGGACCCAGTCCTGCCAGGATTCATCACCTGCTGACTGAAGAACCCTCAGGCCCTAAATAACCAGTAGCAACACCCAGTAGTACACTCCATGGGCCTTGGGTGAGACTCTGAGATATATTGGCTTCTGGTGAGACCCACCATATTCACAGCAGTGGCGGTCATGAAGGGACGATTCTTCTGCTTGAGAAAAGCAGAGGGAAAAGTAAAGGGGATGCTGTCCTGCAGCTTAGATAGCAGCTTCGCTACAGCAGGGTAGAGCACCAAGCAGGCTCTTGGGTCCCCAATTCCAGATCTTGGCTTTTTGTTGGCATTTCCAGACCTGCCCTGGGTCAGAGGGGAGCCCACTGACCTGAAGGTGAGTCCCAGGCCAGGCAGCATTCACCACAAGCTGACTGAAGAGCTCTGGGGCCTTAAGGGAACACTGGAGATAGCCTGGCAGTACTCCCCTTGAGTCTGTGGTGGAGGTAGCCATGGGGAGAGGCTCCTCTGCCCATGGAAAGGTGAGGGAAGACTGGAAGGACTCCATCTCATGGCTTGAGTCCAAGCTCAATCACAGTAAAACAGAACACCACGTAAACCTCCCAGGTGTTTTACTTTGGTCCCTGGCTCTCAGACAGTACCTCTGGACATGCCTGCGCCTAGAGGAACTCATCACCCTGAAGGGAAGGACACAAGCCTGGCTAGTATTGCCACCTGCTCTAGGGTCTTATAGAGCTTTAGGGCCTAGAGTGAGGCCCTTACTTCCAAGAAAGGAATAAACTCTTTTCCAATGCAGCTAAACTGTAAAGCTCATAACACAAGTAGGTATTCTGTGCATATTCACTTCTTTTTCTCCCTGCCCAAGGTGCTGCAGTGTGAATCTGAAGGTGGCAGGTTCAACACTGAAGTGACGGAGTGCATGAAAGTTATGGTAGACTCAGAAATCTGTTCTTCAACATTTAGACTGTATTTATGCTGGCTGGATTTTCTGTTTATTCACCTATTATTCTCTACCCCTGTCAGCAACCAAGAAACGCGCAGCCCATCTCATGCTGTCTTAAAGGGAACAAAGGAAGAAGTTTTGGGCTCTTGGCCTGCAGGAAGCACGCGGTGCGGCGCCCCCTGCCGGCCAATACGACGGCCACGGAACTGGGAGACCGCTAAGGCTCTGGGCGGCCCGGAGTTGTCCATTCTCCTCCCTCTTTCCAGAAGCAGCTTCTTCTGGTGACACCCCGGGAGCCACATGGATTTGTTTCCCTAAAGGAAGCGGTTTTCCACCTGGGTATCATCCCTAATACCCTCCGAAGGAGCCCATTGAGGAGAAAGGAACAGAACGTCCGGCAGAATGTACAAGGACCCTATGATCCAGGAAACCTAGGGCCAGCCATCATGAGGTTTTATGAGAGCAGCTGGTAGGAAGATCAGCCCCAGAAGAAGGGGATTGTCTAGCACCTCGGTCGGAGCAAGGCCTTTCCAAAGTATTATTTCCCTAATTCAGGCTGCCTCCCACCGACCCTCCACCACCACCTTATCCTCCACCAAAAGCCCTGACACTGTGGCAGGGATAGGGGATGTGGGGTTGGTGGGGAACAGGCTGTAAGAGAGACGCAGGAGCCTATATGGGTCTGGGAACAATGAGGGGGTCCACGTGCAAGGGAAGAAGCATTTACAAAGAAGACATAGACAGTGCTGCAAAGATTTGAAGGCATAGGGTGCAAGTCACTCAAGTGCCAGTGTCAGGAGGAACCTAGCCATCCAGGTGAACAGGTGCCCCCTTCTTACAGCCCACTCGCATGGGCCTGGTGGACTCCTTATTTTTGGTAGTGGCAGTGAAGAGGTCGGGTCCCTGTGCTGGCAAAACAGTCAGTGACATTGACATCATGAGTCCTGTTGTGGTAGCTGCACATGGAGGGGCTGTTGGTACAGGGCACTGGTGGAGTTCTGCAGAAATCTGCTATGGCTGTCAGATTCTTATGAATGAATGTGTGGATCTGCTTGCATTTACCTCTATGGATCAGCCAGCGGCACCTCATCGTCACATCACAGTATCGGTGGTGTCCTCTAGGGACCCAAGACCTGGGGTTATCTATATGTCGTGTTGAGAAGGGCAGAGCTGGAGTGAAGACAGTTAGGTCCAAAAGGAGGAAGAGGAAAAGGGTCCACATCAGATTCATGTTTCCTGTGAAAGCATTTCAAAGAAGAGCAGAGTCAAAAGAGCAAGCCACTGTCTCTTGTCCTGTTCTTAAGAAGTCTTGGCCCAACACTTAATGTTTGCAGTTCTCCCTTCCTGCCTTTATCTACACTTATTCTTCGTGTACTCATGGCAACAAGTGTTCTCACATCCTTCTTCCACCTCCTTGTCAACAATGGAGAAGGCTACCGCCCTCTCAACCCTTTATGGCATTGTCCTATGTACAAGGTTATTTGCAAATCCCAAAGTGATTCTTGCTCCTTACCTAAGCAGACCAGTTAAACTAAAAACTTTCATCTCTGAGGTGTTTGCATCTATCAGTCCATCTGCTGCTGACCCATAGCCTGTGAGGTGAGGCAGGCATCACTGACAACCCCTTTTTAGAATGACTTAACTCAGACGGGAATTGACAGATCCATATGACCTGCATCTTAGAAAATATTTTCACTTCCTTAAATACAAATGTCTGTTTTAACATTGTTTTTAAAAATGTGAGCTTTTCAATTCTAAGAGAGTAGAGTTTATATTTCTCCCATGTATTTCTCTGCCTCAAAATAAAGATTCCCAACTCTTCCATGTATACAGCCCATCATCCAGAGATGTTCTAATTCTTGGTGATCAGGGATTCTGGGTGACTGGGCGTGAGCCTTCTGTCTTTAGATTTAATATCCAACTCTTTTTTTAAATACCTGGGAGTTCCAGGAAAGGGTTTTCTGAAGAGTAGGTGACATCCACAGAGATGGATATATCCCTCTCAGAGGTGGATACTCCTAGTAAAAATGGAATCCCCGTTGCCTCTCTCCTTCTTCTAATCTTGTAGAAATTACATTGTGGATGGTTTCTTCCCAGAGGTCAGGGTGCAGGCCGAATGGAAAACTCTCAGGCCTGTCAATGGTCTTAAACAGATTGCCAGGTAGTACTAATTTTATGCTTACTATTTCACACCTAAAATATTCACCAGCATCACACAGAGTGCCTACTACGTCACTGCAAATAAGCAGAAACTTGGAGTTTAGTGTCTATCATAAGCTTGCTATTGGAGCTTGGCAAATCACCTTATCCTTCTACTCCTCATCTCTAAAGTGAATATTATGGACAAAAGATCTCTTTCAGCTCTGACATTCTGTATTTTTTTTATACATTACTGTGTGTTTGGGTTCATGTGTGATTTTGTGTATATGCATATTTGTTTATACATGTTCAGGTTAGGAAAATACTTAGTTTGCAAACTGAGTTTCCATTTGAGAATTGTTAATTTAATTAAGTGTAATTTTTCTTTAAAGCAGTCATTAGCAAGGCCAAGAAAAATTCAATCACTATTATGTAAACATTACAGCATAATCTGTTTTTGTCCTCCACCATTAAAGTTATACGGGTTTTTTGGGTTTTGTTTCCTTGTTTGTTTGTTTTTTGAGACCAAGTCTTGCTCTGTCTCTCAGGCTAAAATGCAATGGCATAATCTCGACTCACTGGAACCTCTGCCTCCCAAGTTCAAGCAATTCTCTGCCTCAGCCTCCCGAGTAGCTTGGATTACAGGCATGGCCCACCACACCCGGCTAAGTTTTGTATTTTTAGTAGAGAAGGAGTTTCACCATCTTTCCCAGGCTGGTCTTGAACTCCTGACTTCATGATCTACCGGCCTCGGCCTCCCAAAGTGCTAGGATTACAGGCGTGAGCCACTGTGCCAGGCCATATTTATTTATTTATATTTATTTTTGTGTATTTATTTATTTTGAGATGGAATTTCACTCTTGTTACCCAGGCTGGAGTGCAATAATGTGATCTTGGCTCACCACAACCTCTGCCTCCCAGGTTCAAGCGATTCTCCTGCCACACCCTCCCGAATAGTTGGGATTATAGGCGTGTGCCACCACGGCCCAGCTAATTTTGTATTTTTAGTAGAGTCAGGGTTTCTCCATGTGTTGTTCAGGCTGGTCTCCTGACCTCAGGTGATCTGTCCGCCTCAGCCTCCCAAAGTGCTGGGATTACAGGCGTGAGCAACCGCCCCCAGCTGAAATTATATATGTTTTTATTGAAGGAGAAATTGCTTGGAACTCCAGTCTGTATTTCAGTAAGGCAAGGGAAGAAATTAGTACGTACATTTTTCAGAACTCCAAAAACAGCTAAATTAGGGACCTGGTAATGGAGGCGGTGGGAGGAGTTGCATATACAGTCTATCAACAAGGTGTGATGTAGTAGATTTCATAGTTCTTTGTCTTAATAGGTGTCCTGGGCAGATAGGCCTCAAAAGCCTTTTATATAATTAAGCAAAACTGACTAATCCGTGGCAAGAAGCTAAGTTGAGATCCAAAACCTAGATTTTAACATCCTTGATTTCTATCTGCTTTATAATTGGCCAAGTTGCCAAGAAAATACACATGAACTCTTTTTTTTTTTTCTTTTGAGATGGAGTCTTGCTCTGCTGCCCAGGCTGGAGTGCAGTGCTGTGATCTCAGCTCACTGCAACCTCTTCCTCTCGGGTTCAAGCAATTCTCCTGCCTCAGCCTCCCAAGTAGCTGGGATTACAGGAACCCCCCACCATGCCTGGCTAATTTTTGTATTTTTAGTAGAGACAGGGTTATGTTGGTCAGGATGTTCTCAATCTCTTGACCTCGTAATCTGTCCACCTCATCCTCCCAAAGTGCTGGGATTACAGGCATGAGCCACTGCACCCAGCCAGAAATGAACTCTTTTTGAACTTCATTCTCAGTTATTCTTGTTTAATTCACACAACCATTCTGACAGGTATTTCTTACTATGATCACTTCTATGGATTTTATAATTTCTTGTGTTTATAGCCTCACATAACAGGCCATTGTGTTTATAATATCCAATCTGCTGGTGATATGGTTTGGATCTGTGTCCCCACAAAATCTCATGTCAAACTGTGGTCCCCAGTGTTGGAGATGGTACCTGGTGGGACATGATTGGATCATGGGGGTGTATTTCTCCTGAATGGTTTAGCACCATCCTCTTGGTGCTGTTCTCGTGATAGTGAGTTAGTTATGAGATTTGGTTGTTCAAAAGTGTGCAGCACCTCCTCTCTCTCTCTTGCTTCTGCTCCCACCACGTGAGACACCTCAAGACCACTTGCTTCTCTTTACTCTGATTAAATAATCTTCATATAGCATTTTGATAACTGGTCTATCCTCACCAGTACTAGTGTGTATTACTAGCACAGAAGACAAAATATCATTGAAATAGAGTCTTCAGAAGTAAACTATGAACAATGGCGATTTGGTAAATCTCATAATGCTGGCATTTCTAACTGGAGAGGAAATAATGAATTGTTCAATCAATAGCACTTAGAATATTGGTCATCCATTTAAAAAAATAAGACTATATCCCTCTCTGATAATATAGAGATTTTTTTTCCTTTTTTGTTTTTGTTTGTTTGTTTGTATTTTTGAGACCGACTCTCACTCTGTTGCCCAGGCTGGAGTGCAGTGGCTTGATCTTGGCTTCTTGTAACCTCTGCCTCCCGGGTTCAAGAGATTCTCATGCCTCAGCCTTCTGAGTAGCTGAGACTACAGGCATGAGCCACTATGACTGGCTAATTTGTATTTTTGGTAAGGAAATGCTTTCACCATGTTGGTCAGGCTGGCCTAGAACTCCTGACCTCAGGTGATTCACCCCCCTTGGCCTGTCAAAGTGCTGGGATTTACAGGCGTGAGCCACCGTGCGTGGCCATCATAGAGTTTTGAAACTGGAAAAGAGGGAACAAAACTGTCACTATTTACAGATATAATAGTATACATTGAAAAATCTAAAAACAATGTGTCGGGACTCAGAAACAATAACTCAAACTATGGTGCTTTGGAATGAGGAGCACTCTGGGCTTTTTCTGTTGCTTGTTTGTTTTTAATTTTTAAAAAGAATATTTATATGGGTACAAATTAGGTGTATATATTTATGGAGTACATGAGATATTTTGATACAGGCATATAATGCCTAATAATCACATCAGGGTAAATGGGGGTATCCATCCCCTCAAGCATGTATCCTTTATGTTACGAAGAAGCCAATTATACTCTCAGTTATTTTAAAATGTACAATAAAATTATTATTGACTATAGTCATCTTATATTTGTGCTATCAAATACTAGATCTTATTCTTTTTTTTTTTTTTGAGACAGAATCTTCCTCTGTCACCCAGGCTGGAGTGTGATGCCATGATCTCGGCTAACTGCAGCCTCTGCCTCCTGGGTTCAGTGATTCTCCTGCCTCAGTCTCCCAAGTAGCTGGGATTACAGGCATGCACCACCACGCCCAGCTAATTTTTGTATTTTTAGTGGGAACGGTGTTTCGCCATGTTGCCCAGGCTGGTCTCCAACACCTGACCTCAGGTGATCAGCCTGCCTCAACCTCCCAAAGTGCTGGGATTACAGGTGTGAGCCACCGCACTCGGCCTATTCATTGTATTTTTTTACCCATTAACCATTAAATTCCCCCTCACCCTCCAATGCTAAGGGCTTTGAACTACAGAAGATGAAAGGGTGTTACAAGCAGGCTCAGAACAAAGGACTTTCTTAACTTCTCCTATTTTGCCCCCAAGTGCAGGATGAAACTCTTCCTCTCTGAAGTTTCCTTATCCAAAGCTCTCCCAAAAAGAATCCAGTGGTCTTTGATCACCTCCCTGAGATTTTTCTTAACCAGGGAAGATTAAACTCACGGCAGAAAGTAAGACTGAGGGATGTCACCACACCTAGGCAGACTTTGTCAGAAGCTGTTGTCTATTCTTTGATCATATTCCAAAGAGTTTCCAAAGAGTATAATTTACAAACTATGGTCTCTTCTTTGGGTCCATTCAACTCTCCTAAAAATAATTTCCGACTCCTCAAAATTGCCTACATTCCCCCATCTCTCTCTCTCCTGTGAAGAAGGGTATATAAGATGCTGAACCTCACTGGGTTACTGGGTAGGCACTCTCTCGTCATTCCCCCATGAATACAATAAACTTGCCTTTTCCTCCAGTTAATCTACCGTTGGTTTATTTCAGCAAACTCAAACCTTAAAGGGAAAGGGAAATTCCCCTTTGCCCCTACACGTGCAAATTAGTTATTTAGATTAATAATTGTTAGATATAAAATTGGCATATAGTTTATTTATTTTTATAGTTCAGCACAAGGGAGGGAAAAATGACTTCCACCCTTTTAGGTTTTTTGTTGTTGTTGTTGTTGTTTTGCTGGGCTACAAGTTAGATTGATAAAAGACAGAGTAACATGAGAAAAACTATATTTAATTATGTATGCATACATAGGAGTCCCACAAAAATATGAGAATCAAAGAAGGGCCAGATGAATAAAGCTTACAAAGCATCTTAAGCTACAGAAAGAAACAGAGGCTTGGGGCTTCTGGAGGGTGGTGGTGCCAGTTATGGGAGTGTGGGAGGAGGAAATATATAGTAAATACGTGGTAAATAAAGGTTGCCTTGTTATGCAGGTAAAGAGTCTCTCAGGAGATAAAAATTGTCTTGGAGCAGCTCTCTTCCCAATCAAAAACATCTTTACCAATGAAAATTTCTTTTATAGATCTGAAATTCTTTTACAAAAGGGCAGCGTTTCAGAGCTAACTTCTGTGTGGGCAGTTTCTCTAAATAAATAATTAATAATCAATATGCTAGAGAGAAATATTTTGGAGTGGTGCGTTCTGAGCCCTAACCCCAGCAACAGGCAGAAACTGAAATGTTAAAATGATACAATTTGCAATATTGTTAACAATATTAAGTTCATAAGGAGAAAAACTAGGAAAAGATAAAGAACTTTATGGACAAAAGTACAAAACTTTATTGTGAGACATTAAGGTAAATAGAGAGTTATAGCATGTTTACAGATTGCAAGACTCACTAATTTAGATATAACAATTTTTCTGCAAATCGACCTATAGATTTGTAATTGCCTGATGGGTTCTTCCTGCCTGCTGCACAAACAAAATCAGTTCACTGAGACCGTGGCATTGCAGTAAAGAAAGGGTTTAATTAACACAAGGCCGGCCACATGAGAGACAGAGTTTTTACTGAAATCAGTCTCCCAGCAGTCTTGGAGGCTAGGGTTTTTTTGTTTGTTGGTTGGTTGGTTTATTTTGAGAGAAAGTCTCACTCTCTCGCCGGGCTGGAGTGTAGTGGCATGATCTTGGCTCACTGCAACCTCTGCTTCCTGGGTTCAAGTGGTTCCCCTTTCTCAGCCTCCCAAGTAGCTGGGACTACAGGCATGCACCAACATGCCCGGGTATTTTTAGGTATTTTAGTAGAGACAGAGTTTAACCATGTTGGCCAGGCTGATCTTGAACTCCTGACCTTGTGATCCACCTGCCTTGGCCTTCCAAAGTGCTGGAATTATAGGTGTGAGCCACCAAGCCCAGTCAGGAGCTTAGGGTTTTTTCAAGGATAGTTTGGTGAGCAGGTGGCTAGAGGATGGGTGCTGCTGACTGGCTGGGGATGAATTCACAGGGGTTTGAAAAACAATCCTCGTGGGCTGAGTCTACCTCTGGGTGGAGCCACAGGACTGGTTGAGTTTGAGTCCTAGTTCCATAGGTTGCCAGAATGCAAAAGTCTGAAAAAACATCTCAAAAGACCAATCTTAGGTTCTACAGTAGTAATGTTATCTGTAGGAGCAATTGGAGAAGTGACAAATCTTGTGACTTCTGGTCACGTGACCCTTGAGTAGAAAAGGATTATAGAAAATACGTTTTATCAGAATTCAGGTGCCTCTCATAATCCTAACCTTGCAGCCTTTCATTAGTTTTACAAAGTTTTGGGAAGGGCTACTATCATCCTCACTTTAAATTTCAGCTATAAACTAACTTCCACCAGAAGTCACTTGGCCTATGCCCAGGAATGACCAAGGACAGCTTGGAGGTTAGAAACAAGATGGAGTCAACTAAGTCATATTTCTCTTACTGTCATAATCTTTGCAAAGGCAGTTTCAGATTTAGAACAATTCCAATACAATTCTCAACCAAGTTTTTGTTTGTTTATTTTGGGAACTTATTGATTCTAGAGGATATATAGATGTATAAGAATAGCAGAGACACCTTCGAAAAAAACAAACTAAAAACAAAGTGAGAGAGTTTGTTCTACCAGAGTACATATAAAACGGAAAATAGTATCTTGTTACATAAAAGCCTAGTATTGCTCATTGACAGTCAGCCTTGTCCCATGTGTTATTCAGAGACACAGATTACTTCCATCATGTGATTCTGTCATTTCCTTATCCATTTCATATAGCTGGCAAACAGAATAGAAGGGGGAGAAGCACACTTTCTTAACTGCATTGGCCGTTTTTCACTGGCATGGCCTTCAGGTACGGAAATACAGTTCCTACCTGAGCTGTCACTTCTCAGCATCAACTGTACACCAAACAAGGGTGAGCATAAGCCCGAGGGCAGCTAGTTACTACGGCCACAGCAATGTAAATGGTGTTTCCAGTTTCATCTTTGTCACAGATAGGAGAAGAATAGATGCAATACAGTTGAAATATGAAAGTAGAGAGAAATCTAAGACAGAGTTTCCCAAAAATGAGTTAGATGAGACCCAGGAACTTGTGCAAACTCCCATCAGTGATTGACACCAGTGTCCAACAAACTTGCAAGAAGAAAAAAAGGTCAATCCCAGAACTGAACCAAAAACACTTTATCTTCTTATTAGAAAACAACAGCAACATTAATAATACTACACTGCAATATCATATTTAGATGTACAGGCCAGAGAAGTGGGACATGGAAATTAACAATGAGTCCTAGGAGGCCTATGATAATTGGGTATTGGCTGCTTAAGAGAGGCCAACTAACCAAAAAAAAGAAGAGCTATTGTGTGGGACAGCCTAAAACATCATGTGCGCACACATTTAAGGAAGCCGACCCTGTGCCAGAATGGGGCTGGGAGAGGGACACAAAGAAAACCAAGACATAGCCCCTTCTCTCAGGAACTGTCAGTCCAGTGGTTCTGGTACCAGAGGGGAAGGACCCCTTCTTAGCAGGTGCAAAGGTGAGTAAAGTGATGATGGAGTTGTGGCCCACTAAAGGACGATGCAAGTACGGACATCGGGATGGGGAATACTGCTTGTTTGGAGACAAGCTAATCTTCTTTTTGAAAATCATATTCCTGTTTCTTTGAAAAAACAATCCTCCATCTTGCTCCAGTCTGTGGCTTGAATGGCCTGGCTCCACCCTAGCTCCAGTAATGAACTACTTAGTATGTGTGTCTCATTAGATGAGACGGGCCCTTGTCCCAGTCAGAGACATTTGCTAGGAATATTGGGAGATGAAGGCAGGACTTCATCTTGAGAGAATGGAAGGTGTGGAGTTGCTGCTGTTATCTTACAGACATACAAGGAACATCTGCCTGATAGTGGGACTATGATAAAGGACAAAGAAACAGGAAAATACAGAGAAACCACATTCTGTTTTCATCATCTGAGTTCTGATAAGCTGCTCATTAAGCCATAACAATTCGTTATGGCTTAGGATAGTTTAACTGCACATTCAGGTTCTTAGGCCATCAGACAAGATCAAGTACTCAGAGGTAAGGGGCTTCAGTTGTGCTAAGTGGCCAAAAGAAGATTACAGTGAATTTTGGATTAGAAATCCATGAGTGTCATTTATTCATTTTCATATAGGTAACCTTTAATTTAATTTAATGTAATTTTTATTTATTTATTATTATTATCATTTTTTTTTTTTTTTTGGTAGAGACAAGGTCTTGCTATATTCCCCAGGCTGGTCTTGAACTCCTGGGCTCAAGTGATCCTCTCACCTTGGTCTCCCAAAGTGCTGGGGTTCCAGACATGAGCCACCACACCTAGCCATGGGTAGCATTTTAAAATAAAGTAGTCAAAATAGATCTCCTTGAGAAAATTATTATTTTTATTATTATCTTTATTATTATAGGAAACAGATTCTAGCTCTGTCACCAGCTGGTGTGTAGTGGCACAATCTCGGCTCACTGCAACCTCTGCTTCCCAGGTTCAAGTGATTCTCCTGCCTTAGCCTCTCGAGTAGCTGGGATTACAGACAAGGGCCACCATGCCCAGCTAATTTTTATATTTTTAGTAGAGATGAGGTTTCACCATGTTGGCCGGGATGATCTCAATCTCCTGCCCTCATGATCCACCCACATTGGTCTACAAAATGCTAGGATTACAGGCATGAGCCACCACGCCCGGCCGAGAAAACTATTTTTAAGCAAAGACTTAGAGAGAGAGAGGAAGTTAGCTATGCACATTGTGGGCGCGGTGTGGCTAGGGTGGCCCTGAGATAGGGATATGCCTGGTGTCTTTAAGGTACAGCTCAGAGGCCAGAGAACTAGAGGAAATTGATTGGGAAGAAGAAGAATAGGATATTAGTTTTGGAAAGCAAATGATTTGGGAATACGAATCATGTAAGAGCACGTGAGATTTTATAAAGATTTCACTTTTTCTCAAGGTGAAATGAGGAAGCACTAAAAGATTTTGAGTAGAGCTTCATGATGTGACTTATGTTTTGAAAGGACCCTGTAGCTGCTTGGGCTGTCCATGGTGGGGGCAGGAAGGCCAGTGAGATGCTTTCCCAGGAATTCTAGTGAAAGGTGATTGTGGCTCAGAACGCTGGTAGAAGTGAAGGCCATGAGAAGTGGTCAGATTCTGTGTGTGATTCTGTGTGTGAAGGTAGAAACAGACTTCCCTGACAGGTTGGATGTGGGATAGAAGAGAAAAGAAGATTATTCAAGAATTAGAGACAATGGACTTATCTTCTTCTGAGATGAGGAATACTGAGGGAGGAACAATTTCTGCGCAAGAGTAGGAAAGATGATCAGTGTTTCCTGAGGACATGCTAGGTTTGGTATAGTTATTACACATTTAAGAAGAAATGTCACATAGGAAGTTTCTGTACAAGCACAGGGTTCAGGAGAGAGAAGTGTGCCAACAATTTGGGCATTGTGAGAAAATTGATGATGTTAAAAGTGTAGAGGTAGAAGTATGATATCTCTCCTCGCCCCTCATAAGGGTCTGACACTCCTAGAGCAAAAGACAGGATAACAAGAGAAAAGCATAACAAATTTACTTAAAGTTTTATGTGACTCAGAAACCTTCAGAAATGAAGACCCAAAGACCCAGGCAAAACTGTCCAGATTTATGCTCAGGTTCAGTGAAGGATGGACAACCATGTAGCAATATAATTGGACAGAAAGGGTATGATTTGATAGTAATAGGCTGAGGGAGGAACACAGCATGGCCTGTCTGTTTAGATTTTTCTTGGCCTCTCTGTATAGCAATTCTTCCTCCCAGCTATACAGCAAGACCCCCTCTGGAATCAGTCTTATGACCTACTATTGGCCAAGGTAGGTCAGATAATTTCTTTACGGCCAGCTCCTACACAGAACAGCAGAGGGAAGACTAGAACAATGTTTCTAGATTTTATGGCTGATTTAGGGGACAGGGAATCAAGAGACTGGAAGGCAGGAGAAGGTCAGAGAGACCTTGGTTCTGGGCGCTACTTCTGAGGCCTTCCAATCTCCTTTATTTCAAAGAGTTCAGCATGCCAAAGTGCCATAGTTTGGAGTATAGTGTGCTGAGCCCCAATGAAAGCCATGAGATTAGATATGATCATGAAGAGAGTGCCTGTGTCCATAGAAAAGAAAGAATAGCTAACCCCTAGGAATCTCCACCATCAAGAGCCTGGAGAGAAAGGGGAAGAAGTAATGAAGACGACTAAGAACATGAGTCCAGGGACATAGGAGAAATAATCAGGAAAGGGTGGGGTGCTGTAACTCAGCACACATCTTTGACGAGACTGTCTGCCTTGAGGGCACCAGGCCTGAGCTCACCAGTCTTTTCACCCTGTTTCTGTCCCAAGAAGCTCATTCTCAGGTCAGCTTCATCAAGGAGCAAGGAGCAATCAACTCTGTCAAATGCTGCTGAGCATAGAAAGTTAACGCTGTCAGGGGAGAAATGTCTTAACCCAAGTGCAAAGGCTTCGCTCATGACCACTGTTGATGGGGTGGAAGAGTCTGGGCAATTCATTGAAGAGATATTCAATTTTCTGGGGTCTAGAGAAAGACAATCTTGTCCAGGAGGTGAACAGGAGGAGGGTCCACATCTGAGTCACATTTTCATCTCAGTGGAGGGAATAACGAGAAGGAGAGTAGGGCATTGTGTCTCAAATGAGAGATACTGTTCTCTCATTTATTTATTTTTTATTATTATACTTTAAATTCTAGGGTACATGTGCACAACGTGCAGGCTTGTTACATATGTATACATGTGCCGTGTTGGTTTGCTGCACCCATTAACTTGTCATTTACATCAGGTATTTCTCCTAATGCTATCCCTCCCTCCTCACCCCACCCCACGACAGGCCCTGGTGTGTGATGTTCCCCTTCCTGTGTCCAAGTGTTCTCATTGTTCAATTCCCACCTATAAGCGAGAACATGCGGTGTTTGGTTTTCTGTCCTTGCGATAATTTGCTGAGAATGATGGTTTCCAGCTTTATCCATGTCCCTACAAAGGACATGAACTCATCCTTTTTTATGACTACATAGTATTCCATGGTGTATATGTGCCACATTTTCTTAATCCAGTCTATCATTGATGAGCATTTGGGTTGGTTCCAAGTCATTGCTATTGTGAATAGTGCCACAATAAACATACGTGTGTGTGTGTGTCTTTATAGCAGCATGATTTACAATCCTTTGGGTATATGCCCAGTAATAGGATGGCTGGGTCAAATGGTATTTCTAGTTCTAGATCCTTGAGGAATTGCCACACTGTCTTCCACAATGATTGAACTACTTTATACTCCCACCAACACTGTAAAAGCATTCCTATTTCTCCACATCCTCTCCAGCACCTGTTGTTTCCTGACTTTTTAATAATCGCCATTCTAACTGGTGTGAGATGGTATCTTACTGTGGTTTTGATTTGCATTTCTCTGATGGCCAGGGATGATGATGTTCTCCTCTTAACCATACCCTAGACCTCAGTACTTCTCACATTTGTCTCCATCTCTCTTCGCTCCTCTAAGGACCCATCTGAGCAACTCACTTCACCACATCCTCCTTCCCTCTTATACATTCATCTCTATATTACTCTCTCTCTTTCTTCCTTTTTTTTTTTTTTTTTTTTTTTTGAGACAGAGTCTCACCCTCTCGCCCAGTCTGGAGTGCACTGGAGCAATCTTTGGCTCACTGTAACCTCCACCTCCCGGGTTCAAGCAATTCTCCTGCCTCAGTCTCCTGAGTAGCTGGGACTACAGGAACCTGCCACCACACCCAGATAATTTTTGTATTTTTAGTAGAGATGGAGTTTTACCATGCTGGCCAGGCAAGTCTCGAACTCCTGACTTGAAGTGATCTGCCCACCTTGGCCTCCCAAAGTGCTGGGATTACAGGGGTGAGCCGCCATGCCCGCACTGTCTCTCTTTTCTTTCTTCTCATTTCACTACTCTGACCCAGAGGTTTTCTTGGAAGTTTATGCTGATTACAGATACACTCATCTCGTTTTTTACAGCTTTAGTTGAGGTATAATTGACAAATAAAACTTGTATATATTTAATGTGTATAAGTTGATGTTTTGCTACAGAAAAGCATGGTGAGATAATCATAACAATGAAGTTAATTGACATATCTATCATCTCACATAGCTACCATTTTCTTTTTTTCTTTTTTTTTTTTTTTTGTGTGTGTGTTGAGAACTCATGTGGTCTATCCTTTTAGTAAATTTTAAGTATGTAATACAATATTGCTAACTATAGTCATCTTGCTAAACACTACATCTCCAGACCCATCTCAGTTTTGAATTGTACTAATAGAGTATATATAGTACTAATATAATTCTCAAAGCAAAAAGATATTTTCTTTTCTTTAATTTTTTTTTTTTTTTTTTTTTGAGACTGAGTCTCTATCACCCAGGCTGGAATGCAGTGGTGCGAACTCAGCTCACTGCAACCTCCACCTCTGGGTTTAAGTGATTCTCATGCCTCAGCCTCCCAAGTAGCTGGGATTACAAGCACCCACCACCATGCCCAGCTAATTTTTGTATTTTTAGGAGAGACAGGGTTTTACCATGTTGGCCAGGCTTGTCTCGAACTCCTGACCTCAAGTGATCCACCTACCTTGGCCTCCCAAAGTACTGAGATTACAGGCGTGAGCCACCATGCACGGCCACAAAAGGATATTTTCTAATACTCAGTTCTATCATTAATTTTTTTAGTGTTCTTAACAGATCACTCTACCATTACTCTTCCTCAGTTGGAAACTGAGGGGTTTGGTATAAATGTCTTCACGGGTTCCTTCCAGCTCATACTATTTAGAAATCCGATACTCTGGAGCATATGTATGTGTGTATATGAGTGTCTGTAGGAAAAGATGTAAAGAAAATTTGGTTGACATTTGTGCACTGTTCGTGTAAATCTGATTTTCCTAAATCATTATGAATTTAGGCAGAAAAAAGCATCATTATCTGAAATAAAATTATTATACTACGATTACATCATTATTTTTAAACTAGGCAAAGAAAAAAAAGAAAACACGCTAGTAACCAATTTCATTGTTGAGAAGATGTGAGGTCCTGTCATTTACAACTGTTATTTAATGCAGCAAGAGAAAACATTAAGACAAAGACTATGGGATGATTTCAAGCCCCTTAGATCTAGATTAGAGGACTGGCTAACAGCCTGGAAGATATCTCTCAGTTAACAAACAACAATGTAGTAGTTCCTCTTCTTGGCTATCTCCCTTCTCTTCGCCTACTTCTAGTCTAATAGGTGATCAAGGGGCCCAAAATGCATTACATCCAAGAGGAAGCTTTGTTTGACAGGTGCTATCTAGCCAAGAAAATCTCAGCATCACCTACTCACCATCTACATACACTGTAATTTTTCATTGAACACTGGAAAAAAAAAAAACCCAACAGCACATGGGTGAAGCTATTTCATTCAAGGCATTTTTATTAAGACTCATAACAGGACTGTCTTGTAGGTAACCCTTGCTTCTACTATTTTAGAGACACCATGGACTTTCACCTGTGCTCAGGATGCAGGGTGTCCCACCATCAGACTTACTAGGTTTGTGTATTTGTGATATAATAAACAAATAATTTTAATATTATTTCCCTGGTAGAAAAGAGAAGATAAGTGCCTTGTTTGAGGTCCCGTGTTGGTGAATAGCAGAGTTTGGCGTCAAATTCTAATCTATTTTTTTTAAGTCCATTACTTTAGATAGACAACCAAGCTTGTTCCTTTTAAGGGAAGGATGTGAACCAAATAGGAGATTCAAAGAGACGGAGTAAGAAATGATGCTCCATGAAGGAAAATATCCTGGTTTCAAAGGAAGAGCATGTCTTGACAGGGTAAGAGGCCAAGAATCCCTTTGAAGAAAAGGTACCGTTTACTAAAAAATATCAGTGGTTGTGACCATTGTTGAGAAATAAATGAATTATCACAAATTGAGAAATTTAGGCAAGACCAACTTAGGCAAGCCCAACTCTCTGTCTCAGGGTTTCCCAGACATCAGGCATCCCTGGACCATGCCCCCATTCCACTTGTACTATTGACTAATATTATTGATTTTATTCACTCTTGCATTTATACAACATGGTCCTAAGCAATAATATACATAATATTATGGACTAATGTGTTAATTATTCACTGCCATTAAAAGAAATGCATAACAATAACAATTTTTATTATTTATGTGTACTTTCTAACATCAGTCACCTCACTTTCCACCTGTTGTACATGTTTCATAATTTTGTGTGCAGTTTCATCTAGAGCTGTAAATTAAACAATTCTACCTTGGAAAGCATTTTCAAAGAAGAATAAAGGATCCAAGGACAATAGAAAAAAAAAATGAAGCTCAAGGTCAATGATTTGGCCAAAATCATCAAATTCTGTACAAAAAAGAGACTAAATCATGCAGGTACTGTATTTTTATCACGAAACAGTGCTCTAATTATTTGTTAAGACAATTCCTCAAATTTACCACCAAATTGACAGAAGATGTAATTTTTATGATGATTTATTTCCCTTTGTTCTGACTTCACAAGTTAATGCAGGATGTTAAAAGGCAATTTCTTCTATCTCAGTTTAGGTAAGGGTCCCTCAGAAACAGAGGCCCTATCAAAATGACTTACTGTCCACCTAAAGACAAAAACCTGAGCTCTAATTCTTTTTTTTTTTTTTTTTTTTAATTTGAGACGGAGTCTCGTTCTGCCACCCAGACTGGAGTGCAGTGGCGCCAACTCGGCTCACTGCAACTGAGCTCCAATTCTAATGCCTTCACTATGGGAAATAAGGAAAAGAAACAAGCATACCGTCTCATTGTAAACACCACAGAGAGGATAGTGCAGTAAGGAATACTACACTAACACCTTGAGGCTTAAGACTGATCGTCTTTATCAAGACTTTTTTTTTCCTTTTGCAAGGTTTTATGCTACATATTTCGTTATTTCATACACACACACACAAATTACCACATTAAACTTCCCCTACAAACCAATGTATGTGTTGTTGTATTTTACAGATTATAAAACAGAGGCATAGAGAGGATGAATAACCGTCTAATTCTTTTTTTTTTTTCTTTTTAAAGAAACAGAGTCTCGTTCTGTCTCCCAGGCTGGAGGACAGTAGTGCAGTGTTGGCTCACTGTAGCCTCTGACTCCCAGGTTCAAGTGATCCTCCTACCTCAGCCTCCTGAGTAGCTGGGATTACAGGTGCACACCACAATGCCTGGCTAATTTTGTGTGTGTGTGTGTGTGTGTGTTTTGTTTGTTTGTTTTTATGTTTGTTTGTTTTGAGACAGAGTCTCACTCTGTCACCCAGGCTGGAATGCAGTGGAGGATCGCGGCTCACTGCAAGCTCTGCCTCCTGAGTTCAAGCGATTCTCCTGCCTCATTCTCCCTAGTAGCTGGGACTATAGGCCCACACCTGGCTAATTTTTTGTATTTTTAGTACAGACAGGGTTTGACCATGTTAGCCAGGATGGTCTCGATCTCCTGACCTCATGATCCGCCTACCTCAGCCTCCCAAAGTGCTGAGATTACAGGCGTCAGCCACCGCGCCCAACCTAATTTTTGTGCTTTTGGTAGAGATGGGGTTTCTCCATATTGGCCAGGCAGGTCTCAAACTCCTTGCCTGAAGTGATCCCTCCACCTCGGCCTCCAAAGTACTGGGATTACCGGCATGAGTCACCACGCCCGGCCCTGGACAACTCTTACAGTAAGAGTCTCAAATAGAAAATGTCAGAGCTGGTATCTGGACAAGACTGTACAAAATCTACACCCAACATCACTGTAACAAAAAACTTATATAATAACTTAATTTAAAGAGACACTAACCTATATAATAATTCATTTTGTGTGAGCTCTGAAATCTAAGCAAATGCATCTTTGTGCTCAAAATGCAATGGGGATGAACAGAGGTTGTTTAATGGGTACAAATATAAGAAATGATATAAGAATTAAGGCCTGGTGTTTGATAGATCAGGAGGATGACTATAGTTAATGATAATCCACTGTATACTTCAAAATAGCTACAACAGAATAATTTGAATGTTTCTAACATAAAGAAGAGGCAAATATTTAAGGTATTGGATATACCAATTTCCCTGATGTGATCTTTACATATTATATGAATGTATTAAATTATCACATGTACCCTGAAAATATGTACTTCTATTATGTATCAATAAAAAGAAATAAGGCCAGGCGCGGTGGCTCACGCCTATAATCCTAGCACTTTGGGAGGCTGAGACATGCGAATCACCTGAGTTCAGGAGTTCAAGACCAGCCTGGCCAACATGGTGAAACCCTATCTCTACAAAAATACAAAAATTAGCTGGACATGGCAGCGCATGCCTGTAATCCCAGTTACTTGAAAGGCTAAGGAAGGCGAATCATTTGAACCCAGTAGGCAGAGGTTGCAATGAGCTGAGATCTTGCCACTGCACTCCAGCGTGGGTGACAGAGCAAGACTCCATCTCAAAAAAGAAAGAAAAAGAAAGAGAAAGGAAGGAAGGAAGGAAGGAAGGAAGGAAGGAAGGAAGGAAGGAAGGAAGGAAAGAAGGAAGGAAGGAAGGAAGGAAGGAAAGAAAGAAAGAAAGAAAGAAAGAAAGAAAGAAAGAAAGAAAGAAAGAAAGAAAGAAAGAAAGAAAGAAAGAGAAAGAGAAAGAAAGATTTTTAAAATATGCAATGGGACATGAATGCAATTTTCCTATTTCTTAGGAAACACACTTTGTTTCATACCTCCTAAGACACACCTCTCTGTAATTCCATCTGAGCTCTATTTCCATTTATTCCCTTTCCAGAGAAGTAAAGACTTGTTATAGTTGAGGAAAAAGAAGAAAGGCTTAGTCCTTTCCTCTTTCATGCCAGAAACTTAACCAAAGGGGTCAGATCTACTTATTCAATGGCTTTCAGAGGAGATATGCAGGAAGCCCAACGGAAGCGGGAAGGCCTAGGGCTACTTTTCTGAGGTTCAAGAGACCAGGAAGAGCTCCGTACACCAAATATCTTTAGAACTTAGGTAAGTAAAATATTTCTCCATTTGGTGCAATTTAATTAACCTGCACCATATTATTATGGAAATCTTGTATTACTTTTAATGGCAAAAAATTGCAATTACTTTTGCACCAACGTAGTAAATAGTGTGCATTGTCTTTCCCATAGATAGCCATTGCTGCATTGGGGAAATCTGTGTGCAGGAAGGTATTGATGGTTTGGTACCTCCCTGTCAGCAGGTTAAGAGCAAATATTACAAGGGTATCCTGGGGCTGAAGTAATTAAAACCATTAAACATTATAATTTTGCACATAAATGTTATGCAAAAAAGACATTGATTAATCCAGTGTACTCAACAGTGGTTTTTTTTACCATAAATAGTCTTTGTCTGAGACAGTATTTTAGAATATTCATCGGTTTCCAAAAAAGGGACTTAATACTGGGACATAATTCTGACTACTCCTCTCACTGGAAGTATGGATCGGGTCTGAAAATGTGTCATTAAATTAGGCTCTAAGACAAGTTAATCTAATAAAGTAAAGAACCCGGGAGATGTGGCTTGTGTCTGTTAAAGACAAAATCATGCTGAAGTTACAGAGAATTTTGTTTAACATTGGCTTATACTTTATTCCTGCTTCGTATAAAACAGTCTTCTCCCAAAGGTTGTAAATACCAAAGTAGATCATTTCTACTAGTTCTGCAGGCAAATGAAGGTAGTTGGAAGTGTACACAGGAAATCTATGCAAGGGAGAATCAGAAAAATCTCATGAGCATGTTCTGAATACAATTTCAGTAGTCGGGAGTGGTGGCTCATGCCTATAATCCCAGCACTTTGGGAAGGTGAGGGGGGCGGATCGCCTGAGGTCAGGAGTTTGAGACCAGCCTGGCCAACATGGTGAAACCCTGTCTCTATAACAAATACAAAAATTAGCCGGGCATTGTGGTAGGTGCCTGTAATCCCAGCTACTTGAGATGCTGAGGCAGGAGAATCGCTTGAACTCAGGAGGCAGAGGTTGCAGTGGGCCAAGATCCCTCCACTGCACTCCATCCGGGTGACAATAGCAAGACTTCGTCTCAAAAACAACAACAACAAAAAAAAAAACACATACACAATATTAAAGGATAAATATGGTTGCAAATTGGGCAGGTTATGGTCTGAGTTATTTCTTAAGACACTGCAACAAGTCAGATGCGTCATAAGCACAGATGTCTCCAGGAGCCAGGCAGGTGACATTACTGAACAGACAGGATGAAAGTCAAGAGGCAGAGATGGAGTCAGAGAACAGCCCTGAGCTAGAGCCCTTTCCACAGATGGAGCTTTACTCAGCTCTAATTGATACAACACAGTAATGGAGACACAGTGCACCAATCAACATCATGCGATTTTTAAAGATAAGACAGTGATGAAAACTTTTAGTGAACTATTCCAATGTCAAACGTTATCTTCCAAACCAAACATTATAAATAGCACTGTGTAGGCTGAAAAGAAACACTGTTTAGTCAAGTACATGCCCTGGGGCTGCGGTCTCTGTCTTTTGCCTCATACTATAGACACTTGAGTGCAAATCTTTCTACCCAGTGTGACTGTCAGCATCACAGAGGGGATACTCTACGTATCATTCACCTTTACATTCTCATCACCTACAAAAATGATCTCCACACAATATACATGAAAAAACAAACTCGCCTCATGATAAAGCTGCTAATGACTGTCGGCCAGAGCAGGACTTCAAGGCAGAACACTATTAGCTGCACATTGAGTCCTCGCCAGGTCCCCTTTGTGTCCACATTTACCTAGGGACTCCAGTGATAAAATTACTGCATTTCTAAATGACAGGAAAATTGGATGGTAGCAAAAATTATGCAGATTAATGGTTGGAAAGTATATGATATCATTTAAGGATCTAATTTCAATTTTCTAATCTCAAAGCTAGACCACCAGATTTAACATCTCTTAGTACCCACGACTTACCCCTGCAATTCACTTCCCACCTCCATACAATCTCCCCACATGCCCAGAATGTTCATCTCTTCCCGAAAGCCCCTGAAAACCCCCTGCTTTTACCTTAGGACCCTGCTGCAATGAAACTTTTTTTTTAACTCTTCCTTGTCCCTCAAGCCAAGTGATTTCCTTCACCCTCAGTGTCCCCATGAAATCATGTTCACACAAGTGCAATTACCTCTCTCACACTGTAATTCAATTATA
Source organism: Macaca nemestrina (assembly GCF_043159975.1). Lineage (NCBI taxonomy): Eukaryota > Metazoa > Chordata > Mammalia > Primates > Cercopithecidae > Macaca > Macaca nemestrina. The sequence goes on along the minus strand of NC_092131.1, from coordinate 87,590,145 downwards.
TGTCTACAATTACCTTCCTGTGTTTCTCTGAGGGCAAGAATAAGTGTATGCTTTGTGTATCAAACTGTACATTTGATTTCTATACTTTCAGGAACACAGTGCTCTGTCCTTAAATGTTCATTTTGTAAATACAGAACCATTTTCTTGTTAATATCACAAAATGAAACTTATCAGGAAGATGAATGACAACCCCAGAACACACTGTTTTGTAGAAAATACCATAGGCTGAAAAGAACACAGGAATACCAAATGCTAGGCTGGAATCTTTCATGACACCAAATGTTCATTCATTCTCTCCCAGATTTTACGACTTTCCTCAGTGTATTTTTAGGTTGTGTAACTTTACACAAAGTGGAAGCAATAATGAGAGCAAGACTTAAAAGAAAGTGAATCCAATGCAAGAGGAGAAAAGGAAAACCCTCAAATATGTGAAGCAGATTGTTTTAATAATCTACAGAATCTTGTGTCTCAAGAAGTTAATAGCTCAAGTTTCCAGCAAAGAGTGGTGGATGAGATGGAGAGCATTTGTGTGAGAGAGAACCAAGGATATTACTAACAATGAAAGGCAAGCTGGCTTCCTCCTGGGCAAACAGCCCTCTGTGGCTCTATTTGTTCTAACTACTATGCCCTGCCTTCGTGCACTTTGGTCATTTAGGGGCCTGCCAGAGGACAGTTACAAAATCTGTGGTCATTCTGCAGGCAACATATAGTTTTCATCCAGAGTCCAGATCCAACCAGCAAAACTCTGTCTTGCACAGAATGACTTGGAATTAGAGTCCTCATAGCAGAAAGAGCAGCAGGGCTATCCTTGGGTATCCATTGCTCAGCCAAGTTATCAAATAAAAAGGCTGATTGATGGGCCAGGCCCGGTGGCTCAAGCCTGTAATCCCAGCACTTTGGGAAGCCAAGACGGGCGGATCACGAGGTCAGGAGATCGAGACCATCCTGGCTAACATGGTGAAACCCCGTCTCTACTAAAAAATACAAAAAACTAGCCGAGCGAGGTGGCGGGCGCCTGTAGTCCCAGCTACTCAGGAGGCTGAGGCAGGAGAATGGCGTAAACCCGGGAGGCAGAGCTTGCAGTGAGTTGAGATCTGGCCACTGCACTCCAGCCTGGGCGACAGAGCGAGACTCCATCTCAAAAAAAAAAAAAAAAAAAAAAAAAAATCTGATTGCACAAGCGGACTATGTACCAATCTGTGGGTTTCTACAAGGCCAAGAGTCAGACCCTCCCTCCTGGCTCTGCTGGCCCAACCCACCAGGAGATGCTTTATTTAAACAGTTCTAAGTAGGGAAGAACAGTTGCCCCTGAAGGCCAGAACAACCAGCTGGATCAGTTCTCACAGGAGCCGCAGCGCGGAGACTGGGTAAGTCAGCAATCCCCAGAGCTGGGACAGGAGGGGCAGCGACTGGGCAGCACCTGAGGAAGAGGTGGGCTGAACTTAGTGCTTAGGAGATGTGGCCCACTTTGGGGACAGGAAGAAAAAGGAAATGGGACCCCAGAGTGGCAGCAGAGGAGCCTGTGGGGTGAGACACCGGATGGGGGAGTAGTTACTTCTCTTCTTTTCTCACAGGAAAACATGGTTCCAAAACTGTTCACTTCCCCAATTTGTCTGCTTCTTCTGTTGGGGCTTATGGGTGTGGAAGGCTCACTTCATGCCAAACCCAGACAATTTACCTGGGCTCAGTGGTTTGAAATCCAGCATATAAATATGACCTCTGGCCAATGCACCAATGCAATGCTGGTAATTAACAATTATCAACGGCGATGCAAAAATCAAAATACTTTTCTTCTTACAACTTTTGCTGATGTAGTTCATGTCTGTGGTAACCCAAGCATGCCCTGCCCTAGCAACACAAGTCTCAACAATTGTCATCATAGTGGAGTCCAGGTGCCTTTAATCCACTGTAACCTCACAACTCCAAGTCGAAGGATTTCAAATTGCAGGTATACACAGACAACAGCAAACAAGTACTACATAGTTGCATGTAACAACAGCGATCCAGTACGGGACCCTCCACAGTATCCAGTGGTTCCAGTTCACTTGGATAGAGTCATCTAAGCTCCTGTATCAGCACTCCTCATCATCACTCATCTGCCAAGCTCCTCAATCATAGCCAAGATCCCATCCCTCCATGTACCCTGGGTATCAGCATCTGTCCTCATCAGTATCCATACCCCTTCAGGTTTCCTGAGCTGAAGTCCCTTGTGAACCCTGCAATAAACTGCTTTGCAAATTCATCTGGAAGTGTCTGTGTGTCTTCTTTGGCCACTCTGCTGTCATTTAGTGACAATCTACTCCAGAAATTTTTCTTTCCTCTAACCTGAGACTTGTGGGAAATAGAGATTTGAGGATAAGAGACTCTTTCTGTCATGAAGTAGCACAGACTTATCCCTCTCCCTGCTTTAGGTTGAGAAGCTGAGGTCACAACTGATATCGACCAACTGTCGAAGACTCTTGCTTTGATCAAGCTTTAGTCATCTCCTCTGAACCCTCATCATAACTAGGTCATCCTGTTGGACTTACTAGTCCTTCCTTGTAGAGTCATTTATAATTACTTTTATTTTTATTCTTTTTTTTTTTTTTTTTTTTGAGACAGAGTCTCGCTCTGTTGCCCAGATTGGAGTGCAGTGGCGAGATCTCGGCTCACTCCAAACTCCACCTTCCGGGTTCAAGCGATTCTCCTTCCTCAGTCTCCCAAGTAGCTGGGGTTACAGGTACGTGCCATCACATCCAGCCAATTTTTGTAATTTTTAGAGAGTGGGTTTCAACATGTTGGCCAGGCTGGTCTCCAACTTCTGACCTTAGGCAATCCACCCTCCTCAGCCTCCCAACATGCTGGGATCAGAGGCATGAGCCACCAGTACCAGACCTAAAGTTAGGTTTTACAGAAGTCCTCCTAACTTGGTTTGTCATGAATCTCTCATCCTCAATATTTGACCAAATTCCTTAATTCCCCCATCATTCTCCATGTGATACCTGATTCCTGGCCTGACTTCAAAAAAAACCAAAAATCCAATTACATCAACCTAGCATTGGTCTCCCTAGTCTTGATATCTCCTCTAGGCAATTTTCCATCCGCTGACCCCTCCCCACACACCAACCTATAACTTGACTCTAGATCTCCACTTGTTTTAGTTGTATTTCACCATTGAGCCCAATTTGATACTGAGGTCCCATTTGATGCTTTATGGTATAAGTTTGGTTTTTATTGACATGATTTCTATCCCAAGATATATAGGAGCTGCAGTGAATAAGCTGAAAATGCACGTGTTTCATTATGATTTATGAATGATAAATTTTGATAGGATTGAACGTTATGATAGAAAACACAAAAACAGAAAGTAGAAAAAGTCAAGAATGCTATAAATAAGGTGAAATCAAGATTTTAAAAAAAGTTTAGCCTCAGAGATATTCCTTTTAAATGAGCACATCAAATCTCCAGCTATTAGCAATTGTACTAGACGTGGATCCAGGGTTTGAGTCAAATGTGCAATAAGATAAATTGTTCAGACAGCAATAGGGACAGATTGTAATACCGCCTGGAAGAGAGATGGGCATCTTTCCCAAAACTTCCATGTCCTGGAGATGGGGAGCCGCTGGTCACGTGGGAAGGGGAAGGGGAAAGAGGAGGACGCGGAAGTGGGAACACTCATGAAGGTGAGATGACTCCTGCCCATTCTGCCCTCCATAGCTATCCGCAATGGTGAGTCAAAGGGTTCATTCAACACCTGTCAGGAAGGGCACAGCCTCAAGAAGTAGGGATTTGTAGACCCAGAGAGAGAAGAAATGGATAATAAGAGCCCTTGCCCTGGCCTCCATTACAGGGCTTCACTCAGGAATCCATGAGAAACAGGAAGGGGAAGCCCTTTCTTGCAAGCTGTGGACAGGTGCAGCACTCAGATGATTGTGCCGGGGACAGAGTGGGTCTTTTTGGATGGCCTGAGTCACAATACAACAGAGATACCACGTCATCAGATCTGCACCTTGGTCCTTCAGTCTGAGATTTCTGACTTCTATATTTCTGCTCCTCTTCTAGACCCTCAGACAGCAATTTCCATTCCTCAGATGACTCCATGTCAGTAATAGTGACTCTCATTGGCACCAGACAGCAGCTGTATTGAAGTCTCTCCTCAGGAGAAGCCATTGAGATCTTGCTTCTCCAAGGTGGGGCTATGAACTTAAAAGTTTGCACAGGGACACTGGGTTTGGGAAATCTCAGTGCTCAACAGAATCCACTGCCTCTAGGTAAAAGAGAGCATGTCAGGAAGTGAGTGCAGTCTTCCCAACCCTCAAAGTAGCAGAAGGACAGGGTGGGACACTGAAAGCTGGAGCCACGTCTACTGTGAAGAAAGATGGCGTGGACCTTCCTTGCTTCAGGTACCAGATCATAGGTGTCTTCTCAGTCAGGGATGCCTCATATCTAAAACCGTAGGACAGAGGGATCAGTCCCCACATGCCCCCACGCCCTCTTCACCTTGTGACTTCATCCCCTCTCCTGTCATCCATTCCTTCGCTCATTCATTCATCCAGCAGACATCTACTGAGTAGGTACGTTGCTCCAGGCACAGTTTGAGGGAGTGCTGATGCAACACAGACCAAGACAGGTCACTGCTCTTTTGGGGCCACATTATGCTAGGATAAAAATAAACATACAAAATTGTTCTAAGCATGCAAAATTTTGTTAAGTGTCAGGAGGAAAAATACACAGCATAGTACACAGAAAATTACACAGAGCACCACAATATAGAGGTTCTGTATGTACCACAGACATCACAGGGCAGAGTGTCACCAGGAAAGACCCATCTCAGACAATGAAATCTGAACAGGAGGAAAAGCACCCAGTCATGCAGACACCAGGTGGAGAATCATCCCAGCAAAGAGAAGGAAAGTTCAAAACTCCTGACAAATACTAAAGCTGTAAGTAGACTTCAGTTCTGTATTTACAAGAAGTTGATTAAAACACCTGAAAGAAAATGACTACAACTATTTGCATCTTTGTATGTATTTATTGCTTGATATAATAAAACATTTTCATTTTTAAAAAGTGGTCCTGAATGGATAGAGTTTCGGCGTGTTAGAAGCACAAAAGGTGTTTGGTCAGGATAAGATCATCATAGCCAGGAGTATTAATGACAGGAGTTAATGAGGTTCAGACCCTTCATGCCTGTGAAGATGGAAGAATAAAGTACGTTCCTCATGGGGAACAAATCAAGCATGTTACATACAAGAATAATGCTGCCTAAAGATCAGCCCAGCTGCTGTGCAGAACTCAACTATTTGGGAGACAAGAGTGGAAGCAAGGCCCCAGTGAAGGACCACAGGTTGAGGGAGAGGGAAACAAGAGTCTTCCAATCTCAGTGAAACGCACCATCATCCTCTCATGGTGCAACCCCATGCTATTCCCCTCCCTGTTGCCATGGCCTCTCTCCAGCCCCTCCGTGCCTTTTACATCATCTTCCTGCCGTCCCCATGCTGAGGACTGGGCTGAGGTCAGAGGCAGCTCCCCTCTCCCAAGGAGTGAGACAGTTCAAACAAGAGCGAGGAGGATTCTGTGCTTGACCATCAGGAAACCCTGGCTGGACTCAGTACCCCTTCTGCAGTAGACATCCAAGATTTTCTCATTGCCCTGGGTCCAAGACCAGCACCACAGAGACTACCATTAGAGAAGTTAAGTGGTCACATCAGCATGTTCCAAAGACATGACCCTTAGAGTCCACTTCTCTTCCTTGAACCTCCAATGTCTGATTTTATAAAATTCTCTTAATATCAAATCTCCAGAAAGTCTTGCAGGAGTAAATGCAGTTATTTGTTCTATAAGCAGGCAGGGAGGGTCTCCAGGGATTGTAAGAATTTAATCAACTTGAGCAACCAGCCTGTTTTACAGGCTTGCTGGTGAGAACCAGCTCCTGGCACAACCCAGCAACTTACAGACAAACCGGCACGAACTTTCCTCATTACCATGCTAAAGTCTCCACTCAGTCAGGAGCCTCATTACCATAACATGTGAACTATGTGCTGGCAGAATCACTCACTGTGTCTGGGCAACTGGGACTCCTCCTCTACAAGTGATGATACACCCTCTGCCCTCTCCATCACCCCATAGAATGTTCTTGTCACTTTCCCTCAGGAAGACGCTGCTTTGGAGAATACTCCCAGTGGCCTTCTTACTTGAACCAAGTCACAAAACTTTTATTTATCAAAATGTACATTCTCATAGAGAGTCTTTGTTACTCGCCAGAGAAACAAACCCTAGTTTTTTTCAGCTACCTGCTCTAACACATTCTTTAAAGTCCAGCACAGAAGGAAGGTTAATTCACAATGCTATTGTTTTCACTGTGTTTTACTTTTTAATAATTGGGACCATATCAGGGCAGATGTCTTTAGGTGGGGGTTGAATGGAAGGTCAAGGAGACAAATCATCAACCTTGGGGAGATACTCTTGCAGAGATTATGACTACACTTGGGATTCATGAATATGAAACCCCACCAGCAGAGTAGCCGGCAACGTTCAAGGATATCCAAGTAGATCAAGCAATTGTAATGAAAAAACAACAGGCTTTGTCTTCCAAGATGTCCGTGAATTGATTTTCCAAAAGGAAAGGAAGATTCCATTGTCAGGGCAGAAGAGAGAGTGGAGAGGGATCTAGGCTGAACATTGTAATCAATTTTGCCTGATAGTGACTTTTTGTTTCTTAGTTCACTTTTTATATATATATATTAGTTTTTGGCCCAGGGTGGAGGGCAGTGGCACAATTTTGGCTCACTGCAGCCTCCACCTGCCAGGTGCAAGCGATTCTCCCACCTCAGCCTCCCAAGTAGCACGGACCACAAGCGCTTACCACCATGTCCAGCTAATTTTTGTATTATTAGTAGAGACGGGATTTCACCATATTGGCCAGGCTGGTATCAAACTCCTGACCTCAGGTGATCCGCCCCACTTGGCCTCCCAAAGTGCTGAGATTACAGACCTGAGTCATCGCACTCAGCCTCTTAGTTCATTTTTAGAGAGGAGATCTCCCTATGTGGTCCAGGATGGACTTGAAGTTCTGGACTCAAGTGATGTTCTCGTCCTAGCCATCCCAGTAGTTGGGACTACAAATACACACCACTGAGCCCAGCTGATACTCACATTTTATGAGCTGTGTTTCCACTCTAATCACATAAGGAAGTGAGGCAATTAGTAGGGATAGGAGCATAGAAATTCTGTCTACATCTCTATTTTAAATTACCTATGAAAAACAGCCTTGTTTCTAAACTAAATCTTGATTTTGGTTAATAAATGTTTTTCTTAAAATGCATGTAGAATTATGACAGAGTTGTCACTTTTGCCTCATGTCTGACCTACAGTAATTTCAAAAGAAAATCAATTGACTACTTCAAAATTCTCATTATTTCAAAGCTATTTTGGATGTAAAATTGGTTGATGTTAGAGAATGTAGCATATAGGACCAGCCAGGTTACCCAAATGAATACCTGGGAAACTGAGCACATTACATGCTTATCACACATCCCTGCTGAATAAGAAAATATGACTGTATTAGGCAGGATCATCATGAGAAACGTAATAGATCTAGGTAGACAGATATAAATAAAAATATAGATGCAGATGGTTTTATCATGAGAAATTGGCTCAGGCAATTGTGGAGTCTGTCATGTCCCACAATCTGCCCTCTGCAAGCTGGCAGACCCAGGAAAGCCAGTGGTATAATTCGGTTTGAGTCCTAATGCCTGAAAACCAAGGAAGCCAATGATGTAAATGTCAGCCCAAGTGCAGGAAAGATGACACAAGATGTCCTAGCTTAAGAAGTGAGGCAAGAAAAAAGTGGTGAATTCCTCCTTTCTACACTTTTCAATCTATTCTGGCCCTCAGCAGATTGGATGAGCCCCGTTCACATTGGCAAAGCAGCCTACTTTACCTCATCAACCAATTCAACTGCTAGTCTTACAGAAACACCCTCACAGACACACCCAGAAATAATGTTAACCTGGGCACCCACAGGCCCAGGCTTCTTGAAATATAAAATTCACCATCATGATGACCTATGGTTTCCCAGGTGCACCATTAGATGTTACCAAATTGGCACTATCGGCCACAACCCACATACATTCACCAGGTCAGTGAACTTCTCAATTCATCAGATACTGATTTTCTTCTGTGACATCATGTTTACCTGGAGTGGCACCAAGAACCAGGCCACAGCTAATAATGAGAAGGAAAGGATTCGTCATTTGCTTTTTTACAAATGAGAGCAAAATTTGCCAAACGTCTTTGGTAATAAGTAGTTATCTCAAAGACAAAGAGACTCAAAATGAAAATGAAAAAAGTCAGTTACCCTTCCCACTGCCCATGTTTTTCCTCCGCATATAAAAACAGGTATTAAATTCACCCTTTCTGGTATCAACAATTAGAGTCTAACCCAATACCTGTGCATCTGAGTGCACAGATGTTACCAGATTTTTCATTACAAAGAAAATGACAGAGATGTTCTTCCACTACAATTGATATTTTGTGGTGACAACTTTTACTTTCCACACTTCTTTGGTTAAGTGACACACACATACAATTGGAAGGATTTACTGTTTTCACCCACAGCTCCCATGCTTCACAGCTATGCAGGAGCTTCAGTACAGCGGACCCTAGCACCCTGGATAGTACATGCGTGACTTGTTAACTGCAATGCAATAGCAAATATATGGGGTTCCGTGTTGGTCTTTCATTCAGAACATACAGTTCAGAATTCTTTAAAATAGTAAATTTGGAAAAAATAATATATCCTGCGGAACTGGTTAAAATAGGATTGTATATCTTTGCAATGGAATTTTATGTGGCATTTTTTAATGCAAAAAAAAATACAGTTAATCTCTTGCTACTGGCATGGAATATTACCAAAATATATTGTTAATGAGAAAGAAGAATGGTGTAGGCCACTGTAAGAATCTACTCAGGCTGAGTAGCTGAAGAAACAGAAAATTTCATTCTCTCAGTCGAGGAAACATCAGCTCTTCTCCTCCATACTCACACTCACACTTCTGGCCACCAAATGTGGGAAGGTGCTTTCTCACAGCAACCGATTCCAGCTGGGTATCCTACAATTCAATTCGATTGTGACACTAACTGGAGTGAATGCAGACCCCACAGGTTTAGGGCTCAGTCCCATAAGACTGTCAGTCTCAAGAAGCAGATCATTACCTGAGCTTTTGACCAATAAGCTATACTTTGGAGGATCCCATGACTTCCTCTTCAGTTTGATCATTTGCTCCAATGGTTCACAAACCCCAGGGAAACACTTCAGTTTATACATCAATCATAAAGGATATACTAAAGGTACAGATAAGGAGATAATGGGGCAAGGCTTGGAAGGGTCCTAAGTGCAGAATCTTCTGTCCCTGTGGAGTTGGGGTGTGCCACCCTCCCAGCACAGGGATGTGTTCTTGTGTACTGTATTCATCCGTTCTTACACTGCTATAATGAACTACCTGAGGCTGGGCATGATGGCTCATGCCTGTAATCCCAGCATGCTGGGAGGCCGAGGCCAGCATATCATAAGGTCAGGAGTTCGAGCCCACCCTTGCCAACATGGTGAAACCCCATTACTACTAAAAATATGAAATTAGCTGGGTGTGGTGGCACACACCTGTAATCCCAGTTACTTGGGAGGCTGAGGCAGGAAAATCACTTGAATCCAGAAGGCGGAGGTTGCAGTGAGCCAAGATCACGTCATTGCACTCCAGCCTGGACAAAAAGAGCATAACTCCATCTCAGGGGGAAAAAAAAAAAAAGAAAGACAGAAAGAACTATATGAGACTGGATAATTTATTAAGAAAAGAAGTTTAATTGACTTGCAGTTCTGCAGGCTGCATAGGAAGCATGGCTTGGGGGAACCTCAGGAAACTTACAATCACGGCAGAGAGTGACGGGAAAGCAAGCATGTCTTCACACAGCAGCAGGAGAGAGTGAAGGGGGAAGTGCTATACACTTTTAAACAACCGGATCTTGTGAGAACTCACTCACTATCACAAGAACAGCAAGGGAGAAATCCACCCCCATGATGCAATTACCTCCCACCAGGTCCCTCCCTAAACAATAGTAATTACAATTTGACATGAGTTTTGGGTGGGGACACAAAGTCAAACCATATCATTCACCAAACCCAGAAACATACCAAAGTCTCTCTCTCTCCTTTTGGGATTTATGGAAGTGTCATTACGTTGGCATGATTGATGAAATTATTGGCCACTGCTGATTAACTCAACATTCAATTCCCCTCCCAGGGGGTTAGCTGGGATTGGAATGGACATTCTAACCCTCTAATCACTTGCTTGGTTCTGCTGGCAACCGGCCCCCATCTTGAGCCTAGACAGGTGCCACTCATCTCATTAACCTAGTTCATTGGACACTTATTCAGAAATTACACACTAATTCAGAAATTTTAAGAGTTTTAGGAGCTCTGAGTCAGGAAACAGGGAGGAAGACTAAATATATGGCATATATACTTTTTAGAGATGGGGCTTCACTCGGTCACCCAGGCTGGAGTGCAGTGGCACCATCATAGCTCACTGCAGCCCCCACCTCCTGGGTTCAAGCCATCCTTCTGCCTCAGTCTCCCAAGTAGCTGAGATTATAGGCTGCAGCCACCATGCCCAGCAGTTGCATTTCTCATTATAAATCACAATATCACAATCATAGCTCTGGACACTGGGAAGTTCAAGATGAACTTTCTGGCAGGTTCAGTTTGCTGTGAGGTCTCCCTTCCTGGCTTGCTGACAGTTGCCCCCCCAACAATGTGTCCTCAGATAGGGGAAGAAGAAGTAAGCTCTCTGATGTGTCTTTTTTTTTTTTTTTTTTTTTTTTTTTTTTGTAGAGATGGGATCTTGCTATATTGCTGTATTAGGCTGTTCTTTCATGGCTATGAAAAATTCCTGAGATTGGGTAATTTATAAAGAAAAGAAGTTTAATTGGCTCATGGTTCTGTAAGCTGTACAGGAAGTACTGCCCTTGTATCAGCTTCTAGGAAGACATCAGGAAGCTTACAATCGTGGCGGAAGATGAAGTGGGAACAGCCACTTTATATGCGGAAAGTAGGAGCAAGAGAGAGCGCTGGGGGGCATGGAGGTAAGTGCCACAATTTTTAAATGACCAGTCTCAGAAGAACTCACTCATTATCTCAAGGACAGCACCAAAGGGGTGGTGCTAAACCATTCATGAGAATTTTGCCCCTATATTAGATCTTTCTCACATTGCTACAAAGAAACACCTGAAACTGGGTAATTCATAAAGAAAAGAGGTTAAATTGGCTCTCAGTTCTTCAGGCTTTACAGAAAGAATAGTAGCTTCTGTGTCTGGGGGAGGCCTCAGGAAGCTTCCAATCACAGTGGAAGGCACAGGGAGAACAGGGGTCTTACATGGCAGGAACAGGAGCAAGAGAGCAAGGGGGATGTACCACAGCTCTTTGTTTGTTTGTTTGTTTTGTTTCATTTTGTTTGAGATGGAGTTTCACTCTTGTTGCCCAGGCTGGAGTGCAATCGTACAATCTTGGCTCACTGCACCCTCCGCCTCGCAGGTTGAAGCGATTCTCCTGCCTCAGCCTCCCCAGTAGCTGGGATTACAGGCATGCACCACCATGCCCGGCTAATTTTGTATTTTTAGTACAGATGGAGTTTCTCCATGTTGGTCAGGCTGGTCTCGAACTCCTGACCTCAGGTGATCCGCCCGCCTCAGCCTCCCAAAGTGCTGGGATTACAGGAGTGAGCCACCGCGCCCAGCCCACAACTTTTAAACAATCAGATCTCACGAGAACTCACTCACTATCAGGAGAACAGCACCAAGGGAATGGCGCTAAACCATTCATGAGAAATCCAGTCCCGTGATCCACTCACTTCCCACCAAGCCTGCCCCCAACACTGGGGATTAGATTCCAATATCACATATGGATGGGGCAAATATCCAGACTGTCTCAGTTGCCCACAATGATCTTGAACTCTTGGCCTGAAGTGATCTTCCTGCCTCAGCTGCCCAAAGTGCTGGGATACCAAGCGAGAGTCACCGTAGCCAGCTGGTGTTGTCTCTTTTTATAAGGATACTGATCCTCTTGAATCAAGGCTCCACTCTTATGATGTCATTTAACATTAACTTTATCCTAATTGGCCTTTTATCAATAAAAGTCTCCAAATACAGTGACACTAGGGGTTAGGACTTCAAAATATGAATTTTTAAGGGACATAATTCAGTCCACAGCAAACACTATATGCAGACTATTACTGTCTGAGGTGGGGGGGGAGAAAGAGGAATTAATGCAGAAATCTATGCAAATGAGGAAAAGCCAGTATGCTTATATGTACTACTATATACATGCTTAGATTCAGTATACATATTATAGAAAGGGTACTAAAAAACTGAATAATTATTCTTCCTGGAATACAAACTAGTTTCAATAAAGAAAGGTAAATGAAGACATCCTTTTCACTAATACCCTTTTCTAATGATTAAATTTATATTTTCTCCATATGAATGTATGTGCATTCTAGATATACATATGTACTTACACGCATATATCTATATATGTAGAAATGTATATATTTGTTAACCACAGACTCCCTACTACTACAACATTCAAACAAAGGAGAATTAATAAAGTAAAACTCAAAGAACCCTAATAAGGCAGCACTGGATGGCCTGGAAGGCTGAGGGTCGGTGAGCTGCCACCCCTCACCCCCGAGCTGGGAATCAGAGAGTGATGGAGAAATCCCTCACTCCACCTCCTGCTCCCTTCCTTCTCCAGTCCAGCCACCTGGTCACAGAGTGAGGCTCTAAACTGGCCCTTATTACATGTGTCTGTACCTCCACTTCTCACCTTGGAGGAAGAGTATGAATATCCCAACTCAGCAGGTAGACTGTGACAGAGCGTGGGACCAGATAGCTCAGGAGCTGTAAGAACCTTGTGCTTTGAAAGCCGATCTGCTTTGTGATATTGAAATCCTCTGAGTCCATTCCCTCATTATTACAGGAAAGGTGTGTGAAAGATCCAGGTCACGTCACTACAGGACAAAAGCTCTGGATGTTCAGTCACAATCAAAGCTCTTGAGATCCAGCAATTTCCTTGAACAATTTTTCTACCACACACACACACCTCAAAATATAGTGCATACCCATATTTAGAATTGTGGTAGGGGGTCATTACATGATCTTGACTGCATCAAAAAAAGTCTCAGAGTAAAACTCTGGGGGATTCAGTGCAGATGGCCTACCAGCTGGATGTGGAATCTGAGCAAATCATCTTAACATTCTGCTACTCATCTCCAAATAACAGGTTTACATAAAATGGCTATCTATCTCAGACATTTTGCAACCTATGAGTCTGCAATGAAGAACGAATATGTGTGTGTGTGTGTGTGTGTGTTTTAAAGAGGCATATATGTGTTTTACTTGGTTTATGTATATGAGTTACTTGATTACTTCCATGTGAATGTTCTGAATAATGGGTTAATTAAATAAATAAAATATAATTACATCATGTACCAAACTACATAGTTTCATCTGCTGGATCATTATTCCTGTATGTCTCCACAGTAATATCTAATTGTATTTTTAGTGAGGAAACTATTTTGGCCTGACCTTCAAAACTGTCTTTGCATTTGGGTAGGACAAAAGACTAGAAAAAAAAAAAAAAAAAGCCTGAGGGGTTATTTTCAGTATTCTTAGGATTTAATGTTCCTCAGACTATCTGGGTTAGCTGACTTGTAAAAAAACTAAAGGGACAGGATAGTCAGTAAGTATGAATGTAATAGTTCACTCCTCAGTATTTCTGGAACAGGAAGGAGATTTCCTCATGCCCCCAAATGCCTCTAGCCAAATAGAAAGGCAAGAGGACAAAATTCTTTAAATCTTATAAGGAAGCTATGAATAAGCAATGACATATAGAGACTAGCACATAGGTCATCAATTTTGTCTCACTGGGATATTCATAATCAATCCCTAATGACTAATAGCCAGTTTCCTATAATAATAAACTATATAATCAAATATTATACACAAATTCATTGATAGTGTTTTCTGCCAGCATGTAAGTGCCACACCTGAAAAAACTTCAAACTTTAGTGTATTTTCCATTTGGATCACCTGGGGGAATTTTTGCACTATGGATTCGTGGACTCCATTCCAGATATACTCACACAGAATGCCTGTACATGGAGCTCAGGATTCTGCATTTTCAAGCATTTCCTCAAGTGGTTCTCAAAAAACCTGTCTCCACCAACTTTGAGATCCATTTTTTACCAAACTCTGACTTCAGAAGCCTTCATGTACATCAGAAGCAATCTTGTTGTGGGGAAATTCCAAAGCACAGGAAGCAGTGATACCGTTTGCATTATTACCCAGACAATTTTAGCTACATACACCTATTATCCAGCATTTATGCCTTGATATGAGGCTTCTATTCAGTCGATCCTATTGATATCCAAGTGCACACAACTGACCTGTCAGGCTATTGCAACACTCTTAAATGTAGGGAGAATGTGTGCAGGGCTTAGCTGAAGCTCACCATGGGGTATGAAGTGACTCAGTCTCATTGCTATAACCCTTGGGTTCAGAAGACACTGAACAAACGCTTAAAAACCTGTTTTAGCTCAATGCATGAGGAGATATTTAACTCCTCAGATAGCCAAAGAATCAAGGAGAAGGGGTTGAGCTGGATGGCCAAATAGAAGTGTCCATTGATTGCACCCCCACATATACCAACAGAAACACCACATTTAACAACTATCTACACCCAAAAAGCACCTACATAGGAAACAAATATCAAGTCAACAATCATAGTACCTATTTTAACTTCATATCACTGAAAGAGGCACTGAAGAGGTTAGGAAAGAATTTTGATTCACTAAGGCCACCACTCCCCATCTCCCAGCAGCCGCCACATGGAGCTGAAATGGAATCTGAGAGCATGGGGGAGGGAGAGTGCAGCAATTGTGGAAATCTGCACTGAACTCAGTGCTGCCCTGTCACAGCCCAACCACAGAAGGAGCATTTAGACCACCTTGGCCAAAGGGGAATCGCCTATCCCAGCAGTCAGAACTTGAGTTTGGGAAAGCCTTGCCACAGCAGGCTAAAGTGCTCTGGGGTTCTAAACACATTTGAAACTCAATCTAGGCCACAAGAACTACAACTACAAGGCAAGTCCCAGTGCTGTGCTGGGCTCAGTGCCAGAGGACTTGGACGCCACTAGCGTGACATCCGTCAGGACAGCTAAGGGAGTGCTTGCACAACCGCTCCCCCAACCACAGGCAGCACAGCTCACAGCAGTGAAAGTGACTCCTTACTTCTGCTTGAGGAGAGGAGAGGAAAGAGTAACTAGGACTTTGTCTTACATCATAAACATCAGTTCAGCCACAGTAGGATAGGACACCAGTCAGAGTCATGAAGCCACCATTCCAGGTCCTCACTCCTGAAGGACATTTCTAGACACAACCTGCACCAGAAGAAAACCCACTGCCTAGAAGGAAAGGACCCAGTCCTGCCAGGATTCATCACCTGCTGACTGAAGAACCCTCAGGCCCTAAATAACCAGTAGCAACACCCAGTAGTACACTCCATGGGCCTTGGGTGAGACTCTGAGATATATTGGCTTCAGGTGAGACCCACCATATTCACAGCAGTGGCGGTCATGAAGGGACGATTCTTCTGCTTGAGAAAAGCAGAGGGAAAAGTAAAGGGGATGCTGTCCTGCAGCTTAGATAGCAGCTTCGCTACAGCAGGGTAGAGCACCAAGCAGGCTCTTGGGTCCCCAATTCCAGATCTTGGCTTTTTGTTGGCATTTCCAGACCTGCCCTGGGTCAGAGGGGAGCCCACTGACCTGAAGGTGAGTCCCAGGCCAGGCAGCATTCACCACAAGCTGACTGAAGAGCTCTGGGGCCTTAAGGGAACACTGGAGATAGCCTGGCAGTACTCCCCTTGAGTCTGTGGTGGAGGTAGCCATGGGGAGAGGCTCCTCTGCCCATGGAAAGGTGAGGGAAGACTGGAAGGACTCCATCTCATGGTCTGAGTTCAAGCTCAGCCACAGTACAACAGAACACCAAGTAAACTTCTTAGGTTTTTTACTTTGGTCCCTGGCTCTTAGACAGTACATCTGGACATGCCTGCGCCTAGAGGAACTCATCATCCTGAAGGGAAGGACACAAGCCTGGCTGGTATTGTCACCTGCTAACTGTAGACCTCTAGGGCCTTCAGTGACCATAGGCAATAGCCAGGTAGTAGTTACAGAGGGCCTTGGGTGAGACTGAAAGCTGTGCTGGATTCAAGTCTGACCCAGCACAGTCCCAGTGGTGGTGACCACAGGGGTGCTTGTGTCACCCCACCACCAGCTCCAGGCAGCTCAACACACAGAGAGAAACATCATTTGTTTGAGAGAAACATCATTTGTTTGAGAGAGACATCATTTGTTTGAGCGAAAGTAAGGAAAGAAAACAAGACTCTCTGCTTTGTAATCCAGAAAATTCTGAAAAAATTCTGGAGTTTAAAATGCAATCGACATACTGAAGAATTCATGAGAATATCTCAATAGTAGAATTGATCAAGCAGAAGAAAAACTCCGTGAGCTTGAAGATAGATGAGTTGAAAATACACTATCAGAGGACATAAAAGAAAAAAGAATGAAGCACACCTACAAGATCTGGAACATAGCCTTCAAAAGGGCAAATTTAAGAGTTATTTATCTTAAAGAGGCGGTTGAGAAAGAGATAGGGGTAGAAACTTTATTCAAAGGGAAAATAACAGTGAACTTCCCAAAGCTACCAATATTTGAGAAAGATAACAATGTATGAGTACAAAAAGATTAGAGAACACCAAGCAGATTTCACCCAAAGAAGACTACATCAATGCATTTAATAATCAAATTCAAGAAGTCAAGGATAAAGAAAAGATCCTAAAAGCAGCAAGAGAAAAGAAACAAATAATACAATATGGAACTCCAATACGTCTGGCGGCAGACTGTCCAGTGGAAGCCCTACAGGACAGGAGAGAGTGGCATGACATATTTAAAGTGCTGAGAAAAAAAAAATTATCGGAGAATAAAATATCCAGTGAAAATATCCTTCAAACATGAAGGAAAAGTAAAGGCTTCCCCAGACAAACAAAAGCTGAGAAATTTTATCAACATTAAAACTTTCCTATAAGAAATGATAAAGGGAATACTTCAGTCAGAAAGAAAAACACATTAATGAGCAATAAATAATCAACTGAAAGTGTAAAACTCACTGGTAATAGTAAGTACGTAGAGAACACAGAATATTATAACACTGCAATTGTGATGTATAAATCCCTATTATCTTAGGTGGAAAGAAAAACACAAACTGATCAAAGTAACTACAACAACTTTTCAAGACGTAGTACAATAAGACATAAAGAGAAAAACAAAATGGTAAAAAGGAGAGGATGAAGTGTAGGGTTTTTATTAATTTTCTTTTTGCTTGTTTATTGGTCTGTTTGTTTAAGCAATCAGTGCTAAGTTGTCATCAGTTTAAAATAATGGACTATGAGATATTGTTTGGGGGCCTCATAATAACCTCAAATCAAAAAAACATACAAGAGATACTATAACATTAAAATCAAGAAATTAAATCTTACACCAGAGAAAATCACCTTCACTAAAAGAAAGACAGGAATCAAAGAAAGAAGAAGGAGAAGACCACAAAACAACCAGAAAACAAATAACAAAATGGGAGGAGTTAGTCCTTTCCTGTCAATAACAACATTGAATGCTGATGGACTATCCTCTCCAATCAAAAGACACAGAAT
Source organism: Macaca nemestrina (assembly GCF_043159975.1). Taxonomy (NCBI): domain Eukaryota; kingdom Metazoa; phylum Chordata; class Mammalia; order Primates; family Cercopithecidae; genus Macaca; species Macaca nemestrina. Next base: position 87,572,352 of record NC_092131.1, on the reverse strand, counting down.
GGCTGAGTGATTTAGAAAAACAAGACTCAATGATCTATTGCCTACAAGAAACACACTTCACCTATGAAGACACACAGAGACTGAAAATAAAAGGATAGAAAAAGATATTCCATGCCAATGGAAACCAAAAAAGAGCAGGAGTAGTTATATCAGACAAAATAGATTTCAAGACAAAACCTATTAGAATAGACAAAGAAGGTCATTATATAATGATAAAGGGGTCATTCAGTGAGACAATATAACAATTGCAAATATATATGTGCCCAACACTGGAACACCCAGATATATAGAGCAAATATTATTAGAGCTAAAAAGGGAGATTGGCCCCAAATACTGGATAGCTGGAGACTTCAACACCCCAATTTCACCATTGGACAGATCTTCCAGATGGAAAATCAACAAAGAAACATTGGGCTAAATCTTCACTATAGACCAATTGAACCTAGTAGATATTTATAGAACGTTTCATTCAATGGCTGCAGAATACACATTCTTCTGAGCACATGGATCATTGTCAAGGATAGACCCTATGTTAGGTCATGAACAAAATCTTAAAACTTTCAAAAGCATTCAAATAATAACAGACATCTTCTCTGACCACAATGGAATAAAACTGGAAATCAATAACAAGAGGAGTTTTAGAAACTATGCAACTATACAAACACATGGAAATTGAACAATATGCTCCTGAGGTTGAGGCTGCAGTGAACGATGATGACACCACTGCACTCCAGCCTGGGTGACAGAGTGAGACTCTGTCTCCCCAAAAAATAAACTAATAAATAAAATAAATAAACAAATAATGGGCAAAATATCTGAATAGACATTTCTCAAAATAAGACATATAAGTGGCAAACAGGCATATGAAAAGGTGCTCAACATCACTGATCATCAGAGAAACACAAACCAATACTACAATGAGATATCATCTCGCCTCAGTTAAAATGGCTTTTATCCAAAAGACATGAAACAAAGAATGCTGGCAAGGATGTGGAGAAAAGGGAACTCTCGTACACTGTTGGTAGAAATGTAAATTAGTACAACCACTATGGAGAACAGCTTGGAAGTATCCCAAAAAACTAAAAATAGAGCTACCACAAAATCCAGCAATCCCACTGCTAGGTATATAACCAAAAGAAAGAAAATCAGTAGATCATACTATTCAGCCATAAAAGAAGAATGAGATCCTGTCATTTGCAACGACATGGATAGAACTGGAGGCCAATTATGTTAAGTGAAATAAGTCAGGCACAGGAAGACAAACTTTGCATATTCTTACTTTTTTGTGGGAGCTAAAAATGAAAACAACTGAATTAATGGAGATAGAGTAGAATAATGGTTACCAAAGCCTGGAAAGGGTAGTGGGGTGATGCAGAGGAAGTGAGGATGGTTAATGGGTATAAAAAAATAGAAAGAATAAGACCTAGTATTTATTAGCACAACAGAGTGAGTATAGTAAATAATAATTTTATTGTACATTTAAAAATAACTAAAAGAGTATAACTGGATTGTTTGTAACACAACGGATAAATGCTTGAGGGGAGTGTATCCTGTTTAACCTGATATGATTATTACACATTGCATGCCTGTATCAAAATATCTAATGTACACCATAAACACATATTCTTACTAGGTACACACAAAACTTAAAAAATTTTTTTAAAAAGAATCAAAGGAACTGGTTTGAACAATCAAAAGACAGTTGTTGCCAGCTTCTGTAGTCTAAGCTACTGAGGAGGCAAAGGCAGGATGATCACTTGAGCCCAGGAGATGTGGGCTATAAGTATGCTTAAGCTGATGGGGGTGTGCACATTAAGTTAAGCATCAATATGGTGACCTCCTAGCAGGAAGGGACCACCAGGTAGCCTAAGGAGAATTGAACCAGCCCAAATGAGAAACGGAGCAGGTCAAATCTTCTGTGCTAATCAGTAGTGGGATCATGTCTATGAATAGCCACTGCACTCCAGCCTGGACAAGATAGTGAGACTCCGTCTCTAAAGATCAAAACAAAACAAAAAAAGGAACTACTGTCAAACAATTTATAAAAGATATACTGAAGGAGTAGCCAAGATTCCAAAAAGATAATGGTGTTTCACAAACAGCAAGAACATGCCATTAGTAGACTGAATCTATCATATAATTTCTCACTATTCTCTGCGTTTGCTCACTCAGCTTGCTTTGGCTCCACATAGTATCAGCTGCACTGGCTACAGCAGGTGTAATCTAGGCTAGAGATTTCAAGAGAACCTCATTCCATGTCTAGTTGATCTGCTGGGATGACTAGAACACTGGGGTCTCCATCTACTGTATCTTCACCATCCAGAGCCTGTGCTTAAACTCTTGTGCAGCTATAACAGAATACTTGAAACTTGGTGATTTAAAAAGAAAAGAGGTTTATTTGACTCAGGTTGCTGGAGGTTTGTAAGTTCAAGAAGCATAGCACCAGCATTTGTTTGGCTTCTGGTGAGGACCTCCTGCTGCATCACGACATGGCAGAGAGGTGAAATATGCTGGAAAAGGGATGAAACAAAAGGCATAACCTGGCTTTATAACTCTTGCTCAGCCCAGGTGCAGTGGCTCATGCGTGTAATCCCAGTACTTTGGGATCCCAGGAGTTCAAGATCAGCCTGGTAACATGGTGAATCCCCATCTCTGTCCCCAGAAATACAAAAATTAGCCAAGGATGGCGGCACATGCCTATAGTCCCAGCTACTTGAGAGGCTGAGGTAGGAAGATCACTTGAGTCCAAGAGGCAGAGGTTGCAGTGATGGGGGATCACGCCACTGCACTCCAGCATGGAGACAGAGTGAGATCCAGCCTCAAAACAAACAAACAAACAAACAAAAACTCTTTCTCATAGTAATTAATCCAGTACCGAGAAAACTAACCCAGTCTTCCAAAAATGCATTCATTCGTTTATGGGAGTGGAGCCCCCATGATCCAAACATTTCTTAAAAGACCCACTACCTTTCTATACTGTTACAAGGGTAATTATATTTCAACATGAGTTTTAGCAGTAATAAACCACATCCAAACCATACCAGCCTCTCCCTCCATGTGGTCTCTCCAGTAACAGATCCCAGTCTTCCTTTACATGCTGCTCAAGGCTCCAAGGCAGCTTGGAACAGTCCAAGCAGCAGCAAGGACTATACTTAGGGGTGTACATAGTCACCCTTTACTGAAGTCAAAGTAACTCCAAAGTCTTTTGGTCGGAGTAAGTCGCAAAGCCAAGCTAGGGTCATTGTAACAAGGGAATTACAGAAAGGGATGGATGCTAGGAGGCATTAATGATTGGGGCCATTCTGTAATAATTTGCAACAAATGAAGTCAACTTCGTGGATGTGTGAATAGTGAAGTCACACGGGGCTCCAGACTTAGAAGGAGCCCATGCTTGATTTAATGTTCCAATATCATCATTTGAAATTTCTAAAAACTTTTTGAAGAAGAGAACCCACATTTTCATTCTGCACTGGGTCCAACCAGTTGTTTAGCACGACTGACCACGGATATGTTATTATGCATTACCCTAGGTGCACCCCAGCCCTACATTATGGGTCCTTCTCAACACAGACTCTATTCATGGTTCTCTTGTCAATGAAGGATGGATGTAGCATAGGGCAAGAACACTGATTCTGGCTCCAGGAAGCTGGAGGCCAGCCTGCTTAAGTTCAATTCTTGTCACTGAAGACTCCACCCTCACTTTTTTTATCCCAGTCGAGCAGGAGATTCCTATTGACAGATGCTCTGAACCACCTGATGTTATAAGTTATAACAGGGCCTACTCGTCATATAGAAAATATATTAAAATCAAAGCCATGATTGAAAAAGGGGGCATAGGCTGGGCACGGTGGCTCACGCCTGTAATCCCAGTACTTTGGGAGGCTGGGGGTGGGAGGTGGTGGATCACAAGGTCAGGAATTCAAGACCAGCCTTACCAACATGGTGAAACCCCATCTTTACTAAAAATACAAAAATTAGCCAGGCGTGGTGGCGGGCACCTGTAATCCCAGCTACTCAGGAGGCTGAGGTAGGAGAATCAGTTGAACCCGGGAGGCAGAGGTTGCAGTGAGCTGAGACTGTGCCATTGCACTCCAGCCTGAGTGACAGTGCAAGACTCTGTCTCAAAAAAAAAAAAAAAAAGAAAAGAAAAGAAAAAAGAAAAAGGGGGCATCATAAATGAGATGTCTCTCATACTTAGAGATGGCAGGGCAATAACAGAAAATACTTCTATGAATCTCAAATCCTGCAGTTTGCTAAAGGCAAATGCATAGGCAAGATTCACTGAGTTGGACAAGAATGAGGCATAAGTGATCACCACATGGGCTTAGTTTCTTCTAAGGCGTCTTAATAGACACAACAGAAAATCCTCACTCAATATGACCTTATGGGACTGCTCAGTACAAGAGCCCCATTCGGAGATTCTGAGGAATCATTCTGGGTTATTGATTGAGTGACCAAATGCCGATGTTTTGACATGACAAATCAGCTCCAACCAATACCTCTTCCCAATGCCTAGGATATTAGCCTGATACTGGGATAATCCGTCACAAAGTCAAAGCAGAGCAGTAGCTGCAGGGTGAGTAAGAACTCTGTTTCAGTGGGGGACAAACCCCATCTCATCCAAACACACTCCACCCAATATTCTTTAGGATCACTTTACCACCTGAAAGTTTCTAAGAACCATAAAAAACCTTTGTTTATGTTGATTATTCACATTTATCTCATTAAAAATTAGAACTAAAATATTTTTTAAATAATTATTAATCATAAACCAGTGAATACAATTATTACATGCAAATATAAAGACCATAGTTTTTGAAAAATAACCCTATTTTTTAAAACAAAAAAAATAAAAAGGAATGGCACTGTTTTACATTTTCAAAGTTTCTTTAATGTCTGAGTCTATATAGACATCTGGAGGCTCATGTCTGCCTGGCATTCAGTCTGTTACACTGTGTTGTTTTGTTGAATTATATAAAGAGAATCTGTGAATTTGATCCTGTCATTATGATGTTAGCTGGTTATTTTGCTCGTTAGTTGATGCAGTTCCTTCCTAGCATTGATGGTCTTTACAATTTGGCATGTTTTTGCAGTGGCTGGTACCAGTTGTTCCTTTCCATGTTTAGTGCTTCTTTCAGGAGCTCTTGTAAGGCAGGCCTGGTGGTGACAAAATCTCTCAGCATTTGCTTGTCTGTAAAGGATTTTCTTTCTCCTTCACTTAGGAAGCTTAGTTTAGCAGGATATGAAATTCTGGGTTGAAAATTCTTTTCTTTAAGAACGTTGAATATTGGCCTCCACTGTCTTCTGACTTGCAGAGTTTCTGCCAAGAGATCCGCTGTTAGTCTGATGGGCTTCTCTTTGTGGGTAATCCGACCTTTCTCTCTGACTGCCCTTAACATTTTTTCCTTCATTTCAACTTTGATGAATCTGACAATTCTGTGTCTTGGAGTTGCTCTTCTCGAGGAGTATCTTTGTGGTGTTCTCTGTATTTCCCGAATTTGAATGTTGGCCTGCCTTGCTATTTTGGGGAAGTTCTCCTGGATAATATCCTGAAGAGTGTTTTCCAACTTGGTTCCATTCTCCCCGTCACTTTCAGGTACACCAATAAGATGCAGATTTGGTCTTTTCACATAGTCCTATATTTCTTGGAGGGTTTGTTCGTTTCTTTTTACTCTTTTTTCTCTAAACTTCTCTTCTCACTTCATTTCATTTATTTGATCTTCAATCACTGATACCCTTTCTTCCAGTTAATCGAATTGGCTACTGAAGGTTTTGCATGCATCACGTAGTTCTTGTGCCATGGTTTTCAGCTCCATCAGGTCATTTAAGGTCTTCTCTACACTGGTTATTCTAGTTAGCCATTTGTCTAACCTTTTTTCAAGGTTTTTAGCTTTTTTGCGATGGGTTCGAGCATCCTCCTTTAGCTCAGAGAAGTTTGTTATTACCAATCGTCTGAAGCCTTCTTCTTTCAACTCGTCAAAGTCATTCTCCATCCAGCTTTGTTCAGTTGCTGGCAAAGAGCTGCGTTCCTTTGGAGGAGAAAAGGCGCTCTGATTTTTAGAATTTTCAGCTTTTCTGTTCTGGTTTCTCCTCATCTTTGTCATTTTATCTACCTTTGGTCTTTGACGATGGTGATGTACAGATGTGGTTTTGGTGTGGATGTCCTTTCTCTTTGTTAGTTTTCCTTCTAACAGTCAGGACCCTCAGCTGCAGGTCTGTTGGAGTTTGCTGGAGGTCCACTCCAGACCCTGTTTGCCTTAAATGTAAATAAGCTAAATGCTCCAATTAAAAGACACAGACTGGCAAATTGGATAAAGAGTTGAGACCCATCAGTATGTTGTATTCAGGAGAGCCGTCTCATGTGCAGAGACACACACAGGCTCAAAGTAAAGGGATGGAGGAAGATCTACCAAGCAAATGGAAAACAAGAAAAGCAGGGATTGCAATCCTGGTCTCTGATAAAACAGACTTAAAGCCAACAAAGATCAAAAGAGACAAAGAAGGCCACTACCTAATGGTAAAGGGATGAATTCAACAAGAAGAGCTAACTATCCTAAATATATATGCACCCAATACAGGAGCACCCAGATTCATAAAGCAAGTCTTTACAGACCTACAAAGAGACTTAGACTCCCACACAAAAATAACGGGAGACTTTAACACCCCACTGTCAACATTAGACAGATCAATGAGACAGAAAGTTAACAAGGATATCCAGGAAATGAACTCAGCTCTGCACCAAGTAGACCTAATAGACATCTCCAGAACTCTCCACCCCAAATCAACAGAATGTACATTCTTCTCAGCACCACATCACACTTATTCCAAAATTGACCACATAGTTGGAAGTAAAGCACTCCTCAGCAAATGCAAAAGAACAGAAATTATAACAAAGTGTCTCTCAGACCACAGTGCAATCAAACTAGAACTCAGGATTAAGAAACTCACTCAAAACCACTCAACTGCATGGAAAATGAACAACTTGCTCCTGAATGACTACTGGGTACATAATGAAATGAAGGCAGAAATAAAGATGTTCTTTGAAACCAATGAGAACAAAGACACAACACACCACAATCTCTGGGACACATTTAAAGCAGTGTGTAGAGGGAAATTTATAGCACTAGAGAAAGCAGGAAAGATCTAAAATTGACACCCTAACATCACAATTAAAAGAACTAGAGAAGCAAGAGCAAACACATTCAAAAGCTAAAAGAAGGCAAGAAATAACTAAGATCAGAGCAGAACTGAAGGAGATAGAGACACCAAAAACCCTTTAAAAAATCAATGAATCCAGGAGCTGGTTTTTTTTAAAAGATCAACAAAATTGATAGACTGCTAGCAAGACTAATAAAGAAGAAAAGAGAGAAGAATCAAATAGATGCAATAAGAAAACAATAAAGGGGATATCACCACCAATCCCACAGAAATGCAAACTACTATCAGAGAATACTGTAAACACCTCTACACAAATAAACTAGAAAATCTAGAAGAAATGGATAAATTCCTGAACACATACACCCTCCCAAGACTAAACCAGCAAGAAGTTGAATCCCTGAATAGACCAATAGCAGGCTCTGAAATTGAGGCAATAATTAACAGCCTACCAACCAAAAAAAGTCCAGGACCAGATGGATTCACAGTCAAATTCTACCAGAGGTACAAAGAGGAGCTGGTACCATTTCTTCTGAAACTATTCCAATCAATAGAAAAAGACGGAATCCTCCCTAACTCATTTTATGAGGCCAGCATCATCCTGATACCAAAGCCTGGCAGAGACACAACAAAAAAGGAGAATTTTAGACCAATATCCCTGATGAACATCAATGCAAAACTCCTCAATAAAATACTGGCAAACTGAATCCAGCAGCACATCAAAAAACTTATCCACCATGATCAAGTGGGCTTCATCCCTGGGATGCAAGGCTGGTTCAACACATGCAAATCAATAAATGTAATCCATCATATAAACAGAACCAAAGACAAAAACCACATGATTATCTCAATAGATGCAGAAAAGGCCTTCGATAAAATTCAACAGCACTTCATGCTAAAAACTCTCAATAAGTTAGGTATTTATGGGACGTATCTCAAAATAATAAGAGCTATTTATGACAAACTCACAGGCAATATCATACTGAATGGGCAAAAACTGGAAGCATTCCCTTTGAAAACTGGCACAAGACAGGGATGCCCTCTCTCACCACTCCCATTCAACATAGTGTTAGAAGCTCTGGCCAGGACAATCAGGCAGAGAAAGAAATAAAGAGTATTCAGTTAGGAAAAGAGGAAATCAAATTTTCCCTGTTTGCAGATGACATGATTGTATATTTAGAAAACCCCATCATTTCAGCCCAAAATCTCCTTAAGCTGATAAGCGACTTCAGCAAAGTCTCAGGATACAAAATCAATGTGCAAAAATCACAAGCATTTCTATACACCAATAATAGACTATCAGAGAGCCAAATCATCAGTGAACTCCCATTCACAACTGCTTCAAAGAGAATAAAATACCTAAGAATCCAACTTACAAGGGATGTGAAGGACCTCTTCAAGGAGAACTAAAAACCACTGCTCAATGAAATAAAAGAGGACACAAACAAATGGAAGAACATTCCATGCTCATGGATAGGAAGAATCAATATTGTGAAAATAGCCATACTGCCCAAGGTAATTTATACATTCAATGCCATCCCCATCAAGCTACCAATGACTTTCTTCACAGAATTGGAAAAAAACTACTTTAAAGTTCATATGGAACCAAAAAAGAGCCTCATTTCCAAGACAATCCTAAGCCAAAAGAACAAAGCTGGAGGCATCATGCTACCTGACTTCAAACTATACTACAAGGCTACAGTAACCAAAACAGCATGGTACTGGTACCAAAACAAAGATATAGACCAATGGAACAGAAGAGAGACCTCAGAAATAATACCACACATCTACAACCATCTGATCTTTGAGAAATCTGACAAAAACAAGAAATGGGGAAAGGATTCCCTATTTAATAAATCATGCTGGGAAAACTGGCTAGCCATATGTAGAAAGCCAAAACTGGATCTCTTCCTTACACCTTATACAAAAATTAATTCAAGATGGATTAAAGACTTAAATGTTAGACCTAAAGCCATAAAAACCCTAGAAGAAAGCCTAGGCAATATTATTCAGGACATAGGCATGGGCAAGGACTTTATGTCTAAAACACCAAAAGCAATGCTACCAAAGCCGAAATTGACAAATGGGATCTAATTAAACTAAAGAGCTTCTGCACATCAAAAGAAACTACCATCAGAGTGAACAGGCAACCTACAGAATGGGAGAAAATTTTTACAATCTACCCATCTGACAAAGGGCTAATATCCAGAATCTACAAAGAACTTAAACAAATTTACAAGAAAAAAAATCAAACAACCCAATCAAAAAGTGGGCAAAGGATATGAACAGGCACTTCTCAAAAGAAGACATTTATGCAGCCAACAGACACATGAAAAAATGCTCAACATCACTGGCCGTCAGAGAAATGCAAATCAAAACCACAATGAGATGCCATCTCACACCAGTTAGAATGGCAATCATTAAGAAGTCAGGAAACAACAGGTGCTGGAGAGGATGTGGAGAAATAGGAACACTTTTACGCTGTTGGTGGGACTACGAACTAGGTCAACCATTGTGGAAGACAGTGTGGTGATTCCTCAAGGATCTAGAACTAGAAATACCATCTGACCCAGCCATCCCATTTCTAGGAAGATACCCAAAGGATTATAAATCATGCTGCTATAAAGACACATGCACACATATGTTTGTTGTGGCACTATTCACAATAGCAAAGACTTGGGACCAACCCAAATGTCCATCAGTGATAGACTGGATTAAGAAAATGTGGCACATATACACCATGGAATACTACGCAGCCACAAAAAAGAATGAGTTCATGTCCTTTGTAGGGACATGGATGAAGCTGTAAACCATCATTCTCAGCAAACTATCGCAAGGACAAAAAGCCAAACACCGCATGTTCTCACTCATAGGTGGGAATTGAACAATGAGAACACTTGGACACAGGAATGGGAACATCACACACCAGGGCCTGTTGTGGGTTCGGGGGAGGGGAAAGGGATAGCATTAGGAGACATACCTAATGTAAATGACGACTTAATGGGTGCAGCACACCAACATGGCACATGTATACATATGTAACAAACCTGCACCTTGTGCACATGTACCCTAGAACTTAAAGTATAATAATGAAAAGAAAAGGTAAAACATAACAACTGTTGTCTAGGATGTGGAGAAAAGAGAACTCTCGTGTGCTGTTAGTGGAAATGCAGATTTGGTATCGCTGCTATGGAAAACGGCATGGACATTTCTAAAGAAATTAAAAATAGAACTACTGTGTGCCCCAGCAATCCTTCCTCTGGGTACATACAGAAAGGAAATGAAATTATTACCCTGTAAAGACATCTGCACTCCCATGTTCACTGCAGCATTATCCACAATAGCCAAGATACGGAAACAACCTAAGTGCCTGGCACTGGTCGAATGGATAAAGAAACTGTGGTACAATTATTCAGCCCTAAGAAATAAAAAGATCTTGCTATTTGTCAAAACATGGACGAGCCTGGACTTATGCTAAGGGAAATAACCCAGACATAGAAAAAATAAATTGCATGATCTCACTTATATCTGGAATCTGTAAAAACAAAATGAAACAACAACAACTATACAGAGATAGAGAACAAAACAGTAGTTACCCGGGAGGGTTTGGTGGAGGAAATGGGGAGATGTAGTTCAGAGGATACAAAGTAGATCTGCTTTGTATCATATCTATGAAGGATGAATGCATCTAGAAATCTAATGTAGACATGAGAATTATAGGTAATAAAATTATGCTGTATTTGGAATAAGAGAGAGAGAATCTGGCCTCACACAAATGGGTGGTTGGGAAGGAAACACCCCACGGATACCCCAAAAAGGGTTTGAAGACCACCAGCATTCTTGGGCCACACTTGACCTGATCTGAGCATTCAACCCGTTTCAGAGGTCCTGGTGGGAGATGGGCCCTCAAAACAATCAGACATTGACTGGGGAATGTTGGGGGAAGAAGGCAGGAGACTTTTTCTCCTCTACTTATTTCTGAGATAATATAAGGTTTTGGGGCTGTTGCAACCATCTCGCCAATATGTAAAGGACATATGCCTGAAAAGTGAACCAAGATAGAGCATAGAGGAGTATGGAGAAAGAGTGTATAACTGGTTTCTCTTTTCATCATCTGAGTTCTGATAAGCTGCTCATTAAGCCATAACTGTCCCTTATTGCTTACAACAGTTTAACTATACTTTCAGATTATTAGGTCATGAGAAAGACCCAGTACTTGGAGGGAAGGTATTTCAGGGTACTAAAATGCAGGAAAGAAATTATAAAGAATTTAAGATAGAAATCCATGCTCTGTTATTTGTTCATGTTAATATGACAATCATTTTTATATAGGTATCCTTGAGAAAATTACTTTTGAGCAAAGACTCACAGGGGATAAAGAACTTAGCCCGGCACATGCAGGTGGGGTGGGACTAAAGTAGCCCTGTGGCAGGCACATGCCAGGTGTCCTCAAGGAACAGTAAAAGGTCAGGAAACTAGAGGGAAGAGACTGACAGGCAAAAGAGTAGAAGATGTATCCCGAAAAGTGCGCAGGAGGACACATTACATTAGGGCACAGGAGATTGTAGGGATCCCAGCTTTTACTCCATGAAATGTGGAAACTCTCTGGGGTTCTGAGCAGAGCAGCAGGACCTGATTTATGGCATAAAAGGATCACTCTGGCCGCTGTGGTTGGTGAAGGTGGAAGCAGGGCACAGGGGCAGGTTCTTGCAGTTCAGCCAGTGGGAGGTGTTGGTGTCTCAGACTTGGCAGTTGTAGGGGAACCAGGAATCAATAATCAGATCCAGGCATGTTTTGAAGGCAGAAACAACAGTCTTTTCCCATAGATTAGCTGGAGTATGTTAGAGAATGAAAGCGTAAAGGATTACGTCAAACCACTTTGGTTTTCACTGAAAATGATGGAGTTATCTTCAACTGAGACAGAAATTCTGAGGAAGGAACTGGTAGATGAGGGGATCTGGGGAGATGATCAATCAGTGTTTCCACTTGGGATGTAAAAAGTCTGCGACATACATAATACATCCATGTGGTGTTATTAAATAACAAATTGAATGCAAGAGTCTACAGTTCAACCAAGAGAGCTAGGCTGAAGATTAATTTGGGAGTTGATGGTATTTCATCCATTGATCCCACTGATGAAAATCAAGAGATGTCATGTGGGTCAAGAAGCCCACCACTGATCCTTAGGAAGCTCCAACAACAAGATTCCAGGGGGAAGAGGAGGGACTCACATAGGAGACTGAGAATGAAAGCCCTGTAGGGTAGGGGACAGGCCAGGAGACAGCAGTGTCCTACACACTGAGAGGCAGCCTGACTATCTGCCTTCAGGGCACCACGACTGAGCTTATGATGCTTTTCATCCCTGTTTCTGTCACAGGAAGCTCATTCCCAGATCATCCCAGGTGGAGGGAGTGATACTATGTTAAATGTTTCTGATAGATCAGTAAAGTAAGAATGGAAAATTGACCCAGACAGAGGCTGGGGCTGTGGGGAATTGTCTCATTCCAAATGTCAGGGATCCCCATGACACAAACTGTTGGAGGACAGGAGTCTGGGCAGTGGATTGAGGAGATTTTCCTAGTTCTTGACCTAGAGAAGACAGTCTTGTCCAGGACGTGAGAAGAAAGAGGGTCCACACTGGAGTCATATTTTCCTCCCAGAGGAGGGAATGAAAAGGAGAAGAGTAGAGCATGTATGTCTCCCTTCCCCTGAGATACTGGTCCTCCTTTTCCATTACCCCGGCCCTCCATACTTCACATGAACTGCGTTTGTCTCCATCTCTCCTCACTCTTCTACAGACTCATCAGATCAACTCACCTGACAATTCCTCCCTCCCTCTCAAGTACCCATCTCCAGCACCTTCCTTCTCTCTAATCCCACTCTTCTGCCCCGCCCTTTCTCATGGAGACCTCTACAGATTACCCATTCTATTTCCTTCCTGGGGCTGCTAGAATGAAATACCACAGACTAGGTGGCTTATACAAGAGAAACGTATTTTCTCACAGTTCTAGAAACAAGAAATCCAAGGTGTATTAGACAGGGTTCTCTAGAGGGACAGAATATTAATATTCTGTTGCCTTCTCACTGTGTCCTCACATGGTCACTCCTCTGTGCATGTTCCCATCCTGGGTGTCTCTTGTGTGTGAGGACACCAATCAAACTCGATTAGGGCCCAAACTAAAAGCTTCATTTTAACTTAATTACCTCTTTAAAAGCCCCATCTTCAAACACAGTCGCTGTAGGAGCTACTAAGGGTTATGGCGTCACACATGAATTTTGGGGGGATGCAATTCATTCCATAACACCTAGAGGCCCACCTTGCTTTTTATTTCCACTTAATCCATATAGAACCTTGAAGGGAAAGGTATGAGTGATCAATTCCAAATCTACCATTAATTTTTGTGGGAGCTTGGCTGATCACTTCATCTTTCACCTCTCAGTTGGAAAAAAAAGAAGCTTAGAATAAAGGAGTTTTCAGCCTCTTTCCAGCTCAGATTCTCTGTGTTCCGCAGAGCTCCTGATGTGAGTGTGGGTATATGCCTGTGCGTGTGTATGTCTGTGGGCTAGCGTGTGGCAAACTCTCTGCAGAAAATGTAATGTCATCCATATCTCTGTGCTGATAGGTCCTGAAAGTCAAATATTCTTAAAATAGTGTGGATTTAGATAAAGTGAAATATTGTGTGATGAAATTATTGTTACATACAAGTTGCATAATTACTTTAAGACTTTCCAGCAAAAACTAACAGTTTTACTGCAGGGAATGACCAAGAACTATCCCTCAGAACTGTCATTCAGTTGTCCAATGGGAAAGATCAGCAAGCACAAATGCCTACAATAATGTCATGCTTCTAGATCAGAGGACTGCCTAGTATACTAGGAGAACCTGTGAGTCAGCAGACATTAATATACTGCATCTCATCCATATTCGTGTCTAATGAGGTTCCTTCCGTAACCTACTGTTGGTCTCAAGAGAACAAGAGGCATCAAACTCATTAAACCTAAAATGCACATTTATTTAGCAGGTGCTAAACAGCCAAAATATCCCAATACTATTCACTGTTTTTGTGTCTTATGGTTTAACAAGGAGGCTTAAAAATAAAAAAGAAACCACCAGCACTTTGGTTCACCCATTTCATACAAGGCAATTGGGATTCAAACTCACAAAGGTACGGTCCAGGAGGTAACATTCTTTTCATCATTACTCAGATGGCGTACATGTTCACCTGTGTTCAAGATGCTGGTGATCCACTAACAGGCTTATTATTTGCTGCATTCATAAAGGGTTTTACTGTTTCCCTGGTGGAACAGAGCAGGCAAGCTCCTTGTCTGAGGTGATGTGGTTGGTGAGTAGCAGAGCTCTCATTCTAACCTCATGTGTCCTTTCATGAAGTCCATGTGCTTTATATAGACAACCAAGCCTGGCATTCTCTTAAAACCACAGAAAATCATGAGTTAGGACCATGGATAGCTAATTATGAATGAATTTTCCTCCCACAAGAAATTGCTAACGTCAAGAAGTTTTGGAAGCTGTATGGGATGGAGAATAATACTGCTTTTGTAGACCATTCTTGCATATTGCACTACCTCAGATATGTGTGACCTCTGCCCCAACAGAGGCCAACAGGGAATGATGAAAAACTGGCAAGAAAAATTCCCAGGATGTCTCTAAACAAAGTTTCCCATGCAACAGCCTTCCTCAGGGAGGCCCAGTCACTGACCCACCCCACCTTCCATGTCCATGCTAATGGCAGGGTGACCTGCTCAGAGCAGTCTTCAGTAAGTGACTACTTGAAACGCCTTACTGCAGTTCTCCTCAGTGACCTGTAAGAGGGATTAAGGGACTCCCCTGTGGCTGCATCCACAGCCATCAAACCTACCTTCACTGGGCCACACCAGTCTCTGCTTGGCCTTTTCAGATGTCACGGCCCCAGGCTTGTGAATCATGTCTGAGTTCCTCTGTTGTTTTTCCAGGAAACTGGCATCCTAAGGCTAGTCCCTGTCTGACAAACTAACCCCTCCAGTCACCTCCCTGGATATGTCTTTCCATCCCTGCACTGACACCCTAGGCCCAGACCAGAGCTTCACCCTCAGTCCATTGCACCCTACCTGCTTATAAAGGTTGACTAACTGACTTGTATCATACACTTAGAGTTAGGACTGGCACCCTCAAAATGCTGTCCATAGTCTAAGCACTGTGCTAAGGAACTTTTGTTTACAGAAACACAGACGTACAGATGTACGAACTCTATTTCCTGTGAGCTCTCAGGTCTCAATGGCCACCTTCAATGTAACTGTTACATGCACTGGGAAACAAAAAAAAAAAAAAAAAAAAAATTGTGTGTTTTAAAAAATAAAAATTGTGGCCGGGTGCGGTGGCTCACGCCTGTAATCCCAGCACTTTGGGAGGCCAAGGTGGGCAGATCACAAGGTCAGGAGATCGAGACCATCCTGGCTAACACGGTAAACCCCGTCTCTACTGAAAACACAAAAAATTAGCCGGGTGTGGTAGCTGGCACCTGTAGTCCCAGCTACTTGGGAGGCTGAGGCAGAAGAATGGCATGAACCCGGGAGGCGGAGCTTGCAGTGAGCACAGATCGCGCCACTGCACTCCAGCGTGGGCGACAGAGGGAGACTCCGTCTCAAAATAAATAAATAAATAAACAAACAAATAAAAATAAAAATTGCAGTGGTCTAGTTCCAAACCCATAATATCTCTGAGGTATGCCTGTACTATGCAGACATCAAAATAGAATGAGGTATACTCTTGCTACTGGCATAAAATATGTCTAAAATACATTGTTAGTGGAAAGAGGTAATGGTGTAGAACGTTGTGTACAGAATGTTACTATTTGTGGGTGGGAAATAGGAGATAAACACTACCTATACATGTCAATGAGCTTATGAATATAACATGTAGATATGCATAGACAGTAAAAGGATATCAAAAAACTGCAAATTGTTGCATCTGGAAAAGAAAAGTAGGATGTCTTCATCCTTTTCGCTACATTTGCTCTCCTAATGTTTGAATTTACCTCTGCCATTTGCATGTACAACGTATCTGTATATGTAAAAGAAAAATCAAACAGCCTACCTCACTGTAGCCCTTTCTGAGCCTGCTAAGGAATGGTCCCCGGTAATACAAAGTTTAAAGAACGAAGCTGTGAATTTCAATTTACAATTTACAATTGAAATTCACCACTGTATTGGGAGGCCGAGACGGGCGGATCACGAGGTCAGGAGATCGAGACCATCCTGGCTAACATGGTGAAACCCCGTCTCTACTAAAAAATACAAAAAATTAGCCGGGCGAGGTGGCGGGCGCCTGTAGTCCCGGCTACTCGGGAGGCTGAGGCAGGAGAATGGCGTAAACCGGGGAGGCGGAGCTTGCAGTGAGCTGAGATCCGGCCACTGCACTCCAGCCTGGGCGACAGAGTGAGACTCCGTCTCAAAAAAAAAAAAAAAGAAATTCACCACTGTAAACTACTCTAGCGATGCGGCATAGACTTGACCTCCAAACTCCAAGCTTGCAGCCCGCGGCAGACAGGCCGAGAGTGGAGCAGCCGTCCCTCCTTCCCCGCCTTGCCCTCCTTCTGCACATCCAGCTGCCTCCGCAATGGAGAGCTCGCTCATTATTTGAAGCCTGTTCATTCTCCTGCTTCCTCGGTGGTTACGGAGGCTTTTGGAAGTTCAAGTCCGTCTCAGCTAAGAACCAGGAGACACAACTTTCGTGCCTCTCGGCCCGCTGGGTCTCGGCGGCACAGCGTCCCCTGCCGGCCACTGTGGCGGCTGCTGGAATCAGCCTCAGCGCTTAAGCGGCCGCGACGGAGGAGTTGCCCCAGCTCGGCGTCCTCCCTCCAGGCAGCTCTTTCCAACGTGGTGAGGGCAAGTCTGGGGATTATCTCCATAAAGGAAGCGGGGTGGCTCGGTGGAATGGCTTCAGATCCCCTTCCCAGGAGCCTGTGACCCGCCATTGGAAGACGAGTGGACCTCATTCTATTTCAGTGTCTGCATAGTACAAACATTCGCTGCGGGCAAATCGTACCCGTGAGCCCAGAGAGCATCAACCCGGGAAAGCTTTCCAGAAGCACATGCTTCCTTGCACTACCACACACCCGCACACCCGCACGCGCTCACTCCTCCAGCGTTCCTCCCCTCCCTCACTCCCGCCCTGGAAGAAGCGGCGAGCTGAGGAGAGAGGTGGAACCAGCAGTGAAAGGCGCGGGCAGGAGCCCGCGCAAGCCCGGCCTGGGACACCGCAGCCGCTCCTGCCCTCTGCTGGCTGGAAGGCGCACTTACACATTGCGGTCATCGCGGATCGCCGAAGGCCGCTGGTGCAACTCTGCCGCCAAGAACGCTCAGCGGCCACCAGCAACTTGTCACAGGAGGAGTGGGGGTATCTGCACACCTTAGTGAACCTACCAGCCTAGGACTCGTGAGTGGAGACTCGGCCACACCAGCAGCTGGTAAAGGCTGTCCTGGGGCCCAAATCCGTCAGTGACTGACATCTCAGGGACAGCGTGTGGTGGCTATAGTGCTTTGTGAAGTTGCTGCCGGGAGTTATGCAGAAACGTCTTAGGGTGTTCAAATCCCTCTTAACTAAGGGGTTTTAGTGCTGTGAGTATTCCCACAAATGGGTCCCTATGGTACAATTATTTCGCAGCATTCATAGGGCCTACTGGGGCTCTTGATTTGAGGAGCCTTATTCAGGAAACATTTCTTGAGTACCTATGTACCAGGTACGGTTAGAGGTATGTGGGTGTCATCAGAGAACGCAGAACATACATACAAAAAAAATCTCTGCTTTCACGGAGGTGACATTCTAGTGACCTAGACACATAATGTATACTCAACTCACAGACAATAAACATATATGTAAATTACACAGACCATTAAGGTGATAAGCTCTATGGAAAAAATAAAGCAGGAAGTAGAATGGGGGAAGCAAGCAATGGATAGCTTTTTTTTTTTCTTTGAGACAGTCTGGCTCTGTCACCCGGGCTGGAGTGCAGTGGCACGATCTCGGCTCACTGCAGCCTCTGCCTCGCAGGTTCAAGCGATTATTGTGCCTCAGCCTCCCGAGTAGCTGGGGTTACAGGTGCGTACCACCACACCCAGATAATGTGGGACATGTTAAGTCTGAAGGGTCTATTAGACCTCCAAGTGAAGACGTCAAATAGACAGTCCGATGTACTAGTCCAAAGAGAGAGAGCTGGGCAGTAAGTATGTATTTGGGAGTTGTTAGAGAATCAACAGCATTTAAAACCTTGAGACTGGATAAGATCACCAAGGGATTGTGTGCAGACAGAGAAGAAGACCCATGACTGACTCCTGGGGACCTCCAACATCAAGTTACCAGAGACAAGAGGAAAAATGTGTGAGGAGCCTGAGAATGAAAGGCCTGGATGGTAAGGGAAGAGCCAGGAGACAGGGGTATCTGAGAGACCATCATGCAGCCTTGACATGACTGCCTGCGTTGAGGGACCAGGACTGATCTCACAACGCTTTTCATCCCTATTTCTGTCACAAGAAGCCCCATTCCCAGGTCATCCTCATCAAAAGGAGGGAATGATCCACTGTGCCTAATACTGCTGAGTGTGGAAAATTAACCTGTTGGGGTGGGAGGTCTTACTTCCAATGCAAGGAGTGCCCCCATAACCCTCACAAGTCCTACTGATGGAGCTGAGGAGGCTGAGGAGTCCATTGAGATTTTCTTTTCATTTTTTTTTTTTTCAGATGGTGTCTCGCTTTGTCACCCAGGCTGGAGTGCAATGGCGTAATCTTAGCTCACTGCAACCTCCACCTCCTTTGTTCAAGTGATTCTCCTGCCTCAGTCTCCCCAGTAGCTGGGATTACAGGTGTGTGCCACCACATCCAGCTAATTTTTGTATTTTTAGTAGAGATGGGGTTTCACCAGGTTGGCCAGGTTGGTCTCAAACTCCTGACCTTCGGTGATCCACCCCCCTCGGCCTCCCAAAGTGCTGGGATTACAGAAGTGAGCCACAGCGCCCAGTGTTTTCTCTTTTCTACAAGGGAAACATGAAAATCCTTCATAATACACAAACATAAGCCCGATGGTGGGTCACCTTAGATCGCAAGCACAGATGAAAGCCTGTATCAGCTCTAGAAAACTATGGAGAGTATTACCTACTGGACAGTGTTATTGTGAAGCTTAATCCCAATTACCTTATATGAAATAGGTGTGCCAAAGAGGAAGTGGCTTCCTTATTTCCAACACTCCTTGCAAAACCATGAGGGATAAACATTTTGAATGATGCTGAGATATTTTAGGCCTTAAAGCACTCATCCAAGTTCCTCTTAGGTTTAATGACTTTTAGGTCTCTTGTTTTCCCATTAGATGAGGTAGGTGAAGCTGATAGAGACAGCTAAGGATGGAAATGACTACATTAATGTTTGCTGATTGATATCCCCCAGTGTACTAACCTCAAACCTAAATAGTCTCAGAGGTGTAAGATCATATTGTCTCCTGTGCTGACATTTTCTCTTGCTCTGTTGAAGAAGGGAAAGGAAATAGGGATTTCTGTGTTGACTGCAATGTAATAGTTAAATGTTTTTCTTGATTGTCTTAAGGTAGCAACAACAACAATAATAACATACATACATACATACATGTATATATAGGACAATAATTTTATTTTAGTTAATCGGGTAATTTTTTTTCTGGATTTAGGCATAGTATTTTAAGAAAAACAGATTTACATAGTAAAAAATTTCAGAAATGTAGATTGCATTTTCTGTAGATATTCCTCTACACACACACACACACACACACACACACACACACGCACACACTCATCAGGGCTTCAAAGAACTACAAGAGTCTGAGCTAGAAGGAATTTGTGAGGTCCTTTATTCCAAGCTACATTTCATACCTGAGGACCAGAATGGTAGTCCTCATAGAAAATTCGTGCTAGAACTGGGAATTAAACATATCATTCCTTAATATTGGGATTCCCTTAGTGCTATGTGGCAGTTAAAAAAATGAGGTGGGTCTGTGTGTAAGTTGTGGTGTTCTCCAGGAGAATGTGCAGACTCAGGGTAGAGGGTGGAGGCACTAGCGCTGGCTGCGTCAGAGGAAGGAGGATGTGACAGAGTGAGTTCCTCAGGCGAGTACTTGAAGGAGTGAGGAGAGATGGGGAGAATGTGAAGTCCTGAGGATTTGGGGTCTGGGATCAGGGGGAACTTCCTTTCATCTGAAGGATGTAGGTGCTCTCCCCTCCATCTTTTCACTCCCTCCTCTAGAACAAATAACACAGCTCATATGTGGACCCTCTTTCTAATCATATCCTGGACACGATTATTTTCTTCTAAGGCCCAGCACTTAGAAAATCTTCCCAGACTGGGCATGGTGGCTCATGTCTGTAATCCCAGCACTTTGGGAGGCCGAGGCGGGCAGATCACTTGAGGTCAGGAGTTGGAGATAAACCTGGCCAACATGGTGAAACCCCATCTCTACTAAAAGTACAAAAATTAGCCGGGCATCGTGGCACACACCTGTAATCCCAGATACTTGGGAGGCTGAGGCAGGAGAATCACTTGAACCCAGGAGGCGGGGGTTGCAGTGAGCCAAGATTGCCCCATTGCACTCCAGCCTGGGAGACAGAGCGAGACTCCATCTCAAAAAAAAAAAAAAAAGAAAAAGAAAAAAAAAGAAAAGAGAAAACAAGGGCTGAGTCTGAGGTCACGAGGTTAGTGAATAGCAGAGCTGTAAGTCAGACTCTGATACTTTTTTTTTTTTTGGAAACAAGGTCGTGCTCTGTCACACAGGCTGGAGTGCAGTAGTGGGATCATAGCTCACTGCAGCCTCAACCTCCCGGGCTCAAACAATTCTTCATTTAACCACAGATTTGATGTATTGATTATTCATTCACATTAAAATAAACATATAACAATGAACACTTTAAATGTGTATCTGTGTACCCCAACATCGGTCATCTCACTTACCATCAGCTGTACACATTTCATTTTTTCACATACAGCTTTATCTTGAACTTTAACTTAAAAAATTCTACCTGGAAAATGCTTTCACAGTAAAAGACCCAAGGACAGTATAAAAAAATGAATCGCAAGGCCAAAGATTTGGTCATATTTATCCAATTCTGTTCAAAAGAGAGGCTGAACAGGCAGGCTCTATATACTCATCATTGTGAAAATGATAAAATTGTTTACTAGGAGAGTTCCTCATATTTTTCATGGAGTTAACAAAAAAGTAATTCTTGTTTTTTCTCTTTGCTCTGATTCCTTGAATAAAGTAGTACGTTAAAATGTGATTTTCAGCAGGGCATAGTGGCTCATGCCTGTAATCCTAGCACCTTGGGAGGCTGAGGGGGGAGGATCACCTGAGGTCAGGAGTTTGAGACCAGCCTGGCCAACATAGTAAAACCCCATCTCTACTAAAGATACAAAAACTAGCCGGGCGTGGTGGCGGGTGCCTGTAGTCCCAGCTACCTGGAAGGCTGAGGTTGCAGTGAGCCGAGATCATGCCACTGCACTCCAGCCTGGGTGACAGAGCAAGACTCTGTCAAAAAACAAACAACAAAAAAAAAAACCAGGAGGTGATTCTCTGGGAGTCTCTCTGAGCCCACTCTGGCTCAGGAGGCTGCCCAGTTCAAAAACAAACAAAAAAAGGTGATTTTTCTCTGTCTCAGATTTAGCAAGTGTTCCCAACAAATAGGGGCCAATGGCCAGGTGCGGTGGCTCAGGCCTGTAATCCCAGCACTTTGGGAGGCCGAGGCAGATGGATTACGAGGTCAAGAGATCAAGACCATCTTGGCCAACAGGGTGAAACCCCGTCTCCACTAAAAATACAAAATTTAACTGGGCGTGGTGGTGTGTGCCTATAGTCTCAGCTACTCAGGAGGCTGAGGCGGGAGAACCGCTTGATCCTGGGAGGTGGAGGTTGCAGTAAGCCGAGATGGTGCCACTGCACTTCAGCCTGGCAACAGAGCAAGACTCCATCTGAAAATAAATAAATAAATAAATAAATAAATAAATAAATAAATAAGAGCCAAGGACTAACCTACCTCAAGTCAACCAAAGCAGGACTTGGTAAAAAGGAAGGAGATGAAACCCGTTTTGTGACCTTTGCTTGCTAGCCACCCCCAGTCTATTAAAAGAGCTTGCAAAGACAGAGGTATGATTTCCCTCAATTTACATGATAGTTACATTCCCAGCAAACTCTTTGCATTTTAAAACCATAAAAGGAGTTAGGTAGAAGCTCAGATAATTCTAAGCTGTTTTCTTACCTACATAAGCAGCCAAGAAAACAGTGATAAATTGTGTAGGCCATGCATGAATTATTTTACTTTGCTATACTCTGAACACACTTGTTCCCTATCCATTAAATACTAGCACTGATCTCCTCCCCACTTATTATAGTTACCAAAAATATCTCTAGAAATTTCAAAACCACAAAATCACTAAAAAAAAAAAAAAACTGGTCTAGAAGAAAGATGAAAATCTGTGTAAAATTACATTTCCATTACTGTGTCATTATGTGATCAAATAGGAATAGCTCAACTTGTATGTTAGTGATATCCTCACATCCTAGCGGTATATATTTGATATCCTAAGTCTTCCTCTTTTTCTTTCTTTTTTTTTTTTTAAGAGATCGGGTTTGGCTATGTTGCCCAGGCTGGTCTCAAACTCCTGGCCCCAAGCCACCCCAACCCTGCCCCACCTTGGCCTCCCAAAGCGCTGTGATTACTTGAGCCACTGCGCCTGGCCAGTCTTCGTTTACTTTTAAGGGATTCTAACAATGCTCAACTATTTATTTATACAACATACATACTCCAAGTTTAACAATATGCCTGGCTTTCCTCTAGGCACTGGGGATACAAATCTGAATGGGGACAATTTGTGCCCTCGAGCCCTCTAATTAGAGGACTGGAAGCTTACAGGCAAATATGATACACAGAGATAAGTGAGCATTCATAGATTTTTTTGAAACCTAAATGGCATAACACACACAAAATGTTCCTGTAACACAGCGAAGTGAGTTCCTTCCCATTGCCTTTTGAATTACATAAAACTGGCAAGAGACATCCCCAGGACGTCTCTAACAAGGCCTCCTATGCAACAGCCTTCCTCAATGAGGCCCAGCCACTGACCCATCCCACCTGCCCTGTGCTCAGGGCAGGGGTGACCTGCTCAGTAAGTGATAACCTCAAATACCTTGCCGCCGTATTTCCTCAGAAGCATCTAAGATGAGGAGGAAAGGACGGCTTTGTGGCCCAGATAGAATCAGACTATCTGTGTTCTTTGGTAGAAGGCGGTGTTGAAGACATTAATGCCTTATTTCCAAAAAAGAGTCCATGTCAGCATTGCTTGAGAGTTGAATTGGCACTAGATTGAGGTAGAGCCTCATTTGGCAGGAGAGGAGTCAGGTTATTTGCCTGTTAGTGGGCAACGGAAAGACAACTAACACTGATTGGATGGAGAAAGCGGGGAGAACCAGGACTCTCCTTTCCCCTCTGCCCATTATCCTGATCCTGCTGTCCCAAAGGAATGTCTGATAAGTCATCTTCACGGCAGCCTGACTCAGGGCAGTGAGAGTCCATGAGGGATTCTAGGCGCCTTGTCTTTGAAGGGAGTGCGGGTAATCAAAGGAGAGTAAAAGTCCTTTCTGGAACATGTTCTTTCTTGTCAATAACCAAATAGAGAACTCTTCCCCCTTGATCACCCCTGGCCCAGCTGTTGCTACCCTGAAAAGACGTAGGCGCATCCAGAAGGAGGTCTTTTAATAAACACGGTTTAAATAAATCTCTGATGTTGTAATAAGCAGCCTGATGCAGAAATCCCCAGTTCTGATTTGTGGTGCTTACTACAATATTACAAAAGGTCTGTGGCTTTGGAAAGGTGATGTGATCCCATTAAGATGTCATGAACTAAGGAATTCTTTCCCCCATCTCTTCAGACATCCAGTTCTACAATTTTGCCTTGTTTTTTGTCTGATGTCCCTCACATCCAACCTGGCCCCCCACAATGTGCTTCTTTCCACTCAGATCACACCAATTGGCCACTGAACTCTATATCTAACTATTCACACGGAGATACAATCAAAAGTTCACTTTTGCATGCTTGATTTTACAATGTCAAGAGGAATTCTCAACCTAGTGATGGCTTGAGTACCTGAAATATTTTTGAAAAAGTGACTGGTAGGGAACTTACAAATTCTTCCCTTGTCTGCCATATCCATTCACTCACTTAAATTGTTTATAAGACAATAAAACATATAAAAGCAACATTTTCACCAGGCCAATCACCTCTCTCCAGCCTCATAATGATTAGCTTACATTCCTGTATCCAGATTTCCCTATAATTAATAATGTTGCATTTTTACATTCACCTCTTGATTTTACTCAGCTCCATCCTGGAACATTAAATTTGTCTTGGCTTAGCTATGCTAGTTTGCACTTGGCCCTTCCTGATTGTCAGGGTCCGGGCTTGTAAATTATGTCCAAGTTCCTCTATTGCTGTTCCTGGGCCTGGGTGGCATGCAAGGTCCTGATATCCGCATCAGCCTCAGCTCATGCTGCTCCACATTGCCTGACTCTTTATCTTCAGATCCATCCCTTGCTGTTAACTTTTCTATTTAATTCCTGAAACATCACCAAATAGACCAAGATATGCTTTCATTTGGTGCCTTCAGGGAAGATATGCAAAAGGCCCATACAATAAGGAAGGTCTAGGATCACCTTGCTGAACCCAAGACACTAGGGAGAGGTCAGTACACCACGTGTCTTTTTTTTTTTTTTTTTTTTTTTGTAAAACATGGGGTCTCATTATGTTGCCCAGCTTGAACTCAAACTCCTGAGCTCAACTGATCTTCCCATGTCAGCCTCTTGCTAGCTGGGACTAAAGGTGTGCACCACCATGCCTAGCTCCCAAATGTCTTTTGAGCCAAGGTTAGTTAGCTCCCTCCGTTCATTGCAATTACATTAACCTGTACCATGTTTTATGAAAATCCTTCATATGGTACCCGCAAGTAGTATGTATTTGTCATTCCCATAGATAGCCACTGCATTAGGGAAAGCTGTGTGAAAGAAGGTATTGACAGTTGGTACCTGCAGGTTAAGGGCAGATATTACAAGAGTACTTCACAACTGAAGAAATTTCAAGTGGTAGACAGCAAGGTGGCTTTGAGCAACCCTGTGGCCAATGTCCTCAACACTTGTTTTTACCATAGTGCAGAAGATCTTTCCCTGGGACTATATCTTATCATGTCCCTTGATTACAAATAATGGTGTAATGACATTATCTAACAATTTAGTGGCTGCTGTGACACTGATTTGGTGCTTAAGCTAATGAAATAATAGAACAAGCCCACATTTAGCAGCTTTTTTATATTAAAGACAAACGCTGAAAACCCAGGATACTCTCCTTAACATGTGTTTATAATGATTCCTAATTTAAACAAACAGGTCCTTAGCCCAAGATCTTTCCTATCATTTGGATTTAATTTTGAGGCAGTGGAGGGCAGTTAAATATATGCAGAGGGACCTATAAAAGAAATGGCAAAGTGGCTCACACCTGTAATCCCAACAGTTTGGGAGGCCACGGTGGGAGGATCACTTGAGCCCAGAAGTTCAAGATGAGCCTGGGCAACACAGCAAGACTCAGTCTCTACAAAAATAAAAAATTTTAATTAGCCATGCATGGTGGCATGCACCTATAGTCCCAGCTACTCAGGAGGCTGAGAGGAGAGGATTGCTTGAGCCCGGGAGGTCAAAGCTACAGTGAACCATAATCATGCCACTGCACTCCAGCCTGGGTGACACAGCAAGACCTTGTCTCAAAAAAAAAATAAAAATAAAAAATAAAAATAAAATTTAAAAAAAGAACGGAACAATTTAAAAATCTGTTTGGAGGTGTGCTTTGAACACAATTTAAAGAAGAATGGTCAAGGATTGGAGACAGTATTATCTGAGTCCTTTCTCAGGATGCTATGATAACAATCTGATGCATCTGGCCGGGTGCAGTGGCTCATGCCTGTAATACCAGCACTTTGGGAGGCTGAGGTCAGGAGATCAAGACCATCCTGGCTAACATGGTGAAACCCCGTCTCTACTAAAAATACAAAAAAATTAGCCAGGCGTGGTGGCAGGCACCTGTAGTCCCAGCTACTCAGGAGGCTGAGGCAGGAGAATGGCATGAACCCAGGAGGCAGAGCTTGCACTGAGCCGAGATCGCGCCACTGCACTCCAGCCTGGGTGACAGAGCGAGACTCCGTTTCAAAAAAAAAAAAAAAAATCTCATGCGTCATAAACAGAAATGTCTCCAGGAGCCAGGTAGGTGTTGCCACTGACTGAATGGACAGGGGGAGGAGTGGAGTCAGTGGAGATCCCTGAGCTTTGGTCTTAAAAGCAGAGGTGGCTACTACTTAAGAAGACATGACTGGCAGGTGTCATTGATCACACCTGTAATCCCAGTACTTTGGGAGGCCAAGGCGGGCAGATTGCTTGAGCCCAGGGGTTTGAGACCAGCCTGTGCAACATGGCAAAACTCCATATCTACAAAAAAAAATTACAAGAAGTAGTTGGGTGCCACCGCACTACATGCCTGTAGTCCCAGCTACTAGGGAGGCTGAGGTGGGAAGATCACTTGAGCCTGGGAGGTGGAGGTTGCAGTAAACTGACATTGCACCACTGCACTCCAGCCTGGGCAGCAAAGTAGAACTCTGTCTCAAAAAAAAAAAAGACACGACTTAAGAAGAAGTAACTGCTATTCAGCTTTAGTTGATCATCACATTGAGCTAATGGTGACCTAATATGGCCACATTTGTAGCTTTTTTAAGGCAAGTCAGGAATCCAAATTGTGTGTGTGTGGTGGGGGGGGGGTTTCTGTGAGATAGAGTCTCTCTCTGTCCCCCAGGCTGGAGTGCAGTGGCGCAATCTCGGCTCACCGCAAGCTCCGCCTCCCGGGTTCACGCCATTCTCCCGCCTTGGCCTCCCGAGTAGTTGGGACTACAGGTGCCCACCACCATGCTCGGCTATTTTTCTGTATTTTTAGTAGAGATAGGGTTTCACCTGTTAGCCAGGATGGTCTAGATCTCCTGACCTTGTGATCCGCCCACCTTGGCCTCCCAAAGTGCTGGGATTACAAGTGTGAGCCACCACGCCCGGCCAGGAACCCAAATTTTTTATGTGAAAATCTCCATTTGGAAAGGTTGCCACCACATCCAAAAATTATTTTTAAAAAACAAGCAAAGAAACAAAAAACATTACATAGGCCATCAAAATAGGTCTTGAGCCAGATATACCTGCTGTGACTATAATATGTGAGTTTAGCCTCATGTAATAAACACTTGAGTACAGCTCATTCTACCCATTGAGACTATATGCATCACAGAGAGACTACACTACACCTAAGTCCTGTTTACATCCTCATCACCTATAAAACTGCATCCCATACAACATATATTTTCAAACTTGCAGCCAGGCATGGTGGCTCACACCTGTAATCCCAGCACTTTGAGAGACTAAGGCAGGAGGATCACTCAAGGCCAGAAGTTTCAGACACACCTGGCAACAAAGCAAGACCCCATCTTTATGAAAAATTAAAAAATTTTCCTGGCATGGAAGCATGTTCCTATAGTTCCAGCTACTCAGGAGGCTGAGGCAGGAGGATCACTTGTGCCCAGGAGGTTGAGGCTGCAGTGAGCTATGTTTGTGCCACTGTACTCCAGCCTGGGCAACAGGCTGAGACCCTGTCTCTAATAAATAAATGAATGAATGAACAAATAAATAAATGAATGAATTAAAACTTGCTTAATAATTTAAGGAATTAAGGAATTCCACAGAATGAGATGGCTAAGTCCTATTAGCTCTACCTTCAGTCCTGTTCAAGTCAATATTTGTGTCCATATTCATATAAGGGCATTAACAATAACGTTGCATTTTCAGATGACAAGAATGTAAAAAGATAGTGCAAATATGTGAATTAATTTTGTTGGAAGATTACATACAGTTCAAGGGTCTAATTCCAATGTTTCTCACCTAGAATTTGACCCAGTGATTTAACACCTCTAACAACTCACGCCTTCCCTACCTTCGATACACTTCCCCATCTCTGTGCATTTTCCCATGCCAATCCTTTTGCATGCACTGTCCATCCCTTCCCAAATGACCCAACAAACCCTTGCTCACCCTCACGACCCTGCTCAGGTGGAGCCTCCTTGTAGAAACCTTCCTAGACCCAATGGGCAAAGTAACTTCCTCCATCTCCGTGCTCCCAAAAAGCAATGTTCATGTAAGTGTTATTGCTTCTATCACATATTTAGTTTCTCTGCTTCTCCATAAGCTACTTAAGGACCAAGACTACGTTTCATGTATCTTAACATACCCTGTGACTAACACAGTTTCAGGAGTAGA
Organism: Macaca nemestrina; assembly: GCF_043159975.1. Lineage (NCBI taxonomy): Eukaryota > Metazoa > Chordata > Mammalia > Primates > Cercopithecidae > Macaca > Macaca nemestrina. Next base: position 87,543,808 of record NC_092131.1, on the reverse strand, counting down.
GTGCGCAGTACATAAATGCCTCATTTATAAAGATTAAATTCCCACTTTACATAGTGAAATACAAGCACTAGGAATGTAAATGACAGTTGTGTAGAAAGAAGCACAAATGTGAATGAATGCAAGGTTTTGGAAACCTAGGTTGGAGTTGTTTATACATTAGATATTCCTTCTTTTTTTCTAATCAAGAACAAACTTTGTTTAACTTTGTACCCTATTAACAGAAGTTTAAAAAAAAAAAAAAAAAAAGGTTTTACTAAACCCTCAGCTGTTGTCCCTCCTTCCCAGCTGGGGCTGTGACTGGAGCCCTTTTCCACAGCCTTGCTGCATCTTCTCCTTAGTACCTGCTCCACCTGCCAGGAAGTAGCTAGTTTCCATGTCTCTGTGCTCCAGTTTATGGGCTCCTCCCAGGTCTGACCATCAGCAGCCTCCTCCTCATCTTCCTTCACACATAAGTCCTCAGGAAAAGGTATGCTGGTCTCTGGTTCTGAAGCCACCATACCCTTATCTGGCTTGCTATCTTGTAGCAGCTTCACGGTTCATAGCTGCATGTTCAGAAGCTCCTACTGGGCTCCAGCCAAAGTAGTCACACACTCAAAAAGGGGGTCCAGTTGGGCCATCAGATTGTCCAGGTGCTGCTCTGTCTGGATCAGCTGTTGCTCCAGCTGCAATGGTTGCTTCCTGCCTGTCTCCTCTTGGAGAACTGCAGCTTCATCTTTTCCCTGTTGTGGAAGAAGAAAAGGGCAATACTGCAGCGAAATTATTCTGCTCCATCACCTCAGTCTCCAAAGCCAGTAAGAAGAGGGGTATCATTTAAGATACAGAAAGCTATTGGGTTTTTACCTCAGAGAATCACAATTACTTCTAGTCTAGTTCCTCACCCAGCACATGAAGCAATATGTCAACGTCTCCCACACATGGTCACTCAGTCTGCTGAAACACCTCCAGGAATGAGCAGCTCTCTCCAGTTTGATTGAGCTGTCATTGTTAGACAGTTCATACACAAAGCCAAAATTTGTCTTTCATGTATCTTCTTTCCATAGTGCTGATTAGAGCCTTCCAAAATAATGACTCTTCAATGTGATAGTTCCTCAGGAATTTAAAGACAATGGGCATACCCTTGCCCCCTTTCCTGAGTTTTTTCTGGTTTAATATCTTCGATCTTTTCAGTCAGGGCTCATTTTGCATAGTTTTCTCTGGTTGCTTTACTGAAATGGGTATGATGTGACAATGGGTATGCCTAAGTGTCTCTCATAAGCGCTGCTGCTAAGAAATGTCTTCTTCCAGGCTGTACTCAGGCCCAATGATAGAATTTACTAAACTATCCTTGTTAAATTTCATTATTAAATTCAGTCACTCATCCTAGCCTGTCATGTCTACCTGGGATCATTACTAGCTATCTCTGGTAGTTTCACACATCAAAATTGGTTCAATTGGTTCTATTTTCTAATGCAAATAAATAATAGGGTCAGGGCTGAAGATACTGTCCTGGAAGGTGTTACTTTCCAAATGTACCATCAACTCATATTTAAGGGCTTCCTTCCCTAGGAGACCACGATACCACTTGATGTCTTGAACTCTAGAAACACCATGGTTGCAGCAATCAACCCCTTGTGCCACCATTGGCCCCACTTTAGCAGTATGAACACTAGCTGGGTGTCCAGCTCCACCAGTTGCTGCTCTGGATGACCTCAAGCATGGCTACTCTTTATTAGATTGTAGGAAAATTAAATGTGATGATCATTATTCATTTACGGTTTACCACGTGCCTTTCACATCCCTGACCTCGCTGAATCCTTAAAATTACTCTATAATGTTGGAGGCCAATCAACTATTATCTTCATTTCACAGACAGTGGAAACTGTATCTTGCTCTCAGTACTATGGCACCGCCATGAGAGATGCAGACCCCCCGCCATCCTTGCATCTGAAACACTTATACAGCACAAAAGCCACAATGGCTGAGGTGTACAGCATTCCCAAAAGCAGCACCCTGGCCCTGGCCCCCTCATGCTGGTCCTTGAGCAGCAGTTGCCAGCATTCTGTGGCCCCAGGGCCCACATGGGTTGGGTTCCCTGTGGAAGGAGGACAAAGTAGATATTCATTCTTTTACAGATTTTACATAAAGATCTGTGTGGTTTTTTTTTAGGCTTATGTTAGTTGACATGGAATGGAGGCATTAATCACGTCACGACTAAAATCTACAGAAGGTAAATCCAAATGCACATGGAGCAGTGGAATCACTTCAGGAGGAACTGAACAGACTGCTTTAACCCACTGCAGAATTTTGAACAGCAAGAAATCCAAAGACTCAAGTTTCCAGCATAGAGGTGTGATGAGATGGAGAATGTTTATATGAAGAGAGAAACAGGGGTGTTGCTAAAAACAAAAAAGAAGCTGGATTCCTCCTTGAAATGGCCCTCCCTTGCTCTATTTCTTTTGGGTTTTAGGCCCCCCTTTATATAACATGGCTCTTTGGCGTGCTGGAGCAGGAATAAAAAGAAGAAAGAGGGCAGGCATGGTGGCTCACTTTAGGAGGCCGAGGCAGGTGGATTGCCTGAGGTCAGGAGTTCGAGACCAGCCTGGCCAGTATAGAAAAACTCCATCTCCACTAAAAATACAAAAATAAAAATAAAAATTCCTGGCTACAGTGGCGCACGCCTGTAAACCCAGCTACTCGGGAGGCTGAGGCAGGAGAATCGCTTGAACCCAGGAGGCAGAGGTTGCAGTGAGCCGAGATCATGCCATTGCACTACAGCCTGGGCAACAAGAGCAAAACTCTGTCTCAAAAAAAAAAAAAAAAAAAAAAGAAGAAGAAGAAGAAAGAGGGAGAGGAAGTTGAACTTGCTTGTAGAAGATTTCATAGATGTCTGATGCCCATAGTACTATCAGAGCTTGAATAAAAACATCTCTACCAAATTCACAATGGAAATTTGAAATTTGGACAAGATTTGTACAAGAAAAAAAAAATACCACTTCCCATAACACGGTCTCCTCCTCTCCTAGCTTTAGCCCTTAACACAGAGCGTGGCACACCTAACATGGTCAGTAAAGAATTCCACCAACTCAAGAATGAAAAATAAACTCCATATCATAGATAAATGTCTTTTCCTTCCTCTTTATCTTCTCTTTCTTCATTCCTTTCTTCTCACATTTTTTCTTCATTTTCTGCATAATAGCAGGTCTCCTAGGCTAGGTGGCTGTGCTGGCCATTCCCCGTGATTCTCAAAAACACGGACAGATCCTTCTGGAAAGTTCTGTCTTGAATTAGTCCCTGTTGCAGGCCAGTACATTAGAAATGGTATTTCTAGAAGGCTTGGAGAAGTAGATGATAAGCCTGAGTTTCCTTCTTGGGATTCCTCTCCTGAGTCTGAACTGGAAACCATTGACCCAGTTGTTAGACAATGGAGGCCCCTAACACAGAGCATTTTAATGGGATAATTTTTAGATTTTCTTGAGAAACATTAACTGAGAATAGAAAGACTTCTACATTCTCTCACTGCCATGGCCATTCTGGTCCCCATTTCAGGGTCTCAGTTCCTCAGGAGAGATATACGAGACTCCCAGTGAGTGTCCAGTCCTTGGATTTTCCTCTAATACTTTATCCATGTGTTAAGAGTTCACATTGCACCTCTAAAGAAGCTCCTGTGTGACCAGGACTCATCTTCTGAGGATATCAGCGATCCTTTCATGCCATCCCATGCCAAGACTAACATTGCTCTGTGGTGATCCCCCATCCTGTATCTGTAGGAAGCCATGCTGGGTCTGCCCCAGCCAGAGTTTTAAAAATCTAAAATCCCTCCAGAACCTCCTTGCTTTTTTCAACATAGATTTTTGCCAAAGGAGATCAGATCCAATTGGCAGATCCCTGCTCCACAGCAGAATACTTTGTAATTGGATTAGTCTCAATAGCAGCAGTAGTTCTGGCCTTGAATATGAATTAATCAGCCAAGTCACAACACAAGGAAGCCGACTGCACCAGAAAACACTGTACAATCCGTGAGTTTCTTCATGGTTGAGACTCAGATGAATCATCATGTTGATCTGACTCATGCCTCTCCCTGCCCAGCCAAGAGACTGAGGCTTTGCCTGGGATCTGCCTCTTTCCCACTCAAGAGTCAAATGAGCTCCCAAAGAGAAAGAAAAAAAAATGTGATTGATTCTGATTTGCACCCCAGTATTTTTTAAATTAATCATAACGAATCAAATATTTACATTAGAAGAGATCTTGTGTTGTGAAAAAAAGGAAAGAATAAAAGAAGGGAGGAAGAAAAGAAGTGGGAGGGTGGGAGAGAAAGGAAACAATAGAATAAGGCCAGGCGCAGTGGCTTATGCCTATAATCCCAGCACTTTGGGAGGCCAAGGACAGAGGATTGCTCAAGCTCAGGAGGTCAAGACTAGCCTGGGCAACATGAAAAGATTCCATCTCTAGAAAAAAATAAAAAATTAGCCAGGCACAGTGGCATACATCTGTGGTCCAGCTACTCAGGAGGCTGACGTAGGAGAATCGCTTGAACCTAGGATGTGTGGCTGCAGTGAGCCATGTTCTCACCACTGCCCTCCAGCCTGGGTGACAGAATGTCACCTGTCTTAAAAGAAAACAATAGACTAGGGAAAAAAAAAAAGAAAGAAAAGAAAGCAGTAAGTGACATAAGACCAAGAGGAAAAAAGCAAACTTGAGCATCATCTGTCCTCGAAGTGGCCTACTGAGGGAAAAGGGTGGACACTGAGCTTCACAGCCCACAACAAATCAGGCAGGGTCACTTCTGCAAACACTGATAACCTACTAAAACCCAAGCACAGAATAAGACAGACACTGAGATTCAGAGATAAAGTCAAGATGGCTCCTACTGCTGCAGGGAAACTAGAATGACTCAGAATCCCAGACAGGTCATGTTTGAAGAAGCCATTCATACACTACCAGTGAGGTGAAAGTTGCATTCCTTTCTCCCTTCTCTCCTTCTCTTATCCTGGAGCGCAAACATTGTGTGGAGCACAAACGTTGTGTGAAGCCCCTACATAGGCCTTTGGAGTTGAACTACTATGAAGGCATGTGAGATCTGGTGATTCCCTTGGACAAATTTCCTACAAGGAATCATTTCACAAAGGTTTATGGGCGGCAAATGCCCATAATTTGGATGGTGGCTTTTGGAGCCATGACATGATCTCACCTATATGAATAGAATTCTGAGGACAAGAAGCTGAGAGATTTACTCAGGAGCTCTAACTAGCTGACAGTAGAACTTTGGCAGATCTTCCAATACACACATCTAGTATGGCCCAATCTTCAGAATTATCTTTGCATTTGGGCAAGAAGAGGCCCATCGCCAGCACCCTGGCATTTGGGCAAGATTAGCACAAAAAATGAGGGATAACTTCAGGAGTAAGAACCTTTGAGACTGCCTGGGTTGTGGACTTGTTAATAATCTGGAGAGATATCATCAACAGGTATCAATTTAATGGTTCCACTCCTCAGATATCTCTAGGGCAGAATCCTCAGCCCAGAGCACACACAGGATCACTAATATGAATGTGAGCATTCTCACTGGAAGGGTAGAGGTCACTGTGGTGACCCTTTTGAGCACCCAGGAAAGATTCCTAGGTAAAAGGAGGACTGAGGAAAAGCTAGAAAAGAGGCAAGTGTCAGCCTAGGACGTGTCAGTGGGCCCTGCATTCATCTACAGGAAAGGCGGTTCCGCATGGAAGAGGCAGAGCAGCCCTTCTCCCCTTGTCCACCCATGTCTTCTCACCCCGCCTCACCCCGAGATGAGGAGCCCTGAGAGAGCTGGCAGGCTGCGGTCGGTGAGGACTGCAGATTTGAGGAAGAAGTCGAATAAGGGAGAGGACCACAGAAGGGCAGTCCAATTAGGGTGCTGGGACCTGAGATCCCTGGACCACCTGTGGTAGGGCCTGATGACCCAGGAGTCTAGCCCTCCAGATGAACTGGCTGGTTCCACATACAAGTCAAGTGGATATGCTGGGAGAACATCCTAAACCTGTAACAGAAATTAGGGGGGCAGGAACCCACAGAAATCACACACTGGGTGAGCTCAAGTGTTTGGAGACTGAGGTAGCAGTTGTGCACTGTCAGATTCCGAAAGTAGATATGGCCTTGCATATGCCATTTATCCTTCTGATGCTCTGGTGAATGAAGGAGTTGATGGCCTGCAGACTCTGGAGACATTACCCTGTGTTACATTATCACGTCACAAGAGTGGCTGAACCCACCTGAGATTCTGCACCTCAGGTAGTCACGACAGCATCTGTAGAAGTCCTAGGCCTGGGGGAAACAGTGTGATCTAGCAGCAGACTCAGGAGGGTCCCCGTCAGAACCAAGTTTTCTGTGAAGCGAGTTTCAGTCCTTTTCCCTGAAGTACCTAGCACGTAGGTGTTCTCAGTAAGTGTTATGTTAGCTTACTAAGAAGACTGGTCTCATTTGAAGAGAAATTAACAAATGTAAAAAAATAAAAATAAACCTATTAACTAGGTTTTTTATCAAACTATTAACTATTCAATAATTATTTAACTATTAATTTCTGTTGTCTAAAGTCTCTTAAATATGATTTTTCTCTTCTCTTCCTTCCGTTACTGCAGTCTCCCTTTTTCACACAGGGAAACAACCCAATACTCAGAGTTCTCCGCGGAGGAATGCAAAGAACACAGGAAGTCAGTATTCCCAGAAACAGTCTCTGCCAGTCAATGGCGCGCTCACACCCAACTCCATCCCGCCCCCGTCCCGCCCCACCCTCTTGATTTCTGGCGCCGGTGACCAGGCCCGACGCAGCCTCCAGCCCAAACACGGTTTCCGCCTCAAGGATATTTATATAACCATTGCTTATTGGCTGCTGGCAAACACTCGCTCTTCTGGTTGGCTGAAACTGTCGGGGGACGTTCTGCGAAGGCGGCTCCTTGCGGCGTTGTGACTGAGGGTCACAGGAACCTACATTTCCGTTTCCGGTTCGCCTCCGGAGCCATGGCGGGGGCACTGAAGTCTCTACTGATATTAGGAAGATGGTGCCCCGGCCTTGGAGTAGCTCCCCAGGCCCGGGTGAGTACCTACATTGCCGGCTCACGGAGAGACTGGATCTGCAGAGACATCTCCGCGCGGAGGAGGAGCGCTTCTGGCAGCCCCCGCCCTAGCGAGCGCCAGCAACTTTCCTTTCTGCCAGAAAATCAACCTTTCTTTCTCTGCCTGCAGTCGTTCGCCGCAGTAGTACCTGGAGTGACACAGATAGATAACAAGTCCGATTTCCTGCAGAAGAGGCCTCATCGCCAGCACCCTGGCATCCTAAACCTACCGCACGTGCGGCTGCCACAGGCACTGGCTGACGGTGCCCAGTTACTGCTACTTGGTGAGTAACGGCTGGAAAGGGAGAAGAAACGGGACTGGACCTGCATGCAAGTGATTCCGCTTTTCATCTTTGGCCCATAGAGAATGCTGGGCCCACTATGGAGAATCAGGTGCAAACACTGACCAGTTATCTCTGGAGCAGACATTTGCCTGTGGAGCCAGAGGAGTTGCAAAGACGGGCTAGGCATTTTGAGAAGAAATTTCTGGAAAACCCAGGTAGGACTTAAGAATAATTAAAAAGTAGGCCAGATTGAAATATCGGTTAGAAATGAAGAGTAAGAAATAATTTTACAGTCTCTCGAACAGGTACTGAAGTCTCTTATTTGACTTTCTAACCAGAGCAGCAGTTGTAACAATGATGCCTTATTAAAAGAAGGTAGATTATTCTAGAGATTGCTTAGGTAAAGGTTAGAATGTCCCAGTATACTGTTTTTTGTTTGTTTTGTTTTTTGTTTTTGCTTTGAGACAGAGTCTTGCTCTGTCGCCCAGGCTGAAGTGCAATGGCTCGATCTCGGCTCACTGCAACCTCCACCTCCTGGGTTTAAGTGATTCTCCTGCCTCAGCCTCTTCACTAGCTGGGATTACAGGCGTGCACCACCACACCCGGCTAACTTTTGTATTTTTAGTAGAGACAGGGTATCGTCATGGTGGCCAGGCTAGTCTTGAACTCCTGACCTCAGGTGATCCACCCACCTCGGCCTCCCAAAGTGCTGGGATTACAGGCGTGAACCAACGTGCCTGGCCACCAATATACTGTTAAAATCTAGATACTTGTTTTTTTCCTGCAAGTCCACTGGATTAGGACCTTCTAAGTTTTTATTCAGGTAAAATAAAGTCCCTGGATGACCTCTACCCAGTACTGAAATCCTCTTCTGGGATAAGAGGATAAATATAATTCATCAAGTTAGTTTCATGATTGTGAGCTCCTTAACATTACCATTTATTCATCTTGCATTCCCTGCACACCTTATAGTACCTGGCTCATAGTAGGTGATCAGTAGATACTTGCTCAATAGTACTGAACTGAACAGTCATGAGACCTAGATTTTCAAATTTCTTTCCTCTCCATAGGAAAAGTGGAGATCATCAAAACCTTAAATTTTGGAGAAGTGAAGAAATCCAAAAAATAGTGCCCTTTAATTTTTTTTTTTTTTTTTTTTTTTTTTTTTTGAGACAGTCTTGCTCTGTTGCCCAGGCTATATAGTGCAGTGGCACGATCTCAGCTCAACACAACCTCTGCCTCCTGGTTTCAAGTGATTCTCCTGCTTCAGCTTCCTAAATAGCTGGGACTACAGGTGCACGCCACCACGCCTGGCTAATTTTTGTATTTTTAGTAGAGAGAGGGTTTCACCATGTTGGTCAGGCTGTTCTATTCTTGAACTCCTGACCTTGTGATCCACCTGCCTCAGCCTCCCAAAGTGCTGGGCTTACAGGTGTGAGCCACCACGCCCAGCTTACCCTTTAAATTTTTATCACACTTTCCTTTAATGCAAAACAAACCTGTGGAACAGGATTGATTAAGCTGAATAAATCATTCTTAGAAGCAAAATGCTATTTGAAACAATCTGTTAGTGGTAGTAGTTACTGTTAATTCTTGCCTGAAACTTTTCTCTAGGTTTGTTGTCTCTCTTGAGCTTTAAGACTTTCTTAGGTGGAGTCAGGGAGGACTGGGTGGGCAGTATATTCCGATATTGGATCTGAGCCCTGTTCTCCCTAGGTCCTGACTTCCAGTCCTTGTTCTCACCACAGACTTATGTCAGACAGAGGAGAAACTTCGTGGAGCAGTGCTACATGCACTACGTAAAACTACCTACCATTGGCAGGAGCTGAGGTAAGGGGGCCTAGAAGAGGTGCACAAGAAAGAAAAGGCAGAGAGAGTTGGGGGAGTACAATTACACAATCAATTTAGTATTTTTTTTTACATCACCTGACCTTAAAAGGATCAATTTAGTATTTGAAAAAGTTAAAGTTCAAAGTTTCGAACCCTGAAGTTTGAAAATTTAGTGTTTGTAAGGTTCCCCAGGACCCTTTTGTATTGGGGAGTGAAAGGCCTGAGCTGGAAGAGCCTTTTCCAAGATGTCATTTTCTAAATCTAGAAGGTAACTATGGGATTAAGGTTATTTACTAGTATGTATGACTCTCTGATTTTAATGGCAGCTACACTGAGGGACTGAGCCTGGTGTATATGGCAGCAAGACTGGATGGTGGCTTTGCAGCAGTCTCCAGAGCATTCCATGAGGTGAAAGTCCCTTAACTTCCAACCTGAACTTTTTGACCATCAGTTCCCTATTCATAAAGTAGTTTTCTAGGATGGGGATTCTTGGGACATTGCATATGCATTTTTTTTTAAAGAGGATCTCCGCTGGGCATGCTGGGCTCCTGCCTGCAGTCACAGCTGTTTGGGAGGCTGAGGCAGGAGGATTGTTTGAGCCAGTTTGAGGCTGCAGTGAGCTGTGATCTCCACTGTACTCCAGCCTGGTGACAGAGTGAGACCTCATCTCTTAAAAAAATACAAAATAAAGAAGTTCTCTTTATCCTGTGAAAGCTTTCTGTGACCCAAGAAAGGTTTAGAATCACTGTTTTAAGAGATTCTTATCCCATAAGGTATTTATATTGAATCTCAAAAGGCATTCACATCTCACATCCTCTGTGATAGGCTCCTAATTCATATTTATCAAGGTCCTAAATAAGTATCTAATTACTCTGCTGTGGGATGTTGTATATTTCTTCAGATCCGGGCTCGAAATCCAGCATTTCAGCCACAAACTTTGATGGACTTTGGCTCGGGTACTGGTTCTGTCACCTGGTGAGTAACTTTTTTCAGCCCTGTCTTGGTCAATTTTAGCTCTAGAAAGCCATACTTACACCACTCAAAAATTAAGAGACTGGAAAACCAGAGGGAGAATAGGCAAGTTGGGAATCTATAATGTTTCTTCCATCAGATTGGGCAAGGCAGAAGAAGGTATATGGATTGGGGCCAGAACTTAAAGAAATGTCAAGTGAAAAAAAGGCGCATGTTTAGAAAAATTAAAAAGAAAAGGAATTATCAATCAAAGTTTTTTTGCCTACAAATAGTATTTTGAGTCTACCTTTATTTTTCTCTTTTTGGAGATGGTGTCTCGCTCTGTCACCCAGGCTGGAGTGCAGTGACACGATCTCGGCTCACTGCAGCCTCCACTCCCGGGTTCAAGTGATTCTCCTGCCTCCGCCTCCCAAAGTGCTGGGATTACAAGCATGAGCCCCTGCACCCAGCTGAGTCTACCTTTTTTTAAAAAGAATTGTAAATAAAACAAGAAAATAACACTATTAGTTATTTTATTACTAACTATACAACTATTTTAACATAACACTCTCTTTTCCCAGGGGTGGAGTTGGGTGTAAATGGGTCTCTTGTAGAGATGACTCTTGGTCATGGGAATTGGTGATTTATAATAATTTTGCCATCTTAGGGCTGCTAACAGTATTTGGGGCCAGAGCCTACGTGAATATATGTGTGTGGACAAATCACCTGCCATGTTGGCTTTGGCAGAAAAACTACTGAAAGGTGAGTACAAGAGCATTTCCAAAGTTGAAGGAGTTAAGAAAGCAAAGGGGTACTAGTAAAAGTGTTTTACTGGGAAGTAGAGAAGAGGGTAAAAATTAAGATGAATCTGGTTTACTTTTAAAGTTATGGTCAAGCAAAGGGTGGTATTAGAGGTTTCTGCTGGACTGAGGATGGGTTGGGTAAGATTCAAAGGACAAGAGGCCTAATATTCTCCCTGCCGTTTTTTTTTGTTTTGTTTTGTTTTTGTTTTTAATTAGAACCTGTTACCCAGGCTGGTCTCAAACTCCTGGCCTCAAGCCATCCTCCCACTTCATCCTCTGGGGTAGCTGGGATTACAGGCATGCACCACCATATCTGGCTCATCCCTGCCCTTTTTGATAGACACTTTCCCTATTCTTGGGGCCATGTTTCTTATCTGGATATCTCTTCAGTTTATACCTAACTTCCTACACACTCAAAGTTGCCTCTTCTTTTCTCCACAGGTGGTTCAGAATCTGAGGAGCCTTATATTCCAGGTGTCTTTTTCAGACAGTTTCTACCTGTATCACCCAAGGCAAGTGGCAATGTTTAGAATATTCTAAATGTGGAATGTGGCAGATGGAAAACTATGGCTTGAGCTTTGCAGCCCAGCACTGAGTGTCAGAAGATAAAAGAAATTTATCAGCTAGGACTTTATTATATTCTTGGGATGCAGAGATGTTGAGTGTGTCATGTTCTTTGTCTTGGTCCTCAGGTGCAGTTTGATGTAGTAGTATCAGCCTTTTCCTTAAGTGAACTGCCCAGCAGGGCTGACCGCACTGAGGTGGTTCAAACCTTATGGCGTAAGACAGGTCATTTCCTGGTGAGTTAAAATTCCTTGTTCTCCTTAAGTCTTAAAGCAGCTTCATGGATTTCATGCCTTTGCTTCTCTCGTTGTCTTCATTCTTCACCATTTTTCTCCTTTATGGGTTTCTTTATCCCTCTTTGAGGGTCTCCATCCTGATATATAATGCGTATTTCTTTTTAGGACCCCTTTTCCATCTATAATGCTTTTACAGAGCTACTGACATTTACACTTTCATGTAATTTAAGTCTTCATATTTTTCCCTTTTTTGAATAGGTACTGGTGGAGAATGGAACAAAAGCTGGGCACAGACTTCTCATGGAAGCCAGGGATCTGGTCCTTAAGGTAAGGCTTCTTCCCTCACTCCGCCATGCATATGTCACTAATTACTGTTATTCTCTTGAAGACTAAAGAGACTGTCATATATTGACAAGGGTGACTCTCAGGAAACTGGGCATATAAAGTCATTATGAATCAGAGCAGTGGTTGGCAAATGAGAGCCTGTGGATCAAATCTGACCTGCCACCTGTTTTTATAAGCCATGCTTATTTGTGCCTCTGTTGTCTGTGACTGCTTTCACACTACAAACAGCAGAGTTGAGTAGTTGGGACAGAGATAGATTTTGCCTACTGTCTGGCCTTTTAAAAGAAAGTTTGCGGACTCCTAGTCTAGGGCATTGCTGAGCTGAGAACCTTGTCACTGGGGGAGAGTATGAGCCAGTGTATAATCATAAATTTCATTGTCCTGGAGTGGGATTTTTTTGAGAGTGGAGGTTGCTGACAAGGGAGAGCACCGTACTTTGTGCCAAGTTCTTGCCTTTCTCCTGCAGCAAAGAGAAAGTTCTTTGTTTGGAGTATTAAAGATGCAGCCAGCTTAACTCAAAGGACGTAGTTAATCGTTATTAGAATTGAATGTTAAAGGAGTCCTCAGTTTACTGACTGCAGAGATTGAGTTATGAAAATAGACACCTGGCCCAGCTTTATTTCTTTTATTTCCTTTGATTTCAGGGAAAAGAGAAGTCACCTTTGGACCCTCGACCTAGTTTTGTCTTTGCCCCGGTAAGTATTACTTCTACCTGTCCCACCACACAGATCTGAACTCAGGTGTGGCCAGGAAAAGTAAGATGGTAAAGCTAAGCCACTCTCCACTACTTTGTGTTCCTATCCAGTTCCTACCTAATGATTCTCCTGGCTCTTCCTACCCACTGTTCCTGTCCTCCATTCTCCCTGGCCCCTTTTGACTCTATTATTCTTAGTTTTTAAGTTTTGTGATTGATGGCTCTTTTGTCTTACCTCACTTTTTTATGTGTTCACAGTGTCCCCATGAACTCCCTTGTCCCCAGTTGACAACCTCTAGGCCACTGGCGTGTAGCTTCTCACAGGCGTACCATCCCATCCCCTTCCGCTGGGTAGGTACCTGGGGATATTGCAGCAGGAAGCAAACATCTTGGAAAAAACAGGAAGAAAAAGAGTCAGAGTTAGGAGGCGTTGGATAATTCACAGAATAGCCTAGAGACTTTAGGGCCTACATGTATATGATTTACACATTGTAAAAAAGGACTGCAGGAATGGGGAAGAAGGGGCTTGACAAACTTTTTTCCCATATGTTTTTCTTCTAAACAGTCTCTATGTTCCTTATCTTAGAACAAGAAACCAAAGGAAGAAAAGTTCTCTATGGTGATCCTTGCTCGGGGGTCTCCAGAGGAGGCTAATCGCTGGCCCCGTATCACTCAGCCTGTCCTTAGACGACCTCGCCATGTGCATTGTCACTTGTGCTGTCCAGATGGGCATATGCAGCATGCTGTGATCACAGCCCGCCGGCATGGCAGGTATAGGGGGTGTGACCAAAATTAGTGGGATGTGGTGAGAACCTGCAGCCCACATTAACGTCTCATTTCCATAGGGATTTGTATCGTTGTGCCCGTGTCAGCTCCTGGGGAGATCTTTTACCTGTGCTTACTCCGTCTGCGTTTCCTCCATCCACTGCTCAAGATCCCTCTGAGAGTTGACAAGGATGTCTAACAAGTATTTTCTTCTATCATGCCTGCCAGGGCTGACACTACCTGGTATCCAGGAAGGGACTGCTGGTATCCCCATATGTCTGTGTTTGTTTGAGATTTTTAATAATAAATAATAAATTTTTAAAGAATGGAAGTGGATTTTGTGATTCTTAAAAAGTGTAGAAGCTGGGCACAGTGGCATGTGCCTGCATTTCCAGTCACTCAGGAAGCTGAGGCAAGAGGATCATTTGAGCCCAGGTGTTAAGGCTGCAGTGAACTGTGATTGTACCACTGCACTCCAGCCTAGGTGACAGAGCAAGACCTCCTCTCTTTAAAAAAAAAAAAAAAAAAAAAAGTAAAAGGTATAGTTAATTATCCTGGTCTATCCTGTAATGAAGAGCTTCCTCAGATTTTTTATGCCAAGCTTCCCACACAAATCTCAAGCTCGCCTTCTCCTATTGTGGCAGTTCAGATCTCCATAAGCTCTTCGCTGTAATGATGAATGTGTAAGCTGATCATTAAAGCAGAAGTAGAAAAACCAGATTTCTATAAGCCCTTTGCTGTAATGATAAATGTACAAGTTAAACATAAAAGCAGAAGCAAGAAAAATGTATAATGAATTGGGGGAACCTGGTGCCTGAGTATGAAGGCTGGAATACAAAAAAAAGCAAGCCCCTTAAAGCCCCACCTGTACTTTCTCTACCTCAGATCTAGTTGAGTGATAAAGCATTCCTGCACATACAACCCATACCAGGACCAACTTAAGATGAAGAAATATCTGCAAGTACTCACTATGGTGGGATCAGCTGCAAAGCGAAATGAACTGCCCCATGGTCGTGTTGATGGTTTTCTAGATACTGCCAACATGTTTGCTCTTTCTGATGCTGATGAATTTCAAACGCGAACAGACACCCTTGATGTGGGTTTGCTAAGAACATAGAAGAATAGGAAGAAAAGTTGCCAGGTTCAGACATCCCAGGGAAAAAGAAGCATAAACAGCTTTAGCATTCAATGACTGACGATAATGCTGCAATAATGGGAATGGTTTTATTTCTAAATCAAATCATTTATTGCTTTGTTTCTAAAAAAAAAAAACAAAAACAAAAACTTTTATCTGCAGACCCCTAGTTTAGATTAATTAGGAAACATTCCCGCAGGTAGTCACAGAGCTTGAATTGTATGTAAAAGCTAAAGAAAAACTTGTAACTTTGAGTTAGTCTGGTGTGCTACTCCGACCTCCCTGTAATCAGTTGCAGAAATAAACTCCCTTCTTTCCCAGTCTGTCCGTATCTCATTATTGGATCGCAAGAACAAGCAGCGGGACCAGTAACACTGTAAAAATCATCCAGTAACACTACAAGAATACTGCTTCTACCAGAGGCCAGGACTTCCCTAGGAAGATAATCTGGAGTAGCTAGGAAAGCTGCCTCCAGAGCTCTGAGAACTGGCTCAGCAGGTCTCAGGGTTGTTATGTGGGCCACCTGAATAGAGGAATCAGCAGCTGCCTGGCCTCTTTCACTACCGCCTTCCCTTCTGTCTTTCCCAGGGTCCCTCAACTACCCTAGAGTATGTGTGGGAAATGCCCCATACATTTCCATCAAGAGTGATTCCCATCAGAACTGAATCTTCTACCCCCACCCCTCTATATCCAGGTAGAATCCTCCCGTTTATTCAGTTAATTTCTGTTTTCCCCTAGGCCTTGCTGTTTCAGGGCTAGAGCAGCTTGTTGTCTTAAAACTTAAATGTCTTTTTTTCCAGTTCTTACCAGGAAACAGGCACAGTCAGAAGTTGTAACAGTATAAATGTAATAGCAGAAATCTCAACTCATTCCTCTCAACACTGGTCCCAATCAAAAGAGAAAGAAAAAAAACAAATCAACTTACCACTAGACATTTCCATGCCTGCAGCTATTTTTCTGGGGTTACAGGAAAGGGTAGTTCCCTCATGTATTAGTTCCCACAGAGTAGCACCAGCACCACCTCTCAGCCCCACCTCTTTACCTCCAGGTGGCCCCAAATCTCCTCTGAAAGCGAGTGGTTCAAGTATCAGCATTGCAACCTGTAAGACTTGGGATGGGGTGGAGAGGGTATGGAAGGCTTAGATCAAATGTCCAGAGTGAGACAGGACCAGATTGTCCCCAGTACAAAATAGCTGGGAAGCAGCTACCATAGACTTTCCTATTTTGGATTAGAGCAACCCCAAGCACATGAACTAAGACTCTCCATAGCTCTTGGATTAGTCATGCCATTGAAGAGGAGGAGAAGACGCCACTGGGCTGTGCCTGGCAGGAGTCTGGAGTTTCTGGTTTCCAAGCTCAGGAAGGCGTGAACCAGGGGAGGGGCCTCCATGCAGCAGGAGGGCTAGAAGCTGGAGCAGGATCTGTCAGCTCTGCAATGCTGCACAAGCAGAAGCAACACAGAAAGAAGATACCAACAGCCTCCTGAAACTCACGAGAGTGGACACTCCAGTGTTGACCACCTAAGATACCACGCCTGCTCCAAAGATTGCAGCTCCCTTGTCATTCTGACTTCTGGACTTACCCTACACCCCAGAGATGGAGCAACTACTAGGAATAAAACTTGGCTGCCTGTTTGCCCTGTTGGCTCTCACTCTGGGCTGTGGCCTTACTCCCATCTGCTTCAAATGGTTCCAGATTGATGCAGCCAGAGGTATAGCCCTATCCCATCTTTGTTCCATAGCCTGAGTCTCACCTCAACCCTGTCCTGACACCTCGCTCTGATTCTCTCACCACCCCCAACCTTGGGATATTGAGTGCTACCTGCTGCTCTTTACTCACCTTTGTCTGTCTCCTCAGTGCCAAGTGGGTTTAACTTCTGCTTTTTATTAGGTCATCACCGGCGAGTCCTCAGACTCCTGGGCTGTATTTCTGCTGGTGTTTTCCTGGGAGCAGGGTTCATGCATATGACTGCTGAAGCCCTGGAGGAAATTGAATCACAGATTCAGAAGTTCGTGGTGCAGGTGAGAGCAGAGATTTCAAGCCGCAGGTCTATGAGGCCAAAAGGATAAACAGGACAAAGGAAAGAGAGTGGGAAAGTGACGGAGCCAAGGACATGGGTGGAACAACAGGGAAAATGACAGCTCTTGTGTGGGATGGTGAAAGCAAGTCAGATTAGGCTTTAAGGAAAACAGCAATTGCGGAAGGGACAGGACAGGAAGCTGCGCTGCTCCATCCCACTTCAATTTCTGCTGCTTTCTCCTTAGAACAGATCAACAAGTGAGAGAAATTCTTCTGGTGATGCTGATTCGGCTCATGTAAGTACCTCCCACCATCCCCTATCTGGGGGGTGAGGAGAACCAGAGAGGCCTTTCATACCCAGACCCCTTTGAGAGGAATGCATGAGGAGTACCAAGAATCCCTTCTGCTCCCTAGCTCAGACATTGTAGAGGAAAAGAAGAGCAGACCCAATCCTTTTGAGTTTATAGATCCCCAGGGAAAGCTCTTGTTTTACTCTTTCATTCTTTCCCTGGATCCTCTGATATACCTCACATCATTTTCCCGTATTTTTAACTCTTTTGAGATTGTGTCCCTTAGTCCCTCTGGCAGTCTTTTGTTGTTGTTGTTTTTCGTTTGTTTGTTGAGATGAAATCTCTCTGTCACCCAGACTGGAGTGCAGTAACACAATCTCAGCTCACTGCGACCTCCACCTTCTGAGTTCTAGTGATTCTCCTGCCTCAGCCTCCTGAGTAGCTGGGATTACAGGCACGTGCCACCACGCCTGGCTAGTTTTTGTATTTTCAGTAGAAACGGAGTTTCATCATGTTGGCCAGGCTGGTCTCAATCTCCTGACCACAAGTGATCCGCCCACCTCAGTCTCCCAAAGTGCTAGGATTACAGGTGTGAGCCACTGTGTCCAGCCCACTCTGGCATTCTTGTTGTTACACGTCCATGTCTACTCTTGGCTTCATTCCCCTACCCTTTTTTGTGTTCTGTTACCACATTTTCTCATTCTCTTCAATCTCCCAATTCCATGTCCATCCAATGCATTGCCTACCCTTTCTTTTCATCTCACAGTCCTTCTTTTTGTTTCTAGATGGAGTATCCTTATGGAGAGCTCATCATCTCCCTGGGCTTCTTTTTTATCTTCTTTTTGGAGTCGCTGGCATTGCAGTGCTGTCCTGGGGCTGCTAGAGGATCAACAGTGCAGGAGGAAGAATGGGGTGGGGCTCATATCTTCGAACTCCACAGCCATGGACATTTACCCTCACCCTCAAAGAGTCCCCTCCGAGCCCTTGTCCTCTTGCTCTCACTCTCCTTTCATTCAGTGTTTGAAGGGCTAGCTGTGGGGCTGCAGCCGACAGTAGCAGCTACCGTGCAGCTCTGCCTTGCTGTCCTGGCTCATAAGGGGCTTGTGGTGTTTGGTGTAGGAATGCGGCTAGTGCAGTTAGGTACCAGGTCACGATGGGCAGTGTTCTCCATACTATTATTAGCTCTCATGTCCCCCCTGGGCCTAGCCGTGGGGCTGGCTGTGACTGAAAGGGACTCTGAAGGAGGGCGGGGCTTAGCCCAGGCTGTGTTAGAGGGTGTGGCAGCTGGCACCTTCCTGTATGTCACCTTCCTAGAAATTCTTCCACGGGAGCTAGCTAGTCCTGAGGCCCCTCTAGCTAAGTGGAGCTGTGTAGCCGCTGGTTTTGCCTTCATGGCCTTTATTGCCTTATGGGCCTGAGAGATTCCTAGCTTTTCTGATGGACCTATTTAGGATGACCTCTCTATCCCCAAGGAGACCTCCCAAATGGCTTTGGCCCTCAGACATTTCTTTACTGAGACTAAATAGCATTCAATAGGACTGGACTGGACCCCAGGTTTCCTTTACATGAGATCCCATTTCTCACCCAGGACTGAGAAAAAGATATTTAGGTTGAGTAGCTATTAATTGGAGAATTGGTACAGAGATGCTCCAGATTTTATTCTTGTCCCATTTATGCTACTGTGTGTAATAAAATGCCCATTTTACCCTCCTTCAGCCATTCTGGATTTTATTTCTCCTGGTTGCCTAGAAGCTATCTGGCACAGGAAGTGGTGGAATAGGGAATGGGAAGGATAAGTGTTGAATGCAGTATTTTATTCTGGAATTATGGCCCCTAGCCATTCTGTCAGTTGCCAGCCACACCCCCAGACATGGGCTAAAATTCCAACACCCCCCTCCCACCTTATCCACTGTAGTTGAGAAAATGAGCCAGTTCCCAGCGTTTAAAAGGAAAGCAAGTTAGAAACCAAAATGATGTGGATCAATTATGTTCCTACATTTACCATAACCACCCCATTCCCAGTACCTATTATCAGCCACCCATAACATGTCCAGGCTAAATGGAGATCAGGCAGAATGGAGCCTATCTCCATTAGGTTCCCATTTTTTCACACTGAGCCCTGTGTGGCCTCAGGGACACTACTGCTCTTCTTTGAGCTTTTATATCCTTCCAGCTGCCTTGTGTTGAGGTATTAAAAAGCAGTGTGCTTGAAGAGGGAGAAAGGTACCAGATATTAAAATAAATGCCTGGAGTGATTACTTGGCTCTTGCAGGACTTACTGGCTTTCCTTCTGCCTGCCTTACCAATTCCCTTTCCATCTAAGTAACCCCTACAATGTGTTGCTTCTCTTAAAAACTGCTGAGGACAAATACGAAAGCAGGTTAGCTGGAATTGGTAGGAACAGGATGGCTATTGCATAGCTCCCAACTCATGAGATGGAGGAATATCTCAAACTTAGTGGAGAAATGGGGAAAGAGGAAGTGTGCCCTGTGAGTTCAATTACCCTCACAAGTTGGCCCTTTCTGGTATTTTCAGCATGGAAGCCCAAATAGCCTTAACATGGACATTCATTCTTCTTCTCAGTCTCTGTCTCCTTTCGATCCTGTTCCCCTTCCTACAAAGTGAGAAATACAAGCCTCCTCACAAGCCCAGTTTACACCCCCATAGGTCAGTGAGAAGGCAAGCCTCAGACAAAAATGATTGATAGATAGATAGATGATAGATACGTCTAACACAGGAAATCCTTTCCCTAGAGCACCATAGTATTGTGTTTTCCATTTAGTATTAAATGCAGTAACATGTAATACACTCAGAACAGTTGTCCAGTGTGTAGTAGTTTCTACTGTAATAGTTTCTACATTGAACAACGGCTATGTGCCAGGTACTATTGTGGCAGGCCAGGTTTCACTAACACAGGCCTCCATCACATTTTCATCTCACAGCCCTTCTTTTTATTTCTAGATAGAGTATCCCTGTCACCTGCTTGTTTCCAGTCAAGCAAAACAAGGGGCTTATCTCCCTCACAGATCAGCATATGAGATCTACTTCAGATATATTTGTCTGTCAGACTCATAAACACAACAAGATACGCCAGCTGCAGTGGAAGAGAAGCCCTGTTTCAGTTCGTGGATTACAGACTGCAACTGGTTAAGTTAAATATTAAAAGCTAAAAAAATCCAGTGCCTATACAAAGGTCATAATGTAACAAAAGCCCACCAAGAGTTTTGATTAGACCTTTCCTGGCAAAGCTTAAAGCGTGACAAAATAACAAAGGAATTCTTAAGAGGACCCATTTAGGATTAAACAAGTTTTATTGGGGGTCTGAAGAAATTCCCCAGGCCTCCACAAACAAGTTTACTGGGCATATGAAGGAACTCCCCAAACCTCCGTGATTTAGCAGGAGACAAGATAAGGGTAACCACCCCAGCACTTAGACCCATTTAGATGAAGTAAGCTTACTGAGACTCCAGGAGTAGGTCTTCTGGGTTCAGACCTTAGTTATAGATCAAAATAAGTTAATCACTTATGTCTTTAGATGAATGCCCACTTACATGTAGACATGTAGCTTAGAAGGTATATAAGCTCTGAAAAACTTTGTAATTTTGAGTTGGTCTGGCGATAATTTCCAGGCCTTCTCCCTGTAACCGATTACAGAAATAAAAACTCTCCTCCTCCCCAGTTCATCTGCATCTCATTATTGGGCCATGAGAAATAGCAGCGTGACCCTCTGTTTTGCCTGGAAACAAAATTTGGTGAGCCAGCCAGGAGATAAGGATGGTGCTGCATTCAACGGCTGGCAGCTTGCAACGAGACAGTCTTCAGGAGAATCCCAGCAGCAGTGGGGTGAAGTCTCCCCCGGGGACCCTCCAGAGGGCTGTTTCATGTGCAAATCTGCACATCCCTTTCACTACTGGCGAAGAACGCAGGTCAGGAGCAGACACACTCAAAGGGTGAGTTAACTGGATCATATGCCAGGAGCCTATTGTTTTCCTATCTGGGCTTGTTAAGCCATTTGTCTGGTACCACCAAGGGAAGCAATAGGGCTCGCTCATACACCTGCTTTGCATTTTGGTTGAGATCAGGTTTTGAGTTAGTTAGTTTTGAGTCTGTTTTGCCTGACTGCACTCCCCCTTGTGTTTGTCTGAAATCTTTCTCCACTTGTTTGTGTGTCTGTCTTGTTCCTTTTGATACCATGTAAACTTGAAAGTGGGAAGTATTGGGTCCACTCCTGCTGGGAGGCCTCTGGGAAGGAGAAAGGTTTTTTTTAGACGCTCAATGGTTGAGAGTCAGCTTAATCAAAAGCTACCATCCAAAATGTGTATGTGTATATGCATGTGTGTTCATGTTTGTATTTAAAAGGTCTTCATGTTTTTGTTTATTTCTCACCTAGGATCTTGTTTTTTTTGAGCAAAAGTTTTTTCTTCACAGTTGACTGAATTCTGTTTTCTTCATTAATGGCTATTACAACAGAACCTACTCTGGGGTTTTTAAGAAAAAGTGTAACTTAGATGCTTAGAAATGTCTTTGTCTGGAAAAAAAAAATTAAGTGCACTGTAAAAGCATCAAATGGTCTAGCCTCATAATAATTTTCCCCTTTTGAAAACCCAGGATTCAGTGTGGGCTCTGCCCAAAGCTCAAAGATCCAGTTAAAAAATAGGAAAAAGGAAGGCTTATGAATTTATAAAATGTACTTCTGTTGGCATGCCTAATATGTCTATGTATTTATATCTTGTGTACACCATGTTTCACTACTGAAAAATATAAAAGAGTTCTAATTTACTCACTCAAAGAAAAAATAAAAGCACTTACACACTTTAACAGAAAAAAGGAAAGACTAGTCAAGTGCTTTTTCAAGTTTATGTGACTTAAGTAAAATCTTTAATAAATAAACTAGCTTTAAAAATTATTGGTAAAGTAATATTAGAAATGTCTTAAGAGCTGCCAGCATACATTTTTGTTTGCATTTATTGATCAAGCAATTTCATACTTATCTCTGCCAAATACTATAAAGTGTCAAACTTTGGCATAGAGGCTACAAAACTGTAACTCAGCTCAAAACAGAATGATCTTTGCTTGTGTAGTTTTTAAAAATAAAACATTAATATTGGTTTAATGAAAATAGCTACATCTTGAATTATTTAGTAAAATACCCTAACTTCTTATCTTGTGGCCTTAGGTAGTCTAGTCCACAGACATGAAGAAAGTTTGTTCTGGGAAAGGGCTGTTACCATCTTTGTTTCAAAGCTAAACTATAAACTAAGTTAATAAACAAGAACAGCTTGTAGATTAGAAGCAAAATTGAGTCAGGTCAGATCATTTTCACTGTCTCAGTTATAATTTTGCAATGGCGGTTTCAAAACTTTAAATAATGACTATTGCAGTTTCCATAGATAATCCAGGTAAATGATTAAAATAAATAATTAGATAAATGTAATTGGGTAAATACTTGTAAATAACTTCTCAAAATTTAGAATCTAAAGTTATATCAAACAACAGATATCTCATTATTTGGGTATTTTCCAATAATAATATATTATAGGAAAACATTCTAAAGATTGTGTCTTTTTTAAAGGGTAACTAATTTTTGTCTAATTCAAAGCTTATTTAAAGACTATATACAAAACAAGGTAAAAGAAACCAGGGAATAAGAGAGATATAAAGAAATTTATAAAAATAAATAGAGTTTTAAAGATTATTGGTAAAATAAAACTAACTTCAAAAATGTAAACCTTTGGTCTAAATTATGCAGGTCAAATATTAGGTTTGCAAAATGCTTTAGTCCATAAACTGCTTCTTTGACTTAAAAATTGTTCAATTTATTTTGGAGGGTTAAATTCTAGATAAGGCCTGGGGACATGTGAAATTAGCCTTGCCCCGTAGCTATGCAAAAAGGTATTAAAGAAAAGAGAATTTATATAAGAAAGGATCTTGTATGGTAAATTCTTGTCCTAAAGTAAAATAACTGGTTGTTTAAAGAGAGGGATGTTTAGGACAAGTCAGAAAGTCAAGGCATGTGAGAGATTGTCTGCGTAAGTCATGAAAGAATTTTTTTTTTTTTTTTTTTTTTGAGATGGAGTCTTGCTCTGTCACTCAGGCTGGAGTGCAATGGTGCAGTCTCGGCTCACTGCAACCTCTGTCTCCCAGGTTCAAGCGATTCTCCTGCCCCAGCCTCCCAAGTAACTGGGATTACAGGCACCCACCATCATGCCCAGCTAATGTTTGTATTTTTGTAGAGATGAGGTTTCACCAAGTTGTCCAAGCTGGTCTTGAACTCCTGACCTCAGGTGATCTGGCCACCTTAGCCTCCCAAAGTGCTGGGATTATAGGCATGAGCCACTGTGCCTGGCCTGGGAAAGAATTTATGAAAGGGAATTTATGCAAGAAATATTGTACAATTTAAAGGTGATTAGGCCTCCTAAATGCTTTATAAAATGCTACTATGACTCTTAGCTGTACAACTTGCCTGCTTTACAGCTAGGTAAGGCCTGGGACACATGGAGTTAGATGCTGGAATAAGTCAGACCTTATTTGCACTTCTGTCTAGGTCCTAGCCTCCACACCTAGTACACAGCTAAAATCCCAAACTTACCAATGTTTTCACCAAAAGTAAAGGTTGCTAAGAGTTAACAGTGTAACATGTATTTTAAGACTATTGAAGAAACAGTTTACATACAAGGTGTGTAAGGAAAGTAAAATATACTTTTGGTAAAAGATTATAAGGAGGCATGAGAATGTGGATTTTCGCCTCGATTAAAAGGTTAAAGGATTGTTTTAAGTTGGATACAATAAAGATAAAGGTTTAAGCAAGCTGTGGAAGGTTAATTGTAGAGGAAATTCTGTGTGTAAAATATTGGCTAAAGTTAAAAGGGAATCATCCAGTTTTTCTGTAAATTGAGCATTGAAATAAAAGCACAATGGGTTTCTCTTAGAGCACTAACTTGCTCTTTAACAAAAATTGTAAAGGGTTATAAAAAGTCTATAAAATCTTACCTTATGGTCAAACATTAAAATTGGGTAAATATGTCTATAAGGATTTATTAAGAATTGGGTTTAACATTCATAGTACACTAATGTAAAGGTGAAGTTTGGCTTATTTGGTATGAAAATTATACAGGAAGCATTGTCAAATATAAAATGGTGTTTGGCTTTCTTTGGGCTATATTTGTGCAAATATGTTACTGGTATGCGTTCCAAAGTTATGGGAGACTCCTATAATTCTGATATATCTTAGTGTATGTTATCAGTAATAATTACAATTGTTTTGTTAAATTATTATTGTGTGCCACAGAGGTAACAGATTTCCTTGTCAGTTGTGTCTCTTTTTTTTTTTTTTTTTTTTTTTGAGACAGAGTGTCACTCTGTCACCCAGACTGTAGTGCATTGGTGAGATCTTGGCTCACTGAAACTTCTGCCTCCCAGTTTGAAGCAATTCTCCTGCTTCAGCCTCCTGAGTAGCTGGGACTACAGGCCCATGCCACCACACCCAGCTGACTTTTGTATTTTTAGTAGAGACAGGGTTTCACCATGTTGGCCAGGCTGGTCTTGAACTCCTGACCTCAGGTGATCCACCCGCCTCAGCCTCCCAAAGTGCTGGGATTACAGGCATCAGCCACCGCGGCTAGCCGTCAATTGTATCTTTAACTATGGCTACCCAAAAAATTTTTGTTATCTGTAAACAACGGTTGTGTTGTTTTCATACTCTTTTGAAGGTAGTTTTATAATCAGCTATAAAGCTCTAACAAGGCTGGGCCTGGTAGCTCATGCCTGTAATCCCAGCACTTTGGGAAGACGAGGAGGGTGGATCACCTGAGGTCAGGAGTTCAAGACCAGCCTGGCCAACATGTTGAAACCCCGTCTCTACTAAAAACGCAAAAATTAGCCAGGCATGATGCATGCCTGTAGTCCCAGCTACTCAGGAGGCTGAGGCAGGAGAATAGCTCAAATCCGGGAGGCAGAGGTTGCAGGGAGCTGAGATCGCACCACTGCACTCCAGCCTGGATGACAGAGTAAGACTCCATCTCAAAAAAAAAAAAAAAAAGCTCTACCAGGTGCTCTTGATTGCCGATTTCTGATAGCTTTTGAGATCGTGACATCAGAATAGAGGGAAAACGTTCAGGGCTTTTGAAGAGCTAAAATGTTCATTAATATCAAGCAGGACAGGAATTAACTGCGTGAACCGAACTAACAGGAGACCAGAATGATCTTGTTGACATTTTGCTTATAATATTGCTAATCCTTAGTTTGCTTTTCAAAGTCAAAGAAACTTTTCTTTTGAGCTACTGACAGCTTTTAAAAATTTAATACTCCCATGAACAAAATTTAGAGCATACTTGTTTCTCTCTACCTGATTTTCTCCAGAATTTGGAAACTATCTGTGAGTATTCTTAAGTTATGTCAACACAGTTATTTGCATAAGTGCAGTAAGAACCTGTTTTCTTTTGTAAGAGGACACAATTGGAAAAACTGGTTATTTTTACCATGGCTTTGACTGGAATGATGTGCTTTCCTTTAAGGAATCAAACTTGACTTATGAACCCAATAAAGCCCTTGGGAAACTGGCCTCATATTTTGTGTACACAGTCCCTGTACAGGGTTTCTGACCTGTAGTAAGTAAAAAATGTTACTTTCTGACAGGCCGGGAACCCCAAGGTATCTTGGAACCTCAAGAGGAAAGGAATTCACCCAACTCATAGGTATTTGATGGTACAAATTCATGTTTGGGCTTGGCTTTAAAGAGGTCTTATCTCAGATTCCTTCTATGGAACAAAGTTCCATGGAAGCCAATTTAAAAGGCCTATGTAAAAAATAATTATTCTTGCTTCACTTTATGCAAATAATCTGGCCAGGTATAATAAAGCAAACCAGTTCTATCATGATTTGCCTTTTAATAAAAATGGGAAACTGGAGAGAGAAAAATTGTTTCAAAACTACAGTACACCTGTTGTTAATTTCTAGTCTTGCCTTACGTTTTTCAGTTTTTATTATTTTCTACAGTGTGGATTCAATTCTAATTTTTCTGACTACAAGTCTCCAAATAATGTTTTCAATTTTTTCCTTTTGCTTTTCCTTTTTCCCCATTTTTCCTAACTGAAAATCATTGAAACCTAAACTGTGCTTTCTTAAAGCCCTATAAACTGAAGACTAGACAACTTACATTTCAGAAGAAAACAGCAGCAACCTCTTTATATGTGTTGCTGTTGCATACTATTATGTTTCATCGGGCACTGCCTCTAATTCCCCAAAACAGAGAGTGCTACTGGGAACAAATCGACCTCTTCCACTCGAGTGCTGCATTCGGTGCCCCATAACAATGACCCTCTCTCAGCAGGAAGTAGCCAGAAAGATTACAATGCCCCATCTCCCTACGATTCTCATGATAAATAAATATACAAGCATGACAGAAATCATACACAAATTGACAGTGGGGATTGTGGCAGGCCAGGCTTCACTAACGCAGGCCTCCATTGCAACTCTTTCAGTACTGACTGGGTAGTTAAGTTAAATATTAAAAGCCAGTGCCCTTAAACAAAGGCTGTAATGTAACAAAAGCCCATCAAGAGTTTTGCTTAGACCTTTCTTGGGCCTTAAAGCATGACAAAATAGTGAAGGAATTCTTAACAGGACCCACTTAGGATTAAACAGGTTTTATTGGACGTCTGAAGAAACTCCCCAGGCCTCCACAAACAAGTTTATTGGAGGTCTGAAGGAACTCCCTAAACGTCTGTGATTTAGCAGGAGACAAGATAAGGGGAATCAACCCAGCATCTAGACCCACTTAGATTAAGTAAACTTACTGAGGCTCCAGAAGTAGGTCTTCCGGACTCAGACCTTAGTCATAGATTAAAAGAAGTTAATCACTTATGTCTTTAGAAGACTGCACACTTACACGTAGACATATAGCTTAGAAGGTATATAAGCTCTGGAAAACTTTGTAATTTTGAGTTGATCTGGTGATCATTTCCAGGCCGTCTCCCCGCAGTCGGTTACAGAGATAAAACTCTTTCTCCCCAGTTCATCTGCATCTCGTTATTGGGCCACAAGAAATAGCAGGCCGACCCTCAGTTTGGTCCAGGAACACTATAGTATTGCTTTCACATATATTATCATTGAGAATGACACCAAACCAGGTGCTTATTTAAAGAAAGGAGGAGGCTGGGCATGGTGGCTCACGCTGGTAATCCCAGCACTTTGGGAGGCTGAGGCAGGCGGATCACTTGAGGTCAGGAGTTCAGCCCCAGCCTGACCAACATGGTGAAACCCTGTCTCTATTAAAAATACAGAAAGTAAGGCCGGGCGCGGTGGCGCAAGCCTGTAATCCCAGCACTTTGGGAGGCCGAGACGGGCGGATCACGAGGTCAGGAGATCGAGACCATCCTGGTTAACACGGTGAAACCCCGTCTCTACTAAAAATACAAAAAACTAGCCGGGCGAGGTGGCGGGCGCCTATAGTCCCAGCTACTCGGGAGGCTGAGGCAGGAGAATGGCGGGAACCCGGGAGGCGGAGCTTGCAGTGAGCTGAGATCCGGCCACTGCACTCCAGCCTGGGCGACAGAGCGAGACTCCGTCTCAAAAAAAAAAAAAAAAAAAAAAATACAGAAAGTAGCCAGGCATGGTGGCATGTATCTGTAGTCCCAGGTACTCAGGAGGCTGAGGCAGGAGAATCGCTTGAACCCGGGAGGTGGAAGTCACAGTGAGCCAAGATCACACCACTGCACTCTATACTGGGCAACAGACAGAGTGAGACACTGTCTCAAAAAATAGAATAAAAATAAAATAACGAAAGGAGGGGATGACCCCCTGTGTATAGAATGCTAAATACCACACAGCTACACACTCCCATTTGTTGCCTCTAGTTCTAGTCAAAGACTACTTGAAACTCTTAGAAAGCAATAATTTCCTTAGGCAATCCACAATCCCTGGGGGCTTGGAATGTAAATGGATGAACAAATGCCTGAAGGTACCTGATTAACTCAATATTTCATAATCTCAACAGGTAGACATTATCTCCACAGTAAGTCCAGGGAAACTGGCATTCAGAAAAGTTAAATAATTTGATCACATAGCTAGCTGGGTTTCAAGCCCATGTTCCTGTGATTCTAAGAAAACTTCAGTGTATAGATTCTCTTCTCCCTCGTTACCTTTTCCTTACCACATCCTCCCATCTCCCCAACCTATATGTTAGGATCCCAGAAGAAAGCAGATAGTACCTTAGATGATTGAGGTGATATTAATAAAGGGAGTATTTAGGAAGGTGTGGATTTGAACACAGCAACAAATCATGGGGCAACACCCTGGCACTGAATAAAAACAATGCAATTACCTAGGCTGAAGAGAAGGGAGCAGTTGTCAGAAACTAGAGAGGGCCATCCAACAAGAGCTGTGGCCTTTTGCTAGAAGGATGCAGCCAACCTGCAGGGACCCAAAAAGGAGGAACCAGGCAAAAAAATTTACTCTGCTACTCTTTGATCTCCTGCCAAATCCAAACAGAAGCCACAGGACAAAATATCTGTTGGTGCATTGCAACCAGGTAAGCCTCATGGGGCACAGAGCATAGTACCCAGATCTAAAGAGGCAAGCAGAAGATGTCCCACATACCATCCATTCTCTGCTACTTTCAACTCGAGTGATCTTGCTAGGGCTTTGGGAGAGATGAATTGAAAGGTATAAATTTATGTGAAAGCTAGAGAACTATTTCTAGTACAGAGGATTTGTATGGCTACAGAAAGGAGACTCAAGGAGAAGTACATTAGACTGTTGGAGCTCTTTGCCATGTTGTGGGTCACTGATGCTATCAGCATTTGAGGTAGATGAGGTAGAGTTTGGGATATGTCAAGCATAGGTAGATAAGTCATGAACTTTCTGCCTCCTTCTATCCCAGAAGCCCTTTTAGCCTCCTCTGTCCTCAGCCATCATTGCTTTCTTTCCTTTCCATGGCTATTTCCTTTCCTCTTCCCCAAATTCTTACCAACCAGGAACAGAACCATCATTAGTTTGAACCATATTGTTTCAAGAGCTAGAATAAAGCTAGAGAATGGCTCCATGTAGAGAATATCAGGGCAAACATCAGTACTAGGAAACTGAAATAATCTTTTGATTTTTTTCAGAAGATATGAATTCCCAGCAAGGAGCCAGAAAGGGTTATACAGAAGCAGAAGATGAATGTGATTTCTGAATGAGATTAAAACAAGAAAGGCTGGAATAAGAACAGGCATAAGGACCCTAGGACAGGAAGGAGAGCCGAGATGCCTGGGGCATGGTGACTACTAACCTGATTCAGGAGTAAGCCTTGATTCACTCAGTCCTAAGAGATCGATTATAACAAATGATAACTAGAATGACGAGAGGTGAAAAAATAAAAAAGAGGGAAAGGCCAGGCACAGTGGCACATGCCTATAATCCCAGCACTTTGGGAGGCCAAGGCGGGCATGTCACTTGAGCTCAGGAGTTCAACACCAGCCCAGGCAATATGGCAAAACCCCATCTCTACAAAAGAAGATACATATATATACACATATATACACACAAAAAAAAATACAAAAAACTAACTGGGTGTGGTGATGCACACCTGTAGTCCCAGCTACTTGGGAGGCTGAGGTAAGAGGATTGTTTGAGCCTGGGAGACAGAGGTTGCTGTGAGCTGAGATTGCACCACTGCACTCCAGTCTGGGCAACAGAGTGAGGCTCTGTCTCAAAAAAAAAAAAAAAAAAAAAAAAAAAAAAAAAATCAGAGGAAGGACATGCAGGATGGGAAAAGGGAGGATGAGGGAAAACTAGTTGGAATAGTCAGGAGAGGATTTATGTAGAGCAATTCTCAAGCCTCCCCAATCCCTGTCCTCCATCCCTACCCCTCATTCTCCACTCCACATATGTACTTTGTATGTACTTAAAGAGGAAGAAAATAGAACAATGATACCTCCAACTGCCCTCCTAGAGCCAGCTTTCCATTTCTGCCACCAGTACATTTTTCTCTAAAGTAACCGTTTGGAACTCATCTTCCCTTTGCTTTCAAGCTGAGGGTTTGATTTGAATATTGCAGTTGTAGGATGACAATGTGTAAAGAAAGAGAGCTGGGGAATAGCATCAGGGAGAAACCAGAGTTTCAGTAGTAGTGTGGGAGGTCAGTCAGAGATCAACACACGAGGACAAGAACCATCTAGGAACAAAAACCAAAGAGCTCCAGACAAACTCTTATGAGAGTTTGTACCACTTCACCTCGCCCTGAAGGACAATTTTAGAGTGTCTTGCCACCCTCACCGCAGGAAACAGTCCCTTGCTCCTGCCTCTGATCTGATCAGGTACAAGGAACAGCTGCCAGAGTTTGAGTGGGTTTGTATGTGTGTGTGGCAACCAGCCAGACACCCTCACGTTCCCCCCACTGACCTGAGCAGGGAGCCCACTGCCACTAGCAAGGGGGAAGCAAAAGAGGTGCAGAGAGGGATAGTGCAGAGAGGCATTCCCAGCGTGGGAATGCTTACAAAATGCTAGTTGTTGATTTTTAAAATTTTTAAATTGTGTTCTTTGTTACTGTCTTCAAAGTTGTTGAATGTCAAATACACAAGACATTCTAATTTCACTGTATATTTATCCAATTCGTGGGAAATTCTGATGTTAGTGAGGAGAGAAGATACAAACAAATGACATTGCTCTGGGCACTATTTGCTCTCATCATACCCTGGCCTCTAGTCAGAACTGACTCTCACTTTCTAGTTAGTCCTCAAATTGCTCTAGAAAGGTGGTGTCTCCCAGCCAGGCACAGTGGCTCACGCCTGTAATCCTAGCACTTTGAGAGGCTGAGGCGGGCGGATCACTTGAACTCAGGAGTTTGAGACTAGCTTGGGCAACATGGCGAAAACCTGTCTCTACCAAAAAAAAAAAGAAATGTGTATATATATACACATACATACATACACACACACACACACACACACACACACACACACACACAAAATACAAAAAGCTAGCTGGGCATTGTGGCACACACCTGTGGTCCCAGCTACTCAGGAGGCTGAGATTGAAGAATCACTTGAGCCCAGGAGGCAGAGGTTGCACTGAGCAGAGATCGCACCACTGCACTCCAGACTGGGTGACAGAATGAGACCCTATTTGAAAAAAAGAAATAAGAAAGAGAAGAAAGAAGAAAAAGGAAAGAAAGAAGAAAGTGAGAGAGAGAAAGAAAGAAGAAAGAAAGAAAGAGAGGGAGAAAGAAAGAAAGAAGAAAGAAAGAAAGAAGAAAGAAAGAAAAAAAGAAAGAAAGAAAGAAAGAAAGAAAGAAAGAAAGAAAGAAAGAAAGAAAGAAAGAAAGAAAGAAAGAAAGAAAGAAAGAAAGAAAGAAAGAAAGAAAGAAGAAAGAGAGAGAGAGGAAGATGGTGTCTCCCACTCCAGGATTTTCCCGTACCATTCATATACTCTCTAATGTCTAACATCCATCCCTCCTACTGCAGGTTCATTGTTTTGTGTGTACCTTTAAAGACTCACCCTTTAAAAGCTCTTCATGAGATCCTGAATTTTCAAGCTGAAACCATAAGGCTCTTTTCACTCTGTTCTTGTTTCACTCTCTTTCCCACCGAATGTTCTCTTAGCTGTCTTGGGCTTTTGTCCCTAAAGTCTGGGAAATACTCAGATTCCTTGACAATAAGGGGAAGGGAGAAACAGGAGTCCTAAACCTGAAGCAGAGACAAAAAGTAGGGAGACTGTGGTTCTGCTTCTGTAAAATCACCTCTCTTCTCCTCTGAGCCTCCCAGCTCTGATCTTAAAAATCCTGAAAATGGTCAAGATCAATGGCCAACCGTGATATTAGGACCTCCTTTCTATAGAGCTACTACACAGAACCACAAAGTACAATGGAGCTGTAAGATGGAGGAAACACCAAGGGACCTGGGAACTGGGGAAAGTTATTAAGAACCATGTTAACCACAAGGGGGCACTGTGTCCCCGTGGGCTAAACTAGAATGTTTAGCTGCTCGACATGGAAATGGGACATGGAATATGCTCTTGATTCTTGAGCTTTTCATCACTCTCCAACAGAGTAGGGAGGTCAGTCAAGGACAAAACCCCCACCCCACGACTAGCTCCCAGAAGAGGGCATCTTTTTCTCTACCAAACTCAGATTTCTTATGCAGAGACATCTATGGGAAAGATACACAGTCATCACCCATTTGACACACCCACCTACATGATAGATGTGTATGCACACACTCACCTATGTACACATACATGTAATGTGCTCCCATTTCTAGAGATTGCCCTGCTGACAGTGTTATCTATGTAGGAAAGACTTGCCTTCCTGTCCATAATACACAAGAGCAGCAAAGATTGATGCTGGTTATAGTTTTTTGCCTTTTCCTTGTGTTTTTCTGAGAAGCTACTTGGTCCCCAATGATTCCATTTATGCCGCTTCTTTTCTGCAGTGTGGTACTTCAGCACTCTGCTGCCTGCCCTGCGTGGGGTCACCCAACACCCTCACCATCCAATAACGCGCTCCACAACCCTGTTACCCAATACCCCCGCTTCCCCTTCTGACCCTGGCCTACCACATTTAAAATAGACCCAGTTCTATGAAGGAGAGTGACGAAATGCTCAAGAATCAAGGGCATATTCCATGTCCTATTTCCATGTCAATCAGTGTGTCAGCACCAGACATCAAGTGCATTAGTCCTCAACTCAGTTCCATTGAGGAAAGGGTATAATTGCCTGTGGAGTTTCTATAAAGCAATGTAGCAAAAGACCTTGTAATATTCCATCACAGTAGTGTTGCCAATAATGCTACAAGGTCCCTCCTCATTTTCACTTCTTGTGCCTCAAGACCCTAAGAATCAGCCTGCAACAGCTGCAAAATAAGAATTCCTCTTGATTGTTCATAGTTGTTAAAAAGCTTCTTTATAAATAAACCACAAACAGACTTAGTTAGCTCCCAGATCTGTTGGATTCCATGAGGGAAGAGGAATTCCCGAGAGAAATCCTCCTTTTTGCTGCATCCCTCCTGAAAGAGTCTTCAGATGAAAATGAACTACGAGCAGCCCAACCCTTATAGTAAGTTCATGCACCTGGTCTACTGATTGCACTAAAACATCCAAAATGGAATCTTAGGTGACCCCCCAGGGAGGTTCCTACAGGAAGGTGGGTCTCAAGATATCCTTGGGCACTTCTGTCATCAGCCTTCTTCAATTTTTTTTTTTTTTTTTTTTTTTTGAGACGGAGTCATGCTCTGTCGCCCAGGCTGGAGTGCAGTGGCCGGATCTCAGCTCACTGCAAGCTCCGCCTCCCGGGTTCACGCCATTCTCCTGCCTCAGCCTCCCAAGTAGCTGGGACTACAGGCGCCCGCCACTTCGCCCGGCTAGTTTTTTGTATTTTTTAGTAGAGACGGGGTTTCACCGTGTTAGCCAGGATGGTCTCGATCTCCTGACGTCGTGATCCGCCCGTCTCGGCCTCCCAAAGTGCTGGGATTACAGGCTTGAGCCACCGCGCCCGGCCTTTTTTTTTTTTTTTTTAGATGGAGTCTCACTCTGTCGCCCAGGCTGGAGTGCAGTGGTGTGACTGTGGCTCACTGCAACCTCCACCTCCTGGGATCAAGTGATTCTCCCACCTCAGCCTCCCGAGTAGCTGGGACTATAGGTGTACACCATCAAGCCCAACTAATTTTTGTATTTTTTGTAGAGATGGGTTTCACCATGTGGCCCAGGCTAGTCACAAACTCCTGAGCTCAAGTAGTCTGCCCACCTCAGCCTCCCAAGTGTGTTGGGGTCACAGATGCAAGCCACCGTGCCCAGCCTCTTCAATTCTTTCTTGAAGGTGGTGGTGGTGGTGGCATCTCTGAAATCCTGTGGCCTTTCTCAGTTACCCATAGTTGATAAGGAAGTCTCCTAAAATCTAAATGGTTCCTCTCTCCCAAGCTTAAAAATACTATCAATATCAAGGCAACACCATTGTATTGGAAAAGGGCCAGTTTCTACATGGTCATATGTTGTGAAGTGCCTATGCCACAAAGGCCCTCTCCCAGGGTTTATATCACTTTGAGAAGAGAATAAGAGACTTGGACAGGGAGAAGATAGGAAGAAGAGCATGATGCAGGCATACCTAGACAAATAATAATAATGGTACTCAAATTCATCTACAGTTTATTGTTATAGCAGAAGTTGTGGGAGACAGGAGGGCACCCTCCACACATAATACAGTGTGGTCAGAGCCCCAGGATAGCCCTTTCCATCTCTATGCCAAGCCCCAAGTAGCCCAGCCCAAGCTTAGCTCCCTCCCCAGTCCCACTCTAGATGCACACTGAGAGCTACCAAAGTTAGTGCAGCCAAATGGCCCCAGGCCCCTTCCTGTTTCCCCAGCACCAATCCTTCCCCGACACTTGTTCATTGCCCACCAATTCCCATTCCAACTTCCTTTTTACACCCTGGATGTTTCTATCACATCCTGAGGACCACTAACCCACCAGCAAGTCTCCCCCTGACACACATTCATGTAGGTCCATACCCTTCAGAGTCCTAAAGGGTTAATGAGAAGCCATATCAGCTTTGGTAAATGGAGCCCCAGCCCCAAATCCCTCCCCTTGCAAATATGGGATAAGTAGGGAGAGTCTGATGGAGGCACCATGACAACTACAACAACCTCTTACCCCTCAGCTACAGACACCTAGATCAGGACAGAGGATACATGCCCTCTCCACCTTAACACCAAAATGGGGGAGGAGGAGAATTTAGGGGTCTGGGTCCCTAAGAGATATTAGGACATCTCTTTCAGGAGCTGGGGGGAATCACAGGTTAGAGGTCAAGGTTAGGGTAGCAATCAAAGATCAAGGTCATCTCTCCACATGATCTGCCCTTTTTCCCTTGCTTACTCTGGCCCAATGCCCCTTCAGCACCTCCCAGGTTAGTTCTGGGGGAGGTGAGGGCTGGGTCCCACACTAGGGCAACAAGGGTCATTCAACAGGAGACCTCCATGGTGTGCCCCGGGGGCCCCGAAGAAAGAGTTCCAGACTCGCTGCTCTGAGACAGGGTGCGAGAGCGGGACCGGTTGCCATCAATGGATGCTGCACTGGTTAGAGAGGCCGTACGAGACCGGGACAGGCGAGTCATGCAGGATGAGGCCACTGTGGAGACAGAAGGATGCACAAGCAGTCAGAGAGAAAGTGGGGAAATGGGGCTGGCGACTCAGGGTGTGGTCCTTGGATTATGACTAGTTATAACTAAGCCAGGGGATCAATGAGCTCGATTGGGCAGATAGTGGTAAGTCCAGGCATTAACCTAAAACAGTTCCACCCCGTCAGTGCCCATCTCTCCTATAGTGCAGCAATCTCTTGTCCCCATACTCACTGTAGCCCATGCCTTGCAGAAAGTACTTGAAGGCCTCAGTCAGCTTGCCTGGCTGCGGAAGTAAGAAGAGGCGAGGGAGACAGTGAGATGAGGTTAGAGGCAGAGCTGGAGCCTGAGGCTGTGGCATTGTGGGGATGGGGTGTGTGGCAAAGGCACAGCCCAATGCCACCAGTATCCTATGTCACTTCCCCATCCCATGGACGGCAGGGCTACTCACCTGAGTCAGCTGGGGCTGACCTCCAGAGTCAGCCATCTGTTCAGGAGAGCGCCACCCAGAAAAAGTGAAACATACATAAATGAGCCATGCGGAGAGGTGGAAAGGGTCTCTCTTCCCTAGCTTCTTCACTCCAGCCCCTTTGTTTTGTTCTTCGTTCACCCCATTTGTTCCCATGCAGGGCCCTGGAGGCTTAGCAGCTGAATTTAGAGAGGATATATGACTCTGGACAGGGGCCCAGGAGCAGGTTACTGACCTTGAGGAACGAGGTCTGGGTGGGGTCCAGTTTTGAGTTACATTCCACCTGGAGTAAGCAGGAGACTGAATGAATGAGTCACGCCCACTGTGGCCCCTCCCCCTATAAGGGACCCAGGAACCCAGA
The DNA here is from genome assembly GCF_043159975.1 of Macaca nemestrina. NCBI lineage: Eukaryota > Metazoa > Chordata > Mammalia > Primates > Cercopithecidae > Macaca > Macaca nemestrina. The sequence goes on along the minus strand of NC_092131.1, from coordinate 87,507,918 downwards.
CCCCATTCCCTTTTCTATCAGCTCCCTACCCAGTTACTCCTTACCAGGGATCAAATTCCTAGTGCCCCAAAGTTGATCTCCCTGTGCCAAACAGGGCGTCCCCTTGGCAAGATACTCTTCTGACCACCACTCTAGGACCCCAGCCCTCCTCCCTCACTCATCCCAAAATCCCCTACTAACCACTGCATCTTCATGAGGTGCTTGGTCTCCTACCACCAGCATCACAGGACACCTAAAGACACAGTGTTGGGGAGAAGGCAGTGAGCCCCTGACACTCCCTCGCTGGCCTCTGCCTAGAAGTGCAGCTGGAAAAATGTCTGGCTCCAAAGAGAAAAGAGCCTTCTGTGTTTCCCTGCTGATGCCACCAAGAGGATTCAAAGGGGGAAGACCTAGAGGGAAGTGATTTACCAAATAGGATGGGGTGGGACATGACAAGGAAGTTCCCTGGCAAAAGATTCTCCTTCTTCTAAGGGATACAAGCTCCTAGGGAAGATCCAGGGAGACAGGCAATGCATTCTTTCTTAAAGTCTTACTTGAGGGTGATATCACCTCCACGCTCAAAGTTCAGGTCTCGGCGGCTGGAAAGGGGTTAAAAGAGTAGGAATTTTAGGTTGGCAGTGCTATCTAACCAAATATAAGCTATCTCCCCCATGATGGAACTATCGCTGTCCCAAAAATCACAGTCAAATATTGGTTATTAAAAGTGGAAACCATAGGAGAAGGTGGCAGGCAGGCCCCAAGGACAGCTCCTATAATCACTTGTGCCCTAGATCCCTGGTCAGAGGGCAGCAAAAGGGGAGGAAGGGCACAGGATACAAGGTTATCTTACTTCTGGAAGTCCAATAATCCAAAGGAGGTAAACAAGAGAAGGGGGACAACCCCTTGCAATCCTTCCCACTGGCTCTGTCCTGAAGCTGCCCCCATTGCACACTAAATGCTGCATTCCTGGCACATTGCACACTACCCAGACCTCCCTCCCCTCCCGTGTGCCTCCCCATGACCCCCAATTACTGCTTCTGCATTTCTCTCACAAGCATACACACGCAGCCCACCCACTTGTTGTAGCTGTTCCAGTACAATTCAATGTTATCCAGGTTGGGTGCATGTGTAATGATATTTCTGTACTTTTGTATCAACTCAGAATTTCCAGAGAGCTCTTCCTGAAGGAGATAACAAGGAAAAACATTAGGGATGGAAAGAGAAACCAACAATTACTGGAGGAAAAGAGGTAAGCCTTCTTCCTTCCCTAAATTCTGTCCCAGCTAAGGAAGTTAGCCCAAGCATTCAAGTTCCCTGCTGCACCCCTCGACTCTTCCACATCATCTTCTACAACCACTTACCTGGCTGAAAAGATGTCCAAGGATCATCTCCGGAATGGAAGAGGTGAGGCCCGTTAGCTATGAGGAGAGGACAGGTGAGAAAGTTCAGGATATTGGCCAGGCACAGTGGCTCATGCCTGTAATCCCAGCACTTTGGGAGGCCAAGGTGGGTGCATCACGAGGTCAGGAGTTCAAGACCAGCCTGGCCAAGATAGTGAAACCCCGTCTCTACTAATAATACAAATATTAGCTGGGCTTGGTGGTGGGCGCCTGTAATCCCAGCTACTTGGGAGGCTGAGGCAGGAGAATTGCTTGAACCCGGGAGGCGGAGGTTGCAGTGAGCCAAGATCAAGCCACTGTACTCCAGCCTTGGAAACAGAGTGAGACACCATCTCAAAAAAAAAAAAAAGAAAAGAAAAAAAGAAAGTTCAGGATAGTATAAGAGACTTAGGCAAAGTGACAGCTTCACTTTCCTGCCCCTTTACTCCCTCCTTGAAGTTCGGAGTCCATCCAGACTTCAAGCATTAGACTCTACCAGAGCCTAACTGGATCCATACAAGGGGATCCCCCACCCTAGGTCTCAGCACACAGGCCCCTCCAAACCTTGTGGGCTGCCCAATCCATCCAACCCTTGGCATTGGGATCAATGTTGATGAGAACAAGACCTTCAACTGTGTCCGGGTGGTTAAGCTGAGGGAGAGAAGAAGGAAGGAAATGAGAAACAGGGTATGGCCTTATCCCCTCCCCGCTAAGCCCTACCCACTTTTGGACTCCCATGGAGCCTGACTCCCCGCCTAGTGCCCACTTCCTCCCCCAAACAGCACTAATAAACAGTATTCTCCTAATCAGTCTGGACCCTCCTTTCCCTTATCTGGGCTTTTTATTTCTTACAGCATATCTCGACAGGATGTAGGCTCCAGCTCCAACACCAACTCCAATTACTGTAGAAAAACTGTGAAAGGGAAAGAAATATATGCCTCACGGACTCTGCTGTCCAAAACCTGCCACAGCCCATCTCTTCAAACTCTTCACCCTCCCTCCTGAGTCCATGAGCACAAAGAAGGGCAGACACAGACCTTTCTTTGGAGGATGCGAAAAAGAAGGGCCCAAGGAGCCAAAGGTTGGCACGGGTAGTCAGGGTAGATCCCTGAAGTCTATCCCAGCTTTCTCCTGGAGAACTAGTGTCTTAAAAACAAACACCCATCCACCAGCCAACCAACACACTGTTTTCCTATATAGATAGCTCTTTGTCCATTCTCAATTTTCAAGAGCCAGTTCAACTTGTTCTGCTTTAGTTCCTGGTTCCTCTATAGGAACAGGAAGAATGGAACTTAAAGCAAATGTGAAAACAGACACAACTTTAGTGAACAAAGGGGAGAATGAGGAAAAGAGCAGCAAAGTGCTGAACCAGAGGTGCTGAGCCCTGGTGTCTAGGAGAAGCTTAGCTAAGAACAGCACCCAGGGGTCAGCACCTCCTTCTGAATACCAAAGACACGCAGTCTGGCGTTCTCTTCCTTCCCCCACTCTCTCTCACCCACAGAGCTCCCCACCCACCAGGTGTGGGCATGAAGGAGAGGGGAGTGGGAGAGAAAGAGACAAGTCTATCTGGTTCCTCAGGGATTATGTCACCCCCTTTTATTCCTCCCTTTCTGATCAGAGAAGGCCCTCCTTAGCCTGAGGCAGGGCCAAGCATAGACCCTTTTCCTTCCCTCCATCCATTAGGGCTACTCTGCTGATTCTGGCCAATTTTCCAAACCCACCACCTTTTCTCAATAATCAAGGTAGGAGCATGAAGGAAGAAGATATATTGAGTTCAGAAGCTGAAACTGGCTCAGGAACCATGGTGAACCTGGAAGTTCTAAGGGTCTCCTTGTGCTGGAAAGAGAACTCTGGTTTGGAGGGGTTCCCAGGACTCTCACTTTAGGTACTGTAGGACGCAAGGGATCATGTCTGCAAGCTGGTCCAGAGATGGGTACTGATATCTGGAAAAGAGAAGCACGTTAAGGAAGATACCAACCTGCCCTCGCACCCCCACCTCAGGATATCCTACTCATTCTCTCCCAGAATCACCACTGCCCTCCCTTTCCTCCTTCCCAGTCGAACCTTTCCCACACCTGTCCTGTTCCTCACAGTCCGGTGAAGCGGTAACGACCTAACTCTTACCCCAAAGGGAACACAGGGGCTCCCTCTTCCATTCCAGGGGCATCCACATGAACCCGCACGAAGTTCTGAATGATTTCCTGCATGTCCCCGAATTGAAACAGTGGCTGGAAGCAAGATTTATCTAAAGAGAACCCACATCACCTCAACAATAGAATCAGACAGGGAAACATGTGCCCCAGTCAGAACTCACCCTTCTTTTCATGCCACAGACTAGGAGAGAACTTCTCCTTCCCACGCTGACCCCTCCCCTCCCTCTGGGTTTCTACCCTTCCTCCACAGCCTCTTTCCAGACAGGAGTGGGAGACGAATGAAGGTCCTTACAGTTGAGTCCCACATCGTGGTAGGTAAGGATCGCTGGGCGTTTGGGTTTGGGGGTGCCATAGACAGTGAAAGTGACAGAGCCATACGGTGTCTCCACAGAGTGAATCTGCAGGAAAACAGGGCACCAGGAGCTAGGCTCAGAGAAGACGAGGCCAGAAAAGGAGCAACACCAAGGTCAGGGAGCTGGGAGTGGGCGGGCAAGGGGGAAAAGGGAACAAAGAATTAAAAACAGGATCAGCAAGAACTGAGGAAAACACAACACTGGAAGATGAGTCAAGATTAGAATAAGATTAGAATAATGAAGATTAGAGAGAGAAGAGTAGGGGGAAGGAAGGAGAGGTGAGAGATAGGGAAGGGAAAGGACAGAATAGAAGGAAAGAAAACGAAGAGAGAAGGGCCAAGCAGAGGCCATCTTTCTACTGAGGAAGAGGAGAGCCCTTCCTCCCACCTTGGGACTGCCCCCACACTGTTACCTGTCCCTGGTCCAGGAGGATTTGGGCAGCTAACTCAGCCTCCTGGAGAGACACACACAGACACACACAGAAACACACAACCATGTGGTGTCCCAGATGGAGAGACAGACAGACAAAGAGAGACAAGTAAAGTCCAACAGAGACCAAAGACAGAAAGAGATTGACAAAGAGAGACATGGAAAGGATGAAGATTAGTGTAGTGACAAGACAACGGCCTGACTCCCAATTGTAGTGTATGGGGAGAGAGACTAGGGTGGAAGTGGAGAAAGTAGTGGTGTGGGTTAGAATAAGATCAGGCTTGGGAAGTTAGAAGGCAAGGGGGATGCTTAGAGGTCTCAAATTTGGGCATGGGAGTCAAACGGTCTCTAATAACCTTGGCCGCCTCAGGCGTCTGTCCTGGCAGCAGTGGCTTCTCCTCTGTGATCTGCACCTCCTGCAGCTCCGCCATGATGCCTGGTAGGATGAGGAAACGAGACTGGGAAGTTGTCTCCACATCCCCACATCTCCTCAAACACCAGGCTTCCTCTCTCAGCACAGGAAGATGCAGGGAACAGAGGGAGCCAGGGGTTGAAGACTACTCCAGAACACGAAGAGGGCCTTTCCTGCCCCCAGCTCCATTTCCAGGCTGATTGGTGGAAACTTTGGAAGAGGAATCAGGACACCGCTTCTCTTGATACTCACCATCCCCACAGCCACCCTCAACACCCACTCCTCCAGACCCCCTCCCTCCTCTGCCCTGGACCAAGATACCAGGGTGGGGCAGAAGCCTAGCTCAGATTTCCCAGGCTATCTTTAGGGTCTACTCCACACTCTCAGGTAGGGAGCGAAACTCGTAGCTCAGTGACTGAATATTCTAAAGGACAGGGTACCAAAAGACAGGATTTTGAGAGCTCACAATTGACCATGACCTTCAAGTAAAGCCCCAAGGTCGGCAGCTCAAAGGGGGCTAAAAATGACCAAAGTAACATGACCAAAGGGTGAGGTGGGGAAAACAACATAAAAGGGACATCTGTCCAACCAACCCAATGCCTCCCTTCCTCCCAAGACTCTTCCTCCCAACTCTGAATAAACTCCGTAAGTTCAACATTAGTGGGTGAGGAGCAGAGCACCTGGACAGACCTGCACAGGAAGGAGCCTGCAGCCTGCGAGGTGGGGTCACTTACTGGGCTCCTATTGGCTGGATGCAGTGGGATTAGGGGTCAGCGTTCTCACTCCTGACTCTGGGGTCTGAGAAAACACAGCCACGAGGTGAATGACATGGGAGACAGACCCGGGGTCTTTTAGTTACAGAAAGCCTCAGCCAAGACCCAGACTCCCAGGGTCATCAACCTCCGCGGGTCACTAACCCTCCCCAGTGTCTACTCCTGAGTCCAGAGAACACGTCCTCTCTAGGCTCCAGCCGGAATCAATACAGGCTACAGGGGCATCAGTTCAGGCTGCGCGGAGGAGAGAAGGAAGTGCTGATGTGGAGGAAGCCTCCGGATTCGAATCCCGGCTCTGCCACTCCCAGTGTGACCTTGCCCCAGTTCGTTACTACATTTGGCCTCAATTTTCTATCGGCAGGGGGACTAAATGCGGGGGACTAGGGGATCCCCAAAATTTTTGACAGCTCTCCAGTAAGAGGAGGGTAGCAGAGCATGGCTGTTTCCCTCCACAATATAAAAACAAACACAAAGCTTGGTGCCGTCGCTTCTCTCCTCTACCCAGTCTCCGTGTAGGTCCCACGAGTGGAGAAAGGGAGAGGAGGGCGGTCCCACAATCTCCTCCCGGTCTCCCCCGACGGCCCGCGAAGGCAAGCGCCATCGGGAAGGGATGGGTAGGACAGAGGGGACTGGCCGGGCCCAGCATCCGGAACCCGTCCCTACGAGTCCCTACGCAGCCCGTCCGCGTGGAGACGGACACCCTTGCGTGGCTGGTGCCAAGCGCCCCGGACCTTGCACACAACCTCGCGCGCACCCCAAACACGCCCTGCCGCTCTCGGAGCCTCAGCCTTTGTGCGCAGCAGCCGAGCGCCCCCTCAGTGCCGGCCCTTTCCCCAGAGCCGCCAGCTCCAGGGGACGGGGATCAATCACACCGCCCACCTACCCGGCTGGCGCCTTCCAGGCCCTGCGGCCCCTCGCCTGCCCCTCCCCCTACCTGCTGCAGCCGCTGCCGCTTCCACCTTCACTTGCCTTTGACTCGGGCCCGCCCCGGCTCGGGCTCCCCGCAGACCCGCCCCCGGCCCGCCCCAGCCCGCCCACGGGCGCTTGGCTCCCCGCAGACCCGAAACACGCCCCACCTTTCACCCCGCCCAGACTGCCGCTCAGGGAGGGGTTGTGCTGGGACCGGGGGACTGGGGGCGGGCGGCTAGACGCTTCCAGGCTCCTCTCGAGCTCACCATAACATTCCCCCCACCCCCCGCATTGGGGCGGTGTGGGGAGTGCGGGGATCCCTCAGCACTGCGAGGGATCCCTCGGCTGCCCTCAGCACCGCCCCTATCCATGACCTGGATCTGCAATTCGCACTCTGGCTCCTTCCTTCGCCCCCAGACTCAGTGGTGGGAACCGGTAGTGGGGAGACGAACCCGGGATACTGACACCCCGCGAGTTCGAATCCCCCCGCCCGAACACAGAGAACTAGATTAAGAAAGGAGGAGGTGGGCGGGACCGCCGCTGAGGACGCGGGGGTCGCGCCCGGTGGCAACGGCAGGTGTGCCGGCGCCGAAAGGGGGTACGGGGGAACGTCGAGGGCACAGCAGTTCCGACTCCCTAGTGCCCAGAGTCCTGGTACCTCTCCTCTCTTTGCTGCGTCCAGACGCCTGCTCTCCGGCTGCTCCGGGAGAAGTTGGACAACAAGGCGGGGAGGGGGGGCGGGGAATGCGGGGGGCCGCTATAAATAGAGGGCGATCGCGGGCGACGCGGGGGGGTGGAGAGGATGGCCAACAGGGACTCTGGGGTCAATGCCTCAAGGGGCGACGGGGGAGGGGCCGGGGACCCCCAGAGGCTCTGACTCCTGGGTAAACAGGCGCAGGGGCGGAGTTAACCCTGCGGGGGTGGAGTAGGGGCTTGGGTAGGACGCAGTGTCCCGGGCTGGGACCCAAGAGACCCTGTGGCTTCGCCGCTAACCCCTCCCAGTCCGGCCCAGAAAAGGAGACCAGCTCAGGCCCGCTGAATCGCAATGCCCAGGCGATGGTCTCAGGGACTGCCGCGTCCCTCTCGGTGCCCGAGTGGGTTTGCCACTCTAGACTTCACACACACACACACACACCCCAGATGAGCCCTCTTTGTGCCCCTCAGAGGAAGGCTCCCTGGAATGAGGTAGTTGATTAGATAATGTGGCTTAAGGAAATTCGAAGTTGTTTAGGCAAAAGGAAACCTGACTGAATTTCTCCCCTCCTGCCCCCTTTGTAGCTCCCCCAATCCCAGGATCATATCCACCCCAACCCCCTTCAGACTGGTTCCTGAGTTGCCATTTCGGGGGCCGGGCGTCAGGCCAGTCAGGAACAATGGCCAATGGAACTTGAGCTGCCAACTGCAACACCAGCACTGACTGCCCCCCCAAGACCCCCAAGTTCCCCTGCCCCCTTCTGCCTGGGAACCACCCTCCCACCGCCACCCTCACCACCCGCAATACCCCTCCCATCCAAGGAACATCAATGCCCCTTTCATCCCCACTTGGCAGGGTCTACTGGAAAGAAGGAGAGGCCAAGAGGGAGGAGGTGACCCAGAGTAGGAGAACTGGTCGGGCTAAAACCCAGCCTTCAACAACCCCAAATCTAAGGCCCCCACTACATTCCCCAATTTGGAGCACCCAACTTTTCTTCTGTTCCTTTCTCCCACTCCCTTTATAACTTTTTCCCCAGAAACTGGCACATAAGCTGGGCGCCCTGGCTCCTCTCCTAGGCCCCTCTTCCCTCTGGATGCCAGTTTAACACTCTCCTGGATGAGGAAAAGCCTGCTGGAATAAGGATCATAGCCAAAGGTGCGGAAGACAGGAGAGATCTCACCAGCCCCAGAGGAACCTGGGGAGAAGGAGAGCCTGGAGTGAGAACTTTGTCTGCAGGCTTTTCTTTGTTGAAAGTAGTCTTACTTGGAGTGGGGGAGGGAAGGACCTGAAGGTTCCAGCATCTAAATTCGTCTCTGGGTCAGGATGACTCAGGGGGAACCTGATAAGAGGCCGACGCAGGGGCGCAGGGCAGGCAGGAGGTGGGAAATTTCCACTGAGATCCATTGGCTTCCTAGACGTAGGGGTCCCACCCAGTCTGCTGCAGGCAGAGGTAAGGCTGGTTCTACCCTAAGATAGGGTTCTTCCATGTCAGGGCAGCTCCCAGCCCGACCAGGGTGTAAGTGTTGCAAGGACAATCTCTCTCTCAACTCTTTCCCTTTGGCCAGAGCAGCTTCAAACTATACCTTCAACTAAGCAACAGTTTTAAGTATCTGTTATGTGCAAGCCACTGTGTAGATGAAATTCAAAGTGTGAGTCTGTTCACACCCTCTCTAGACGTTTGTGATGAGAAATGACATTTTGACATTTGTCAAGAGAAGGTACAAACACAGGACAAGTTAAGAAAAATTATGTATATATAAGATCAATCATCTGGACAATAAGTCCTGTAGCAGTAGTTTCCCACCCTTCTTGAGTGGGTGATCAGAGATTTCCAACCCCACATAATAGTTTTTGTATCCTCTGATGGAGAAAATACAAACTATGAATTCATCAATACTTTGAAGTAAGTTTCTGTCACAACGTCTGTAAATGTAGTAATACCTACACATGCAAGGCGTATTATTTACTCAGTTTACACTCACTCTTTATACATACAGATTCTAGGGCCCTTTGCAAGATTTCAGAAATCCTCACGCCAGAAGGCTGTGGCCCACAGTCTAGAAACCATTTTCTTACTATAATTCAGAGAAGGAAAAGGGCTTTGTTCCTAGGGTGAACCACCAAGATGAGAAATGCAATCATGGAATACTTGAGTGGGCGTGAGGGGCATTCTATCCAGGCAGACAGAGAGCATGAAGGACAGTCTGGAGGCAGAAACACTCGGGTTACTTTGGAGAACTGAATAGTAGCTTCCCATATATTATCCCCTAATACCATAAGGTTAGTGTTATTGTCCTCACTGTACAGATGAGAAAATTGAAACTCAGAAATGTTTAGTGACTTGCCCAAGTCCACTCAGCTAGTAGATGACATATCTAGGATTCATTTTCCCACCCAGATCCATTCCACTCCAGGGACTATGCTCCTTGCACTACCAAGTAGCCTGTCAAGTGTATAGCAGTTAGGCCATATGACCCCAGCTGAAGAATAATCTGGTTCTTAGGGTTTTTGTTTTGGGATTTTTTTTTTTTCTTTGAGATGGGGTCTCACACTGTCAGCCAGGTGGGAGTGCACTGACACAATCCTAGTTCACTGCAGCCCCAAACTCCCGGGCTCAAGCAATCTTCCCACTTCAGCCTCCTGAGTAGCTGTAGCTGGGACTACAGGTGCATGCCACTGCTCGCAATTACTTTTTTTATTATTATTTATTTATTTAGAGACAAGGTCTCACTTTGTTGGCCTCCCAAAGTGCTGGAATTATAGGCGTGAGCCACCGTGCGCCGCCCAAGAATGATGTTGATGAGAGGTGGGTGATGTTTGGTAGGGTAGATTGGGGCCTAGTTAGTTGTACAGGTCCTTGAATGCTAAGCAAGAAGATTTAGCCATGAGAAGCTGTAGTATATCTTGAGCCATAGAATGTTCCTGAGCAGGAGTAATAAAAAATACTGCTTTGTGAAAACTAATCTGATGGGGAGGAGGTTATACAGATGGATTATGGGTGCGTGGGAGTGAAGAATTAGATTTAGGAAAGAGATCATTTAGAAGCCAGAGTAGTCATCCAACTATGAGATGATAAGAACTTGAATAAGGGTAGAAGTAATAGGAATGGAAAGAAAGGGGTAGATTTGTAAGACAAAGAAAAAAAATAGAAATTGGTGGCATTATTAGATGGGAAAAGGAGGAAAGTCACCAGTCTCATTGCTCTGTTTTAGGATCCATGAGGTTCATCTATCTGTAGGGCCTCTGGCCAGAGAAAAGGCCAAAGAGAGAAAACCCTGAGGAACATCTTTGACCTGCATAGAAACTTATCTAAAGATTTTCAGAGTCTGAGCCTCACCCTCAGTCCATCCCAGTTTTATCCTGAGCTGTCCACATCTGTTACTCTCCAAGGCCTACTGGACCCAACACTGGAAGCCATTTAAAGTTTCTATTGAGACTGGCCTTTTAAGGGATTCTCCATGCTACACTTGAGCCTGGAGACTAGAAAAAATGCCAGCCTGTTTTCATTAACTGCTATGGTCTGAATGTTTATGTTGTCCCCAAATTCATATATTAAAATCCTAACTCCCGGCCGGATGCAATGGCTCACACACGTAATCCCAGCACTTTGGGAGGCTGAGGCAGGTGGATCACTTGAGGTCAGGAGTTTGAAACCAGCCTGGCCAACATGGCAAAACCCCATCTCTACTAAAAATGCAAAAATTAGCCGGGCACAGTGGCTGAGCTAATCCCAGCTACTGGGGACACTGAGGCTTGAGAGTCGCTTGAATCCTGGGGCTGGAGGTTGCAGTGACCCAGGATCATGCCACTGCATTCCAGCCTGGGCAACAGACAGCAAGACTCCGTCTCAAAATAAATAAATACATAAATAAATAAAATAAAATCCTAACTCCCAAAGTCATGGTATTAGGAGATGGGGCATTTTGGGGGGTGATTTAGTTTTATGAGGGCAGAGCCTTTCTAAATGGGATTTATACCCGTATAAATAGGCCCAAGGGAACTCATTCACCCTTTCAACCATGTGAAGACACAGCAAGAAGGTACCATCTCTAGACCAGAAAGCAGCCCTCATGAAACACTGAATCTGCCCATGCCTTGATCTTAGCCTTGTCAGCCTTCAGAACTCTGAGAAATAAATGTCTGTTGTTTATAAGCCACCCAGTTTATGATATTTTGTTATAGCAGCCCAAACAGACTAAAACAACTTCCCTGGGCTCGCCTCAACTTCTGTTGTGGGGCAGAGCATAAGGCAATTTGACTGGGACCCAGAGGATGGGTAAGCTTGGCTGAAATGATGGAAATGTAATCATCCGAAAAGGTCAGAAAGTTGGCAGTTTGCTCAATTCAGCATGCAAGATAGGGAGACCAAAAGCCCCCTCCTTTGAAGGCAAGGGCTGTAGCTGGGACCAGAAGTGATGTCACATAAGCACTGCTGAGGTCATAGAAATTTCCCTCTCCTCCCTCTGTCTCCTCATTTGCAACAGCCAACTGGCTACCACATATCTGCACACACTTAAATACAAAGGCCGGGAAGGGTCAGATCACCGTCCAGGTAATCTTAGGTACATAAAAGAGGTGGGGGAAAGAGAGAATCATTCAGTAGGTAGGATCCATATTGGTATCTCCAGTGCTGGGAAGGGGAGACTCATGCTGTAGTTGTGTAGGTGCAGTGGGAGCTGGGAGGGAGAGAGGAGACACCAACAGGGAAGAGGGGAGCTGTTCCTGTTGCTGACTGATTTTACCTTAACACTCATCGTCTTTACTCCACAGTCCTCCCTCCCCCTCCTCCTTCACCCCCAAGTCTCTCCCACGACTGCCCTCCCCAACCTCTAGCTGATCATGGCATCAGAGGCAGAGAAAACATTCAATCGGTTTGCTGCCTTTGGAGAATCATCAAGCAGTGGCACTGAAATGAACAACAAGAACTTCTCCAAGCTATGCAAAGACTGTGGCATCATGGATGGCAAGACGGTCACCTCCACAGATGTGGACATCGTGTTCAGCAAAGTCAAGTGAGGAGCCAAAGATGTGGGGGTGGGGGTGAGAAGAAAGTGCGAGGTAGTTGGCCAAGGAAGGGTTCATGTGGCGGAACATTTGCAGTGGGCCTACCAAGCACCACAGGGTACCTGGCACTGTGCTATTCTTTGTCATTGAGACACTTACTGATAGGACAAAAGAGGACAAATCTGAGTGAGGTAAGAGTTGGACCTTGAAAGGTAATGCATTTGTGCTCCAAAGTTTCTGGATTTCTGTCTAACTGACCAGGGCCAAGAACGCCCGAACCATCACGTTTCAACAGTTCAAAGAGGCAGTGAAGGAACTGGGCCAGAAGCGCTTCAAAGGGAAGAGTCCAGACGAAGTCCTGGAGAGCATTTATGGACTCATGGAGGGCAAGGACCCAGCCACCACTGGCGCAACTGTGAGTGACAGTCTTCATCCCCTTGACCCTACTTCCCTAAATCCCCATTGTTCCAGTCTACCCTCCCTAACCCTGCCAACTGTGTGACTGTAGAGACAGGGAAGAAACAGACTTTAGAGATCATCTAGATATTCCAGAAGTCAGGAAAATGTGGCCCAGAGAAGGGAAGCGACTTGCTCAAGGTCCATGGCTATTTTAATAGTGGATTTAGACTAACTTCCAAGTGTCCAGTGTCTGAGCCAGGCAGGTAGGGCTTGGTGGCCTTTGGAGGACATTAGTGTAGAGGATTTGGTACCTGATGCCCACTCCTCTTTCAGTTCTTATTTAGGGTTTGATCTCAGGCCTCCTGCCTCTCACCTACTCCCTTTTTTAATTGTCCTGTCTGAACTAAAAGCTCTTTCTACAATGGATATTGGGTTGGGGAGTGGGAGTGAAGTCCTCTGGCAGCAACCTAGTCAGAATACTTTTTGTTTCCTCTGGAAAGAAAAAAAAAAAACCACCCTCCCCCTGCACACACCACACTCATTCCCACACCACACTCCTCCTCCCCAACGAGTGAATGGCTCTTACCGGAGTTCCTGCCCACAGCTGCATCTGGGCCCTAAGAAAGCAGCACCCCATGCCAGTGGCAGAGCAAGAGCTCCAAGCACTTGTTCTAAGTATCTCTGGCCATCTTTGGGGAAGGGATATGACAGGGTAAGGAAAGGAAGAGGGTTCAAATCCATCCTCTGGCTTGCAGAAAGCAACAACAGTGGGTGCAGTGGACCGTTTGACAGACACCAGCAAGTACACCGGCACCCACAAGGAGCGCTTTGATGAGAGTGGCAAGGGCAAGGGCATTGCCGGACGGGAAGTGATGAATGACAACACAGGCTATGTGAGTGGTTACAAGGGTGCTGGCACCTATGATAAGAAGACCAAGTAAGGAGGAGCTTCATCTTAGCTCACTAGTCCCCTGACCCTGCATGTTTAACACCAGGGAACTTGGAAAATAATAAACATCTGTGTGTGCATCAGCTAAAATCTCTGTCTATGAGGGACAGATGGGCCTACTAGTGTAGAGAGAGGGAGAAGAGGCAGCACAGGAGTGTGGGTTCTCAACAACAAACCCTTCACTCTGCTTAGCCTTATGCCTACCAGCCATCAGTTAGCATTCCTCCTCAACAGTTGCTTCCAAGAACAGGATGGAAGAATATATTTGAAGTTAAGAGATGAACCAGATGTGGAGGTAAAAGTATTTGCTACTTGTGTTCACATATTACTGATATTCACCTCTCCACCCCCACCCCCTAAAAGGGTGTAGCAGTTCCTGATGTGATGGACTATGACTGTATCATGTATTAGATCCTTCCCTGTCCCTCCACCTTCCTCATCTGTTACAGTTCAGGTTTTTTGGGTGGAGAAGTAGAAGCCAGCTAAGGTGGCCTGACTTCTATTACAAATTTGTTCCAGAGCTAGGGTAATGGGAGAGTCTATTTTCAACACCCAGCCCAGCACTAAGTTTTACCCCACATCACCTCCATCATGGTGCACATGGGACAGAAGAGCTTACAGACTGCTAAGGGTAGCTCAGGAAGATGGCCAGATGGGGGAGGCTGCCAGGATTCCAAGAGCAGGAGTTCTGGGGCACTGAAGAAAAAGCAATTAAATCACAAAGGAGTCAGGTGTATGTTCTTAACTTTTTATTTTGAAATGATTATGGATTCACAGAAAGTTACAAAAAAAAATAGTACAGAGGGGTCTCTTGTGCCCTTCACCCAGTTTCCTCCAATGGTTACATCTTACGTACTCAGATGTGGTTTTAGAAATTTATGTTTGATTAGAGCTGGGCCTGCCTCATTCCCTGCCTGGTCAGGGGCAGACTCTGGAGTCTGGGGGATTTGGGAGGAGCTTCTGGAAGAGAAGGGAAGCAGGAACCTCTGTGGAATGGATGAGAGAAGATACCTTGAAATGCCAGTGAGCCAAGGTAAGAAGACTGGAAGAAAAAGAGGTTGGAAAAAGGAAGGCAGGGTGACTAAGGTGGTGGGGAGTTGGGGGGAGAGACAGTCTTAGGCTCCATAGTAAGAGGAAAGAGGAGAGGAAAGTTATATGAAGGGAGAAACAATGATTTCACAGAGAGAAACAGGCTGGAAACTGGGGGTTGTGGGGAAGTGAGGCTAACATGAGTCTGAAGGCCTCAGGGAGGTTCCTATAGCTAGCCATATCCCCTGAGTAGGTGGGTGAGTGGAGGGAATTATAAGGGAACTAGGGGAGGCTGAGACGAGAAGGGTGGTGGGAATGGGGAGGTGAGACTCGGAGCTGGTGCCTGTTGCCATGGTGTGAGCTGAGGCCCTGGGCCTCCATCCAGGACTTAGGATCTGGCCCAGTGGGTGGACAGTCACTGCCAACTGGACACAGTCAACTTCTTGGGTGGGTTTTACTGTCTCTGGGAGAGGGAGGATGATGAGGAGGTAGGGGTGAAGAGGGGGTAAACAAGCTGGAAAGAACCTAGAAGATAGCACCACTTCGCATGGTGATCAAAGCCCTGGACATTTTCCCACCCACCTGGTCTCTTGGGAGGGGACTCTGCCTGCCTCAGAAGTCAGGAAGGAAGTCTTGTTACAGGAATCAGAGTGTTGGAAATGGAGACAGGCTGGTCTGTGGTGGTAGAGGTTGGGGAATGACTCAGGAATTAAACTCCCGAATAGAGACCGATGATACCTATTGGATCAGCTTCATACTTGCGGGAGCAGAGTAGGTAGAGCTTCTGGTTGGTCAGGGTGCTATCGTAGTAGCAACTGGTGGGTGGCTGTTGGTAGTTCAGGGAGCAGACCGTGATGGGGAAGGAATCCTCGGTGAGCGTGCAGTATTCATTGTAATTATCACAGAAGTTGTCACTATACTTGCAGAACCTCTTGATGACCTTCCAAGGGGCATGTATCACATAATGGATCTTTGGGCAATCCGAATTTTGCACCTTGCCCCGCATATAGGACATCAGACCATTACAATAGCCCTGGAAACTCTTTGGGAAGATAACCCTGGGATAGTCAACGTTTAAAGCATAGAATTTCTTTTTGCCAATCTGTGTCTTGATGTCCATGACCAGAGTTGGCCCTAGAACAAGCTGAAGGAAAAGGAGCCGGGTCACAGCTGGTGCCATTCCTCCTGCTGGTAGAGTTAAGGTGGTTGGGGGCAGCAGTGGGCCTGGAATGACTGTCTGCCACATCCCAGAGCCTCCAACATTCCCAACCCAACAGTACTTTAGAGATCATCTCACCCATAACCGAGTTCTCATGACCCAGAAAGAGGAGATGCTTGCCCAAGGCCACCCAGCCAACCACCCAGCTGAAGGTGAAGCCACCCCACCTTCAGCCACCCCTGCTCCCTTGGTCCACCACAGAAATCTCAGCCTCTGCAAAGTTTGTGAACTGCAACACTTGCAGAATACGAGCTCTAACTGGCCTTGGGTGAGAGACTCTTCCCAATTATCCTTGGGCCCCTGGCACTCCTGCTAGTAAAAAATGCAGAGAAGAAAGAAGGAGCAGACTGACCTGATAATTCTCTGGCAGCTGGGAGGAAGGACAGGAGCTGAAGACAGCTGGGTAGGGACGGGTGTTCTTCTTGCCGAGGCCAAGACAGTCAGGAGATGAGGAGAGGCTAGAAAGGTTTCTGAGTAAAGATCAGTCTGGGAGGAAGGAATGTCCCCTGAGTTTGATGAGCCCCTGTGCTGAGGGGGTTGGATGGGTGGGAGGAAAGAGGCATTGCTATCTGGTCTCCTCCTCTACAGTGTCATTGGAACACTTAGTTCCAACCTCCCTGCCAAAAGTTCCTAAGTGTCTGGGCTTTCTTTGATGTTTTCTCTGTTCCATAGCCTGTGCTCTCATGGCAAGGTGAGTAGGAAAGCACTGTTGTGTTTCTGAGGAACGAAGTGCTTCTTATTCCTGACCCTCCGAGAACAAAGCGTTCGCCACTTTGTCATCCCACTCACAGGAGCCCAGGAGGGCATGTACTCAGGGGCCTCCCACCAAAGTGCTGGGCTGAGAATCAAAGACCTCCATGTGGACTCCCCACAGTCCCTATCAGCCTTACTCCTGTCATACCCACAGCGCTCACCTGTGACCTCAGGCCTTGTCAGAGTCTGAGCACTACTGGAAATGTCTGCATGCTGACTCTGAAGCCTCAAACTTGGCAGGTTGGATTTGAAAGCATAACCTGAACATGAAAAGCTGTGGATGCCAGAGCCTGGCGTGATCTGTTTCTTACTGTTGGTTGGTCTCTGAGTGGTTTGCCATGCTGGGGAAAGGGCCACACTCCTATCTTTTTCATCAACATCTTCCCTTTCATCACAATCAAAGAGCTAACTAGCTCCCTGGAGCCTGCTAGCCCTCACTCTTGACTTCCACAGATCACTCAGCCTTGTCTGTCTGCAAAGTGTCTTCCAGATTTGGGGCCTCCTCTTAGGACAGCCTTTTTACCTTTGCTGGACAGCAGAAAAGGGGAGTCAGAACACAGAAAGCTGAGTGCTCCAAGGCCCCCAATATAGCTCAGGAGGAGGGAGTAAAGCCCCAGAGGGACAGATTGGTGTTCCTCATGTACAACCCCCTAAACTGGCACTTTCTGACAACACAAACTACAGTCCAAAATGGAATCCATCTTCCTCACAACTTGTTTCTCTTCCTGTGTTGTCTATCTCAGTTTCCCTGGTTACCTATGCAAGACACCTGAAAGTGATTCTAGACCCCGCCACCTCCCCAGTCCCAGCTATGGGGAGGCAGTCCTGCATGGTGGTGAAGATAAGGCTTTTGAGTAAAACAGACCAGGAATTGAATCCTGCCTCTGCAGCTTATAAGCTGCACACCACCTGTCTGTTTACTAAATCACTGAAAGCTTCCTTGTTTCATCTGTTCATGAGGATAGTATTTTTTACCTCATGGCAGTATTAGGATCCATTAAGATGTATATCAAGAGGTTTTAGACCAGTGCCTGGCACATGGTGAGTCCTCAGTATGAGCCTGAGTCCATCAGTCACACAGCCCTGACAATCTTAAACTTTTCCCAAGCCCATCTCTTCCATTCTTATTTCTTTCTCAGCAGATGCTCTTGTCTGTCCTGGACACCACACACACTCCAACTCCAGTAAGACTCAACTCAAGTATATATCTGATTCAACTTCAAGAGAAAAAATGTGGTCCCTTCTTTCGTCTAAAACTCTGCAATAGCTTGTTTCTCATAGGGTAGGGGTGCCCAATCTTTTGGCTTCCCTGGGTCACATTGGAAGAAGAATTGTCTTGGGCCACACATAAAATACACTGTCACTAATGACAGCTGATGAGCTTAAAACATGCAAAAAAAATTCATAATGTTTTAAGAAAGTTTACGAATTTGTGTTGGACTGCATTCAAAGCCATCCTGGGCCACACGTGGCCCATGGCCCATGGGTTGGACAAGCTTGTCGTAGGGTATAGTCCAAACTACATCTCACAGGACATAAGATTTCCCATGATCTTGCACCTGCCCATGTGTGCAACTGTGTCTGCATCCCTGCTTTATTCCCACCTTGTCCCTCACCTCCTCCATGCTCTATCTCCTGCTGTCTCCTCTATCTGGAACCCTGCTGCTGCACCACCCCTTCTCGCCCCCATCTATCTCATGGTGCTAGCTCATAGAAAGACTCAACCCAGAGGTCCCACTTAGAAAGCCTCTGGTTGTAAGGCCTCCCCAAGGAAGTGGGCACAGTCAAGCGAGTGAGGAGAGAGCCCACATGGGCAGGTGGCTCATCTGTATTCTTCAGGCTGCTCAACAGGACAACACTGAGTGGGTGCCGATGCAGGGTATTGCCTGAGCCTGGCTGACTCAAGCCTTTGCTTTGAGGAAGCCAACCACATTGTAGTCCCTGCCTTGAATCATGCCACCTCTTCCCTGGTCCCTCAAGGCTGCAGCTTCCCTGAGAATAGAAAGGGACTTTTTATACCTTTTGGTCTTCCTCTTCCTTCATTCCCCACCCATCCATCACTGCTCTTCACTCCCCACACCCAACACCACTCACTTCTGCCAGACAATTACAGAAACTGAACAGCACGTTATAGAGGAAAGCATTCAGAACTTAAATGATATAATGATGATGAGCCTTTGGGTTCCCAACTGCAATCCTGGTGATCTGTTCCCTAAAGTCCTATCCTAGAGGTGCTGATGAATAAGATTACTTCATCCATTCTGACATCCTCATCATGGTGTCATGTGCTCTGTAAGCCTGAGATTAGTGGGATTGTTGTCCCATTACACTGGGTTTTACATACTCAAGCATTACCCTAGGGATGAAAAACTAAGTTCTAGAGGGACAGTGGCTTGCTCAAGGTCATATGTCTAATTCAGTAGTTCCAGGGACAATTGGATAATGTCCGGAGACATTTTTGGTTGTCACAACCAGGACTTGCTACTGGCCTGTGGCCAGGGATATTGCTGAACATCCCACATTTCACAGGATAGCTCCCATAACAAAGAATTATCCAGACCAAGATGTAAATAACACTGAGGTTGTGAAGCCCTGGTCTAAATAATTAGCTAAACAAATTTCTTAACAAAAGCAGACTTACTTGTATCTTATGTGTTAATGAAAATGATAAACATCTGTGACTTCAAAAGATTTTTGTTAAACAAATGTTGATTGTAATGGTGCTGATTCTACCAGCAAAATGTGTATTGATAGTTCACCATTGAAACAATAACTAAGTTGTTTTTCCTGTAAAGATGACCCTCTGCATGTAATCATTTACACATTCTCTCCCTGCCCTCCCCAATGGTAAACATTTGTAGGACAACTGGCTAGGGTGGCAGGTGCAAGGGTGACTCCCTATGACTGAGGAGAACCCCAAAATTTTGCCTTGAGTGGGCTCACCATGATCTCATTGGCATTACCCTTTGCCCTGTCCAATTCAAGTTGCTCAAACAATATACTGTGTCATGGACAGTTCCTGAGCTGTCCTTGAAACCGAAGGATTGCCTCAGCCATCTCAACCTTCTTCTCGTAGCATCACCTCAAACCCAGGGCTGAAGTCCAGAAGCTGCATTGTCAGTTCCTCATCTGCTAACCATCTCTGTGGGCTGGTAGCAATCCCATCTCAGACTGGGATCATTGAGGAGCAGACAGAATGCCTTCTAAAAGTTGAATCAGTTAGGGTCACTTATATGCAAGGCATTATGCTATATACTGTGAAATGTGCAAAAGAAGTATAACAGGTGGTCCTCGTGTTGTGGGAATTGACAGTCTATGAGAAAGATAATACATACATATGAAGAAATAACCAGTGATTCAAGGCAGAAAATGATACATTCTGAAGACAGTAAATGCTGTAGGAATTTAGAGGTGAGAAAGATGTCTCTGAATTTGGAGGGTCAGAGAAAGTTTTCCTCAGGGGTAACCCTGGCTTGGAAATGGATCTCGTGGTGAAGTTAGAAGTTAAGCGGAGATAAAGAAGATTATGAAAGACATGCTTGAAAAATGGGGGGAAACCCGTCTGGCTGGGGTTGAGGCACTCAGTGGGAGAAAAGTCAGAGATAAAGTTAGAAAGACAGATTTGCCCATTTGTGGCAGACCCTGATTACCAGGCTAAGGAAATGATACTTTGCTCTGTACATAAATGGGGAGCTGGGAGGGCTTGTGAGACAAGGCTTCAGTGAACCCCCGAATCAGTTTCCTCTTTCCTCCATCCTGGCTTGTCTAAAGGCATTGGTCTGGGAGCCAAGGATTCCAAACTTCTGTCAGTGCTGCCTCCTTCTGACCCACAGCTGTTCCAGGAAAGGTCATGGGAATTCAAGGACCTGAAGCAAGTCCCACATCTGATCTCAACTTGATGTATGTTTCACTTTCTCAGTCTACAAAAATGAGCCCGTTACCTTTATTTATCAAAGGACCAACAAAATTAGGATAACAGGACTTGGATCTGCTCTTGCTTGGAAGGAAACTCTCATGGGCTTTCCATTGGTATCCAGAGGCTGTGTGGAACTCCGGAAGGCAGAGAGGCTTGGCTCTGAAGGGTAGGCACCAATCCAGGCCCAGCCCTCCTCTCTCCCTTCCCCCTTCACTCCCTCCCAGCACAGGCGAGAGGAAGCAGCAGCTGTTGTCCTGTGGGGAAGACAGGCAGAGGTCCACCTGGCACTGTTGGGATTTTCACAACACCCGCCCCAACTTAAACACACACACACAACAGCAGCCTAAGGAGAAGCTCGGCCAACAGCAGTAACTTTGACGATAGAATGAGAAGGAAGCAGGGGTAAAGACTGCTGGTGTAAGGGACTTTTTCTTCCCTTCTGTCTTCTCTCCCACAATTTTGTCTTCTGCTCTTGCTCTCTCTAAGTCTTTCTTCTCCCTCCTGTGAAACTCCTGAACCAGTCCCTGGCCTGATGCCTGAATCTTTTTCTTCTTCCTAACCTTGTCCCCCTTCCTCCATCTTTTTCTGTTGCCCCATGAATGCAGTGAAGGCAAAATAGCAAAATTAGCCTACCAAGTACAAGGTGAAGCAGATCTTGGAAGCTGGATAATTTGAGCACACAAACAGAATCACCTCCCTTATCCAAATAATTGAGGCAAAACAAAGGTTTCAGTTGAATTGCACATATGGTAGGTTCAACTCTATTTCAATTTTCATGTGCAAACTTAAACCTTTACTCTCTTTTCCCTTTGGACTGAGGCAGTAGGGCCATGTTTATTTCACTTTCACACAGTCCTAAGGCAGCCTTCTACACAGCCCAGCATACTCGAGTTGAAGAACAAACTAGGATAATTACAATGTCAGGAAAACACAAGTGCAGAGGGAAGTTTAAATCATGGCTGGAAAACATCTCACTCTAGAATAATGAGAAGTAGAAAGGAGACCAAACTAGGCATTCAAATGAGCTTGCAGCCTTCCGCCCAGCCTCCATTCCAAAGGCTAGACTGGCCTCTGCTGATACACATTTGATACACAGCCTGGTTTAAACCGTGGGTTTTATCTCCTAACATTCATGTTTCTACAGCAGCAGGGGCATAATTCTCTATCCAGAACTTCTATCCAGAAGTTCAGCCTGCAAAGCTTGGGACACCTTAACAAAGAAGTGAACAGCTGTTCCCCTAGCCAAGGCCTCGCTGAGGACAAACCAGAAGAGCCAAAGGCCTGTGTGAATTTGTTCTTGATTCTCTTTTGCCATCTAGTGGCATTTCTCATCTCCAACACCACTTTTTCTTCTAAAGATCCTTCATCCTGACCCCCAACCCACAGCTGTGCTGTCCATCTACTAAAATAATGTCCTCCTGGACTCAAAACAAACTCCCCATCCTCCTGACTCAGAATCATAAATGCTGGACCAGAACACAAACCTTATGATCAGGATGGGTTGTGCGACTTCTCCACAGTTATAATCCACACAACAGCCAGGTAATCCTTTAAGCAGACAAGTTCTTTGTTCATTACTTAGAACCCTCCTAGGGTTGCCTATTGTGCTCGGAGTAAAAGTCACAGGCCTTCAAATGGTCTGTAAGTCTTCCCAATGACCTTGTCTCTGGTTCCTCTCTGAACTCTCAGTCACCTGCTCCAGCCACACTGGACACACTGCTGTTCCTCCAACACCTTAGGCATCTGTCTGCTCTGGGGCTTTTGCAGTGCTAGTCTCTTCAC
Source organism: Macaca nemestrina (assembly GCF_043159975.1). Taxonomy (NCBI): domain Eukaryota; kingdom Metazoa; phylum Chordata; class Mammalia; order Primates; family Cercopithecidae; genus Macaca; species Macaca nemestrina. Next base: position 87,485,786 of record NC_092131.1, on the reverse strand, counting down.
TTGAAACATTCTTCCTCCCTGATAATCACAAGTTCACTCTTATCTTCAAGTCTCTGCCCCAGAGTCAGCGATTTCAACCATCTTATATAAAATTACTGACCGCCAACCCCTATACTGTTCTACTTTTTTCCCCAGCAATTATCACTTTGAGCAAAGTATACATTTTGTTTTTACTGTCTTTCTCCAATGGAATGTAAGCTCCACAAAGGCAGGGACTTTTGTCTTTGTTTGTTTTTGTTGTTTGTGTGTTTGTTTTTTGAGACAGGGTCTCACTCTGTCACCCAGGCTGGAGTGCAGTGGTGCAATCATGATTTTTCAACACAGATTTTATCTCCAAAGCTCAAGCAGTCCTCCCACCTCAGCCTCTGGAGCGGCTGGGACCACAGGCACGCACCACCATGCCTGGCTAATTTTTCAAATTTTTCGTAAAGACAGAGTTTCGTCACATTGCCCAGGCTGGTCTTGAACTCGTGGCCTTAGGCAATCCTGCCGTGGCCTCCCAAAGTACTAGGATTACAGGTGTGGCCCACCGTACCTGGCCATTTTTGCCTTTTTTGTTCAGTGATATATCCCAAGTACCTCAACACTGAGTAGGTGCTCAATAAATATTTGTTGACTACATGAATGAATCATGCCCAAGATTCTGAGATTACCTACCACTTACAGGTAAATTCTGAAAACAAAAATACTACTCATCTCAGTTTCACAGGCCTTCTCACGCACAGAGGGTGATGCTTCTCTGTCTTGGCGTCTCGGTTCTCCTGAGTGTCATATTCCAAGCTCCCAGGAGCCCCCAGAGTAGCACTGACCCAGACGCTACACACAGCTGTCACCACCACAAGGAACAGGACATACAAAGTGAAGGAAGCACTAAGGCAGGATGTTGAGAGCAGCAACACCAATAGCATTTTAAACACAAAACATTTGGGAAGTATTAAAGTTTCGTAATTTTCAATAAAAAAGGGAGGGAACAAGTGAAATTGAGAGGTGTTGGCTGCCCTCTCCAGGTAAAGCCACATGGCCTTGGTTGGTACCTGGAACTGGAGAGGCCCATGAATCATTGTGGAATGGCTTTGCTACTGGGGATGGTGCCGGGCATCATGACAGTGATGATTCACCCACCTCCCTCGTGTCTCTTCCATCTCCTCCGAAAGGTAAGCAGTATCTCCAGATGACAAGGAATCAGACAAAGCATCTTTCTAGGCTGTTCGATCTGTACCTCAGGTCAGAGAAGAAGCAACCCTTAACATCACAGTGATTGACTCTTCCCAGGATCGTGGACCATAGGTGTATATGAGAGGATATAAATGACAACTCTTCCTGAAATTGATTTCAGTTGACACCTGGATCAGGTGTTCTATTAAAGAGTCATTAGAACCATGTGGCCAGGGGACAAATACAGTCTTTGAATGTGACGATTCAAGCTTCCTCATTGCTGAACATGTTTAGGCAGGTACAGGCATCCTTAGGTGTCCACGTATTTGGGACATGTAAGTGGAGAGGCATGAACCTGATTCATTTCCTGATCCAGTGATGCTCCCCAGCCCGCCTCCAAACAGACGCAGCATAGCCCAGGCCAGCTCTTAAGGAGTTCAGGAGTGAGAAGAGGCCCTCAGAGATCTGACAGCCTAGCAGCGCGTGGACACCGCCTCAGCCCGCTGAGCAGGAGTCACAGCACGAAGACCAAGCGCAAAGGTGAGGCTGCAGTAGGTTCTGGGGAGGAGTGAGGACAGAGAAGGAGGGATGGGCTCCGATCCTGACAGTACACTCGAGTGAGTGATAAAATGGTTAAAGGAGGGACTGGATTTAGGGGAGATGGGGACACGCATTGGGGAAAGGGGAGAGTGATGTTGGGGATGGAGGCAAAAAAAATGAAAAAGAATGGGAACACAGATGAGATGGGAATGGGGACACAGGAACATGGAGACACAAAAGAGATGAGATTTGAGGGAAAGGGGAGAGGACAAAGAGTGACAGGCAACAGGGACAGAATGAAGGGAGCAGAAATACAAGATGAGAGATGGGGCCACAGGGTTGGTGTTGGGACTGCAGCGGATGTGGACACACAGAAGAAGAGGCAGAGATGAGACAGTGAGGAAAGGAGACAACCGAGTAGGGAGATGGGTGATTAGCTCATATGAGCAAGTATAGGAGGACTAATTTCTCGACTGAACACCTGTGTCCCAGCGACCCCTGCCCTCCATTCTGACTGCTCCCCCCTTGGAGAGATGGCACCGGCCAGAGCAGGATTCTGCCCCCTTCTGCTGCTTCTGCTGCTCGGGCTGTGGGTGGCAGAGATCCCAGTCAGTGCCAAACCCAAGGGCATGACCCCATCTCAGTGGTTTCAAATTCAGCACGTGCAGCCCAGCCCTCAAGCATGCAACTCAGCCATGAAAAACATCAACAAGCACACAAAACGGTGCAAAGACCTCAACACCTTCCTACACGAGCCTTTCTCCCGTGTGGCCACCACCTGCCAGACCTCCAACAAAGCCTGCAAGAATGGCGATAAAAACTGCCACCAGAGCCATGGACCCGTGTCCCTGACCATGTGTCAGCTCACCTCAGGGAAGTACCCGAACTGCAGGTACAAAGAGAAGCGCCAGAACAAGTCTTACATAGTGGCCTGTAAGCCTCCCCAGAAAGAAGACTCTCAGCAATTCCACCTGGTTCCTGTGCACTTGGACAGAGTCCTTTAGGTTTCCAGACTGCCTTGCTGAGCCTCAATTCCCTCTCCAGGCCTCTGCACCACTCCCCTACACCCAGAGCATTCTCTTCCCCTCATCTCTTGGGGCTCTTCCTGGTTCAGCCTCTGCTGGGAGGCTGAAGCTGACACTCTGGTGAGCCGAGTTCTAGAGGGATGGCCTTTCATCTTTTTGTTGCTGTTTCCCCAGATGCCTATCCCCAAGAAAGGGGCTAAGCAAGCTCAGGGCTGTGGGTTCCCTGGTCTATGCCTTTGCACATGTCTTCCCTGCCCCCTGGCATTATGGCAGCATGACAAGGGGAGGAAATAAATGGAAAAGGGGCATATGGGATTTGTGGACACAGCTGTTTCTGTTCCTGAACTAGAAGTCTTCCCCAGCTCTGACGTGGCAGTGAGGTGACCTGAAGCAAAGAAAAATATAAATAAATACCACTTCATATTTGTGTAGAGCCTCCACGTGAATCCTCTAATCCCCTGTGACATAGACTTGACAGGGATTGTATGCCTTCTTTATGGATGAGGAAATGGAGATTTTAGAAAGCTTAATTAATTAAAGAGCTTGTCTAATTAGTTAGTAGCAGAACCTGGACTTGAACCTAGGTCTCATTACTCTAAATATAGTGTACTTTCTACTCTACCAGTTGGACAACAAAGAAGACACCATTACAGGGGCAAGAGAACTAGGTAAGAGTTCACCCATGAAGAAATGAGTGCTCTGAAGAGCCAGTTACCCTGTGTTGGCTGCAATAAAGATCATTACCTCTCTAGCCAAGAGATTGTTTATAAGGTGCTCTGGCATCTTATTCCTTCTCTCTCTTCCTCTCTAACTGCCCCTCCCACTTCTCTAGACCACTGCTCTTCTAACCTAGGCCCTGGGCCTGGCTTTGGCTGGATCCCCTTGGCCTGAAGACATAAGGCAAAGGGAGTGTCTCAACTTCATCCCCCAGATCCAGGATCACATTTCCTTTGACCTTAAAGGACTTCCATGGCCCTGAGCCTGCTTGTCACAAACAGGCTGGTGGGAGCTGCCAGAGCTTCCTTCCTCCTGATAATGATCTCCCCTGCCTCGTTGCTTCCCTGGCTCTCCACTCTGGCAGTCTGCCCAGGCCTGAGGGGTTGAGATGCGAAAATGCCATTTCCCCGTCCCCCTGGGCTACAGATACCATTTCTCCTGCTCTGGTGAGTGGAGCTGGAGAAGATATGGCTTGGTATTGGCCAGTCCTGATGGTCTCTCCAGCATTGCCTGACCAGCACCATCCCCTTCTTTCTTCCTTTATCTCAGTCCCAAACAAGCTGCATTGTATCCCATGCCCGCCCTATTTCAAACCCAAATTCATTATAAGACATTCCCAACCCTGATGAGGATTCCACTCTACCTGTCCCTCCCTATCAACTGCTGTGCTTTTTCACTACTGACCAGAGTCAGAGTAAGCTTGGGAGCCAGACAGAATCAGGTGTAAATCCTGACTCCCGTCTACATGACCTCGAGCAATTGGCTAGTCTGTTTCTCTACAGCAAAATGAGAGGAATCCTATCTGCCAAATAGGATTCCAGGTAAAGATGTGGAAATGATATCTATGGAACTCCTGTCAGCCCCAAGGACTGATAGGTATTAGATCATGATAACTAGTAGTAGCAATCTCCATCTTTGGAAAACACGCAGACCAAGGCAAACACCCTCACTAAGGTCTCCCCAGAGACTTTCTTCTGCCAAAGTGATGATCATGAGTGGGTTAGAGGACAAGCCCGCAGGCAGAGTCCTGTGAGGCAGCCAGGTTGTCTGAGATGATAAGGAGAGAAGGTAGGGAAAGGATGATTAAAAGAAAGGAGAGCAGATCATTGAACAGTTCTAACAGAATGAGGGCCAATAAGTTGATGAGTTGGCCACCACAGCCAAACGACTGAGTGTAAAAATAACTACTACCTGGAAACAGAACATTGCCATCATCGAATGGACTTCTGGGATTCTTTAATAAATCTGAAGTTTATCCAAAATCTGAATTTGTTTTGAACTCTTGTGGTCACTATACTACATTTACCATTCTAAAGAGATGATTTTCACTTGCGGTGCATAGAAAAGCAAGATACTTGAGGCAGCCAATTTTTTTCTTCATTTTATTCTTTTTTCACAACTGTATCTTCTTTATTGATGATCTTTCTATGTATAATATAGTTTTAGAGACATTCTCCTCACAAAATTTAAAGTGGCTAAAAATTATGCCTTCAATACATCCTCCCAAAATAAGAATTTCCAAATAAAACTTTTTCTTGAAAGACTCATGACCTAAATAGCATTAAATAACTAGAAAGTTCTGAAGTAACCTGTGGCGATAGAGGTCAGAATAGTTGTAGCGTTGGGGAAGTACCAACTGTGAAGGGGCATGGGGGAGCCTTCTGAGGACCTGGAAATATTCTATTCTTGGTCTGGATATGTTTCCTATGTGAAAGCTCATTGAACTGCACACTTAAGATTTGTTTCAAGAGGTGGCAAGTGGTCATAAAAATAAATAAATTTTAAAAAGATGTGTATTTTATGTAAGTTTTATCTCCATTTCAAAAAACTCTTTCAAATATATGTACTTCTTATGGGATTATTTTATTTACATAGTAAATGATAATACACAAAGATTCTAAAAAGATTATGACATAATTAAATCATAGATAGAATTATGATGTAATCTAATTTCTATTGTTCTGTTTTGTACCATTTGTTAAATTAAATACTACTTGTGCTGTTTATTAAATTGTTGTAAATACATTGGGCTCAGCCAGGCACGGTGGCTCTCACCTGTAATCCCAGCACTCTGGGAGGCCTAACCAGAGCAGATTACTTGAGCCCAGGAGTTTGAGACCAGCCTGGGCAACATGGTGAAACCCCATCTCTACAAAAAATACAAAAATTAGCTGGGTGTGGTGACACATGCCTGTAGTCCCTGCTACTCCAGAGGCTGAGGTGATGGATCTCTTGAGCCCAGAAGGTCGAGGTTGCAGTGAGCCATGATCTGCATTCCAGCCTGGGTAGCACTCCAGCCTGGGCACCACTGCACTCCAGCCTGGGTAACAGAATGAGAGCTCATCTCAAAATAAATACATACATACATACATACCTTGGTCTCAGAAGGTACAGTTGGCTTTTGAACAACATGGAGGTTAAGGGTGCCTACTGTGTAGTCAAAAATCCAAGTATAACCTTTGACTCCCCCAAAACTTAGCTACTAATAGCCTATTGATCACCTGAAGTCTTACCAATAACATAAACATTCAGTTAACATATCTCTTGTATGCTATATGTATTATGTACCATATTCCTATAATAAAGTAAGATAGAGAAAAAAAAGCTGTCATTAAGAAAATAGTAAGGAAGAAAAAATATATTTACCATTCCTATAGTGGAAGAGGCTCATCATAAAAGTCTTCATCCTCATTGTCTTCACGTTAAGGAGGCTGAGGAGGAGAAGGAAGAGGAGGGGTTGGTCTTGCTGTCTCAGGGATGGCAGAAGCAGATGAAAATTGGAATTTAGTGGACTTGCACAGTTCAAACCATTGTTGATCAAGGGACATAAGGTTCTTCCTAAAATTCTCTAGCTAACACACTCTCTCCTATTATTTATGTTACCTGTGAACTAATTTCCTATTTTTTAACCATGTAGAAATTTTAAATAATTGTTTCATATATAAGCTCTCACAACCATTAATAACATCTTTCTTAAAATAATAAATAATAAATATTCATTTATACTTCCACTGGCTGGTAGACTTTCAATATAATAATTTTTTTAAATTCACAAGGAAAATTTCACTCCAGGTTACATCTAGAATACTCACAAATATTTGGAAGTAACTATTCAGATATTAACAATAAATCCAAATGGCCTGGCCTATTCTCATTACTGGTGCCCTACCTGATTAGATTTAACAGTCACTCAATCCTTCATGTGATCTTGATCACAGCCAAGTTAAAGGATGCCAGGAATAGTGATGAAATAGGAATTTGGCTATTCAGGTTTCTAAAAGGCAACGCTGCACTACAAGAAGATAATAAGTTGGGCCAAATACCAAGTCTGGCTGAACTGTGATGCATTGCTACTTGAAAACTGAATAATAGGAAAAGGAGACTGCTTAATTATGAGATATTTCTGTTGCTGGGGCTGGGAGCTTGGAGAGAGGATGGTGTCCAGGGGAGCTTTGCCCAGTCTTGCGCAGATGGACTTAAAGAGAATTGTTTCAACATTGAGTGAAGGAGCAGAAATGGAGTTCAGTAAAGAAAGTAACCCAAGAACTGGAGATAGATGAGCTGGCTCTCCTAGGAGGGAGACTATTTGAGGTAGACTGGGGAGGAGATTTTCTACATGACTTTGGTTCCCAGAAGTCTCCACACACTGAAGTAAATGAGCTCTAGACATTATGAAGAGGGCCAACAGAATCACTGTGAAGAGAAGGATCCTCAGCTCCAGAGATTTCCTCTGTCTACACCCTGCCCTTAAGATCAGGACCCTTTGGCCCTCTTCATAGTGTCTGGGGCTCTGGGGGATAACCCTTGAGCTATGGTACCAAAAAACATACCAGTAGCAACAACGTCCAGGGAGCCTTCTCTTCTCCTTGGGAGAGCTTCAACTCATTTCATCACACTTCTTCCAGACACCTGCACAACTGGGCTTCCAAAAGTGCTTCAAAGACTTCAGAGCCTCATTCTAATGTCCTCCCCCTACCCCCACCCCACCATAAGTGGGCAAAAAGAAGAGCAGTTATAGCTCTTACCAGGATGCTTACCTGTGCAAGACTCCAAAACCAGTAAGCTTGGGAACATCCATGGAGCCACAGGGACACGAGAAAGCCCACATTGCTAGTGAGATCTTGTAAGAAGTCCACAGTTCATAAGAGGAGAGGTAAAGAAAAATATGTGCTCGTGATGAAAATACACACTGTGATACAAGGCCTCTTAGTTTAGGGAGGTGGGAGTTTCCCCATCTATATAAGCTGGTCTCAAACTCCTGAGCTCAAGCAATCTACTGTCTTCGGGCTCCCAAAGTGCCGAGATTACAGGTGTGAGCCAACGTGCCTGGCAATAATGCTACCAACAGATGGTTTTTGGGCTTGAATACCTTCAGGGACATGGATCTTCACTACCACTTCACAAGAGTATAAATGTGGATTAAAAGTAACAATACATATAAAGCGCTTAGTACAGTGACTAGCATGTAGGGAAAGTTTGAGTAGTGTTAGCATTTCTATTTATCACTGTGGTGTCAAATGTTGAGTGGCCAAACCTGTGATGAATGGAGCAGGCTTGACTTCCGTGACAGAAGAACAAAGGATTTAAACAAGGGAGGCCAAACTCCTCCTCATCCGCCTCTTGCCAAATAGCTCCTAGCCAAGAGTAGATAAGGTAAGGTTTAAGGTCAGACAAAAAGGACAATATGTATTAATTTCTCTAGATAAAGTAATTTGGGAGGAATGGATGGGTACTTTGAGTTGAAGGAGAAGAAAAAGGGGGCTTTGGAGAATTTCTTTTAAGATTACTTGAGGGAGGTTTTTCTGATCTCCAACCTCTGTGAATTTATGAATCCAAAGATGTGAAAATAGGTTGGAGGACTTAGGACCACTAACTTTTGAGGGTGCCTGTGTATTCCCTCCTATCCAAAGAATTTGATTACTGCAGCAATTGATGGAGACAGGGCTCTAGTGACATTTCCAACTTCCCCTCCTGAGATATTTAAATTAGTCCTTAGGAAGGCTTACTGTCCCCTCACCTCCATCACGGAAACCCCTTATATTTTTCCCACCCTCTGATTCAGCTCCATTTTCTGGTTCATTTCCCATCATTCAAAACCTCCACCAATGCCTGTGACTCAACGTCCGGTGGATTGGTTATAGCAGAAAAACATCGTGGTCATTACTTTCTATGGTTTTTTGATAGAAACTTAGTTGAATTGACACATTTAAAACATTAACTGTGGTGTGAATTAGTACAAATTCCTGCTTGGGTCATGGCATTTAGCACAAGACGAAATTTCCTATCTCCATGGCTTTAGGGCTCTCTCAGTAGATACTCACAATATTATAATGCTGCAAGACATCTTGGCCAGTGTTCTCGAGATCTTCTAGTGCTGCCTTCCTCATGTTGCAAATGAGCAAAATAAGACCCTGAGGACTTAAACACCTTGCCCAAGATTACATAAATAATTTAGGCAAAGAACTCGGGCTTTTCCGAACGAGCCCTGTGATATTTCCAAAGTGGCACTCCAACTAATAATATCGAATGGATCTCAGATATCTTTCTTTTTTTTTTTTCTTTTTTTTTTTTTAATGAGACTGAGTCTTGCTCTGTCGCCCAGGCTAGCGTGCAGTGGTGCAATCTCGACTCACTGCAACCTCCGACTCCCAGGTTCAAGCGATTTGCCTACCTCAGCCTCCTGAATAGCTGAGATTACAGGAATGCACCACCAGGCCCAGCTAATTTTTGTATTTTTAGTAGAGGCGAGGTTTCACCATGTTGGTCAGGCTGGTCTTGAACCCCTGACCTCGTGATCTGCCTGCTTCAGCCTCTCAAAGTGCTGGGATTACATGTGTGAGCCACCGCGCCCGGCCCAGATATCTTTCAGGATAAAATCATACATAGACTGGCAAATCAATTTGCAAATGGGCAGACCCCTGGATTTGAGACAAAAGCATGTTCATCCAAAAGAGTATTTAGGGCCCATAATCTTGACATGTTGCATTTCTGACCTTCACCTGAATGCTCATATTGTATCATTGAGATGGGAAAAAAAATAGTACATGAGGAATTGATGGCAAACTAGTCAAGCATGTCCCTGGCCATGCCATTGGCTGCTGGAAACATAAATAAGGATACGCAACAAGAAAAAGAGCCTGGACCTCCCATCTGCTATTCAGGACCAGGGTGAAAACATTACAGAGATCCTGTTTGGTGGAGCTCCAGGTGGGCCTGAGATAACCCAAGCATTTATCTTTGGTAAGGGTTATCACTTTTTACCCTTGAAATTGGCATATCCAGAACAGGATCTTCATGTACAACTAGAACCTGCAGAGCAATGGTTCTCAGAATTTCCCCTGAAGTGCTAGTAACCACAGTGGAAGATTAACTAAACACCCAAAGGAGTGCCCAACAAGCTTCAGCTTTCTCTGAAGTCTCCTTCTTTCGCTTAACTCATATTTATAAAATAGTAGTGCAGATGAGTGTTTTATATGCTATCTTAAAATTTCGTCTGTGGTAATAATAATAATAATGGATCAATGTCAATCTCCTCATTTTGGTGGCTGTCCTGTGGTTATGCATGCAAGAGTACTTGCAATTAGGACATAGTCACTGAAGTGTTAAGGGGTAATGAGCATAATGTCTATAACTTGTTCTCAAATAGCTCAGAAATGTTAATAATTGGGGAACTGGGTGAAGCATATAGGGGAGCTCTGTGTACGCTTTCTGATATTTTTATATACATTTTAAATTTTTTCAAAGTGAAAATATTTAAAAATTTTTTAATGTAATTCATTTCAATTTTTCTATCATACAATGCTATTTTTTGTAAAAATAATGCCTTAAATTACTCCCCACCCCCCAAAAAAAGATAGTTTTGGTAAAATCGTAAAGAAGACATTTCTCTTGTGACTGTGTACCCTCTGCACACATCTGTGTTCCACCAGGGGTAGCAGTACACTGGCTTTAATGTTTTCCTTAACTTGCTCTTTATGGGTTTCTATCTCTGACCAGTGTTTCTTTTCAAGAACTGGTTGAGGAAGATAGGATAGTCATGGGGTTAGTGCATTGGAAAGCTCCTTTTCATGCTGAAAAATGAGAAAATAGACATAGAGCACTTGGAACAGTGACTGGAACATAGAAAATCCTTAGTAAATGTTAACTGTGATTGTTTTTATCATTGTGGCCCTTGTCATTCCTAGGAGGGCTGAAGGCTGCATGCAGGCTTGTTGTGGTAAGTCAGAGGTCTTAGGAAGGCAGCCGGCCTATGAGGGGAGCTGGCGTATCCAGGGAGCCACATGACTCAGCTCTGGTTGGGTTGAAGACAACATCCTCTCCCTCATGAAGATGAATCCAGGAGTGAGGAACAAAGGGAGACAGTCCACCCACAGAGACAAGTTCATAGTACAAATGGGCACCCTAGGAAGGCCTCAAAGAGCTACATAAAAAAGAAAAATGGACCTGGCAGGAGACGGGGTTAGCCACTGGAAACACAGCAGGGCTTCCCAAAAGGCGTGTGGCCACTGGATTCTATGTGGTGGAGCTCTGCTTCTCAGAGCCATAAACCAGGGTCCAGACCACAGGTCTCTCACCACCAGGAAGCTATGTGAAGGTTGAAGCTTGAAAAACCCTACAAGGGTGGCGCTTATAGTTCAAAGACTACCCTCATGGTGCTGCTGTCTTTCAGGCCAGCAACCCGGGAAAATTTCTCTGGCACCCTCGCTCACCCCTCCTTGGGTATCCTGAAAGAATGGGTCTTTAGGGGATAGTTGCTTATTCTCTGCTCCCATTCTTTGAAGTCGCCTTCAGAGTCTACTATTAGGCCTCTCCTTACATTCTAGTAAGGTGCTGGCTACTTACTAGCCCTTTGATGTTTTTTCTTGTGTCACACAAGTGTCAGAACCAGGGGGCATTTTAGAAATTTTTCAGCTGAAACTCTTTGTGTTATAAATAGTAAGGAGACTGAGAGGATCAGAGTGATGACTGAGTTCAACACACGGTTACTGAGTACTCCTGTGAGCTAGCCGTGTGCCTGGCACTATGAAGACAGAGAAGCACTGAAAGACCTGATTCCTGTCCCACAAGTTTACCGTCTACTTGGGAAGACTGGATGCTCTTACTGGATGAAACAGTTAAATAGCAAAACAAGGTAGTACATGATTTAGAACCCAAATGAGTGATACTATGAAACAGTTAATGCTAAAGGGGATTATGAGTTGTATGGGAAGTTTTGTAAATGTGATCATGAGCAAGATAATATGGTCAAGATGAGTTCTAAAGGATGGATAATATTTGAGGGCGGATTCACAAGGAAGAGGGAAACACAGAAGCAAAGTTGAAAACAGCAAAACATGTGCTGGAGACAAAAGGAAAATCGGGCTATTAGGATAGAATTTGGTTAGAATAGTTTGTGTTCAGAAGGAAGACCGGGAGGCCACTCATAAGGGATGGGCAGACTGGACTCCAAGTGAGTAGGAGAAGGCTTTGATTCCAGGCTGGGAAGGCTGGATGTTACCTTGCATGCAGGAGAACCACTGAAGATAAACAGATGTTCTTTAGAGAAATGATGCATGAAAAGAATATTTTGACAAGATCCATCCAACATTATTATACATGCTCAATTAAACTCAGGAGAAAGGGTAGGCAAGGAGGCAGTTAGAAGGTCGTAAGAGTCATCCAGACAGGCAGTGGAAAGGGAGAGAAATATATACAAGAGAACCAATAAGACTAACTGACTCAAGTGCCCCCATGCTTTGACCATGCTAGGTATTCAGTCTGTTAGCCTACTAATTGATATGGGGATGAAAGATTAGAAAAAGTCAGAGGAGACCAATATTTTCAACTGGAAGTGCCAAAAACAGAAACAGGGGCCTTACAAGGGGATAATCGGGTTTTGAGAAAAGTTGAATTCTCAGACAACAGAACTGGGTGCCTGATGTAACTGGTAGGTAGTGAAGATTCATGTCCCTGAAGGTATTCAATCCCAAAAACCATCTATTGGTAACGTTATTGCCAAGTGCATTGGCTCACACCTGTAATCTCAGCACTTTGGGGAGCTGAGGTGAGTGGATCACTTGAGTCCAGGAGTTTGAGACCAGCCCTGGCAACGTGGCAAAACCCATCTCTACAAAAAATAGAAAAATTAGCCGCACGCTGGCCGGGCGCGGTGGCTCATGCCTGTCATGCCTGTAATCCCAGCAGTTTGGGAGGCTGAGGCGGGTGGATCATGAGGTCAGGAGTTCGAGACCAGCCTGGTCAAGATGGTGAAACCCCGTCTCTACTAAAAAATACAAAAATTAGCCCAGCACTGTGGCGGGCGTCTGTAATCACAGCTACTCAGGAGACTGAGGCAGGAGAATCACATGAACCCAGGAGGCGGAGTTTGCAGTGACCCGAGATCTCGCCACTGCACTCTAGCCTGGGTGACAGAGCAAGACTGTCTCGAAAGAAAGAAAGAGAGAGAGAGGAAGGAAGGAAGGAAGGAAGGAAGGAAGGAAGGAAGGAAGGAAGGAAGGAAGGAAGGAAGGAAGGAAGGAAGGAAGGAAGAGATAGATTAGCCACAAGTGGTGGTGTAGGCCTGTAGTCCCAGCTACTCAGGAGGCTGTCGTAGGAGGATCACCTGAGCCCGGGATATAGAAACTACAGGAAGCCATGATCGTGCCACTGCACTCCAGCCTGAGTGACAGAGCGAGACCCTGCCTTAAAAAAAGAAAAAAAAATACTCTTCTCATTAGAGCAAAAGCTAAGATTCGATGAACTTGGAAGTGCCTTCCTGCTTTGATATTCTATGAAACTGGGTCCATGTAAGGTAGTGAAGTGCCTTGCCCAAGGTCATTCAGCTAATTAGTGACAGAAGTGGGACCAGAATTTAGGTCTATTCATGTCTGGTTCAGTATTCTTACCACTAAACTATTTTAACTTTGATTGTACTCTGAGTTGTACTCTCAGGGGTGACCAGAAACCCCATATAAAAACAAGATCAGTAAAAACTGGCTCTGAAATGAAACAAAGCTGCAGCACAGCCTGACACAGTGTACAGAGTGTAAATTTGAGAATCAGATTGAAGTGGCTCTGTCACTCACTCCTGTATGGCTGTGGGCAAATTACTCAACTCCCACACACATAGACATTGTCTCCTCATCTATAAAATAAGCATAAATATTTCTATCTCGTGAGGATGCTGCAAGATAAGTAAGGAGATGTTTTTAGATAGATTGATCACAAAACATTATAAACACACACACACACACTGCTGAGTTCAGTGTCAAGAACATAGTAGACATTAGAGATGGCATTCAGTCTTCTTCTCTTGTGATCTGGTGGGAACAGGCATCTACCAGTCAGAGCCAAGACTGGCTCATCTCCATCCCACCGCACACAAGGTGACTGTTAGCCCACAAGAGAAGGAAATGTTTAGGCCAGCCCTGGGATCCTGCTGCCATCCCCACTCTGTCACTTCAAAGGCTGGCAGCTTGGGTCTGTAACTGTTAATGAATTATCAACAAACAGGAAAGCAGTGTGGCAAGGAAAGATAACACGAACTTTGGAGCCAAACAGACCGAATTTCAAATCCTGGCCCTGCCACTTACTAAATCTGTGGATCCTAACCTGCCAGAACCTTAGTTTCCTTTTCTGTAAAATGGGGACAATATTGTGGAACACACAATACAGTTTGTACAAAAAGTTGTACACAAAGCACAACGCCATGGCTCATGAAGCACCTTTGAAAATGAGATTCTTTATTTTCCACCAAGAACCTAGAACTGTACTGAGCACATTTTAGATGTTCATTACATGATGGTTGGTAGCATCTCTTTCCTCCTGCTGCTGCTGCACAGCCCTGTGCCGACCTGAACCATAAGTAATGTGGTGTATGTTATCCTGGCTGCCTTTAGTAGATGGTAAATATTATACTCTATACTACCATATTCCTAGGCATTTTACCACTCACCACACCACGTTGAATATGTAAGATTCCTCATTCAATATCGTTTTTGCAGAAATGTATCTGAAAAGATTTTTAAAGTTTTACTTCTGAAATTATTTGACTGTAAGTAAGTTGTGATTGGCACTGTTCCTTCTGCATTCCAGGTACTTGGGAATTCCTACAAAATGAGAAAACTAACCAAAGATTGTTTTCCCATGTAGTGAGCTTTTTATGTGTCCCAAATTTCAAAATAAGTGAAATCAACTTCATGTTACTTTAGTAGCAGGTAAGTAAATATTTTTTATTTGATTCTATATTTGACTTTTCCTGTATTGGAGCCAATATATTTTTCCCAGTCTCAAATGTTGTAGGCCCTTGGAAACCTCCCAGGTTCTAAGCACTGAGCTTCTAGTGCTTAATGGATAAAACAGCCCTGAGGCTGTGGCAGTGGGGAAAACTCATGACGAATGACTAGGATCAAAATACACAATCAAAGGAACCCCATCCCCAGGCCTCCGTGAGTGAGGCTGGCCAGCTGCATGGGCCAGCACCTACTTGAGGGAAAGCATGTTTGCAACTTAATTGGAATCAGAGCTTGCAAATTCTCTGGTCAGTCATCTTGGTTGGCAGTAAATGTTTAGGCCAACTCTGGTCTCCTGGTGCCATACCCACCCTCTCACTTCAAAGCTTGGCAGCTTGGGTCTGTAACTGTTAATGAATAATCACTTGGTAACCTTTCCATCCCAATGGGAGAGGCTCAGCTGAGGGCCTGCAGAGAGAAATGACTTCCTGGGGCAGGGGTGGGAGGGAGCAGTGGAGAGGGAGGGAAAGATTTGTTCCCTGGTGCCCAAGTCAACTGCTTTCTGGGTAATGTTTTCCTGGGTTCAAAAATCAATGTTTTGTTTGCTTTGTGGGGAGGAGTGCACGAAGCGATCCCTGCTGTGGAAAAGGTGAGTTCTATTGGCAAAGAAGGCTCCTCCACCATGTTTGCCTGCGATGACAAACATCTCAGAATTTTTACATTCAGAAATGCAGGTACTAGGAGCCTCAGTGAATTTTGCCACTTTGGAGAGCACTTTATCCCAAAGGCAGAGAAGTTACACAAATCCCAGAGGCTGAGAGGTGGAGCAGAGTCCAACACGCTATCGCCGACCTGAGAAACCGCAGTGCAGAGCAAGTTCCCCAGCTGCAGTCATTTGCTTTAACCGTTGACAATTTTCACAATATCTGCTTACCACCCCTATTATATTAATACGCTAAGTATACATTTACTCATTTATTTTAGATAATTCTTTAAAAATGAAACGGAGTAATGCCACCTTTCAAAGAATACTAGTGTTACTTCGTAAACAGAAATAAAAATAAATATAATGAATATCATCTAATTTTTAAATATTCTATCCAGATACTGTTTTCAGCTGAAGACTCAGCCTGAGGCCTGTTGTTGTTATTGAAAAGGAGGAGAAACAAAGACTGGAAAGTGTAAAAGAATTCACCTTCTTGCTCTAAGAGGAGACTTTCTCTTAAACATTTTTACAAGGGTCTGAAGAAATTAAGGCAATGTGCACACACCACCTAAACCCACAAACAGAGACACACTCACTATGCTGTGCTCCTATGGGAAACTCTTTACTCTTCCCTTTTTAGCTTGGCACCAGCCCAAAGGGATGGATTGAACATCAGGAAGCTCTTAGCCCCAGCTCTGCCACTCACTTGGTGGCCTTGGAAAGGGCATTTGCCCTTTCAGGAACTCAAGCTCCCTCATCTTTAAAATGAGGGAGTCAACTGAGATGATCCCTAAGGTCCCTTCCAGCCCTGACCTTCTATCCTTCCAAGACATTCTCCAGCAGGGCAAAATGTCAGGCGTGGAAAGAACCCAACTCGCCATACTGCTTTGCCAGCTGAAGCAGCGATCCCTTCACTAGGAATGACCATTTTTCCTAACTTCAGTGAGAAACTGGACCACAGAATGGGGAGGAATGCATTTGACTCCACGACCTTAATATCAACTCTTTCAGGGACACCTGAGCTAGCCCAGCAGAGGGGCGTATGGACTTTTCACATGTTTTTCTTCAAGATTTAGTTTCTCTTAGCTGGGCACGGTGGCTCACGCCTGTAATCCCAGCACTTTGGGAGGCTGACGTGGGTAGATCACCTGAGGTCGGGAGTTCGAGACCAGCCTGACCAACATGGAGAAACCCTGTCTCTACTAAAAATGGAAAAAAGTAGCTAGGTGTGGTGGCGCATGCCTGTAATCCCAGCTACTTGGGAGGCTGAGGCAGGGGAATTGCTTGAACCTGGGAGGCGGAGGTTGCAGTGAGCTGAGATCGCACCATTGCTCTCCAGCCTGGGCGACAAAAGCGAAACTCAATCTAAAAAAAAGAAAAAAAAAATTTAGTTTCTCTTTGTGATTTCTCAGAGTCTCAGAAAAGATACCTGGGAGTGTGGGGAGAATAGGAGTTAGGGCACCTGAGAGGTCCTGGTTAAAATTTCGTATTCGACACACTCTAGCTGTGGGATGATATGGAATTTTCTTACCTTTTCTGAGCCTCATTTTATTCATATATATATATATATATGAAGGGTAACCATACCACATAAAACTGTTGTGAGGGGTAAACAAGATAAGTGTTTATTAGAGGCACAAAAAGGCACATTATCGGCTGGTACTAAACAATAGAATGCCAGGGGTGTTCAATATTTTAGGCTGCACGTTGCCCTAAAATAACTGACTTAGCGTATGAAATTCTTAGAAGGACTAGCAAGGCTCCCCCATGATGACCTATTCATCCACCTACCTCCCCTCTCTGTTCCACTGTCTCCCTTAGGAGAGATGGCACCGGCCAGAGCAGGATGCTGCCCCTTGCTGCTGCTGCTTCTGGGGCTGTGGGTGGCAGAGATCCCAGTCAGTGCCAAGTCCAAGGACGTGACCTCATCTCAGTGGTTTAAAACTCAGCATGTGCAGCCCAGCCCTGAAGCATGCTACTCAGCCATGAGCAACATCAGTAAGTACACAGAACGGTGCAAAGACCTCAACACCTTCCTGCATGAGCCCTTCTCCGGTGTGGCCACCACCTGCCAGACCCCCAACATAGCCTGCAAGAATCGCCATAAAAACTGCCCCCAGAGCAGCGGGCCCGTGTCCCTGACCATGTGTGAGCTCACTTCAGGGAAGTACCCAAACTGCAGGTACAAAAAGAAGCACCTGAACGCACCTTACATGGTGGCCTGTGACCCTCCACAACAGGGTGACCCAGGGTACCCACTTGTTCTGTGCACTTGGATAAAGTTGTCTAAGGCCTGGCGCCCACATTCCACCTCACACTCTGCAGACTGTACACTGCTGCTTTTCCTCCCTCCAGTTCGTTATTAATCTTTGCTCCTCGTTGCAAATGCCATTTTCTTCACACACACCCAACCTCACATACTCTTGGTTTCTTAGGGAGTTTTAAAGACACTTCAAAGGATGAGGGGAGACAGCAGATTCTCTTCAGCCTTTCATTGTAGCTTACTTTGCAGCCCTTCCAGAGTCAAGCCCTCAGGATCCCCACAAGGATGGATCCAGGTTTGGTGAGGCCTGTGGCTTATCTAATTTTGAAGACCCTCTTAAAGAAAAAGGATATAAAATTACAAATGTAAAATAAGATGCTTGGAAGGGCTGTGGCTGGACAGTTCAGGGAGATCCCAGACAGGGGTAATTATCTAAGGAAGGAAGGAAGGGGAATCTGCTGTGTTCCCTGTGTTGGGCAAAGAAATGCATCTGATCTTGCTGTAATAAAGACTCTGCTGTTGCTGATGGAGTGTGTGTTACTGCCTTGGGGTAAGTGGAGAGGTTTGGAGCTCCAATTCCGAGGCCCTGAAAAGGCCCTGAAACACTTGACTCTGTGAGGCATCAGCTCCACCTGCCTTGCAGGCCGGAGGGAAAGCAGCACCCTGAGCAGGCACAGTCTCGGAAGCTGACTTGATTCTGTCCTCCAGCCCCTTGAGGGCTCTCTGGTCATCCCCTCTCATGTGAAGGGGTAGAGTGACAGGAAGGACAGGCTGAGCCCTGGGATGCCAGTCAGGTCTGAGGCCCGACCCCCTTGTTTCTGCACAAGACCTGAGTTCATGCTTCATCAACGTGACCCAAAGCAGGACCCTCAGCATTCTGGAGTGAGCTTCCCTCCCTGGGGAATTTCAGAATCAGGACCTACTAAGAATCCTGATCTGGTCCTAATCATTACTGAAGACTAACTGTGGTAAAGGAGCAGTTTTATATGCAATCGGCCATAGACCAATACTTTTGTACAATACAGTACAATGAATTACTAGAAAATGAAATATAACTATAGAAAATACAAGCTCAATTGTTTTATTACTAGATTTAATTAATAGAAAATACTCTGTCAAATTGCCATAACAGTTACTGGTTTTTTGGGTTTGTTTTTTTTTTCACACAAGGTCTCACTCTGTCGCCCATGCTGCAGTGCAGTGGCCCAATCTCTGCTCATTATAGCCTCGACATCCTGGGCTCATGTGATCCTCCCATCTCAGCCTCCTGCGTATCTGGGACTACACGTACAAGCACAGCACTGCACCTGGCTAATGTTTGCATTTTTTTGTAAAGACAGGGTTTCACCATGTTACCCAGGCTGGTCTCAAACTCCTGGGCTCAAGCGATCCCTCAGCTCCTGGGCTCAAGTGATCTACCCACCTGGACCTCCCAAAGTGCTGGGATTATAGGCATCAGCCGTGGCGCGCAGCCCATAAAAGTTTCTTAATGTTTCTTCTCAATTTCTGTACTTGTATTGATAGATATTCACAGAGAGAAAAACATACACATATCATACACATATACACACATACATACCTACATGCCAACATAAGGCACACACATAAACACCCTCATATGCATATACATACAGAGGAACACATAGTAACAATGTGCACCTGTGTGCACAACACCCACACATACACATATACTCACACTCAACAAGACACCCCCTCTTCTTCCCCAAGCTATCTCTGCTTTCTTATTATACCTCCCTTCCCATATTTGGAAAGAGAGTTTCCTACACAGGCTATGATTCAGAGTAAGGAAAGGATGTTTGGTGAAATGTGAAGTGGCAGAGAAAGCATAGAATCCAGAAATTCAAAATCCCAGTCCCCTTCTATGCTTTCTAGAACTAGAACTCAATGTAGCCTGTCACGCCAACACCATCTCACTGGCAGCGTAGTTTCCCCCACAGCCTCCAGCCCCCTCCACACTGCTCTGCCCATCACTACCACTATGTTACCCACCCTTGTGCTTATAACCAGGGAAGACATCTGGAAGTGAGAGACAAACAGCATTCTTCTATACCCTGGCTTCTTCCCAGTGTTGTGGGCAGGCTCCACTTCCTGTGGCTGCACCTTAAATGATGGTGTTTCTCAGGGTCCTATTTTGAGCTCTCTTTTCTTCCCACACTGTACTCCACTTGAGTGATTTGACTTACTTCCATGGCTCCAACCACCATTAACCTACTCCCAAAGACAGGTATATCTCCAGCCCAGAGCTCCCAAAGTCCAGACATACATGTCCATCTTCATACTGTTACTAGTCCAGTCAGTGTCCCACAGGCATCTCAACCCAAAACACTCAAAACTAAGTTCATAATCTGCCTGGCTTCCAAACCTGTCCCTCCCTACTCCTGCAGCCTCTCAGTGTTCGTTAGTGGAAGCATCATACCCAATCATTCGAAGTCCTAATCTAAGACACATCTGTGTCAACTCATGCTTGTCTGTCTGTTTTTCCAGTAATTGCCCACCTTATCCCAGGAACTACCTCAAGAGGGCATAAAAGTTATTGAGTTTTATTTTCTTTTTTCCAAATAGCACTGAGTTCCTAACACGTGCTCAATACACATTATGGCTTTGGAGGGGGGCCGTGATTTGGAGCTAGGCAAATATGCGTAGGTTGGTACAACCGCAGATTCACTATCTTGTTTAGAGGGCAAGATTAAATAGTATATATGAAACTACCAAGTAATAAGATAGAAGAGAAGCATAAACCAAATGGATTCTGTAACATTTTTCTCCCACCTCATCTAGGGTTTCATTTATCCTCAAGTTCATTTATCGTAATCTAAAGTTCATTATCCGTTGAATGTTAATTTTCCCGTTGCATACCTCTGGCTTAGCATTAGGTCTGTAGCCAGGGTTAGGCAACACCAGGAGAAGTTCAACCATTCAATATCTGTAAGAATTGTGGCCCCAGAAGCTGGGAAGAGTGTGAAAAGAATTCAGAATAGAATGAATTGTTAAGCAGACTAATTATATCCAAACAAGTGGGGGTAGCAACCTGGGTAGGAGTTTCTGACTTCCTTGTGTAGGCTGAAGAATTAGATGGAGTGTAACTTGAATCTAGGGGTCATGGGCTGTAAAACTGGCCCATTCTGAGGGTAATGATACAGCACGCATAAAACAGGGCTCAGTGGGGCAGCTGGGGCCACAGAAGAGCTGCCCAATAGCCTTGGGACAGAATTTCTACTGTTACCCTCTCTGGGCCCCTGAGAACGTGTTTCCAAAAAATCACTTGAGAAGGGTCTCCTCAGCGATTTGGGAGGACACAAGTATTTTAAAGTGGGTAAGTATGTTTTAATATCCAGAAAATTTAGAATGAAGTATAGAAATGTTTAAAAGAATCAACACATAGCATTCACATATTCGTATTAAGGAATTTGTATTACTCTTGTCATTCTAATTTAAAATGCACATGATTTGAAATGAGACTTTCCTTTAAAATTAGTTTTGGATCATTTAAGAAAACATAGAAATTGAATCATCCTATTTATAAATTGTTAGATTTATAAAGGTTTTTAGGTATTCAGGAATGCTTTGTTGGTTAGCTCAAATGGCCAAATTATAAGGACGTGGAATATATGTTGAAGTTATAAAATATCTCTTTTAATGTTTAAAGAGTTTCCTTAACTACTTACAAATAAGATCAGTCAGTCAGTGAATACGATTCTTTAAAGTGATTGTTAGAATTTATTTCTATGTAAGTTAAACATAAAAGCTTAAGGAAGCTGATTTATAACTTTAACATAGGAAACATAAATGTTAAAAAGCCAAGTGGCCTCTAAATACTCTTTGCTCGGCACAAAAGAAACATTTTAAAGACTCACATTAACACTACAAGACCGATTCATTTTCTATGATATTTTCATCTATATTGCACAGTGGGCTTTGGTGATTATATTTTCTGGTGTTAATATGTTTGTTGATTTTGCTGGGGCGTTTAGCAGGGAGGGAAGCTCAAGGCTCAGGCTCAAGGGCA
Source organism: Macaca nemestrina (assembly GCF_043159975.1). Classification (NCBI taxonomy): domain Eukaryota; kingdom Metazoa; phylum Chordata; class Mammalia; order Primates; family Cercopithecidae; genus Macaca; species Macaca nemestrina. Next base: position 87,464,143 of record NC_092131.1, on the reverse strand, counting down.
TGCGACTAGCAGTGGAGCTTTCAGAATGGAATCTGGACCTCTGTCTTTCCTCAGCATTCTCCTCCCTCTGCACTGTGCTGCCTTCAGTTGGGTTATTTTTCTGACTTGGGAATGGGAGTATTATATCCTAGAAAACCTGAGAAACATGAGTAGGGTTTCCCTGAGGCCGGTGTAGGGGTGGCAGAGGAATTCAGCAAAATATACTCCAAGAAAAAGTAAAACTGAAAGACTGTGGGCAGGTCTCCATCCTTTATAGGGACTTTTCCTCCTTGGCCAAACTTGGAGTTTTGAGACTACTTTTACTAAGCAAAGTAGTTTTTAAACTGTAAACAAAACAGGCTGGGCACAGTGGCTCATGCCTATAATTCCAACACTTTGGGAGGCTGAGGTAGGAGGATCAATAGAGCCCAGGTGTTCAAGACCAGCCTGGGCAGTATAGTGAGACCTTGCCTCTGAAAAAAAAAAAAAAGAAAAAAAAATTTTTTTAATTAGCTGGGTGTGGGGATGCACACCTGCCTGTAGTCCCAGCTATTTGGGATGCTGAAGTGGGAGGATTGCTTGAGCCCAGGAGGTGGCAGTTGCAGTCAGCTGAGACTGCACCACTGTACTCCAGGCTGGGCAACAGAGTAAGACCCTGTCTCAAAAAGGAAACAAAAACAAACAAAAAAATGTATTTTAAGCAACCAGTTTTAAGCAAAAATTGCTTAAAAATGCATTTTAAGGCCGGGCGCGGTGGCTCACGCCTGTAATCCCTGCACTTTGGGAGGCCGAGGCGGGCGGATCACGAGGTCAGGAGATCGAGACCATCCTGGCTAACACGGTGAAACCCCGTCTCTACTAAAATACAAAAAATTAGCCAGGCGCGGTGGCGGGCGCCTGTAGTCCCAGCTACTCGGGAGGCTGAGGCAGGAGAATGGCGCAAACCCAGGAGGCGGAGCTTACAGTGAGCCGAGATGGTGCCACTGCACTCCAGCCTGGGCGACAGAGTGAAGACTCCGCCTCAAAAAAAAAAAAAAAAATGCATTTTAAGCAATTTACACTTCAGTAAATTAGAGTGCCTGCCTACCAGTGATGTGTACATATGTGTGTGTGTATATGTGTGTGTATATGTGTGTGTGTATGTGTGTGTGTATGTGTGTGTATATGTGTGTGTGTATATGTGTGTGTATATGTGTGTGTGTATATGTGTATGCGTGTGTATTTAAACAAACCCATGTTCAGGGTGAAGAAGTAAAGTTATGTTAACGGAATTAGGAGTGCTATATTCCGCCAAATACAGATCTTTTGGGATTCCAAACTCCTCATCTGAAGTGCAAATATCTATTGGCACGAATAAAACAAGATAATGTAACAATTACTTGGAATCAATCACTTAGGTGTTGGATTTGGCTTGGGGTTATTTGGAGGCAAGGCAAGGATATAGTTTTTGTAATGGGGGGGTCTTAGGAGTAGGTTCAACATGGGCAGAGACCTGGAGGTAGACACTGAGTACAAAAAAAGGAGATGTCAAGGAACTGGAGACAAAGTTTTACCCGCTGCTTGGCAGTTCTGAAGTCTGGGGGATGGGAGTGACTTCATGCTATTGAAATTCCCAGATTACCTGCTCCAGGAGACTGACTCTGCTGGGGGTCTGCCAGTGAGAGCTGGGCTGCTGCTGGCTATAACAGGCACAGGTTATGTCTCAGTAAATGTTAATTTAACAAAATGTGGTTTTGGAGCAAAGGGCTAGGGCTAGGAAAATGTACAGATCATAAGTCTGGAAAGTTTATAAACAATTTCTTTAAAAGTTCTCTCATTATACTTAAATTTTTTCAGTGAGAGGGAATTTACCTATGGAGACAGCTTGTCCCATTTTCAGGCAACTCTTAAGTATTTAAAATTCGCTTACATAGAACCTAATCTGCTTCTCTATAACTGCAACAATTCACTGATGCCCTACCGCTTTGAGCCATTCAGAATAAGCCCAATTCCTCTTCACAATCAACCTTTTAAATATTTTAAGAGTGTTTCATGACCCCTGCCCTCCACATATTGCCACATCTGGCAATAACAAAAGTTATAAAATGGCTTCTACCATCTGACCCAATAATTCCATTTTGTAAAATATGTCAAATGGGAATAATTCAAAGTGGGGAGGAGTACATTTCTACAAATCTTTTTATACCTTTTCTTTGTACAATGGAGAAAAGTTGAACATAATATAAATTCCCTAAAATTGAGAGTGGCTAAATGAATAGTGAACAACTACTTGATTTTTTTTTTTTTTTTTTTTTTTTTTTTTTTTTTTTTTTTGGGACGGAGTCTCTCTCTCTCGCCCAGGCTGCAGTGTAGTGGCGCAATCTCGGCTCACTGCAACCTCCGCCCCCTGGGTTGAAGGGATTCTCCTGTCTCAGCCTCCCAAGTAGCTGGGATTACAGGTGCACTCTGCCACACCTGGCTAATTGTTGTATTTTTAGTAGAGACTGGGTTTCGCCATGTTGGCCAGGCTGGTCTTGAACTCCTGACCTCAGGTGATCCACCCACCTCGGCCTCCCAAAGTGCCGGGATTACAGGCATGAGCCACCACACCCAGCCTACTTGATGCTTTAACTAAAGACAATGTAGGCAAAAATTATACTGATGCATGGAAATATATATGGACAATGCTACATGAAGAAAGCAGAACACAAAACTGTTATTTTCAAATGGGTTGCAACTACATGAAAGAGTTTCTGGGTTTGTATATCAACGAAGTCAGTAAGCAACTTTGGAACCTTTCCAGAAGTCCCCCTCCAAACCATGCTTCCTCCAGACTCTTCTACTACAATGAACCTACATCTGAGCCAGATGATGGTCCACATCTGTCTTAAATTCTATCCCACAGCCAGGCATGGTGGCTCACACCTGTAATCTGTAATCCCAGCACTTTGGGAGGCAGAGATCAGGAGTTCAAGACCAGCCTGAGCAACATGCTAAAATCCCATTTCTACTAAAAATGCAAAAATTAGCCAGGCCTGGTGGCGGGTGCCTGTAATCTCAGCTACTTGGGAGGCCAAGGCAGGAGAATCGCTTGAACCCAGGAGGCAGACGTTGCAGTGAGCTGAGATTGCACCACTGCACTCCAGCCTGGGCGATGAGCAAAACTCCGTCTCAAAAACAAACAAAAAACAACATCAAAAAAATTCTGTCCTGCATGCTTTCTACTTGCAAATATCCTCCAACAGACAAACAAAAAAACCTCATGAGGACTGATTCCAGGAAGACAGGAAAGCAGCTGATCCCAAGCCTCTGCCTTGCCGTTCCCACCTCTCTCTTGTCCCCAACACCATTCCTGTTCTGTGGAGCTTTCTGCCCTCCTTTCAGCCTTCACTTGGATTTATGATCTCTTTTGGGAACTGGTCAGACACTAGCTGAAAAAGCAGTGACAAAATAGACAAGGTTTTTCATTTCATAAAGTTTATTTTTAAATTATATGTGGTAGAAAGGTGAGTCTATTATGATAGAAAATAAATACATAATCAATAGAGATAAATGCTGTGAAGAAAATAAAACAGAATAACATTATTCAGAAAGACGATGGGTGAGAGACCACTTTAGACCAGGTGGCCAGGGAAGAAGACCTTTGAGACTATAAGACTTTAGTTAAGACCTGAAGGATGAGAGCCAGCCACTGGAATCATGAATGAAAAGAAAGCTCCAGACAGAAGGAAAGAAGAACAAAAAGGTGCCAAATTAAACATCTTTAGGAATAAGTAAGGCATGTTTAAAGAACTGAAAGAAGGGGCCAAATGCGGTGGCTCATACCTGTAATCCCAACACTTAGGGAGGCCAAGGTGGGCGAATCACCTGAAGTCAGGAGTTTGAGACCACCCTGGCCAACATGTTGAAACCCCGTCTTTACTAAAAATACAAAAATTAGCTGGGTGTGGTGGTGTGCGCTTGTAAGCCCAGCTACTCGGGAAGCTGAGGCACCTGAATCACTTGCACCTGGGAGGTAGAGGTTGCAGTGAGTCTAGATTGTGACGCTGCACTCCAGCCTGGGCGACAGAGCAAGACTTTGTCTCAATAACAACAACAACAACAACAGCAACAACAAAAACCCTGAAAAACTGAAAGAAGGCCACTGTGGCTGCAGGGTCACCAGTGGCTTAGCATAATGTCACCACAGGGCTATGGCAAAAGATGAAGCAGAAAAGAAAAGGAGAGATAGGTAGAAAAGGAATCATGATGCAAATGGAAAGCCATTAGACGGGGTTGATAAGATTTATTTGGATTTTTTTTTTCTTTTTTTTTTTTTTTTTGGAGACAGAACCTTGCTCTGTCGCCAGGCTGGAATGCAGTGGTACAGTCTCAGCTCACTGCAACCTCCACCTCCCGGGTTCAAGCAATTCTCCTGCCTCAGCCTCCCAAGTAGCTGGGATTACAGGTGCGTGCCACCACGCCCAGCTAATTTTTATGTCTTTAGTAAAGACAGGGTTTCACCATGTTGGGGTTTCACCATGTTGGCTAGGATGGTCTTGATCTCTTGACCTCCCGATCCACCTGCCTTGGCCTCCCAAAGTGCCGGGATTACAGGCATGAGCCACCGCGCCAGGCCTGATTGATTTGAATTTCTAAGATTACTCTGGCTATGGTGCAGAGAATGGCTTATCAGAAGGTAAGAGTGGAACAGGCAGACAAGTGGGGAAACTAATGTGCTAGCACTGGCAAGATGGTGGTGGTATGGACCTTGATGACACTTAGTTCAGAGAAGACAAGTTGTAAATTTTTGAAAAAATATTACCCAATCAAGTAGAACCAAAACCAATGAAAAACTAAACCATAAATAGAACTGACATATATTTACATATCACACAAATTTTTTACCCTAAAATAACTAGGATATTGACCCCAGACTCCTTGGAAGGCAGCGCTAACAAGAACATGTGCTCTCGAGCCCATCCCTAAAATTCCCTTTGTGGTCCTTCATTAATTCCCCCTAACTTGAGGCATGGGGCTGAGGCAGAGTCCTAGTCACTGCTACCCTCTAAGGGAGAAATAGTGAGCAGCCTAAAACCCCAACCCTCTATAAGATGGGAGTCATAGCTCTTGGTGCACATAAACCGCGCAATAAACAGTACAGACACAGATGTTTTTCCACCTTCCCCTGTATTAGGATAGCACTAGTTTTCCATAAGAACCATACCACAAATGTCTTCAGAATTATTTCAACTATTACTCTAAAATAAGTCTAGAAAAAACTAGTTTTTTTTTTTTCTCTCTGACCCACAGGGACATATCTATCACTTATAGAATCTCAGTGCTGGCTTCTACGAAAACAAATTTAACATTTTTTTTTTTAGCGTGATGGTTAGGTGGCAGAAACAGTGATGTGGTGTTTAAAACTCTTCTTTTATGAACTTTGACAGCTTAGATGAGACCCTATAACTTATTAGTTGAGAGTGAAGGCTCTGGCATCAGACAGCCTGGGTTCACGTCCTGGTTTCTCATTTACCGTGTAGCTTAGAGAGAGTTTATTAACTTCAGTAAGTTACAATGTCATCTGTAAAACAGGAGTTCGAGAAGCCCCAAAGAATCTTTAATGGGTGAAGTATGGTAAGAACTGTTTGTGAATGAGAAGGCTTCTAAATCTGGTCTATTCCCAGCCTCTAATTTCTCCATTATAACTACCCCTTCATATTCCCCCACTAAAAATACATGTATCAACACATACTCTGTTGTGTACACACACACGTACACACACACACTTTTAGTTAGTAAGAGCCTGCATTCTTGGAAGAAAGTGGTATTTAACTGCTGTGACCACATGTCACTTACTTAAAATAAACCATTGTAATTTAGCACAGATTTGAAAACTCCTGGAAAGAAGGGGTAACTGCATCCCTGATTCTGTATCCAAACTTCCTTACCCCACCAGCTCAAAAACTTTCAGTGGCTCCCCTTTTTCTCCATGAAAAAAAAAAAAGATCCACTCCCTTTTCCCAGGAGTTTGTGGACCCCCCATAGCCAGATTAATTTATATTCCACTACCTAAGAGTAGTGAGCCTTGGAGTCCAATGGACAACCTTCGACCCTACCAAGGGTTCCCTAAACAATATGGGGAATGGAAGGCCTGGTGAGGAAAGGTTCAGACACTCAACACCGAGAATGAATGAGCTGGGTTTGAGACAAGTGGATAAGGTTTTTTAAACACTGGCCCCTGTAACCGGCCACTGGGCAGTATTTACGGAATGGACACCAGGGGGTAGCAAAATCTCACTCTCCTAGCTCTGGAGAGTGTCGGTGACTCGAGGGTCCCATAACCCAGTGTTAGGAAGAGCTCCAACTCCACAGCTCTACCTGTGCGGGGAAGATGGTTACTGGGGCTTGTTGCCATAGGTTCTTTTTTGACGCTATGGAGCAGAGGCCTCTTCTTGCCTCTAAGAAGGATGAACATTTGCTCTGTCCTTTTCCAGGCTCAGCGGAGCGGAGAAAAAGGTGGAGGTTAGCGTCCAGAGGAGGTGAGAGAAGGCGGCTCCCCCGCCTCCCCTCCCGCTGTTCCAACAACTGCCCAGAGGCTCCGGCCTCCGAGGAACTGCAGGCGAGGCCGGACGTTTTCTCATCATCGCCCTCCAGCTGCAGGGGCACAGGCGTTCACGCCCCTCCCGGGACTATTCAGCTTTCTGATCTCCTCTCCTCTCCTTTCCGTCCACCCTTTAGAAGGGCTCACGGAGCTGCGGGGCTTCCCAGTGCCTGCTCAGAGGCCAGGCAGGGCATCTCCCCGCCGTGCCCGTGCCTCTCCCCGGGCTCCTGAGAGACCTCCATCCGGCCTTCCTTTCCCATTCAGACACGGTCGGGGGACGCTTGGGGTTTGATGAGGGAGTGAGGCTAGAACTTTCGTAACTAGCCCACCCCGCTTTGTCTCCTGCGCCAAATACCCATCTCCACGGCCACGAGCCCTAGCGGCCCTGCAGGACGCTATAATCACCCCAACAGAAGGAAGGGGCTGGCATCCAGTACCGAATTCTCAAACTGGAGGCCTGGTGCCTTCCCTCTTCTAGCCGAATAGACAGATAGGGATGCGGAAGGGAAGGGCCACGGAGGAGAGAACTCAGAAAATGTCCGGCGAAATGCACGCCCTCCATGAGCATCCCGATCCGGGAACCCTGCCCCCTCGGCCACGATGTCCGCCCCCTATCCCAAGCCTTCGCTGCTCCCTGACTCCCGCACACTCCCGCCTTCCCCAGGCAACACAGAGGAGCCCATTGTCAGCCCAGAGGCTCCAGGCCCGAGGAGATGGAGGGAAAGGAGGAGGGCGGGCAAGCCCCAGGGGGATTGGGGAATCCCCTGATTCCCGGCCTTCCGCTCTCTGCTAGGCAGGCAGGGGCCTGAAGGTCTCATTTGAGCCCCGGGTCCTGCCCAAGTCTAGAAACCGATGAGAGAAGAGGGTCCCGGGCGAGTTAGAGCGGGGAGGCTTTCCAGCCGCAGGAAGACCCCAGTTCTGGGAAGGGGCGGCACAAGGGAATTCACGCACGCCCCAGCCTTTGGAGCATCCCTTGCCGAGGCTAAACTGATCCCGCGGGGAGCGAGGCGGTGGCGGGAAAAGAGGGGCATCCTCGGCTGGGCGGGCCTCCGAGGGTCAGGGTCGGGGTTACCCGCTGGAGGGCGGGGCGGAGAAGAAAGAAGGTTGCCGGTGAACGGGACGGATAGGCTGGGGACGCCCAGGGAGCGGCAGAGAGTCTCGACGCGGGAGATAGAGTCCCGACAAGGGGTCCCGCGCGGAGGCGGGGGCGGGCGCCGAAGGGCGGGGCGGGGAGGGGCGGCCGTCTCGGCCCTCCCTGGCGGGGCCCCGCGGCCTGGAAGCCGGAGCGGGCCGAGCCGCCACCGCGGCCGGAGCTGTCCCTTAGCCAGACCCGGCGAGACACGAGCGGCGGGAGGGAGGCGGTGGCGCGCCCGGCCCCGCCCGCCCGACCAAGCGTCGGACGCGGCCCGGCGCCGAGCCATGGTGAGTCCAGCGTCGCAGCCCCCTGGGTCCCCTCGGCCTTCGCGCAGCCCGCTCCGGGCCCCCAGTCCCCAGCCTGGTGCCTCCCGATCCTGCCTCGGACTGTTCAGCGCTCCGGGGACTCTCCTCCCTCCCTTCCCCCCTTCTTCGATTTGTCTGTTCGTCTGCCCGACTGTTTAGCTCTGTCCCCACCGAGTATTGCCCTCACCCTTTCTTCCTCCTCTACTCCGCCTCCTTCCCCATCCTCCCTTGGGTCTCTCCCCTAATCCACACACCTCCCCGCTCCCCGCCCTCCTCTGTCCTGACCTGTGCCTTTCTTTCCTGGAGCTTCCCTCCCCCTCCTGGTCCCAGCTCCTTACCCGCGGGAGACCCCTGCGGGTTGGTCCTGCAGCGTCCCTGGAAGAGGCCCGGCCCCTCGGGTCATGAGAACTGACCTGCATGGAACCACCATTTTCCATCCCTGTCCCTAACCCGGTGAGGCAGGCCCACCCATCCGGCCCTGGGGGACCGGCCACAGCTGTGGCTGGGACGGGGCCAGGGGCATGGCCAAAGAGGGAAATTCCCGCAGAGAAAAAGGGCTGCCTCAGGGTAGTTGGGGGTGCTTGGGGGGAGCTCACAGAACCAGGGGGCGTGACACTGCCAGAGCCGACCGGAGTTTGTGGGGGAGGGAAGTGCCCCAGAGCTCTTGCTGCAGGGAACTGAAGGGCTGCCTCAGGGCACTCCTGCGGCAGAGAGTGGGGAACATGAGCCGGAGCGCCCTGCAGGGAGTAGGGGACCCTGGCCGAAGCAACTTGGGGCGCTGGAAGCTGGAGGGTATCGCTAAGAAGAAGCCCACACCAATAGGAGTGAACACTGCCCTGGGAACTTTCACTGCAGAGTACTCTGAAGCATCGCTGCAAGAGTGGGCACTGCCAGAGAGAGCGCCCACTGCAAAGAGGGCGGGGGCATGGCCAAGGGGGCGCTCCCTGCAGAGTGAAGGAGGGGGAGAGGCCTTGCCAGGGGGAGCTCACCGCAGGGAGTGGAGGAGGGGCAGGGGCACTACTGGGGCCGCCCCTCTACGGAGGGAAGGGCACCCTCTGGCAGGGAGGCTGGAGGAAAAAGAAAGAGGAACTGGGCCAGGGAGAGCTGACTCAGTCTCTCTGGTCTCCTCTCTGGTCCCCGCCGGCAGGAGGCTGGGTCTCCGTGCTCCCGCCCGCCGCCTCCCTCCCCAGACCCCTCCTCCCCTCCTGCCGCTGCTGTTTCCTGTGGCTGAGACTCTCGCTCAGCCATGAGCTCACCGCCTCTAATGGGTTGCAGCTGCCTAGCTGCTCAAGCCCTAGCTCCGCACTCCCGGCCTTGGAGCAGACGGCCCCACTCTGCCTCACCCCCGGCCATCTCCACCTTCCCCCCACCCACGCGCACTGCGTCCGCCTGGTCCCGGAACACTGGGGGTCTGTCTGCTCGCCCACACACCTTGGGGCCGGGTCTGCGCCCTGACGCGCTGAATGTCCCGGTCTCTGGAGTGGTTGCCCTAACTTCCCAGACGGTCGAGACAAACTGGATGGAGGAGCTCAGAGAAAAATAAGCTATTTTGTTTTATGGCAAAGGCAAGACATGGGGGTAGGGCAGGTAGAGACCAAGGTAAAGGCTGCATTGAGTCTCCCCTTCCCCATTTACTGCAAAAAAAAAGAAAAAAAAAAATTCCAGTAAAAGGAACTTCAAAGACTGTCTTGAAAGAGAAGTTTGCAAAGGAATAGCCCAAGGGGTGGTTGTTTAGGTTGTGGGATGGAGGAAGATGTCTCATTGACTCACTTAGGGAGGGGAGTCTGGATGAAGCAGGGCTGAGTCTTTTTGAGACTCCTAGTGGAGGTTGGCAGAGAGAGGTCCCACTGGAATCAGAAAAGACCAGCTCTAATGCATACCATCAAGGCCTCCTCCTCCCTTCCCACAAGTTCCTTTTGTGACTTTTTTCTCTTTCAACTGCCCCCACCCGGTTCTTTGTAACCCAATCCCACATGCTCTAGGATTGGGTGATTGCTTCAGAGCCACTGTGGGAGAGGGAAGAGGGATGCTAGAAAGACCCAAGACAGTCACAGACAGTCTTTCCATCCTCCTCTTTTCACCAAATGACCATCTCTCTTTCACCAAATGATCATCTCTAGGACATAATTGTGGGTGATGCACCTCCACTTAAGATGGGGAGCTCTGGATGGTGTGTCTTATGAGAAGGGATTCGCAGGATGGCTCACCCCCTCAAGTTCTCAGCCATAAGCTCAGTCCCCTGATAGCCCAAAAGCCTGTCTTTTCTCTCCTAGGAAAGGTCTATGCAGTCACCCCAACTCACGAGCACCCGGAACAGCCCTGATTGGGGGCATTCACAACAAATTCTCTCTGGATCTCCAAAGCCAAGGTCTCAGAACTTGAGTGTTGAGTGCCCTGCCACGCTTGTGCACTCCGGCCCAGCCCCACTCCCATTCTGGGCTCATCAGCCAGCATTTCCTGAGTGCCCACTTTTTGCACACATTGTACAATGGGGGCCTTGGAGAACACAGCCACCCCCAGACCAGTGCAGCTCCCAAGGAGCCGCGATTGGGTGATCTCTAGGGATCTGTAGCCTGGTCCTATCTCTACAGGAGCCTGAGCCAGTGGAGGACTGTGTGCAGAGCACTCTCGCCGCCCTGTATCCACCCTTTGAGGCAACAGCCCCTACCCTGTTGGGCCAGGTGTTCCAGGTGGTGGAGAGGACTTATCGGGAGGACGCACTGAGGTACACGCTGGACTTCCTGGTACCAGCCAAGCACCTGCTTGCCAAGGTCCAGCAGGAAGCCTGTGTGAGTGGCCGTGCATCACTATTCTGCCTTCCCCAAGATCCACTGCCACACTCTACAGACTAGCCAGGCTGACTAATTCCCCCACTAACCTGGAGATACAGCCTCCCCTAATACTGATCTCTCCAAAGTCACTTAAGCCTCGTTCTCTGACCTCCCACAAACTTTGACCTTCACAGACACTGACCATTCAGACACTAACACACACACGCACACATTCATCTTCCCCAAATTCATCTTGACCCCTGAGAAACACTGACCCCCAAAGACCCTAACTCTCCAGACCCAATTCCAGACATTTTCACCCCCTCATATGAATTTCTCAAGATACTAACTCCCCCGTACATGAGTCAACAGAGATCCTTCATTTCTACAGATATAAAGACTTCTAAGAGTCTTTAACTTCTCCAAGACAATGGCATCTGCTGACCACGTCTTGGTAACGATTCAGTTCTTACCCTCCCACACACGGAACTAGCTTCCTAGAGAAGCTTCCTACCACCAGGAGACCGATCGGTCCCAATCCCTTCCTCTCTGCCACCTGAATACCCCAAATCTCCCCTCCTGCTCTCCTGAGAGTGTAATCTTCCAGGCATAGGGCTGGTCCTGCCTAGGGTGGGCCCATTCTAACCGCCCTCTTCTGCTGGCTTCTTCAGCAGAGGCCTGAGTGCAGCCTCCCATCTCTCTCCCCAGGCCCAGTACAGTGGATTCCTCTTCTTCCATGAGGGGTGGCCGCTCTGCCTGCATGAACAGGTGGTGGTGCAGCTAGCAGCCCTACCCTGGCAACTGCTGCGCCCAGGAGACTTCTATCTGCAAGTGGTGCCCTCAGCTGCCCAGGCACCACGACTAGCACTCAAGTGTCTGGCCCCTGGGGGTGGGCGGGTGCAGGAGATTCCTGTGCCCAATGAGGCCTGTGCCTACCTATTCACACCTGAGTGGCTACAAGGCATCAACAAGGACCGGCCAACAGGTCGCCTCAGTACCTGCCTACTGTCTGCGCCCTCAGGGATTCAGCGGCTGCCCTGGGCTGAGCTCATCTGCCCACGATTCGTGCACAAAGAGGGCCTCATGGTAGGACATCAGCCAAGTACGCTGCCCCCAGAACTGCCCTCTGGACCTCCAGGGCTTCCCAGCCCTCCACTTCCTGAGGAGGCGCTGGGTACCCGGAGTCCTGGGGATGGGCACAATGCCCCTGTGGAAGGACCTGAGGGCGAGTACGTGGAGCTGTTGGAGGTGACGCTGCCTGTGAGGGGGAGCCCAGCAGATGCTGAAGGCTCCCCAGGCCCCTCCAGAGTACGGACAGTACCCACTCGCAAGGGTGCTGGAGGGAAGGGCCGCCACCGGAGACACCGGGCGTGGGTGCACCAGAAGGGCCTGGGACCTCGGGACCAGGATGGAGCACGCCCACCCGGCGAGGGGAGCAGCACTGGAGCCTCCCCTGAGTCTCCCCCAGGAGCTGAGGCTGTCCCAGAGGCAGTAGTCTTAGAGGTGTCTGAGCCCCCAGCAGAGGCCATGGGAGAAGCCTCTGAATCTTGCCCCCTGAGGCCAGGGGAGCTTAGAGGAGGAGGAGGAGGCCAGGGAGCTGAAGGACCACCTGGTACCCCTCGGAGAACAGGCAAAGGAAACAGAAGAAAGAAGCGAGCTGCAGGCAGAGGGGCTCTTAGCCGAGGAGGGGACAGTGCCCCACTGAGCCCTGGGGATAAGGAAGAGGCCAGCCACCAAGAAGCCCTTGGCAATCTGCCCTCACCAAGTGATCACAAGCTTCCAGAATGCAGCCTGGTTAAGGAGGAATATGAAGACTCAGGGAAGCCAGACTCTGAGCCCAAAGAGTTCAAAACAGCAGGCGAGAAAGAGCCTCAGCCCTCTGAAGCCTGTGGGCCTACAGAAGAGGATGCCAGAGAGAGAGAGCAGGAGGGGCCAGGCCTGGTGTGTATGGCAGGTGAGATGACACTGAGTGAGGTTCATGGGGAAAGGGCCAAAGCAGGTCGGGCCTATGGGAGGGGGCAGGATGAGGAGCAGGGTTATGCTGGGAGCAGAACAACCAGAACCATCTTAACTTCAGTCCCATTTTTCTGTCTGTGTCTGGGCAGGACACGCAGGCCCAGAAGGCCTCCTGTCTGACACTCCGACACTTCTGCTGGAGACTGTGCAGGAAGGAAAAGCGGACAGCATTCCAGAAGAGGCCCTTCCAGTCTCCATCTCTGATGACCCTGATGTGGCTTGGGACTTGATGGCATCTGGATTCTTCGTCCTGACAGGTCAGTGGGCATCAGTGGGTGAAGGGAAAAAGGACTGGGAAAGAGAAGCAATTGGGTGGGCTTGGGGACTGGGGGAGGCAGGGTGGAAGGGAGGTAGGCTTGGACTGCTCCCAGCCAGGACAGCCTGGCCGTTTTGTGTCTTCAGGAGGGGTGGACCAGAGTGGGCGAGCTCTGCTGACCATTACCCCACCGTGCCCTCCTGAGGAGCCCCCACCCTCCCGAGACATGCTGAACACAACTCTTCATTACCTCCACTCACTGCTCAGGTAACCGAGGCCCAGTCCTGGCACCCTGGACACTAACCTCCTGGTTCATGAGGACCCTCACCTCCTTCTTCTCAGGACACTGACCTTCTGACCTCTAAGGACACCTCCTTCTTCAACCTTCAGATTTCAAGTCATTGACCTTTGGCCTTACTGACCCTGACCTCCAGCTTCATATCTTCATTGATCCTCAAAAGCAACACTGTTGACTTTCACTGTCTTCCAACACTACCAAGATCATCAGGACATTGGTTCACTTATTCAACAAATATTGATTGAGCACTGAGTACCTATTAGGCACCATACTACAGGCTGACATTGAATGCATGCCATTCCAGAACAGAATTCTGAACTTTCCAGACCTTAATTCCTTGGCCTAGTAGCCATATGAATATAGACTCCCAACTGCTAGGCCACTTCCTCCTGTACACCCATCCCAGAATTTGGCCCTTTGCCCATTTCTTCCCAAATGTACCAGCAACTAATATCTCCTGAGGACTATTAACTAAATACAGACCCTGTATGTCTGCCTTGCTTTATCTCCTATCCCCCAAAACACACACACAGAAGCCTCTTTGACTCTTCCTGCTCCCACAGGCCGGATCTACAGACACTGGGGCTCTCCGTCCTGCTGGACCTTCGCCAGGCACCTTCACTGCCTCCAGCACTCATTACTGTCTTGAGCCAACTTCAGGTAACCACCCCTTGAACAGGCAGTTCCCCTGGATCCTAACTCTTCACTAGTGGCCAGTCCAGGACACCCAATTGCCCAGTTTAGGGTTATTCTTCTCTGCCCTTAGGACTCAGGAGATCCTCCCCTCGTTCAGCGGCTGCTGATTCTCACTCACGATGACCTTCCAAGTGAACTCTGTGGATTTCAGGTTTGAGCCCTTCATTCCTACCTAGTTTCCCATCAGTAGTGGAGAAAGGAGAAGAAGCTGGCTGGAGCCCCAGGCTGGTTTCTGAGTCCTTGGGTGCCCAGGAAGAAACCCCTGCCTTACCCTCTACAGGGTGCTGAGGTGCTGTCAGAGAATGATCTGAAAAGAGTGACCACGCCAGAGGAGCTGCAGTGGGAGTTAGGAGGTCACAGGGACCCCTCTCCCAGTCACTGGGTAGAGATACACCAGGTAAGCTTCCCCTCTAACACCTAGCATCCTGGGAGCCAGGAATGACCCAGCTGAAGACATTCTAGGACAGATGCCAGGTCCAGGACATACCATAGGGTTGCAAAAAAGTGGTTTCCATTCCATTCAATTCAACAAGCATTTATGGCTCCCAAATCATGAGGAAAACACGTGCACTGTGCCATGGTCTACTGGGGAGATGGGAGGAGTATGTTAAATTATTATTATAATTACTATTTTTAGACAGTCTCGCTCTGTCACCCAGGCTGGAGTGCAGTGGTTCGATCATAGCTTACTGCATCCTCCATCCTCCAGACTCAAGCGATCCTCCCACATCAACCTCTTGAGTAGCTGCGGCTACAGGCATGTGCCGCCACACCCAGCTAATTTTTGGTTTTTTGTTTGTTTGTTTGTTTGTTTTTTTTGTAGAGATGGGGTTTTGCCATGTTGCCCAGGCTGGTCTCAAACTCCTGGACTCCAGTGATCCACCCGTCTCAGCCTCTCAAAGTGCTAAGATTACAGGCATGAGCTACCGTGCCCAGCCAAATAAATTATTAATATGACATTAAGTAGTACATGATTTTTGGTGGGAGATAAATCATGAAGCAAGTAGAGAAGAGTGCAAGATAGTGTCAATGGGTTTCTGGAAAGCACTGAGTCAAAAGGCTGATTCTTGTTCCAAATTACTTTACCTCACTTGCAGAAATAGTGCCCTTTCTGTACCCACTCCTTGCACCAACATCCAGGCCTCGGGATCTTCATCAGCGAAGTGTAACAATCACAGTATAATTGCTAAAGGTCCTTCCAGCACTTATCTCATGTAATTCTATGAATATAAGTGTTGTGAGTATTCAAGAAGAGAGAAATAAACATGATCTGAGCTGAGTATAAAAGAGGGGTCTGTAGATGGTCTCTAAGTTTCGCCTTTAGTGTCAAAGGGGAAATTGACATGAATAGGCAGAGAGAAGGGGTTTGACAGGGTGAAGCCCCACTGAAGACAGAGAGAAAGGAAGGTCACAGTTACCAAGCTGTGCAATGTGCCAGGCCCATGCTAGTTGCTAAACTGGCATCATCTCCTTAAAAATCACAGAAGCCGTTCTTATCCTGACTTTACAGTTGAGGAACTGAAGTTCAGGAAGGTTTCTGGACCTGCCCAACATCATACAATTAGTTAGCAACAAAGTCAGGAACTGAATTCAGCATTGCCTCCATAAAAGTCTCTGGGGCTACCTCACCCCAACCCTAGGGCTTAAGTTCCTTCTTAAACTCTAATCCTCAACTCCATCCCTGCGTGTGGGTTTCAGGAAGTGGTAAGGCTATGCCGCCTGTGCCAGGGTGTGCTGGGCTCGGTACGGCAGGCCATTGAGGAGCTGGAGGGAGCAGCAGAGCCAGAGGAAGAGGTATGAAATGAGATGGGACAGTGGGGGGATGGGATTGGGATGGGGCTGGGGTGGAGACTCTCTGGTGGAACCCCAACTGGCAACTGCTCCCTATCCCCAGGAGGCAGTGGGAATGCCCAAGCCCCTGCAGAAGGTGCTGGCAGATCCCCGGCTGACGGCACTGCAGAGGGATGGGGGGGCCATCCTGATGAGGCTGCGCTCCACTCACAGCAGCAAGTACGAGGGATGGGTGTGCGGGGGCAGGTGGAAGTGGGAGGTGGAGACACAGCCGAAGGCTGCCAACAAACCTTAGCTGCCAGACCATTCTTATTGTGCATGTATCTGGGCAAGATACCATGCTTTTACACTTACTGTCTCATAACCCTCACAACATCCTTGCGTGCCATTTACTATTACAAATGAGGATTTGGAGGATCAGAAATGTTAACTGTCTTGGCCAACATCGGTCAGTAAAGAGTCAGGATTCAAACCAAAGCAGTCAGGGTTCAACCCATGCTTTTGATCCATGCTGCTATGCAGCTTCTCATGTTTGCATCCCTCGGAGGGATGGGAGGACAGAATTGAGGGGCTCAACAAAGGAAATGATTCATTCTTTCCTGCTCCTTCCCCAGACTGGAGGGCCAAGGCCCAGCTACACTGTATCAGGAAGTGGACGAGGCCATTCACCAGCTCGTGCGCCTCTCCAACCTGCACGTGCAGCATCAAGAGCAGCGGCAGTGCCTGCGGCGACTCCAGCAGGTGAGCCAGGACTCCTATGTCCCTCTTACTCGGCCTGGGAGTATGGCCTCCAGCACCTTTCCCGTTGGTACTTATAGTTGATGGTGTTCTTCTAGCCTGGCTTGGTTGAATGCCCCTCCCTGTCTCCTCACCTTTGTTGGTCAGTGTGAGATTCAACAAGAGGGTGGGAGCATCGTAGCACCAGTAAAGAAAAGCCAGGTCTCCCCCTCCCCACTGTTTATGCTTGATCGAAGATGCTGAGAGATTGTGAGAGATGCTCAGCTGCCCTAGGGGCTTCTGAAAAGAGCTGATCAACTCTGGAGTGCCTACCTTCTTAGCTGAAAAATAATAAAAGTCTATTGATACCAGTTCATTAGTTACACTGCCACACATGCACCCTTAACTCCTTATGTGATGTCATCCCTCAGACCTGAGGTCGGAAAGGTACCACCTCCCTCCACCTTGGAAGGAGAGAGCATTGAAAGCACCTAAGAGGAACTACAGGCTTCTTTGTGGGGAAGATTCAGGAATAAGGCTGGCTTCTCTGAACCTTGATTCTTCTCTCCTGGGGTTAAGAGCCCCATAGGGATTTGCTGTCCACCACACCATGTAAGGTAGAGGGAGCTTTGAAATCTGATTGTTCCTCCTTAGCCCCGAGCATGGTGAGTGGACACTTTACGGACCTGCAGGTGGGCATCAGAGGAAAGGTCATCTCAGGGCCAGTGCTAAAGCGGGAGCCGAGACTTTCTGTTTCCTAGGATTTCTTCGTATTGGCTTCCTCTAAGCCAATATCCTAGAGATGGGTTGCATCTCCTGTTTGCTTACCTGCTTATTAGCTGTTTCCCCAACTGGTTAAAAACAAGATTTGGAATCTAAAGTGCTCAGCTTGAGTTCTAGTTCTGCCATGTGTAAGATGTTGGACAAGTCATGAAGCTTCTCTGAGTTCCCAAGTCCTCATCTGTAGAATTGGGATAGTAATAATTAACTCACAACATGGTTAGAAAGATCAAATGAATTCAGCAAAGGACTATAAAAGTGGTTATTGTTGGCACTGGCTATTAGGAACAGTCTCAGACTTCTCATCCTCAGGCTGTCCCACCCCCAGCTTCCAGCCTTTCTTCAGAGGAAAATATTATCATCACTTTTTGGTCAAATATCTCAGAACCAGCATGAGAGTTTGTATAGCCCCATAATAGGCAATTAAAGCTGGACACATACACACATACACACACACCCCTTCTGTGCTGTTTCTCCAGGCTTGGTCCCTGCGACCCTTGCCCACCAGTTGCCAAGGCTTAGTGAAAGCCGTCAGTCATCCATATGACCCTCATCCTGCCTTTGGTTCACCCCAGTTTGATGTACTTCACACTCGGGCATAGCTCTGGAACTTTGACCCACCTCCCTCAGTACTTTCCACCAGCCCAGCTTCCCACTCATCTGGCACCTTACTGAAGATTTCTTACTCGGTTTTTCACTTGACCCTTGTGGAAACTATTACCATTCACTGTTGTCATTCCCACATTGCAGATGAGATGCAGTAGTTCACTCAAGGTTCTACAGATTGGTGTGGTGGGGCTGATGATGGATCTCAGCCCTTCCTTGCCTTTCCACTCCATGACCCCCTACTCTACCACCCCATCTGCCTCAGGTGTTGCAGTGGCTCTCGGGCCCAGGGGAGGAGCAGCTGGCAAGCTTTGCTGTGCCCGGGGACACCTTGTCTGCCCTGCAGGAGACAGAGCGGCGATTCCAGGCTTTCAGCGCTGAGGTCCAGGTGAGAAAGGGCAGGAGGGCAGGTGAGAGGAGGCAGGGAGAGACTACCTAGGAGTGAGGACCAGGTCTGAGAGCAGCCTCCCTTCTCCAGGAGCGCCTGGCCCAGGCACGGGAGGCCCTGGCTCTGGAGGAGAATGCCACCTCCCAGAAGGTGCTGGATATCTTTGAACAGCGGCTGGAACAGGTTGAGAGTGGCCTCCATCGGGCCCTGCGGCTACAGCGCTTCTTCCAGCAGGTACATGCAGAGCCTTTTCCTTTTGTTCCCCCCATTTCCATTTCTTTACTTCCTTTCTGCCTGGAGAGGCTAATCAAGTTGTTAAAAGCGGAGGCTGAGGAGCCCATCTCCTTGGTTTTGACTCTTAGCTCTGCCACCTGCTTGCTGAATGACCTGGGACAAGATACTAAACCTGACTGTGCCTCCATAGATCTACCTCACAGGGCTGCTGTGGGGATTACATGAGGCAATATATAAAAGCCGTTAGCCCAGAGCCTGCCACTCATAAACGCCATATGAGTACTGGTTATTCTTTTATATAGGCTCTTCCATCTCCATACCAACTCCAAGTGACATGGTTAGGCAGTGATGCTGGAACAGTGAGAAAACGGGGAGAGTGATGGGCATTGGGAAGCCACAGGCAAGAGGACAAGGGCTGTCGTTGGGCATCCTTTGTGAGCAACACAGGCCCTTACCCTTTCTCTCCCATCCCTAACCCCTTTGATTTTGTAGGCACATGAATGGGTGGATGAGGGCTTTGCTCGACTGGCAGGAGCTGGGCCGGGTCGGGAGGCTGTGCTGGCTGCACTGGCCCTGCGGCGGGCCCCAGAGCCCAGTGCCGGCACCTTCCAGGAGATGCGGGCCCTGGCCCTGGACCTGGGCAACCCAGCAGCCCTGCGAGAATGGGGCCGCTGCCGGGCCCGCTGCCAAGAGCTGGAGAGGAGGATTCAGCAACACCTGGGAGAGGAGGCGAGCCCACGGGGCTACCGACGACGGCGGGCAGACAGTGCCAGCAGTGGAGGGGCCCAGTGGGGCCCCCACAGCCCCTCACCCAGCCTCAGCTCCTTGCTGCTCCCCAGCAGCCCTGGGCCACGGGCAGCCCCATCCCATTGCTCCTTGGCCCCATGTGGAGAGGACTATGAGGAGGAAGGCCCTGAGCTGGCTCCAGAAGCAGAGGGCAGGCCCCCACGGGCTGTGCTGATTCGAGGCCTGGAGGTCACCAGCACTGAGGTGGTAGACAGGACGTGCTCACCGCGGGAACATGTGCTGCTGGGCCGGGCTGGGGGGCCAGACGGACCCTGGGGAGTAGGCACCCCCCGGATGGAGCGCAAGCGGAGCATCAGGTGAGATCCCAGCCCAACTGGTGCCCAAGAGGCAGACCCAACTGCCCAGTAGGAAAAGAAGGTGATATTGTTGGGGGTAGTGGCTCCCTCCCACACCTCTGCCACTCCTGTTGTGCCTGCAGTGCCCAGCAGCGTCTGGTGTCTGAGCTGATTGCCTGTGAACAAGATTACGTGGCCACCTTGAGTGAACCAGTGCCACCCCCTGGGCCTGAGCTGACTCCTGAACTTCGGGGCACTTGGGCTGCTGCCCTGAGTGCCCGGGAAAGGCTTCGCAGCTTCCACCGGACACACTTTCTGCGGGAGCTTCAGGGCTGCGCCACCCACCCCCTACGCATTGGGGCCTGCTTCCTTCGCCATGTGAGTGATCCCCTCAACTTCTTCCAAGTGCTCTCTCTTCTGTGTTCCAGCCTCATCCATCTGTCCCTCTTTCTCAGTACCCACAGCCCTCTCCTCCCATGTATGGTCCATGCCATTGGGGCCCAGCCCTGTTCTGTGGGCACCTCTGCCTCTACTCAGCCTCTGCGTCCCTGCTCTCAAGGGCTGCCTGGACTATGCTCTCTCCACAGGGAGCCCTTCCCCACCTGGCAGGCAGAGTGCTCCCTGGTGACCCATCCCTCATTTGGGCTACAGAGAGGATGGAGGGGGAAGAGAGAGGTTTGTCTGCACAGACCTCGCTGGAGACACCTTATCTGTTCTTTACTGGCACAGGGGGACCAGTTCAGCCTTTATGCACAGTACGTGAAGCACCGACACAAACTGGAGAATGGTCTGGCTGTGCTCAGTCCCTCAAGCAAGGTAACTTTTTCTCCAATCTTCAGAAGAAAAGTAGAGGGGCCAGGAAGACCTAAAAACCCGCCCCAAAAATCCCACAGGGAAAAAAGCTTTCCTGGATGTGCCCAGGAACATCACCTACCAATCATCTCCTAGAATTGCCGAGGGTGGGACAAGCACTGGACTGGTGAGGCCAGGTTCTTATCCAGTCCACCTGAGGGACCAGGCAGGACTCCTGACTCATCTGGGCCTCCATTTCCACATTTGGTAAATGGGGGCGATAGTCACTATAGCCAGCTCACAGGGAGGATCTGAGCAGCAGAAGAGCTCACATCAAAAGACGTACAAGTGACTTTAAAAGTTCAAAGCCAGTGGCCCAGCGTGGTGGCTCACACCTGTAATCCCAGCACTTTGGGAGGCCGAGGCGGGCAGATCATGAGGTCAGGAGATCAAGACCATCCTGGCCACCATAGTGAAACCCCGTCTCTACTAGAAATACAAAAAAAAAAAAAAAAAATTAGCCAGGCATGGTGGTGAGCACCTGTAGTCCCAGCTACTCAGGAAGCTGAGGCAGGAGAATGGCGTGAACCTGGGAGGTGGGGCTTGCAGTGAGCCGAGATCGCACCACTGCACTCCAGCCTGGGTGATAGAGCAAGACGCCATCTCAGGAAAAAAAAAAAAAAAAAAAAAAGTTCAAAGCCAGAGAGTACAGGAGATTACTATTTTGATTCTTGTTCCATTTCCCTTCAAGATATAGACAATGATTGCTGGCCTGCAGGCCCCCACCTGCTTTCTTTCCAGGTGGAAGGGTTTCGCCTTACTTTAGGGAGCATCTGGGCTTCATCTATACCCAAAAGCCTAGGGTATCACCCACCTACCCCCCAACCCCTGAGCTTGGCCCCTAGAGGCTCCAGCCCTCCCCTCATCCCTGTCTGTGTCCTCCTCAACCTAGGGCTCCATGGAGGCTGGACCTTACCTGCCCCGAGCCCTGCAACAGCCTCTGGAACAGCTGGCTCGGTATGGGCGGCTCCTGGAGGAGCTCCTGAGGGAAGCTGGGCCTGAGCTGAGTTCTGAGCGCCAGGCCCTTGGGGCTGCTGTACAGCTGCTTCGGGAACAAGAGGCCCGTGGCAGAGACCTGCTGGCTGTGGAGGCGGTGCGTGGCTGTGAGGTGAGGCCCTGGCTCCAATCACTGCTGCTCAAACGGCCCAGCCCTGGCCTCAGAAGCCATGTAGGTTGGTGACAGGAGAACCAGGCTCCAGGTCAGAGGGCCCCAGGCTTTAATTTCTAACCAGCTGGGTGGCCTTGATTGAGTCACTGAACTTCACTGGGCCTCACTTTCCTCCTTTGTAAATAAAGAAGCTATGTCCTCCCAACATCCCATGTTCCTACATCCGCCTTGTACTCTCCCGTTCCTTTCCTAATTGTTATCTTTCCCCACCTACCCTATACTTCCTCCTGCCCCTCAACACCCAGCACATACCTTATCTCGTCTACCTAGTCTTTTTCCAGCCCTGAGGTTCCAAAACATGTTGGAATCCTATATCCTCCTCTGGAATAGACCTATTTCCCTTTCAGTTCTTCGCTGATTCTCTTCCTGGATCCCCAGCATGCAAAGGCTTCCCCACAGGCGGCTATAAACCTTACTATGCAGTGCACCTTGCCATCTTCAGAAACAGGGCTGTGCTGCTCAGCTGGGTGGGCTGTGCATGGTGACCAGTGGATGGACTCTAGGCTGAGGGCTTCCCTGACTTCCTGACCCTGCCTGAGAACCAGTGCGTTAGGCCCCTTGCCCTATAAATCTATTTTTGCTCCCTGTAAAATACAAACAAAGGGCCCCTGGGCCAACCACTTTTGCTTTTCCTTTCTCCAGATAGATCTGAAGGAGCAGGGACAGCTCTTGCATCGAGACCCCTTCACTGTCATCTGTGGCCGAAAGAAGTGCCTTCGCCATGTCTTTCTCTTTGAGCATCTCCTCCTATTCAGCAAGCTCAAGGGCCCTGAAGGAGGGTCAGAGATGTTTGTTTACAAGCAGGCCTTTAAGGTACAATTCCTGGAGTGAGTGGTGGAGGTGACAGGAAGTCATTCTCTTCTTGAGAACTCAGGATGTTCTGGAAATTCAACCCCAACACAGGTTGAGAATCTGCATCATCTAGAATAGGCTTTGGCTTGTAATCGACCATCAAGTTAGGGTGTCAGGGGATGTTGGAAGTCCCTGTCACTGGTCTACCTCATGAGGTTTTCCTTATCATTCATGCGGAAGCCTTAGGAGGCATTCCAAACGAGACTGGAAGAGGAGCTTTCCCACTAAGGACACACATGCCTTTGGAATTAGGGTTGGTTCCTAGGGCATGAGGAGAAAGCACGCTATACTTTGACTAAAGAATCCAAGAAGAGGCAGGCCTTGCTTTAGGGAAACAGCCTCGATATCCAGATAAGCATTTATAGCAACCTATGGTCCTGGATCAGGCAGTGTGGGGTGGATTCTAAGGGTTTCTAGACTTTGTACCCCCTGCATGAGTATAGCATAGAGGAAAAGGCCTGGGTCCACTTCCAGCTCTACTAAGCTATGAGAAGCCTTTGTGCAAGTTGTTTCATGTTTCTGGCCTCATTTCCCCTTCTGTAAATTATGGTTGTTGTGAAGACTAAATGTAGAGCACTTGGCACATGATAGGTGTTGAGCAAACGTTTACTGAACATCCATCAGATGCCAGGCTAAGCCCAGTGCTTGCCATGTGGTGCCACCCAGCCAGGACTTGCTCTGTCTTCACCCACTGCCCTCTGCTCTTCCTCAGACTGCTGACATGGGGCTGACAGAAAACATCGGGGACAGCGGACTCTGCTTCGAGTTGTGGTTTCGGCGGCGGCGTGCACGAGAGGCATACACTCTGCAGGCAACCTCACCAGAGATCAAACTCAAGTGGACAAGTTCTATTGCCCAGCTGCTGTGGAGACAGGCAGCCCACAACAAGGGTACTGGGCAGAGCTGAGGAACAGGGTGCTTGGAGTCAGGGTTATAGCAGGAAGCTTTCTGGAGAGTATGGGGACTGCGTGGGAAAACAGTGTATAGGATGAAGAAAGAATGGCTTAGAAGAAGATTCAAGATTTGGCTTGAGAGAAATTACTGAGGTAGAAATAAGCCTAAGATATACCAAAAAGAAAGAGAAAGCTGGCAAATTTCAGGGAAGCAAGAGCAAGTAGGGGTCAGGTGCATTTTGAGAGAGCAAAGTGGGAGGATTGCTTGAGGCCAGGTGTTCAAGACCAGCCTGGGGACATAGTGAGACCCCATTTCTACAAAAAAGTTTAAAATTAACTGGGCATGGTGGTGTGCACCTATAGTCCTAGCTATTTGAAGAGTGAGGTAGGAGGATCACTTGAGCCGAAATGTTCAAGGCTACAATGAGCTATGATGGTGCCACTGCACTTGAGCCTGAGTGACAGAGCAAGACTCTGTCTTTAAAGGATTAAAAAAAATTTTTTTTTATAAAGCAAATGGCTGGAAAAAGGTGGTGAGAAACCACTCACTTGGATTTAAGAACTGCTGCTACTTGCTGTGTGACCTGGACTAGTTTTGTTTTTTTGTTAGTTTTGTTTTTATTTTTGACTTTTTGCTGGGTTTTACCTTGGTTTTAATTTTCGGAACTTCATTCTGCTCATCTGAAAAATTGAATAGTAATGTCTTCATCTTAGTGTAATAGGGATGATTAAGTAAGGTGAAATATATGGAAGCACCTTGTAAACTGTAAAAGTATGTAAAAATGTGAGGGTTTTTTTGTTTTGTTTTGCTTTTTTTTTTGCTCTTAATACCCAAGATGCAGAGTAGAAATCAGGCAGCTGGGATGCCAAATGGGCAAGATGCAACATACTGGAGAGAAGAGCCAGATATCTGAGGAGGAAGTCACACCATCATTGCCATCCATGTTGTGATAGTCAACAGGAGGAGTAAAAAGAGACACGAGAGGAATGAAAGGGAGGAATGAGGGTTGGAAAGGAGCAAAACAAAAACAAAAACAAACCAAAAAAGTAAACCATGACGTGCTAGGGCTAGAGAGAAGGGCAGGAAGAAGTTGGTAACAAGTGTCCCTATTCCCCAGAGCTCCGAGTGCAGCAGATGGTGTCCATGGGCATTGGGAATAAACCCTTCCTGGACATCAAAGCCCTTGGGGAGCGGACGCTGAGTGCCCTGCTCACTGGAAGAGGTGAGGGCCATGGTGCTGGGGGGTGGCCCCCAGGAGTGAAGACCTTGACAATGAGGATACAAAGGGGAGGTGTGGTGGAAAGTCAGGAAGGGCATCTCGTTCCCAAATCAGTGGGACTGGCTGGGAGGCCCTCTGTGAGACTGAGGGTCATTCCAGGGAGCCAAGAGGGCTTTCCCACACCAGCACCCCACCCCCCACTCCCCACTCTCTGCAGCCGCCCGCACCCGGGCCTCCGTGGCCGTGTCATCCTTTGAGCATGCCGGCCCCTCCCTTCCCGGCCTTTCGCCGGGAGCCTGCTCCCTGCCTGCCCGCGTCGAGGAGGAGGCCTGGGATCTGGACGTCAAGCAAATTTCCCTGGGTGAGGCACCTCTGAAGGGGTGGCTCCCAACAGCTCGGTCATGGTGGTGATGTTCAGGCTGCTTGCTGCTGAGCAATTCCTTTTTCTAGCCAAGTAGCCCAGTTGCCATGACAACTATGTACAGCTTCCCCACTGCTAAAAGAACCGTCTGGTTGCTAGGGTGATGCTTACAACAGCCTGTTGCTAAGAAGCACTTCCTCTGTACCTCTCTCTCTAGCTCTCCTTGGGTTTCTATGGAAACTGCCTCAGCTTCCTGTTGTACCCTCTTGGTTCACCACGGCAATCCTTATAGTTTCCTGTCGCTTCTTCCCTGGTTGCTCAAATGATGCTGCTGACAATTTCCTGCCTCTTGGTAGGGGGTTCCCTTGCAACTGGATCGCTATGGTGACTTACAGCTTCCTGTTGCTATGGAGCTTTTTCTTCCCTGATGGAGCAGCTTGGTTGCTTAAGGTAATCTGGAGGGATTCTATACTCTGCTCTCACCCTAGCTTCCCCTTCAGCCCCAGAAACACTTGACTCTTCTGGAGATGTGTCCCCAGGACCAAGAAACAGCCCCAGCCTGCAACCCCCCAACCCTGGGAGCAGCACTCCCACCCTGGCCAGTCGAGGGATCTTAGGGCTATCCCGGCAGGTAAGTTCCTACAATGAGGCTGGGAACGAGGTGATCTCTTTGGCTGCTTTCTGGGTGGGCTTTTCTGATCTTTCAACCCTAGGGGGGTTGGGGGAAAACTGTGAACCTGTGCTCCTAGCTGAGGCTACAGACTGGATTTATTATCTTGTCTACCTTTCTCCTCTCCCCGGGACCTGGCTAAGAGGCATCAAGGTCACAGGTTAAAAGGAATCTTAAATAAGGAGTATAGTGCTGGGGTGGATGGAAAGGGGAGAATCACAGTGGCCTGGCTTGAACTTGGGTTAAAATGGCAAAACTCAGGCCAGGTGAGGTGGCTCATACCTGTAATCCCAGACTTTCAGAGGCTCAGCTGAGAGGATCACTTGAGCCTAGGAGTTCAAGACCAGCCTGGGCAACATAGTGAGACCCAATCTCTACAAAAAAAAGAAAAAAAAGTTTTAATTAGCTGAACTTTTGAGGGGTGCACACCTATAGTCCCAGCTACTCAGGAGGCTGAAGCAGGAGGATCTCGTGAGCCCAGAAGGTTGAGACTTCAGTGAGCCACATTTGTGCAACTGTACTCCAATCTGGGCAACAGTGAGCACCTGTCTCTAAAAAAATAAAAGTAAATAGCAAAATTCAAGGACTTTGGGTAGGAAAGAGAGATGAACTGACAGGCTTGTGGGGAGGGATGGAGGGAAAGAAAGCGAGAGAAAGACAAGAAATATGTCCCTAAATTCACTGTAGTTTCTCTCCCCCCAGAGCCATGCTCGAGCCCTGAGTGACCCCACCACGCCTCTGTGACCTGGGTGAGTCAGCATCCCCAATTTCTTCCACATCCAACACTCCTTCCGTCTTGCATGTACCTTCCTTCCTGTCCCCAGCTACTCGGGAGTCTGCTTCTTCCCTCTCCCAACTCATCTCCCTCTTCTCTCCTGGCTTCTAGAGAAGATCCAGAACTTGCCTGCAGCTTCTCCTCTCAGCACACTTTGGGCTGGGATGGCAGTGGGGCATAATGGAGCACTGGGCGATCACTGAATTTCTTCCCTCTGCTTCCTGGACACAGAGGAGGTCTAAGGACCAGAGTATTGCCCTGCCACCACTATCTCTAGTCCCCCTAGCTTGGTGCCTTCTCCTGCAGGAGCCAGAGCAGCCACATTGCTTGCCTTCATACCCTGGAGGTGGGGAAGTTACCCCTCTTCCAGTGCTTTCCCATCCTGGGCCACTGTATCCAGGACATCACTCCCATGCCAGCCCTCCCTGGCAGCCCATGTTCTCCTCTTTTCTCACCCCTTGACTTTCCCTGAGAAGAATCATCTGTGCCAGGTCAACCGGAGTTCCCGGTGACTCCATTCTGAGGTGTCACAAGAAATGAAGCTATGCAAACTATAATAGGAGGGTGCAACAGGGAACTGTAGACTTTATATATGTAATTACTGTTATTATAATACTATTGTTATATTAAATGTATTTACTCACACTTTGCCTCCAAGGAGCTAGAGTAGTCCTCTGGATTAAGGTGATAAATAACTTGAGCACTTTCCCTCAACCAGCCCTTAACTAGAACACAGAAAATAAAACCAAGACTGGAAGGTCCCCTGAACCCTTCCCAGGCCCAGAGCTGACTGTGTGTGAGCCTGGGAGAATGTGTCTCCTCCACAGTGGCTCCCAGAGGCTCCACTCGCTGAAGCTCCTTCTCCCACACTGCACCTACTCCTTGAGGCTGAACTGGTCACAGACAAACTGGGATGCAGCACAGTCCAGCAGTTCTCAAAATGAGGCCCTCAGGCCACAGTGTGTGAGAACTTGATTGGCTATTTGTTAAATGCTGATTCTTGGACCCCATCAGAGCTGCTGCATTGAAACCTGGGGGTGAAACCTAATATTCCGCATTTCTTTTCAAACTCTTTGGGTGATAACTAAATGTCTGAAGAGGTGACTATTTCCTGACAGAAGGGCCCAAAGAGAGGAGCAGGACATAGGTAGGCAGACAGACACAGGGCCCTGTGCCTCACGACACCTGTTTATTGGGGACACGACTCTGCAACAGGGATGACAGGAATCGTACCAAAAATAGCGACGTCTACAGAGCCCCTGATGGGGCTAGAAGGGTACAGTGCTCCCCACCCTCACCCCTTGTACAAAAATAAACTCTCACGCCTATGGACCAGCAAAGACTGGCAGAGTGGCTCCTCAACAGGGACACAAACCCTCTCTGCCAGCCCAGGGACCCCGTTCTTTGACCCTCACCTCTGCCACTTCTAAGGCACTGTGACTCCCTTGGGCTGGGTGGGTACCGCCAGCCCACCCTCCTACGCCCGCCGCCCCTTCCACCTCTGGTCCGCCTGGGGCTGGGATATGGGTCCCAAGCTGCCCCCTGCTGGCTTCTCTACCCAACTACCTCTAGCGCTCCCCCGCTCCGGCGGGGTAAGCTCACTAAGCTAATCGCCCCTGAGGGCTCACTACCGTTCTTGCCCCCCTAGCCCTGCCTCTCCGGGTCTGGACAGCCCGGAGCCCTCCTCCCCTTCCTGCGAAGGACTGGGAGGGGTCTCTCCTGATGGTACTCGGGCATAGGGCGAGGACGCGTCAGCCTGGGGTGGCCGGCGGCCCCTAGCCCGGCGGCTGTGGTGCACTTGAAGGTGCAAGGCCATGAGCTCTGGGGCTCCAGTGGCGAAAGGGCAGAAGAGGCAGCGGTGGAGGGCACCCCCCGGCCCGGCCTCGCCTCCCGGCCCTGCCCGCAAGGACAGGTCCAGGGGTTCGGCCTCACCACCTCGCCCGTTGCGCAGGGTCCTGCCAGGGCTGGCGGGCTTCCGACGGGACCCCGGCCCAGCACCGCTAGAAGGAGGCCGGGGGCTTGAGGCACCCTCCACCCAGGTCGCAGGCTGTGGAGACGGCTTGGCTCCAGATTGCGGGGCTGAACCCCGCTGGGAAGGAGGCGGTGGTTCCGGGGGTGGCCCGGGGCCGGCCCCGCTCCTCTGCTCCCGGTGGTGGCGCTGTAGGTGATACTTGAGCGAGCCGGACTGGGTGCCCGCGTAGTCACAGTGCGGACACTTGTAGGGCCGCTCGCCTGGAGAAAGTGGGTGCAAAAGGGTTACGGGGTCACGATCACTGCACGCACCCACCCGAATTTCGCCCAATTTAGAGACCTCATTCTCAGAACCAAGAAAGGGCACTGCGTCTCCCACCCACTTTGATTTAATAAAGGAGCCTCATTTCCCAAGTGATCTCATCCAGCCAAACTGAAGGCTTCGGAACAAACTTCACCTCCCGGTGTTTCGGTAGCCCTCGCCTTTCTGCCCGCCCCCCAGTCCCCTCTCCACGCCGGAAGCTGCCTCCCTCACCTGTGTGCACTCGCAGATGCACTTTGAGGTGATGTGCTGAGCGGAAAGATTTTCCGCAGAAGGGACAATCCTTGCCGGTGGCGCCCCGGCCCCCTTCAGGCCGGGTCCCTCCAACCAACAGCCCATTCTCTTCTGCAACACATATATTAAGAGGAAGTCAGCGGGGGCCTACACTCTGTCCAGGTCCCGTGCACCCACCCCACACCCACCCCATACCCACCCCACACCCACCCCATACCCACCCCACACCCACCCCATACCCACCCCACACCCACCCCATAGGGCTGCTTCCCCTCGGAGTCCAGAAGGAAACAAAAGTCTGAGGGGTTAGATTTGTTGTGACTAAAGAGTCAAGTGTTCTCAAATGATGGCAAAGCCTCCAGAAAAAAAAAACAAAACAAAAAAACTCAGAAGAAATAAAAGATAAGTTATTTTAAAAAGGAAGCTATGGGGGAGTGGCGGCGTAAGAGTCAGAGGAGGACGCGGCGTACCCGGAGAGCGGAGGGTCCCTACATACCCTGCGTGGTGGTCGATCTTGCCGGGGCCCCAGCAGAAGGGGCAGAGTGCCCCGGTCCCTCACCCGGGCGCGGATGCAGGGAAGCCAGAGGGCCCAGCGACCTGCCCCGGGCCCAGGTCTCCTCCTCGGCCTCCACCACCTCCTCTTCTTCCTCCGGCTCCTCCGCACGGTGCCGGCGAGCCCGGGCCGGGAGAGCAGAGGACAGCGGGCGGAAGCCTCCGAAGCTGCGGCCGGGCCCGGGCTCAGCACCCTCGCCGTTGGGCCGGCTCTCGCCAGCCCGCAGGCTCAGGTAGCCCAAGAGGCTCGGGGGCTCACGGCGCTCGGCCGGGGTGGGCGCCGGGGCCAAGAGGAGCGCTGGGCCCAACGGCTCATAGGCCAGCAGGCCGAGGTCAGGAGGCTGCGGGGCCCGGGCAGGCCCGGAGCCAGGCCCCGGGGCACGCAGTGGGCCCAGCTTGCTGGCGTGCACCTTCATGTGGTTCTTAAGGAACCAGGGCTCCTTGAAGCAGCGGCCGCACACCGGACACGCATGATCGAAGGAGGCCTTGTGCTTACGCATGTGGCCCTTGAGAAACCAAGACTGTGTAAAGCTCTGGCCGCACACTTGGCAGCGGAACTCTGGAGGTGCTGGGGGCTCCTCGGGAGCGACAGGAGCTGGGGTCGGGGTTGCCTCACGTTCGGGCTCGGGCTCCGGCTCCGGGACTGATCTAGTTTCGGGCTGGGGTGGAGGCTGAGGCTGAGGCTGAGGCTGAGGCTGAGGCTGAGGCGCAGCGGTGGTGGCCGCCAGGGGGCGCTCGGGAGCCCCGTGGGCCGTCAGGCTGTGGTGCAGCAGCTCCTCCTCCTGGCTGGAGCCGAAACTGCACAGGCCGCACTTCCAGGGCCTGTGCAGGATGTGCAGGTGGCGTTCGCGCTCCGCCGAGGTGCGAAACTTGCCTTTGCAGTAGGGGCAAGGGAAGGCGGAGGATGAAGGAGCCTGGGGCCGCGCCAAGCCCTCAGTGGCAGCGGTGGCCTGCATGCCCCCTGAGCTTCGGGCTCTCCCCAGTCGAGCCTCGCGTAGTAGGGCGCGCTCTTCCAACTCCAGCAACAGGCGTGCAGCAGGACTACGTGGGCGCTCGGGCTGGTGTGTGCGCAGGTGCGAGCGCAGCAGAGCCCGCTGCGCCGCGCGGTGGCCGCAGTGTGGGCACTGGAAGGCCTGGGCGCCTGGGTGCGCCCGCAGGTGCAAAGCCAGGATAGAGTTGAAGCGGAAGCGCTTCCCGCATACAGGGCAGGGGAAGCGCCGTTCGCCTGCACGACTCTCAGACCAGCTCACCGCTCCCATCCCGGGCGACCCTGCGCTCACGGCTGGCCCGTTGGAGTATCGCTGCAAATCCAGCTCGCCGTCGAAAGCCGGCGGCGACGGCGCTAAGTGGCCGCTCGGGGCGCGGGGACGTGAGCCCTGTGGAGAAAGATCTGCGTAGAGCAAAGGGTGAAGGTAGAGCTGTAAAGGAAGAAAGGGCGTCACCTCGAGGGCCAGGACAACACGAGGGAAGGTGGACTGGAGCCTGAACTAGGAACACACAGTGCTACTCACCTCGGGAAGTTGGGGGTGGGGTGTATGGGAATCGAGATGTCAGGACCAAGGAGTTAACTTCTAATAATGGGAGGTCAAAGAGAGAGAGAGGTAGGCAGGAGAAGGAGTATACAGTTGTAGGTACTTGTAGGTTGAAGCCAGAGCTTCACTCACCTCCATGGACCCCCTTCACATTCTTTGGTTCTGGGGAGTGCAGGGAAGAGGAGGAAAAGCTGCTAATGAAGGCAACAGGTGCTGTGGAGCTAAAGCAAGAGAGACAGATTTGGAGGAAGAGATGAGCCCTAGTTTTCAGCAGTAAAGTCACTCCCTACCCCCAAACTCTCAGCACTCTGTATTCCCAAAACCAATCCCTTCTCCCTACTTGCATCTTGAGGCACGAAGGGGCTGCTGTACTCAAAAACTGTACCTCTTGATTTGCCAAGCCTACAAGCCTCCCAAATAATCCAGATTTCTTCCCGAAATTCTACATTTTAAATGCATGGTCCAGAACAACCACAACTACCACCCCACCCCCTGGCGGTGGGGAAGACCATCACAGTATGCCCCTCTCCCATGTAGGTTGGGCTATGCAGTGTGGTGAGCAAATGGGGTGGGCTTGCCATGCTCCCCAGTTATCCAAATGGGATCAGTTGCTCTGAGACCCCTAACTGACCAGCCAGCCAAACATCCTTCCAGGTTCCACAGTGCTTCCTTCTGCCCTTACCCTGTCTTTCTGTCTTTCCCCCCTCATTCTCCCTCCCTCCGCCTGGATTCCTGATCCATTCATTTCCATTCATTACAGAGACTCATTCATGCATGGGAGAGAAACACCTCCCAGCAGCAGAGTCTGAAGACAGACAGAGGGGGAGGGGCATGAGGGGGAGGGAGCCAGAGGGAGAGGGAATGAAGAGAGAGTTGGGGGAGGAGTGGAAGTTAAGGGGCACAGCTAGCCTGGGGAAGGGGCTAAAAACTGCAAATACCGTATAGGATTCATCCCCTTGTTTCAAACCTTGGAGCCTGCAGTATGATGGGGCATCTGAGCCCCTTTGTCCAGGGCTGTTCCGAGGCAGGCTTTCCTCCTCTCTGCAGGGGAGAGGCTCCCTCACACAAGAGGAGGATTACACTGGCTCTGAGCTCAAGAGGCTGGAGTGAGGGACGGGGGGCGGGGCTGGGCCATCTGCACAGATAGGGACTCAGCACATGCTCTGAGCAGGAAGGGGTTAAAATTCTCCAGGCTAAAATTCCCTAGGCCTGGGACTTGCAGAGCTCCAGTGCTGGGGAAGGAGATCATTGAGAGGAAGAGGATGGGGGGGGGGGTGCTGATCCTAAGCTGCAGAGGAGTTTAGCATGAGGACTTAGAAGAAACCCCAGAATCAAGATTCATGGAAATAGGCCTGGGAAGATGACCAGGAGTCATCTAGTCTACCTTTCTGCCTCATACAGAGAACGGTATCTGGTCAAGGCTAAATGAATGTGGGCCTAACCATATTTTTTTTTTTGTCTAAGAAAGAATATTTGAGATATAAAGAACTTCCTTACAATAGGCATCACGAAACTGAAATGGGTTACTGAGAAAGAAAAAGATGCAAGCACTACTTTGCCTAAGGATCTTTAATAGAAAAGAACTGGGCCAGGAGTCAACCTGCCTGTCAGCAGAGAGAAAAGGCTCTGGAGGTCCAAGGCTTCTTTAATTTTTGACATTTAGTGGATGTGGTAAAACTCCATGAAGGGGCAGGTACCTGTTACATGTGGAATCGGGGCTATAGGATTATTATTAGCAGTTATTATAATTAACAAAGTGTCCTTGTCCAAGGGTCACCAGACGACCTCCACTATCACTTAATATGTGTATTTCTGTAGCTTCAAATTAGGGCACCCACTCTCATCCTCTGGATCCTTTCCTGGGACTAAGAGCCTAGCTAGGCTTATTGAATAGTGCCACAGAAGGTGAATTAGAATAGGACTGAGGGGTACAAGGCTATTGTAGGCCTAGTCTGAACATTGATAACCCTACAACCCTTACTAAATCACTTAACCTCCCAGTTTACTCATCAGTAAAATAAGGGGATTGGACTAATTTATATTGTTAGTCCCTTCCTGCTCAAAAAAATCTGTGGTTCTAAGTCATAGAACTCTTTTGGACCCCAGAGAGATGTTAAAACAAATGGTCATCCCTTCAGTACCATGGAGAGTGCAGTGGGCTACCACAGAAGCCACTTGGGCCACCTCAGTACCATAGATAGAGCTATGAGGTGCTAGAGGGGCTCTTTGCCATTTTAGCATCACAGATACAACACAGAAAAGCTAGAGCATTTTTTTTTTTTCGTTCCTATCTGAAAACCATAGAAAAAAACCCAGTGGTACCAGAGGGATTATTTTGGCCTTTTAGATGTCACTGAAAATAGAAAGAGCTAATAGAAAATAGATGTAACTAGAAGAATTTTAATTAGCTATAAGGAGCATCCTGACAGTTACAGTTTGTACATCCTGGAATGAGTTACTGAGGCATCATATTTGGGTCCATCACATTCTGTTGCTCTCCTGGGGATTCCCGGAACATCCTGGTGTACAGCCAATCTGGTATATTCAGAGGAAGCAGATGGTGGAGGCGGGGGGGCTGGGAATACTGCATGGTCATAGCTGACTAACCTATGGGCACATACTCTCATTCTGAGAAGATTCTAGGGCCCATAAAACTGTCTGTAGGATAGCCAGCAAAATCTCATAGGAAGCTGGCCTCATATCTGAGGCAAAAAGAGTGGGAATAGGGCAAAGCTTCCTATCCCAAAACAAAACAACAATAAACCACTTTGCACATAGCAGTTTCCAGAACAGAAATAGAGTGATATACAAGAAGGCCCAAACTGAAGCTGAATTCCCCAGCAGGGAAAGTTTCCCCAGAAGGTGGCCTAAAATCAACAAAACTCACTGAGATACCTTCCTAGGCCCAATCAAGATCTCCTGAATCATCTCCATATCAAACCAGGTTCCAGATACCTGATCCCATGATTTTTTTCTCAGTAGGGGAAAGAACTGCCTTGGAACCGAGGTCATGCATATATTGCCCTGGACAATAATCACAGAGTTTTCTATAGTCAGGCCTTAAACACCATCCCGAGACTTGGCCAGACAGCAGCACTGACCTACTTTCCACCCCCACTGGGAATCAGGGGTTATCTTGCCCTTATTTGGATTCTGTAAGGATGAAGGGCCAGGGATAGGTATCAGAAACCTTTCGAAAGCAACAGGCCAATTATCCTTACATGCTGGGGCAGTTGGTAGGGAAGTGGGTGTGGATCACTAAACCTTACTCAGTAGAGAAGGATGGAATGGTTGGTGAAAAGACTTAGAAACAACAAGGACAGGTACATAGAAGTATTTGCTAAATGGAACACAAAGACTGTCCCTCAAGTCTTGTGATTCAAAAGTTTTTAGGGTCAAAGTGTAAGGAGCAAGGGTTCAGGACTTCTGGCGTCCAGTTGTAACTGCCTCTGGTCACCTCTAACACAACAGTTTTCCCTCTTGAGAATCCTACACCTCCCGAATCTGCTAACAATTATGATTACCACTGCACTAGATGGGGTTAAAAGCAAAGGGAGCTTCTAGGGCGGTCTACAGTCAAGACTACCTTGATCACACACACACACCAGTAGTTCACTTTTATGGTCTCCTCTCCATGGCCCTCTGAACCTCACTGCTCAGATAGCTCCTCCAAACCCACTCCACTCTGCAGCTCGCCAGCCTTTTTAGACTGAGTTCTTGGTAAAGCCTCCTTCCCTGTGTCCTCACTTTCCTGAGTTGGAGACATGGAACCTCAGCCATGGACTCCAAAGGTACAGCAGGAAGCAAGAGGAAGGCACACCTGCTCACCTGCTGCCATCCCACCATGGGGAATCTTATCCCAGAGGCATGTCCTAACGCAACCCCGATTTTGATTTTGAAAGTTCTGGAGGACCTGGGTTTGGGAACGGGGGTCATGTAGACAGCCCTAAGTCCCTTTAAGTAGAGCTGACCCTAGAAAAGTCAGTATTAGCACCCACGTGAGCCTCAGTCCTCAGACTGGGACGTAGGGGTGACCAAGGGAGCCTCTGGGAAAATCCCCCTCCCAGAAATAGATTGCTAAGTAGGGTAGGACCTGCAATCCTGCCCGAGAGGTTTTTCCAGCAGCACCTCAGACCCCTCCCCAGGAAGATAAGCCAGAAGGATGATGGGGGGCAGGGTTGGGAGATAGGGAGGCCAAGGCTCAGCTACCCCCGGCCAGGAGAACAAAAGCTGAGTTACAGCCGCCTCCGCTGCTGCCGCGGGCCGAGCTCTTTGTGACACTTTGTTTGGGACGCAAAGAGGGAAGCACCCCCCATCCTCTCCCCTCCCCCGCCACCCCGTGCTCCCGGAGAGTTTGGGCTCCTTCCCCCTCCCCCACCAGCCCTACCTGGGCCGGGGGTTGAGGGGTGCACATCCACTCAGGCTCGCGGCTCTGCCGCCCCTCACCCCCAGGCCCCTCGCGCCCTGCCTTCGGGCCCCTACAAAGACACCCGCCACCTCCCCCGCCACATCCCCCCCGTTGGCCCTTCCCTTTGGTGTCTGCTCCCCCAGCTCCTCCACCTGGCCCCCCCTTCCTTAGGGCCCCCCAGCTCTCCAGGCTTCCGAGGCCGCCACCCCCACCCCGCCCCCCCAGGAGCTCTGGGCGAAGTTTGCTTGGGGCCGAGCCGGCGCCCCTCCCCCGCCCCCGCCCCCTGCACCTGCTCCGAGCCGGGCGCGCTGAGCGGGCCCCCCCTCCGGGAGGGGGGGAGGGGGCCGGGGGCGGGGGCCGGGTGGCGGACGGGGGGGCCCGGGAGTGGGGGGAGCGGCTACTCACGAGCCCCGGGCGGGCGGCGGCGGAGCGGGCGGCGGCGGCGGCGGCGGGCGGCGGGCCGGCGGCGCGGGCGTCAGCGTTACGTGGGGCCGGGGGAGATGCGCCGGGCCCCGGCCCCCCCGCCCCCGGCCCGGCCCCCGCCCCCTCCCCGGTCCCCCGCCCCCGGCCCTGGCCCGCATTGTGTGCGGCGGGAGGCGGCCTGGCCATTAGCATGCGGGGGGCGGCGCGGCGGGGCTGGGAGCCGCGCGGGAGCCGGGCTCTGGCTCCGGGGACAGGGAGCTGGGGACCCCGGGAGCCGCGAGAGGCGGCCGCCAGGGGCGGGGTGCGGGCGGTTTGGAGACGGGGGGCGCTGTCGGAGGGAGTAAGGGAGGGAGCGGGGGTGGGGCGCACAGAGGATTCCAACAGGAGACTGGAAGAGATTTTGAAAGGTCATCTCGTCCTTCCCCCAGCCTCCAAGCAGCACTGCCCCTCCCTCCCTAAACCCGGACATACCAGGGAAGGAGTTGGCTCTGCCGCTCTTTCTGCCCCAACATGCACAGACTCGGGAAGTTCTTCCTGGGGTTTTATCTCAAAGCCTCTCCCTTACAATTTCTGTCTCTCTTTTGGGGGAGGAGGAGGGGCGATTATAGAGATAGTTAATGTCGGCCGTATAAGAAACATTATTAAAGTTACTCTTCGGTCCTTTCCGTTCTTGATAAACAATTCCTGCTCCTTCCTCTCGAATTCTATTTTCCATCCCTCAAGTCACTTTAATGGCTCTTCAATACAACAAATATTTACTGAGTGCTTACTAAGTGCCAGGCACTGGGCTCAGCGCTGTGAGGGATGAGAGAGAAGTGGTACCTTCCTTCCAGGCGATTGTAGTCTAGACTACAAACTAGTAAGTAGTATACTCAGATTTATTCAATATTTACTGAATGCCTGTTCACCTATCTAATAGTTTATAATCTTTCCAATAACCCTCTATAATAAAATTAGTCCCCATTTACAAGTAAGAAAAATGAGGCTTCAGGAAGTCTCCCCAATGGCCTGCAGGCTCAGGGATCCTCAGTGCAAGCCCAACATCTCACATCGCCACCAAATAAAATCAATGCACATGGGAATTGAGGAGGAGTAGACACACAACAGTTTTCTGGATCTCTTTAAAACGTGACTCCCACTCCCCGGGAAAAAAAAAGTAGATACAGTGCCCCGCCGATGTTGGCACAGCACTGATGGGGGCAGGAGTGGCTTACAAAAGATCACTTGCCTCCCAGGACCGTGCCTCCTCTACTAACTTCTAGAGTCTTCTGGCGCAGTCTCCTCTTACCGTCAACAACAAGAAGTAATAGTGATGATGATCATAGCCACTAACATTGAGCACTTGTGTGCCAGATACTGGGCTAAGCTCTCTTCCATGCTGAAAGCAACCCCTTGAGACTGGTATTATTAACTTCCTTTTATAGATAAGGGAACAGAGAGATTAAGCAACTTGCCAAGGGCACCCAGGTAGACCTGGGATTTGTTTTGATCTATAGACTATATTTGGGCCCAGCTGGTTGTGCTTCTGACTGTAGAAATGTGTCCCCAGCTCACCTGCTGAATAACACCTTTAGTGTATGGGCATCAGGCTTATCAGTTTGACCTCATCAGCACCACTAATAGTAAGCACCCACCCTGAATCAACAACTCTTCATAGTCATATTGTTAGCCCCCTTTTATCAGTGAACAAACTGAGGTTCGAATAGGTAGAAAAACGTATCTATCAGGACACACACAGTGGCTCACACCTGTAATCCCAGCAGTTTGGGAGGCCAAGGAGGGGAGATCACTTGAGCCCAGGAGTTTGAGACCAGCTTAGGCAACACTGTGAGACCCTGTCTCTACAAAAAATTTAAAAATTAGCCAGACATGGTGGCATGTGCCTGTGATCCCAGCTACTTGAGAGGCTGAGGCAGGATGATTTGAGCCCAGAATGTGTAGGCTACAGTGAGCCATGATCATGCCACTGCATTCCAGCCTGAGTGACAGTGAGCCCCTCTCTCAATAATATAATAATAACAACAATAATAATAATGTATCCA
This sequence comes from Macaca nemestrina, assembly GCF_043159975.1. Taxonomy (NCBI): domain Eukaryota; kingdom Metazoa; phylum Chordata; class Mammalia; order Primates; family Cercopithecidae; genus Macaca; species Macaca nemestrina. The sequence continues at coordinate 87,426,252 of NC_092131.1, read as the reverse complement.
AGATCACACAGATGGAGAAGCAGCAGAGCTAAGATTCCAGTCCAGGTCTGTCTGGCTATGAGGCACCTTCTCTCTCAAAAATATTAATTGTTGCAACAGCATCCTTCCAAGACTCACTATTTGAGGACCATCTTATGTATACATATATATGTGTGTGTGTGTGTGTGTGTGTGTGTGTGTATCCAGTTGCAGGTTATCATTGAATCAAAAACAATCCCCACTATAAACAGAGTCCCCCCATCCATTTAGTCAGTGTTCAATTCAGAGTAAAACCTTCAAGAAAGAAGGGAAGGGAGACTGTCCAGAAAGTGAGAGGCAAGAAAGCCACTGGAATTTAACCTTACCTGGTCTGGGGGCAAAGCTTCAAGTAGTAATGACAGGGGACCAATCCAGACAGAAAGTAGGATCTCTAAGGAAGGACAAATAATTTGAGGAGGAAGCCAAAGCAAGAAGTAAGATCATGTGGAAATGAGGGGGATTGAGGTCCAGAGTGATAGTGTCCATGGGAATGAGGTAAGTGAAACCAGAAAAGGAACCCAGGATGGGCAGAAATGCGGGTAATGAGAAATGGGAACAGAGTGAGGCCAGGCTAGACATCTTGTGGAGCGAACTGAGGCCGGTATCTACCCAGGGCCACTCCCTAGATCCTTAGGCCTTCATAGAAACCTTTGCCCCACCACACCCCATCCCTGACAGCCTTTCTCTGCCAGGACAAGTTTGTCGTCTGCTCTGAGCTATCAAGCCCCTTAGGAGACCTAAGACCCAGCTGGGTCCCATCCCTTTGGAGTTAACTGCTTCAGACTAGGTAGGTGTGAGGACCTGGACCTCAAATCCCTGGATATTGGGAGTGGGCAGAGGTATAACTGAAAGATATGTTGTTGAATGTCCTGTCTCCTAATAGATGGAACCTATAATGTATTTTTCCCAGCCTAGGAAGCACCTAATTCTTGTGGGCAAAGGAGCCATGGAAGATAGAGCTGGTCAGCAAGAGCAGGAGAGACACAGCCTCCGTCTGGAAAAGCTACAACATTGGGCGAGGCACAGGCAGAGTGGGCACCTCTTGGTGCTGGCGGTGAGGACAGGCTACCCCATCCCAAGTCTCAGCATGTCCACTTCTACCCAATTCAATTCCATCCATCCATCCATCCATGTTAAGTGAGCACCTACCATGTGCCAGAAACTGTGCTAGGTTCTGAATGGGAGGAGGGTAGAGGAAAACATAGAAATAAACAAGGCAAGACCCTTAATCTCCAAGTAGCTTCCATCTTGTGGGGGAAAACATACAGGTAAGTAACTAAACTACAATATGAGGCAGAAAAAATTAAATGATACTTATTTTTTAATGATCACTTCCTTCCTTGCTCTGGGTTGACTGCTTTCCTCTACCCTCCATTCAATCCCATTTCCTGATCTCTAAAGAGGCAGGAGTTATGAGAAGGGAAGAGAATCCCTGACAGTTTCTCCTCAATTACCCTGCCCTTACCCCAGGTGAGTCAGCTATGGCTGGCAGTGGTTGTGGTGCCCCTTGCTGTCTCAGTCACCTGCCTGAACTCTGAATGTCACATGGCCACAGCGCTGCCTCTTGGGCCTGGAGCCTCAGTAAGACCCACCACAAGGGAGGGTGGAAGGTCCCAGGGCCCCTTCCTAATGGGACCAGAGCTCAACACTTGCCCCTCTCACCATTCAGGGTCTCCTCACTGGGACTGTTACCCTAGAGCTTCGCAGAGCACCCCGCCTCTGGAAGGTGAGAAGGAAGAGAACGCAGCACTGTCCCCCCACTCCCTAAAACAGACACCTACAACCCTCAGCCTAGGAAGTAAGTGGCTAAGTGTTGACTCATCCTCTCAGCTGTCACCACTCACTGGCCTCAATGACTGAGGAGGGAAAGCAAAAAAGTTAGAGGGCTTATGGCCCTGTTTGGAGGCTGAGAAACCGAAGCTGAGTTTTGTCTTCAGCTAGGCTGCAAGTGGGGATTGAGGTTGGAATGACTCCCCTAGGCTGGGCAGGGCTGAGCTGGCTCACTGGCAGGTGCGGGCCATGATGATATTCAACACCTTCAACTTGATCTTGGGTTTCATCGTGGTGGTGGTCGAGGTGATGAAGACAGCCTTGGGGCCTGCCCCAACTGCCTCCTCCCAGGTACTGGTGAATGAAGGAGAAGGTGGGAGGATGAGGAGGCAGGAGGAGGTGAAAAGGGAAAAGGGCAGGGGCGAACAGGTGCGGGGTCCCTGCATTCTCAGCCTTGTCTACCTGCAGCATGCTGGCTTGCTGGTGCTGGAGCTCAGTGCTGAGGCCTTCACCCTAGGGGGAGTGCTGGTCTCAGTGCACGCCCTATTCTTGCTGAGCCAGAGGAAACCAGGATGCTGCAGGAGCCAGAGTCTGCACTACCAGGAGCTGCAGGAGGTATGGGGGCAGGGAAGAAAGCATGAATAGCTAGCTGCCAACTAATTTTTCCACTGGCTATCCTGGTCAGTGGCATTTAACGGAAAACAATGGGGCAGGAGAGAAGAGGTCCTAGAATGAAACTGATTGGCTTTCTCTGGCTTTGGACATTTCTCCCCTAATGGTGGGTAAGAGGGAATTGGGAACCCAAATGATTGAGGTTAAAAGAGTGGGAAAGCATTAGGAAGCTGCCTAAATATTGGCAGGACTATGGGAAATAGGATAAAAAATTGGGCAGGAGGAAGCAGTTGTTTCTGTCTGGGGTTTCTCCTTTCTCACCTCTACAATTTGCTCACACCTGTCTCTGGTTTTCAGGGCTTCTCTGAGTTGGAAGAGGTTCCTGGTTTGGAGAATGGTCCCACGGTGGCCAGCACAGGAGCAAATGAGAGGGCGGGACAGCGGGAACAGACACGTGCTGCTCTCCTTCCACCCTGAGAGAATGCTCTCCAGACATTCCTGCCCCACCCCACCAAACTCAGAAGCTTGCTGGGATCCTTTGAGTCCAACAGGAAGTCCGGGAATGCCTTCAGTTTTCACTCAGAGCAGGCCCTTTTTGCGTTCCTTCCCTGTTAGAGGAAGATATACCTGGACGAGAATATATCTCACCTACCACCTTGAAAAGCTGCTTTCTCCCTTCCATCCATATCCTCCCTGTCACCTCCCCATACAGCTTCACATCTGCCTCATCTCACTCTTTTTTTCTGTCCACTTTTCATAATCCCATCCACTCCAAATCCTGGACCCTGCACACGCCAACTCCCTGAATCCAATTCAGGAGTGCCCCAGTTCCCCTTTCGATCCGTCTCCTTTCTGCTGCAGCGGAGACTACAAGTCCCAGGATGCCCCACTAGCCCGTGACCGGCCGGGAAATAAAGAGCCTTCTCTCTGCGGTAGGGGCGCTGTGGATGTGCTGAGTGACGCGAGGCGGGGAAGTCGGGGCCTAGCCTAGCGCTTTCTCGGACGCGACCACTGGCCCCGCGTTCGGGGAGGAGCCGGGCGGGCGGTCCTGCACTGGCGTGCCGCTCCCCCAGCCACTGCAATAGAGAGCTGGCTCTGGGTTCCCAGCCCTGCGCTGGCAGCTTCAGAGACTGGCGAGGGCTCGGAGCTGACGCTTGGCAGAGCTGGGGCTTCCCAGATGCTGTCGCCGCACCCCCTCGCAGGAGGGCCCAGGTCCGAAGTCCTGAGACTTGGAGCGCGCGCGAGAAAGGGGTTGGAGATGATGAGTCAGAAGCGCGGGGCCTTTCTCGTCCCCTCCCCTAGGGCCTGGGCGCTGAAGACAGGCTCGCTGGGCAGGCGGGTAGATAGGGCAGGCAGAGGGAGGGACGCTGCGACCTGCGTCTCTGCCTAACGCTTTCCCGCCTCTTGCGAGCACGCCGGTGTAACGAGCCCGCGCTGCCGCCACCCTTTATGTCCAACGCGGGAGCGGGACTGCGCAGGCTCGGCCTCTGGGCTGACCCGCCGACCTTTGATCTCCGCTGCGGTCGGGTTGCTGAAGTTCTGGCTGCGTTCAACCCCCACCGTTTACGACCTTTGCAAGTGTGCAAAGATAACAGGCTCGCTTGGGCTTGGGAAAAGCCCGGGAGAACTGGGAGTCCCAGTAGCAGCAGCAGCTGGGCAGCTTGCTAGTCGCTAGAAACTAGAAATTGACCAGAGCTGGAGTACCAAGAGAACTCACCCCAAATTCACATAGTGCCCGGAATGGCTGTTGGCCTCACACTCATTTTTGTTCCCACTTGAGAAGGCTTCTTTCCCTAGAGAATGCTGCTTCTCCCGGCCTAGCCAGGGCCAGGCACCAGTGAGGATAGAGCGCAGCCTGGCTGCCTTGCCTTGACATTGCAGTGGCGCCCGCTGCAGCTCCTTTCTGTTTGTGACACCTTGGAAGAGTGGTAATAATCTTCCTATGACAAGGTTAAGTGTGAGTACTAGTGGGTGGGGACAGTTCTGGGATCAGGCTCTGGAATGGAGAAAAGATCTAGGCCTTCTGCATTTCTTCCTCTCCCCTAGGGTAACTGCCAGAATAATGGAGAGCTCATGTGTGCAGGGCCGAGAAAAGAGTAATTTTCTTGAAAGTCAGAAGGTGGTGGTAGATGAGGAAGCTGAGGGAAGAAAATTAACAATTTGTTCTGTTTTCCAGGTTTTAGTGATGTGATCAGATTAGATATTGCATTCTAGTTCCTAGAGAAGCTTGATGACCGTGTAAATTAACCTCTATCAGTCAGATTAGGCTAGGCTCTGCTGTGGTAAATGCCAAAACCACAGTGGCTTAAAACCACAAAGGTTTGTTTCTCATACTCCGTGTCCAAAGTAGGCTGGCAAGGGGTTCTGTTCATTGCAAATGTTTAAGGTACCCAAGCTCATGGAGCGCCACCATTTTGAGATCCTACCCTGTCACTATGAAGGTTAAAGTTACCCACCCGCCCCCACTCTCAGAATGGAAGTAAGCATGAAGAATTCTTCATGGACTCTTAAATGCTGCCGTGAAGTGATACATTCATGTCACTTCCACCCATTCAATGGCCAAAGCAAGTCATATAGCCACACCCAACTTAAGGAAGGCCAGAAGGGCAATGCCTGCAAGGAGAGGGGAAGCAGAAATACTTCATTAAAAGAAACATAGTTGGCGGGGCTGGGAGGTTCACGCCTGTAATCCCAGCACTTTGGGAGACCAAGATGGGTGGATCACCTGAGGTCAGGAGTTCAAGACCAGCTTGACCAATATGGTGGCCGTCTCTACTAAAATTACAAAAATTAGGCCGGCATGGTGGTGGGTGCCTGTAATCCCAGCTACTCGAGAGTTTGAGACAGGAGAATTGCTTGAACCCAGGAGGCAGAGGTTGCAGTGAGCCAAGATCACACCACTGCACTCCAGCCTGGGAGACAAAGTGAGACTGTATCAAAAGAAAAAAGAAATGTATTAATAGTTTGTGGTGATTTTTGAACAGCTTAGCAGTTGAAATTTATCTGTTCCAGCAGTTATGCTCATACCTACTTCTTTGGTTTGGTTTCATGAACCCCTAAGTTCTTACTAGAAATTTTTCCTCAATAGGACTGGGACTCAGGAAACCTAGATTCTAATTCTGTTGCTTGGGCAAGTCAGACCTCTCTGAACTACATTTTGTTCACTTGGAGGTTATGGTAATAATATTTATTCTCTCTACCTTACTGGAGTATCAAGGCTAAAATAAAATCACACAAGGAAAAGTACTTTATTTATTTTTTTTATTTTTTTATTTTTGAGACGGAGTCTCGCCTGTCGCCCGGGCTGGAGTGCGGTGGCCGGATCTCAGCTCACTGCAAGCTCCGCCTCCCGGGTTTACGCCATTCTCCTGCCTCAGCCTCCCGAGTAGCTGGGACTACAGGCGCCAGCCACCTCGCCCGGCTAGCTTTTTGTATTTTTTTTTTTTAGTAGAGACGGGGTTTCACCGTGTTAGCCAGGATGGTCTCGAACTCCTGACCTCGTGATCCGCCCGTCTCCGCCTCCCAAAGTGCTGGGATTACAGGCTTGAGCCACCGTGCCTGGCTAGGAAAAGTACTTTAAAATTATAAACCACTTCAGGGGTTGAAAATAAATTGCCTGTAGAGGTTAAGAAGTCGTTTAAATGATAATTTCTTAAAACTCAAGAGTCAGTTCAGCTATAGTTCTTCAATCATCAGTCTGCATTAGATAAACATAGTAGGAATTCAGGTTTTGAATATATGTTACAGTTCATGTAGACCTTGCAAAGTCTAAGAGTCTTAGATTAAACATTAAATTCTTAAAACCTTTCTGATAAAACCTTTTTCATCATATCCCTCTAGGGCATTGGTTCTCAGAGAAGGGTCATTTTGTTCCCTAGAGGATATTTTGCAAGGTCTGGAGACATATTTGTTAGTCACAACTGAGGAGTGGGGGAGGTGGGAATATGTAACAATGGAAGGCGCAGTAGATGAGAAGTCAGATTTGGGATTTAGTTCCAGTGCTACTAATGCCGCCTTCCTGTGCATTATCCTCTGCCAGCTGCAAGCAAAGACTATTTGAAACTTGTGCTGTGTTCCTCATTATTCCCCCTCCACACTGCCTATTGCCAGAGTCCCGGGCTGCTCCATGACAGCATTCTGCTTTGCTGCAGTGATTCCCAGCAACCACTGTATCTGCTTCTTTCTTCATCAGTTTGGCAGCCTCTGTGGAGGTCACTCATCTTACTTGAATGAGAACTTCACCGAAAGAAGAAACTGACAAGGTTTCCGCTGACATCAGTTTTTAAAGGCCGTAACCCCTATCTATTCTTTTAAACATTAAAGAAATCCAGTTCATGATATGTGGCTTAATATGCAGCAGTGGCACATTGGTGGTTGGGAAATTCTCCATGTGAATACATTTTACCCTCATTTCTTTGAAATTCTGTCATTTATTCTGGCTTTTAATACATGAATATAGACAACTGACGATATTTCACAAATGAACTTTTTCCATTTCTGAATCTGCCTTTTGGCAAGATGGCTCAGGTTTCTTGTCCAGGGCTGTGTCCTCTGCTGCCATCTCGTGGCCTCTTGGCTGACCAGGTTGAGGTCTCATAAAGCGCCTTCCCTAAGGTAATGTCTTTTGGCAGTGGCTTAGTTAGAGAAAGACTCTCCTCTCCATGGTGTGGGGCGCTACCCAAGTTCCTTCTCTGCAATGGGTCCCTGAGGGCAGCAGCACACTCGGCCTGGCTGGAAACCTGGGCCTCACAATGAGGCAGGAGGTGGAGGGCCCCTCCTGGTCTTCTGCAAACCCTTGGGCCTCTGTGTCTGTTATGCAGTCCTGGCCAGGAGCCACCAAATTCAGTGAACCCAACTGCCCACGGGTAATTGAAGCTGAGCGCCTGCTTGGCCTGAAGAATGCAGTCTCTTGCCCCTTGCCACCTGGGGCTGGGATGCTCTTAATTTCAGTAAGAAATGAAGAGTCTCCCATCAGGTTTTGGATTCTAGGCCCACACAAAATGGGCCTAGAGAAGAAAACAGAAGAGTGTGTTGCTCTGTGTCCACACCCTTCATCCTAGCGGGCCCAGCCAGTGCTGCCTCAAATTTGACATTTGATTGATGGACTGAGCGGGACAGAGGCAGTGGTGTTGTCGCTGAGTCACTGTTTCCTATAAATATGACAAGATCTATGTACTACAGTGATCAGAGGTCCATCACCAGGGAACTGGGAATGTGAGAGACTGCCCTGACCTGGGCTGCGGCTGCTGGTCACTGAGCAGTGAGCACAGGAGGTAAGGCAGGAAAATGTTTTTAGTTGCTATTTTTTTCACTGTGAACGTGAAATATATGTATATATACAACTATATATATATACACACATATATAGTTAAAAATCTTCCCATTGCTAACAGTAATTCGTACAACTTTCCCCTAGTTGTGAGCCCCCTCTCCTGACTCCACCCAGTTCCCATAACCCCTAATCCCAGCCTTCTCAAAAAAAAAAAGGGAGGAGGAAGAGAGGAGGAGCAGAAGGAGAAAGGGAAGGAGGAGGAGGAGGAAGAAGAAGACTGCTTTTGGTGTTTGCTTTAACCTGATGTCCTCATTATAATTCAGAAGGAAAGGCCTGCTCATCTAATTTCCTAGGGCCTCAGGCCAGAGACAGCCATACTTAACAGGTAAATTGCTACTAGGCTGGCGTGTGTTGCTTCTCCTTAAAATTCAGATGCCATTTACTCTCATCTTCTGTTTCTTTTTATGTTTTTCCTTGTTTGCCTATTTTTTCTTTTTTCTGACTTATTTCATTTATATTTTGTGTTGCCTGTTTTTCCTGGATCCACTTAGCATCTAAATCTTTGGTTTATTTTTCTTATCAGAAGCTTTTCCTAAGTTGTGTCCAGAGTTAATGGATTTTCTTTGTTGATTCTTGACAGTTTTCCCTTGCCATTATAAAGTTTTCTTGTTTTTACCCAAGTCCAAACTTCTACAATATAATTTTGTTTGCTTTGCCTCTATATGTGCTCTCTTTATATATAAAGAAAATGCTATGTGCTCGCTCTTATTCCTTTTTTTTTTTTTTTTTTTTTTTTTTTGGAGACAGGGTCTGGCTCTGTTGCCCCAGGCAGGAGTGCAGTATTGTGACCTTGGCTCACTACAACCTTCGCGTCCTGGGCTCAAGCCATCTTCCCACTTCAGCCTCCCACCTAGCTGGGACTACAGATGTATGCCACTACATCTGGCTAATTTTTGTATTTTTTGTAGAGAAGAGGTTTCATCATGTTGCCCAGGCAGGTCTCCAACTCCTGAGCTCAAGCGATCCACTCACCCAAGCCTCCCAAAGTGCTGGAATTACAGGCGCGAACCACCGTGCCCGGCCTAGTATTATTACAGGCGCGAACCACCGTGGCCGGCCCAGTCTTATTCTTTATGTAAAGCTGAAGTCATAGCAAAGGAGAAAGAAATTATGCTTTTATAAACCTCAAATATAATTATGATGAAAAGAAATTGTTCTTTGCGTAACTAAGAAGTGAAACTGGGTCCAGTGGTTACTTGTTATAGAGAGGTCAACTTTAGACTGAAAAATAGAAACTGGACACCTTTCAAAAGATGAAATGCTTTCAAGTTGGGCTTTCAACCTCTGGATATGTTAGAGGTGTTTTGTGCAATAAACTTTATCATGCAATGACAGGTTATTGAAGCAAATATTCAAATATCAGCTGAGTGGTTGAATTAGATAACTTTTAATTTCTCTGCCAACACTCAGATTACATTAGCTTTTCAGCAGTGGTGATGTTTTTTAATTGACCCATCCATACTCTCCGATGTCTGGCCCTGGAGAAAATTGTAAAGTAAGATGCTAGTATTCCTCTAGTCCCTAGAACCGAGTGTTTCAGTCTTGGCACTATTGATATTTGGGCCAGATAATTCCTTTTTATGGAAGACTGGTGCATTGATTTGTAGAATGCTAAGCAGCAACCTTGGGCCCTATCTACTTGATGTCAGTAGCACCCCTCCCTCCAGTTGTGACAACCAAAAATATCTCTACACGTTGCCGGATGTCTCCTGGGAAGCAAAATTACTTCTTTCTTTGAAAAACAATGCCTTAGAAGGATATGATAAAGGTTTTAAGACGAACTTAATGTCTAATTTCTCAAGATCCTTGTACTTAAAAAGACCTACAAAGATCTACCATAACCAAACAGCACATCCAAAATATGAATTCCTGCCCTAGCTTTTTCCCCCTACTCCTCTTTTCTGAATTTTCTATGTTGTGTTATTGTTACCACATCAGGCCAATCTGGTTCAACTTTTATGTAGCAAAGTTGTGAGTTATTTCTCAGTTGCCATGGACCCCAGGTTGAAAGTCACGTAATCTGAGCATGTCCAGATGAACACATGTGCTACCTCAGGGGAAACCTGAGTGCTCAGACCAGGAAGGGTGGGGGCGACTGAATTGAGAAGCAGACACCGCATAACAGGATCCAGAATCCAATCAGATGAGCTCTCTCATCACCCCATGGCAGGATCCAGTCATATCATGCCTCCTGGCATCATGTCATTGCAAAATGCAATCAGATCACACCTCATTACCCTATGCTTATAAAACCCAATGCAACCCCCAGCTCAGAGAGACAGGTTTGAGCATTTCCTCCTATCTCCTTGGCAGTTGAATCATGTTGCTTCCCTGCTTAAAAGCTTTTCAGTCCTCCCCATCGCCCACAAGATTAAGTCCAAGCATTTTTAAATGGTGCATGGACCTCTGTGATTTAGCTTCTGCCCACTCTTCCAGTGTCATCTCCCATGTCCCCTCTCTTGCTTTTCACGATTTGGTGATAGCAGTTTCAGGGAGGTAGCATTGACATTTTTTTTTCCTTACCAGAGCTTTCTATCTCATCTGTTTTTTCAGTCTCAAGAGTACATTCAGCATAATGCTGAATTAGGACAGCATACAAAGGGATCAGTATCACTTCCCAACTCTGTTAACTCTTCCAATGAAGACACGCAAGGAACTTGGACACAGGAAGGGGAACATCACACACCGGGGTCTGTTGTGGGGTGGGGGTAGGGGGGAGGGATAGCATTAGGAGATATACCTAATGTAAATGACGAGTTTATGGGTGCAGCACACCAACATGGCACATGTATACATAAGTAACAAACCTGCATGTTGTGTGCACATGAACCCTAGAACTTAAAGTATAATAAAAAAGAAAGAAAGAAAGAAAGAAAGAAAAAAGACATGCAAGGATAATGGTCTTTTAACATACCAGGCAATTTTAAAGTTTTATGTTGACATTGAGAACATCTCACTGGTATTAAAAACTTCAGCTCTTTAAATGTATAATTTGTTTAATCAAATTGCACCTTCTTTTTTACACTTTGCAAGTATGGCGTAGTAAATACATTATATTTAATTAAGTAACTTGCCATAGTTTCTGTATTGGGGATATTAACATCATTGGTTGGATCTTTTGTTTTGTCATCTTGCTATTTTTCAGAATCTTGAAATAGCACATTTCCATGATGTCTATTCTCTTCAGTGCCTGTGGAAACATACAAAAAAATGTGATGTCTATTCCCCATTTCTGGTTTTCCTGACTCTAGATTAACAGTTGTATCTCCAGCGTTTACTTCTTGGATTTGTTCCTTGGTTGCACAAGCCTCCTCAATATTTTCTCCGAAACTGACATTTTCTTAACTCTTTGTTGTTAGAATATCTACAATTGTGTGTCACATCTCTTCAACAGGCTGAGCCCCTGCCAGAATGGCCTTCTCATAGATGGTGAGAATACTTTCAGTAGGACTTGGGGTTGGTTCAGTATGTGCAAGACATATTCAATATTTTACAAGATTTTTGGCATCTGGAATATTTTTAATCAGATTGTTCAGTGTGACCAGTATTTCTTCTTCTGGGCATCCTTCATTAGTTAGGTTTAGGCATTCAGAAAATGTGTTGCTTACCTTTTCAGTAAATAATTTTTGTTCATCTTCTATCATGGTAGTCCAAAAGGACCCAACTGGTTTTTCATTTTGTCCTTAAGGCTCACACTAGGTAACTATTCAGTTAGGAGGCCTTTTCAGCACTCTCTTTGCCAGCTTTCCACTCATTCAGATGAGCTTTTCTCTCTTCTGAGTTTTCTTTGGATTGAGTTGATCTACTATCAGCAGTTGGTTTTGCTATAGTATGTCTTCACTAGTCAATGGGTTTTGATTTTGCTATCAGTTTGGCATTAGACGATGAAGCACGAGCTGGGGGCATTGGCTCACACCTGTAATCCCAGGACTTTGGGAGGTTGAGGTAGGAGGATCCCTTGAGGCCAGGAGTTCAAGACCAGCCTGGCCAACATAATGGAGCCTATCTAAAAAAATAGGTTTTTTTTTTTTTTTTTGAGATGGAGTTTCACTCTTGTTGCCCAGTCTGGAGTGCAATGGCGCTATTTCAGCTCACTGCAACTTCTGCCTCCCAGGTTCAAGCAATTCTCCTGCCTCAGCTTCCCAAGTAGCTGGGATTTCAGGCTCCTGACACCATGACCGGCTAATTTTTGTATTTTTAGTAGAGACGCAGTTTCATCATGTTGGCCAGGCTGGTCCCAAACTCCTGACCTCAGGTGATCCACCCACCTGGCCTCCCAAAATGCTGAGTCACCGTGCCTGACCTAAAAAATAAATTGTTAAAACAATAAGATGAAGCAGGCCTGGCTACAATTTCACATGCTACGCTCCTTTTTTTTTTTTTTTCCTTTTTAAAACTTACTTTATTTTGGCAACCTCTTGTCCAATAGATCAGATGCTATGCTTATTGATTGTGCCTTATTTCTTTTCTATGTCCTGAGACAAACTGGTTTTGACCCTAGATAAAACTGTTTTTGATTGTAATAATTCTGTTTTATGAGACCTTTTCCTGATTGTAAACAAGGCTGAGGTTCTACCGATGCCTTCTTTCACAGTGTCCTGGGTATTATTGGATGACTTCTAATAAGAGATCACACAGACTTAGTGAGCACTACATTTGGTGTACCCCAGGTTACATTTAGTGTAACCTCCGGTCCTTGCACACGCTGTGAAAAAGTACACACTGTTGCACCTTGAGTTTTTGTTGTTTCAAAAAGTTCCAGGAAGAAGCAAAACAAAACCCCTTCCCTCCAGAGATGCCCTCTGAATTGGAGATGAATTTGGCAAACTCCCCACATTACCATACAAAAGTCCCACCCAAGGAGGAGTTTTTTGCCACTTTCTATTCATGTGATATACGAAGAAGCATGACTGATGACTTTAGTCCACCTCTACATATGATGACTCAGCTAAGCAGCCCAATACAAGCCCTGTTTTTAGCTTTGTTCCGAGAGGAACTGTTTTGGGAATTATCCCCAGTATTCTCCTTACTTGTTGCAAGTAATGAAATCCCCTTGTTAAATTTTCCTTGGTTGTGGTCATTGGACTGTCACTGTCCAAGCAACGGAACTCACCCATTGTGTGGGTAACACTAGCAGTCGTGTTTGAGACTCTATTACTTTTCACTGTTACGCTGCTGGTGTTTATAGGCTGAGGCTCTGTGGCTTTAGGAATAGTAATTGAAAATTTCTTTGTTGCTGCAGAACTCTCATCTTTGACTTGTAGAGGTTTTCTAAGGGAATTAAACTTAGACTGAACAATTTAGCCTCAATAAGATTCCATCACAGACTTCTTGGGCGTGTCAGCCTCTTGCTTTTGTTTTTCTGCAATCATATGTTTCTGTTTACTATTATTGTTAAGGTGAAATGTCTTATATTAATGTCATATGTTGACATTGGGGGTCATCTTCAGTTGGTAACAACTTCAGAGTTTGATTATTATCCTCAAATTTATGTGTGACAATTACTATAGTTGAATTGGTCAGTTCATTAGAAGGTTTTAAAGGAATACAATTTTTACCACCATTGTATTGTTTTTGCTTCTCATGAGTTTGTTGACATTTTCTTTACCAGCCATTTCTGACTTAAGTTTCAAAATATTTGTCTCTCTTTTTTTTTTTTTTTTTTTTTTTGAGACAGAGTCTCACTCTGTCGCCCAGGCTGGAGTGCAGTGGCATGATCTCCCCTCACTGCAAGCTCTGCCTCCCGGGTTCACACCATTCTCCTGCCTCAGCCTCCCGAGTAGCTGGGACTACAGGCGTCCGCCACCACGCCCGGCTAGTTTTTTATATTTTTGGTAGAGACGGAGTTTCACGGTGTCAGCCAGGATGGTCTCAATCTCCTGACCTCGTGATCCACCCGCCTTGGCCTCCCAAAGTGCTGGGATTACAGGCGTGAGCCACCACGCCCGGCCCAACATTTGTCTCTTCTTGGAACTCGTCCTCAAATGTCACCACTCTCTGGCCTCTATTGAGGTTACGCAGCTATGGTAGCCAACTTACAGATTCCAGCTCAGGTCTTTACCATTCTCGGATGCAAAAAGCCTGGACATTCTCTGATTTTCCTGTTTGTATGCAAAAAATGTTTTTCTTCTTAACAGATGTTTCTCGAGTCTTTGTCTTTTTCGCTCTTTGAACATGAATTGGGCCTTGGAGGCCACTGCAGGTCCTGGAATATGGCTTGGGTATTTGTCATAGTCTGAGGTGAGGGGATGCATCTCCAGCTTTAACTGCAGATGTAGGACTCCAGGCCACAGCCAGTGAACACCGCCTATTTGTTTTCTTGTGTAGTGAAAATCACAATTCAATATTGGGTTCCACCCATTTTGCTTTGACTCATACTGTTTCCTTAGTGCTACTCAGCAATTAGTGAAATAATCTCTGGTACTGCACAAAATATGAAATGCTTCAAGAATTTGCATGTCATCCTTGCTCACAGGCCCTGCTAATCTTCTCTGTATTGTTTCTTTTTTTTTTTTTTTTTGAGACGGAGTCTCTGCCGCCCGGGCTGGAGTGCAGTGGCCGGATCTCAGCTCACTACAAGCTCCGCCTCCCGGGTTCACGCCATTCTCCTGCCTCAGCCTCCCGAGTAGCTGGGACTACAGGCGCCCACCACCTCGCCCGGCTAGTTTTTTGTATTTTTTAGTAGAGACGGGGTTTCACTGTGTTAGCCAGGATGGTCTCGATCTCCTGACCTCGTGATCTGCCCGTCTCGGCCTCCCAAAGTGCTGGGATTACAGGTTTGAGCCACCGCGCCCGGCCTGTATTGTTTCAATCTTAGTATATGTGCTACTGAAGCAAGCACTAAATTATTTATTAATATGTATGACAGATTCCTCCATCTCATTCTTGCTTTATTCTCTCCCTCTACCTCCTTTTTTTTTTTTTTTTTTTTCTTGTTCTTTTTGATTATCCCAAGGATGATGATGATGACAGCACTGACTCAGTGATGGGCTAGGTGAGGGTCAGGGCTGTTTGTTGTACACACTAGTGAGATGGCAATAAAAAAAAAACTGTTCCCGGACCAAACTGAGGGTCGGGCTGCTATTTCTCAGGGTCTAATAATGAGATGCAGACGAACTGGGGAGGAAGAGAGTTGTTTGTTTGTTTGTTTGTTTGTTTTTTGAGACAGAGTCTCGGTCTGTCACCCAGGCTGGAGTGCAGTGGCATGATCTCGGCTCACTGCAACCTCTGCCTCCCAGGTTCAAGCAATTCTCCTGCCTCAGCCTCCTGAGTAGCTAGGATTATAGGCACCCACCACCACACTCGGCCAATTTTTTTGTATTTTTAGTAGAGACAGGGTTTCACCATGCTGGTCAGGCTGGTCTCGAACTCCTGACCTCAGATGATCCACCAACTTAGGCCTCCCAAATTGCTGGGATTACAGGCATGAGCCACCTTGCCCGGCCAGTGGAAGAGAGTTTTATTTCTATAACCGGTTACAGGGAGAAGGCCTGGAAATTATTGCCAGGCCAACTCAAAATTTTCCAGAGCTTATATACCTTCTAAGCTCTATGTCTATGTGTAAGTGTGCATTCGTCTAAATACATAAGTGATTTATTTCTTTTAATCCATAACTAAAGTCTGAGTCCTGAAGACTTTCCTCTGAAGCCTCAGTAAATTAGATTACTTAATCTAAATGGGTCCAGGTCTTGGGGTGATTACCCTTATCTTGCCTCCTGCTAAATCACAGAGGTTTGGGGAGTTCCTTCAGACCTCCAATAAACTTGTTTGTGGAGGCCTGGGGAGTTTCTTCAGACCCGCAATGAAACTTGTTTAATCCTAAATGGGTCCTGTTAAGAATTCCTTCATTATTTTGTCACGCTTTAAGGCCCAGGAAAGGCCTAGGCAAAACTCTTGATGGGCTTTTGCTAAATTCCAGCCTTTGTATAGAGCACTGGCTTTTTTTAGTTTTTAATATGTAACTAAACCAATCAGTCAGTACCGAAACAGTTGTGATAGAGGCCTGCATTAGTGAGACCTGGCCTGCCACAAAACCACGAGTCACAGTGATATGATGTCAAAATAACTGAGTTAAAAATTCTTACTTTAGCATATATATTTCTTACTTCCATTCTTTACTTAAGCTGTTGTATCCAGTCCTAGCCCCACGCCTGTCCTTCAGGACTCCCTCTGCTTAGTACTCACCCACTTTGGGAAGCTTCCCTTGGCCTTTCTGGCAACCATCATATTATGGTCTTCAATACTCCCTTAGTACTCTATACACAGTCTACACTTTAAAAAAAATTTTTTTTTTTTTGAGATGGTGTCTCACTCTGTTGCCCAGGCTGGAGTGTAGTGGCGCAATCTCAGCTCACTGCGACCTCTGCCTCCCAGGTTCAAGCAATTCTCTTGCCTCAGCCTTCCAAGTAGCTGGGAATTATAGGTGCATGCCACCAAGCTTGGCTAATTTTTGCATTTTCAGTAGAGACGGGATTTCACCATGTTGGCCAGACTGGCCTCAAACTACTGACCTCAGGTGATCCCCGGCCACCCAAAGTGCTGGGATCACAGGTGGGAGCCACCATGCCCAGCAAAAATTTTAAACTTTTTATGCAAAAAAAAAAAAAAATCACAATAATGGTAAAGTTCAAATGAAAAGTTGAGGAAGGAAGGATGACAGAGAATAACATAGGTAAAAGATTGTTAGTTTTAATATTGAAAAGAATTTTAAAAATTGATAAAGACAAAATAGCCAATTTACCAAAAAGAAAGAAATTTAAATGGCCAATAAATCTACGAAGAATTATTTATATTCATAGTAGTTAAATAAATGCAATTTAAAACAACAAGATGCTGACCAGGTACACGTATCGTGCACATATAGTCCCAGCTACTCAGGACTCTGAGGAGGGAGAATGGCTTGAGCCCAGGAGTTTGAGGCCAGCCTGGGCAACATGATGAGGCTCTGTCTCTAAAAAACAAAAATAGGCCAGGCAAGGAGATTCCTGCCTATAATCCCAGAAATTTGGGAGGCCAAGGCGGAAGGACTGCTCGAGGCCAGGAGTTCTAGACCAACCTAGGCAACACAGTGAGACCCCCATCTCTACAGATGAAAAATCAGATGAGATAGTGGCACACACCTATAGTCCCAGCTACTCAGGAGGCAGAGGATTCCCTGAGTCCTTGAGCTGCAGTGAGCCATGATCTTGCCACTACACTCCATGGCTTGGGGGATAGAGTGAAACTCCATCTCTAAAAAAATAAAAAGAAAAATAATTAAAGCAGTAAGATGCCATTTTATGCCAATAAGATCATTAACATTTTCAAACGCATAAACCCAGTGTTGATGATTATGCAAGGAAATGGGCACTTTCTTATATTTCTGGTAGGACTACAAATTGATATAACTTTAATGGAAAGCAATTTAATGACTTGTATCTACAGATTAAGAATTGCCTACTTTGGCCCAGCCATTCTGCTTCTAAGAATTTTTCTCAGGAATAGAGTGCAGGGAGTACTTAATCCAGGGCCTGACAGGCAGGTTTGTTTCCTCCTTTCGGACCAGAGGCCACCACCGCTCACATGTTCCATCAGATCCTCGTTGGGGTCAAGAAGCATTCACACTTGATCCCCCTTCGTATTTATTAAATCCGGAGGTACTGGAGCAGTGCTGTATGTCCAGCATCTGGCATTGTTCAATCAAGATGTTAGTTGGGACAGAAGACATAAGCCAGAACCCTGGAAGAAACTGGGTCCCAATAATCAATCCAAGTTTCGCTGAGTGAAACTTGGATTGATTATTATAATAATCAATAAAGACAAAATATGTTATTTATATATTATTTATTTTATTTCTATTTTATCAATAAAGACAAAATTATATTACAATAATCTATAGTCAGTGAATATAGATTATAGCAAACTAAAAAAGGAGGTCCAGACTTCTAAATGACATGTTTCACCATAAAGCTGCTTACAATGAAGGTCTTCCTGAAGCCATCCACACAATTTTCCACTGAACCAGGAAATAGTTCTCCTCTAAATGCACAAAATCACTTTGATGTGTTGGGGATTACACCGATTATATCTGAAACTTGGGAGAAAAAAAAAAAAAAAAACTTTTCCCAGGAATAACCTTGGACATGTGCAAAGAGTTACTCGCTGAAATGTACATTACAGGATTAATTTTAAAAGCTTCAAAGGCAAACAGTCTAGATATCCAACAGTAAAGCAACTGACTTTTTTTGTTTGTTTTGTTTTGTTTTTTTGAGACAGGGTCTCACTCTGTCACTCAGGCTGGAGTGCAGTGGGACCATCCTGGCTCACTGCAACCTTTGCCTCCCGGGTTCAAGCGATTCTCATGCCTCAGCCACCTGAGTAGCTGGGATTACAGGTGTGCACCACCATATTTGGCAAATTTTTGTATTTTTTGTAGAAAGGGGATTTCGCTACGTTGGCCAGGCTGGTTTTGAACTCCTGACCTCAAGTGATCCACCTGCCTTGGCTTCCCAAAGTGCTAGGATTACAGGCATGAGCCACCGCACCCAGCCCATAGTATATTTTTAAGTGAAAAGCGTACTGCATTCAATTTTTAAATTGGCAAATGACTTGAATAGACATTTCTTCAAAGAAGGTATACAAATTGCCAACAAGGACATGATAATGATGTTGAGTAGGGAATGCAATTCAAAACTACAATGAGATACCACTTTACCACTTCACACCCACTAGAAGAGCTATTAAAAAATGGAAAATAGGCCAGCATGGTGGCTCATGCATTTAATACCAACAATTTGGGAGGCCAAGGTGAGAGGACGGCTTGAGCCTAGGAGGTCAAAACCAGCCTAGGTAACGTGGTGAGACCCCCAACTCTATAAAAATTTATTTAAAATTAGCTGGGCGTGGTGGCATGTGCCTGTATTCCCAGCTACTCAGGAGGCTGACGTTGGAGGAGCCCTTGAGCCTGGGAGGTCAAGGCTGCAATGAACCATGACCACACCACTGCACTCCAGCCTGGGCAACAGAGATCCTATCTCAATAAAAAAGGAAAATAACAAGTGTTGACAAGGATGTGGAGAAATTGGAACCCTCATATATTACTGGTAGGAATGTAGAATGCTGCAGTCACAGTGGAAAATAGTTTGGTGGTTCTTCAGTAGGTTAAGCACAGAATTACCATATGACCAGCAATTCCATTCATAGGTATATACCAAATGGGTGCTCAATTGCACATGAATGTTCATAGCAGCACTATTCACAATAGCAGAGTGGAAACAACTCACATATCCATCAACTGATGAATGAATAAGCAAAATGTGGTATATACCCATATGATGAAACGACATTTATTATTTAACCATGCTACAGCATATATGAACCTATATAATATTACGCTAAGTGAAAAAAGCAGACACAGCCACATATTGTATGATTTCATTTATATGAAGTAGCCAAAACAGACAAATCCATGGAAATGGAAGAGCATATTAGGGTTAGCAGGAGCTGGGGAAAGGAGAGAATGGGGAATGGATGCTTATAATGGCTATGGAATTTTAAAATGATGAAAATTTTATTGAACTACAATAGATAATGGTGATGTTACACAACACTGTGAATGTACTAAATGCCACACTGAATTGTGCACTTTAAAATGATAAAATGATGAATTTTATATTATGTGAATTTTACCACAGGAAAAAAAAAAAAGCATCTTACAAAACAGTAGAGGGCCGGGCACAGTGGCTCACGCCTGCAATCCCAGCGCTTTGGGAGGCCAAAGCGGGCAGATCACTTGAGGCCAGTTTGAGACCAGCCTGGCCAACATGGTGAAACCTCGTCTCTACCGAAAATACAAGAATTAGCCGGGCATGGCAGCGCACACCTGTAATCCCAGATACTTGGGGGGCTAAGGCAGGAGACTCTCTTGAGCCTGGGAGGTGGAGGTTGGAGTGAGCCAAGATTATGCCACTGCACTCCAGCCTGGGCAACAGAGTGAGACCCTGTCTCAAAAAAAAAAAAAAATCCACGGTAGAAATAGTCTTGTTTTTCTAGAAGTATATGCACAGAAAAAAATGGTGTAAAGATAAATATCAAATTACTCTAGTTGTCCATGGGTGGTCATTTAGGACTAATGTTCTAATTTTTCTACAGCAATCCTAGATTACTTGAGTACTTTTAAAACATGCTGTAGAATAATATCTAATGAAACAGGGGAAGTGGCCATCATATATTTGTATATTATTAATCCAAAACACTATATTTGAGTGATCCCAATTTGCACACAATGTGTGCAAAAATACACACATTGCGTAGGAAAAAACCTACTGAAAGAATATATGCCAATATGTTACTAGTGGTTTTCAATGGAGTGATCATAAGTGAATTTTATTTACTGTTTAAAAAATATATTTTCAAAATTTCTCTAGTGAATATACATTACTTTTTGTTGTTTCATTTTAATTTTTATATTTTCTTTTACTTGTGTGTATGTGACAAGGGATCACTCTGTCACCCAGGCTCTGGACTACAGTGGTACAATCACAGCTTACTACAGACTTGACCTCCGGGCTCAGGTGATTCTCCCACCTCAGTCTCTTGGGTAGCTGGGACAACAGGCACACGCCACCATGCCCACTAATTTTTTGTATTTTTACGGGATTTCACCATGTTGCTCAGTCTGGTCTCAAACTCCTGGACTTAAGCAATCCACCCATCTCGGCCTCCCTAAGTGATGGGATTATAGGCGTGAGCCACTGCACCCGGCCATATATTACTTTCATAATCTGAGTTTTAAATATTTTTTAAAAGATTCTCTTGGCCAGGCGCGGTGGCTCACGCCTGTAATCCCAGCACTTTGGGAGGCCGAGGCGGGTGGATCACGAGGTCAGGAAATTGAGACCATCCTGGCTACCATGGTGAAACCCCGTCTCTACTAAAAATACAAAAAAAAAATTAGCCCGGTGTGGTGGCCGAAGCCTGTAGTCCCAGCTACTCGGGAGGGTGAGGCAGGAGAATGGCGTGAACCCAGGAGGCGGAGCTTGCAGTAAGCCAAGATGGCGCCACTGATTTCCAGCCTGGGCGACAGAGGGAGACTCCGTCTCAAAAAAAAAAAAAAAAAGATTCTCTTATATATATTGAGCCCAATATTATCAACATATTGAGCCAAAAATTCTCTCTTTTTTCTTTCTTTTGTTTTTTTGAGACAGAGTCTCAGTCTGTCACCCAGGCTGGAGTGTAGTGGCATGATCTCGGCTCGCTGCAACCTCCACCTCCCGGGTTCAAGCAATCCTCCTGCCTCAGCCTCCCAAGTAGCTGGGATTACAGGTGTGCACCACTGCACCTGGCTAATTTTTGTATTTTTAGTAGAGACGAGTTTTCAACATGTTGGCCAAACTGGTATTGAACTCCTGACCTCAAGTGATCCATCTCTCTATGCCTCCCAAAGTGTTGGGATTACAGGCATGAGCCACTGTGCCTAGCTCCCAACATTCTTCTTACTGGTTAAATGAAACCTTTAGTTGGGGGGAAATTGAAAGAGTTTTAAAGATAAATAACATTGAACAATTTAGAAACTATTAAAATGAAGGAGGAAGAGTGAGGAGGAGTATGTTCAGAGAGACCAGTAAACATGTGCTTAGACATTTTTAAAAAATCTGAGCTGGGAATATGGCTCACACCTGTAATCTCAGCTACTTGGGAGGCTGAGGCAGGAGGATCCCTTGAGGCCAGTAGTTCAAGACCAGCCTGGGCAACATAGTAAGAACTCCTCCCCCTGCCAACATCTCTAAAAAATAAAGAAAACAAATGCTGGCCAGGTGTGGTGTCATCCGTATATAGTCCCAGCTACTCAGGAGTCTGAGGAGAGAGGATCACTTGGGCCCAGGAGTTTGAGGCCAGCCTGGGCAACATGGTGAGACTCTGCCTCTAAAAACAAAAAATAGGGCTGGGCACAGTGGCTCATGGCTGTAATCCTAGCACTTTGTGAGGCCGAGGTGGGCAGATCACCTGAGGTCAGGAGTTCAAGACCAGCCTGACCAACATGGAGAAACCCCGTCTCTACTAAAAATACAAAATTAGCCAGGCATGGTGGCGCATGCCTGTAATCCCAGCTACTCGGGAGGCTGAAGCAGGAGAATCGCTTGAACCTGGAAGGTGGAGGTTGTGGTGAGCCAAGATCGCGCCATTGCACTGGGCAATAAAAGCGAAACTCCGTCTCAAAAAATAAATTAATTAATTAAATAAAAATAGGCCCGGCATAGTGGTTCAAAGGGCAGGGGAAAAAAGAAATTTTAAAAAAACCTCTTGCATAGTTGTCTAGCAGAGTAAAAGATATTATTGTAGGAGAGAAGTTCCTTTTGCTGTAAAGACAGGGTCACCCTTTGTCACCCAGGCTGGAGTTCAGTGGCACAATCGTAATTCACTGCAGCCTTGAACTCCTGGCCTCAATAGTTCCTCTTGCCTTGATCCTCCCACTTAGGCCTCCCAAGTAGCTGATTCTACAGGTACCAGCCACCATGCCTAGCTGAGGAGTATCTTTCAAAAATGGAAGAGAATGAGGACACCACAAAATTATATTAGAAGATAGAGACTAAAAGTTGCTTTTGCAGTAAAGTTGCTTTTGCAAAACACAGAGCCAGGGAGTTTAAAAAGAACTTAGAAAAGGAGTAAGAGAACTGCATCCAAATTTGTGACCTCTGATTTTGGCTGGCCACTGGGTTGCAGGACAAATGGGCTGCAAGTGTGGTTTGTGTTCATGAAAAGGCCTTCAGAAGGGGTCTGGGGTAATAACAGTTATGCACAATCATGTAGTATCTACAATGATAATAATAAAGATACTCACATGTTATAACAATATTTACATAGACCTTTGTCATGCTTAGTATTAACATATATTTGGCACTGCCCTAAGCATTTTAGTGTTTTAACTCATTTAGTCCTCACAGTACCCATAAGAAGCAAGCACTGTTATCATCTCTGTTTTACACATAAAGAAAAATGAAGCACAGGAAGGTTGAGTAATGTCTCAGATTACTAATGTCACGTAACTAGTAAAGGACAGAGCCAATTTGTATCCAGGTGACTTTACTCTGGAATTCATGCTCTTAACCACTGTATTTTACACTGCCTCTGCAGCCAAAATATCCCCTCAGGCAGTAGTTCACAAAGTGTAGTATAGTCTTTTCAAGAAGTCTAGGAGGTCAAAACTATTTTCATAATAATATCAAGATTTTTTTTCTTTCTTTTTTTTTTTTTTTGGCACAATCTCGCTCTGTTGCTTAGGCTGGAGTGCAGTGGTGCGATCTCGGCTCAGGGCCATCCCCACCTCCTGGATTCAAGCGATTCTCATGGCTCAGCCTTCTGAGCAGCTGGGACTACAGGCATGCGCCACCACGCCCAGCTAATTTTTGTATTTTTTTGGTAGAGGTGGGATTTTGCCATGTTGGCCAGGTTGGTCTCAAGCTCCTGGCCTCAAGTGATCTGCCTGCTTCAGTCTCCCAAAGTGCTGGGATTACAAGTGTGAGCCATGGTACCCTGCCTAATACCAAATTGTTTTGTTTTGTTTTGTTTTGTTTTGCCTATTTTACTCTCTCTCTGAGTATGCAGAGGAGTTTTCCAGAGGCTACAAGACATGTGATAACATCATCACTCTAATGGCTAACAGCAAATGTGCTTGTATAGTCTTGTATTTTCTAGAAGTTTCTATAGTAAACTCTTTGGGGTCCTGAAACCAAAAAGTTTGAGAACCATTGCCCTAAGGTAAAGGCAACATGATTTCTCAAGAGATAATCTATACCAATTGCCAGAATTCATCTATTCATTCAGTCAGTCAGTCAATATATAACTATCAAGCACTACATTCTAGGCACTGTGCTTAGTGTGGGGATTACAGTGGTGAGCAAGAATGGTATGGTCCCTAGACTTATATAGTGCAATGGTCTTAAAACATTAGAGTGCAGAGGAATCCCTTGGTATGTTAATCAAAAATGCAAATTCTGGAGCTCCATCCCAGAGATGTTGAGATCTTTAGTTGATCCTGACACAAAAGAACCTACATTGAAAAACATTGTTCTAGTGGTTGTTTAGCCTGAAGAGAAAACCTGATGAAATGAAAATGATCACCATATATAAAGACCTATGTGACTCCAGAGAGCAGAATACCTACCAATAGGTAGAACCTAACCTGAAGACAGGTTTCTACCCAATATTAGGAATGGTCACTCAGCTGAGGCAGTGGGCTCCCAACCAACTGCAAATTTTGAGTCCAGTAGACAGCCATCCCAAAGACATTGTCATAAGGATTCCCACATTGGATGTGACATTTTTCCATATGACCTCCAAGCATAAGGGAATTATAACAAGAACCAAGAGGGATTGATGAATACTGTGACTTAAGAAATAAACCCTCAGAATCTCCAAAGTGATAAGTGTCTTTTGTATTCTAAGGAGATAACTGGTGGCTGGAGCCTGGACAGCTTTAGGATAGGGGCTGGATGCCAGAGAACCAACCATGTAATTAGAGGGTTGGAACTTTCAGCCAGTGCTTCTGCCACCACCATGAGGGGAGAAGAGCTGAAGTTTGTGTTGATCACCAATGGCCAATGAATCAATCATGCCTACGTAATAAAGCCTTCATAAAATCGTAAAAGAATGGTGTTTGGAGTGCTTCACGGTTGCTGAACGCTGAAGGGTGGGGTGCTCCCAGGGGACAAGGAGCTTCCATGACTCTTTCCCCATACCTTGCCCTATGTACTTCTTCATCTGGCTGTCCATCTGTATACTTTGTAATACTCTTGCTAATAAATCAGCAAACATTAAGTAAGTGTTTATCTGATTCTGGAAGCTGCTCTAACAAATTATCAAACCTGAGATGGGGTCAAGGGAACCTCCAATTTATAGCTAGTTGGTCAGAAATTCCAAAGATCCAGATTTGCCACTGGCATCTGAAGTCTGTGGGACTGAGCCCTTAATTTGTGAAATCTGACCCTAACCCCAGGTAGATAGTGTCAGGACTGAATTAAATTGTAAGACACCCAGTTGATGTCAAAGAATTGGTTGGTATGAAAGAAAAATTCACATATCTTGTTCCAGAAGTGTTATGTTGAGAGCATAGTAGGAAAAAAGTTTGTCTTTTTCCTATTACACAAAAGATGTAACTGATTTAATGCACTGTTTTAACCATTCATTTTCCCCAACAGACTGTGTCAAATCAAATTATAAGACAAATTCCAAAGTGAACACATAGGCTAGAACAGTCTATAAGAGCTGGCCAAAGTTCAAGGACTTTGAGGATGAGAGAATGAGGACTTTGAAAATGAGGAAAAAACGGAACAGCTTCCCAGACTTTCCCATGTTACTCATGGAATGGCACCTAAAGTTCAGTGACTTCATTAGTAAGGGCAGAAAACAGCAGATCTTTCTTCTTTTTGGGACCTTGGGAGAGGGTGTTTACCAGACTTAGTCACAACAACTAACAACACCTGCATTCTAGGTTCATATATTCTTTCTGTGCCATAGAAATACAACATAGTTATGAAACACATACGAAGCATTTTATATAACTTGGCTAGTTCTGAGTTTTGTTTCTTGCTGAGCTATTCGGCCTAGTCAAGATTTCAGTACAGCAAATTTAGCCATGGCCTACATACTTTAGGGGGTCTACATGCACAAACATTAACCCTTGGAAGCAAACACTATTATCTCCATTTTAGGAAAGACTATTGTTAATTTTATAAGTCACTCTTTATTTCACTTGGAAAATAGGAGAATCCAATTGAAAACTGATTCATCTTCCCTTACCAAAGCTATCAAACTACTTGGATCTGTAGCCTGCCTACCTTCTCACCTATTACAGTAGATAAATTTTTCTCACTACTATCAAAGAACCAATCCCCCCATTTGTATACTAGACTCCAATCTCTCTTCTTTACTCACAGATTTTGCTCCTCTGATTATACCCTCTCTATTCTGCATCATCAAATTATTCCTCTGTAGGATTATTCCTATTATTCTAAAAATATGTTATAGTATCTCCCATCTTTATAAAAAGGTTGTTTCAGTTGAAGGATTTCATCACCACCAGATGTGTCTTACAACAAATGCTAAAAAGAGTTATTTAAGCTGAAAGAAAAGGATGCAAATTAGTAACACAAAAACATATTAAAGTATAAAACTCACTGATAAAAGTAAGTACACAGTCAAATTCATAATACTCTAATACTGTAATTTTGGTATATAAGTCACTTATATCTTTAGTATGAAGGCTAAAAGACAAAACTATTAAAAACAATAATAGCTGATTAGTTCATTAAGGGATATTCAATATAAAAAGATGTAAATTGTGTCATCAAAAATGCAAAATGAGAAAGTGGAGTAAAAGTGTAGAGTTTTTTTGTAATCAAAGTTATTATCAGCTTAAAATAGCCTGTTATAACTATTAGAAGTTTTTATAAGCCTCATGGTAACCACAAAGCAAAAACCTATTGTAGATACACAAAAAATAAAGAGTAAAAAATCAAAACATACCACTACAGAAATCTCTTAACCACAAAGGAAAATAGCAAAAGTGGAAGAAAGGAACAAACGATCCACAACCAACCAGAAAACAATTAGCAAAATGGCAGTTAAGTCCTAACTATCAGTTATTACCCTGAATGTAAATGTAGTAAATTATCCACTCAAAAGACATACAGTGGCTGAATGGATTTTTTTAATTAAAAAAGACCCAATTATATGCTGCCTACAAGAGACTCACTTCACCTGTAAGAAGACACATAAACTGAAAGTGAAGGGATGGAAAAAGACATTTCATGCAAGTGGAAACAAAAGCAAGCAGGAGTAGCTGTACTTATATCAGATAAAACAGACTTTAAATCAAAACTATAAAAAGAAGGCCAGGCACAGTGGCAACCCCTGTAACACTAGCATTTTGGGAGGCCAAGGCAGATGGATCACCTGAGGTCAGGGGTTTAAGACCAGCCTGGCCAACATGGTGAAACCCCATCTCTACTAAAAATACAAAAATTAGCTGGGCATAGTGATGGGCACCTGTAATCCTAGCTACTCAGGAGGCTGATGCATAAGAATCACTTAAACTCGGGAGGTGGAGGTTGCAGTGAGCTGAGATCAGGCCACTGCACTCCAGCCTCGGTGGCAAGAGTGAAACTCCATCTAAAAAAAAAAAAATTATAAAAAGAGACAAAGAAGGTCATTATGTAATGAAACAAGTCAATTCAATATTCAGTAAGAGGGTACAACAATTGTAAATGTATATTCACCCAACATCAAAGCTCCTAAACAGGGGTCCTCAACCCCTGGGCCACAGACCAGTACCCATGGGTGGCCTGTTAGGAACTGAGCCACACAACAGGATATAAGCAGCAGGTGAGTGAGCATTACTGCCTGAGCTCCACCTCCTGTCAGATCAGCAGTGGCATTAGGTTCTCATAGGAGTGTGAACCCTATTGTGAACTGTGCATGTGAGGCATTTAGGTTGTGCACTCCTTATGAGAATCTAATGCCTGATGATGATCTGAGATGGAACAGTTTTATCCCAAAACCATCTGTCCTCCCCCTCCCCACCCATGGAAAAATTGTCCTCCATGAAACCAGTCCCTGGTGCCAAAAAGGTTGGAGACTGCTGCTCCTAAATATATAAAGCAAATATGGATAGATCTGAAAGGAAAAATAGACTATGATACAGTAATAATAGAAGACTTCAATATCCCACTTGAAGCAATGGAGAAATCACTCAGACAGAAAATCAATAAGGAAACATTGGACTTAAACTACACTCTGAACCAAATAAACTTAACAGATATATACAGATTTGACATACATTCAACAATAGCAGAATACACATTCTTCTCAAGTGCACATAAAACATTCTTCAGGATAGATCATATGTTAAACCACAAAACAAGTCTTAATAAATTTATGAAGAATGAAATTATCTCAAGTGTGTTTTCTGCCTACAATGGTATAAAACTAGAAATCGGTAACAAGAGAAACTTCAGAAAATTCACAAATACATGAAAATTAAATACTATGTTCCTAGACAACTAATGGGTCAATGAAGAAATTAAAAGGGAATTTAAGAGGCCAGGCACAGTGGCTCACACTTGTAATCCCAGCACCTTGGAGAGCCAAGGCAGGAGGATTGCTTGAGCATAGGAGTTTGAGACCAGCTTGGGCAACATAGCAAGACCCCCATCTCTAAAAAATCCAGGGGGGCAGTGGATTAAAAATATCTTGAGACAAATGAAAATGGAAACACAACATATTAAAATTTATGAGATGCATTAGCTGTGTGTGCTGGTACACACCTGTAGTCTCAGCTACACAGGAGGCTAAGGCAGGAGGATAACTTGAGTCCAGGAGTTGGAGTCTGCAGTGAGCTATGATCACACCACTGGACTCCATCCTAGGTGAAAGAGTGAGATCCTGTCTCTAAAAAACAAAAACAAACATTTACAAGATGAGCAGCAGAGGTCAATAGCAATAAATGC
Source organism: Macaca nemestrina (assembly GCF_043159975.1). Lineage (NCBI taxonomy): Eukaryota > Metazoa > Chordata > Mammalia > Primates > Cercopithecidae > Macaca > Macaca nemestrina. The sequence continues at coordinate 87,398,037 of NC_092131.1, read as the reverse complement.
CTAAAAAGAAGAAAGATCTCAAATAAAAAACCTAATATCTCATTGCATTTCAAGAGACTAGAAGAACAAGAACAAACTAAGCTCAAATTTAGTAGAAGAAAGAAATAAATAAAAATAAGAGTGGAAATAAATGAAATAGAGATTATAAAAACAAAAAGTATTAACAAAACATATTAGTCCATTTTCACACTGCTGATAAGATACCCAAAAATGGGCAATTTACAAAAGAAAGAGGTTTAATGGACTTACAGTTCCATGTGGCTGGGGAAGTCTCACAATCATGGTAAAGGCAAGGAGGAGCAAGTCACATCTTACACAGATGGCAGCAGGCAAAGAGAGAGTTTGTGCAGGGAAACTCTGCTTTGTAAAGCCATCAGATCTTGTGAGGCTTATTCACTATTACAAGAACAGCACAGGAAAGACCTGCTCCCATGATTCAATTACTTCCCACCAGGTCCCTCATTCAACATGTGGGAATTCAAGATGAGATTTGGGTGGGGACACATCCAAACCATATCACAAAATGACGAGTTTATTTTTTAAAAAGATAATCAAAATCAGTAAACCTTCAGCTAGATTAAGAAAAAAAAGAGAAGACTCAAATAAATAAATCAGGCCAGGCACAGTGGTTCACATCTCTAATCCCAGCACTTTGGGAAGCTGAGGTGGGAGGATCACTTGAGACCAGGAGTTCAAGACCAACCTGGGGAACAAAGCAAGACCCTGTCTCTACAGAAAATAAAGAAACCTTAGCTGGGCATGGTGGCTTGTGCCTGTAGTCCCAACTACTTGGAAAGCTGAGGCAGGGGAATTCCTTGAGCCCAGGAGTTCAAGGCTGCAGTGAACTATGATCACACCATTGCACTCCAGCCAGGGTGACAGAGTGAGACCCTGTCTCAGATAAATAAATAAAATCAGAAATGAAAAAGGAGATATTACAACTGATACAGTAGAAATAAAAAGGATCATAGGAGACTATTATAAGCAATTATATGTAAACCAATTGGATAACCTAGAAGAAATGGATAATTCATAGACACATATAATCTACCAAGATTGAAGCTTGAAGAAACAGAAAATGTGAAGAAACCAATAACAAGTAGGAAGACTAAAAATAATAATAAATCTTCCATCTAAAAGCCCAGGACCTGATGGTTCACTGATGAATTCTACCAACAATTTAAAGAACTAATACCAATCTCTCTCAAACTCTTTCAAAAAAATTGAAGAGGAGGCAATACTTTCAAACTCATCTTATGAGGCCAACATTACCCTGATACCAAAGCCAGATAAGGACATTACAAAAAAAGAAAACTACAGACCAATATTCCTGATAAACATAGACGCAAAAAATCCTCAGTAAAGGTTCTCACTTATCTGTGGAAGCTAAAAATTAAAACAATTGACCTCATGGACATGGAGATAGAGAGTAGAAGAATGGTTACCAGAGGCTGAGAAGAGTAGTCAGAGTGAGGGGAGGGGGATGGTTAATGGGTACAAAAAATAGTTAGAAAGAATAAATAAGACCTAGTATTTTCTAGCACAACAGAGTAAAAGATAATCTAATTGTACATTTAAAAATAACTAAAAGAATGTAATTGGATTGTTTGAAACACAAAGGATAAATGCTTGAGGTGATGGATACCCTATTTACCCTGATGTGATTATTATGCATTACATACCTATATGAAAATATCTCCTGTAACCCATATATATACCTATATATATATACCATAAATATATATACCTACTATGTACCCACAGAAAATTTAAATTTAAAAAAACCCTCAATAAAATACTGGCAAACAAAATTCAACAGCCCAGAAGAAAAGATGATTCACCATGATCCAGTGAGACTCATCCCTGAGATGCAAGAAAGGTTCAAAACACGCAAATTAATAAATGTGATACAACACAGTAACAGACTGAAAGGGAAAAACCATATAATTATTGCAATAGATCCAGAAAAAGTATTTTACAAAATCAACATTATTTCATAATAAAAACTCAACAAATTAGATATACAAAGAATGTACCTCAACACAATAAAGACCATATACAACTAACCCACAACTAACATCATACTCAATAACATCATACTCAGTAAGGAGAAGTTGAAAGTTTTTCCTCTAAGATCAGGAACAAGACAAGGAGGCTACCTCTGGCCAGTTCTATTCAACATAGTACTAGAAGTCCTAGCCAGAGCAATAAGCCAAGAGGAAAAAACAATAAAATGCATCCAGATTGGAAAGAAAGCAGTCAAATTATCTCTGTTTGCAGATAGCATGATCTTATGTATAGAAACTCTAAAGATTCCACAGAAAAACTGCTGGAACTAATAAATGAATTCAGTAAAGTTGAAGTATACATAATCAATTACAAAAATCAATAGTGTTTCTATACACTAACAGTGAACTGTCTGAAAAAGAAATCAAGAAAACAATCCCATCTGCAATAGCTACAAAAAAATAGGCCAGGTTCAGTGGCTCATGTCTGTAATTACAGCACTTTGGGAGGCTAAAGGAGGATCACTTGAGCCCAGGAGTTCAAAATCAGCCTGGGTAATATGGTGAAACCCCACCTCTACAAAAAAAAGAAACAAAACAAAACCTTAGCTGGGCATAGTGGCACATGGATGTGCTTCTAGCTACTCAGGAGGCTGAGGCAAGAGGATTGCTTCAATCCAGGAGGCTGCAGCTGCAGTGAGCCATGTTCATTCTACTGCATTCCAGCCTGGGTGACAGAGTGAGACCATCTTAGAAAATAAAATAAAATTTGCCAGGCACAGTGGCTCTCGCCTGTAATCCCAGCACTTTGGGAGGCTGAGGCGAGTGAGGTCAGAAGTTCGAGACCAGCCTGGCCAACATGATGAAACCCTGTCTGTACTAAAAATACAAAAATTAGCTGGGTGTGGTAGTGCACACCTGTAGTCCCAGCTACTAGGGAGGTTGAGGCAGGAGAATCACTTGAACCTGGGAGGCAGAGGTGGCAGTGAGCTGAGATCGTGCCATTGCACTCCAGCCTGGGTGACAACAGCAAGCTCTGTGTCAAAAATAAATAAAATGAAATAAATAAAATAAGATAAAATAAAATAGTTAGGAATAAATTTAATCCAGGAGGTGAAAGATATAGATGTTGAAAACTATAAAACATGGAGGTGGCTCATGCCACCAGCTCTTTGGGAGGCCGAGGCAGGTGGATCAACTGAGGTCAGGAGTTCAAGACCAGCCTGGCCAACATGGAGAAACGCTGTCTCTACTAAAAATACAAAAAATTATCCGGGCAGGGTGGTGGATGCCTATAATCCCAGCTACTTGGGGGGCTGAGGCAGGAGAACCACTTGAACCCAGAAGGTGGAGGTTCCAGTGATCTGAGATCACACCATTGCATTCTAGTTTGGGCAACAAGAGTGAAACTCCATCTTACAAAAAAAAAAAAAAAAAAAAAGAGAGAAAGAAAAGAAAAGAAATTGAAGAAGACAAATAAATGGGAAGAGATTCACGTTCATGGAGCAGAAGAATTAATATTGTCAAAATGTCATAATACCCAAAGAGATCTACAAACTCAATGAAATCTCTACCAAATACCAATAACATTTTTCACAGAAACCGAAAAGAAAATCTTGAAATTCATGTGGAGCCACAAAAAACCCCTAATAGCCAAAGCAATCTTGAGCCAAAAGAACAAAGCTGGTGGCATCACATTGCCTGACTTCAAAATATACTACAAAGTTATAGTAATCAAAACAGCATGGTACTGGCATAAAAACAGATACATTGACCAGTGGAATAGAACAGACAGCCCAGAAATAAATCCACGTATTTACAGCCAACTGATTTTCAAAAAAGGTGCCAAGAACACACATGGGGAGAGGACAGTCTCTTCAATAAACAGTAGTGGGACAACTGGACATCCATATGGAGAAGAATAAAAGTAGACCCTTACCTCACACTATATAAAAAAATCAACTCAAAATAAAGACTTAGGCCAGGAACGGTGGCTCACGCCCAGCACTTTGGAAGGCCAAGGTGGGCAGATCACGAGGTCAGGAGATTAAGACCATCCTGGCTAGCATGGTGAAACCCCGTCTCTACTAAAAATACAAAAACAAAATTAGCCAGCTGTGGTGGTGGGCACCTGTAGTCCCAGCTACTCAGGAGGCTGAGGCAGGAGAATGGCGTGAACCCAGGAGGTGGAGCTTGCAGTGAGCCAAGATCACGCCACTGCACTCCACCCTGGGTGACAGAGCGAGACTCCGTCTAAAAAAAAAAAAAAAAAAAAAAAAAAAACAGAAAAAGAAAGTAAAGGAAAGGCCTTAAACATAAGGCCTAAAACTGTGAAACTACTAGAAGAAAACATACAGGAAAAGCTCTATGACATTGCTCTGGGCAATGATTTTTTTTTAATATGACCCAAAAAGTACAGGCAACAAAAGCAAAAATAGATAAATGGGATTACATCAATCTAAAAAGCTTCTGCATAGCAAAGAAGACAGTCAACAGAGTGAAGAGGCAACCTACAGAATGGGAGAAAGTATTTGCAAACCACGTATCTGATAAGGGATTAATATTTAAAATATTTAGGGAACTCAAATCAACAGCAAGAAAACAAATGACTCAATTTAAAAATAGGGCCAGGTGCAATGGATCACTCCAGTAATCCCAACACTTTGGGAGTCTGAGGTGGGTGGATCACCTGAGGTCAGGAGTTCGAGACCAGCCTGGCTAACACAGTGAAACTCCATATCTACAAAAAATGCAAAAATTAGCCAGGTGCGATGGCATGTGCCCATAGTCCCAGCTACTCAGGAGGCTGAAGCAAGAGAATCGCTTGAACCCAGGGGGCAGAGGTTGCAGTGAGCTGAGATTACACCATTGCACTCCAGCCTGGGCAACAGGAAAAATATAGGCAGAGGACCTGAATAGACATTTCTCAAAAGAAGACATACAAATGGTCAACAGGTGTATGAAAAAATGCTCAACATCATTAATTAGTGTGGAAATGCAAATTAAAACCACAGAGAGCTATCACCTCACAACTGTTAAAATGGCTGTTTTCAGAAAGACAAAGATAAGTGTTGGTGAAAATGTGGAGAGAAGAGAACCATTGCACACTGTTGGTAGAAATGTAAATTAGTACAGCCATTATGGAGAATAGTATGGAGGTCTGTATTAGTCCTTTCTCGCACTGCTATAAACAACTACCTGAGACTGGGTAATTTATAAAGAAAACAGGTTTAGTTGACTCACAGTTCTGCAGGCTGTACAGGAAGCATGGCTGGGGAGGCCTCAGGAAACTTACAATCATGGTGGAAGGCGAAGGGGAAGCAGACACGCTGGAGAAGAAGGAATAGTGAAGGAGGAGGTGCTATACACTTTTAAACAACCAGATCTCGTGAAAACTCACTATCACAAGGACTGCAAAGGGAAATCCACCCCCATGATCAATCACCTCCCATCAGGTCCCTCCTCCAACACTCGGGTTTACAATTCCATATGAGATTTAGGTGGGGACACAGACCCAAACCATATCAAGGTCCCTCAAAAAATTAAAAATACAATTACTATATGATCCAACAATTCCACTTCTGGATATAAATCCAAAAGAATTGAAATCAGGATATCAAAGAGATATTTGTGTGCACCTGTGTTCATAGTAGTATCACTCACATGGAAGCAAACCAAATGCTATCCGTGGATTAATGGATAAACAAAATGTAGCATATATATGCAATTGAATACTACTGAGCCATTAAAAAGAAGGAAATCCTGTCATTTGAGACAACACGGATGAACCTGGAGGATATGATGTTAGGTGAAATAAGCCAGGCACAGAAAGACAAATCCCACATGATCTCACTCATGTGTGGAATCTAAAAACATTAAACTCATAGAAGTAGAGAGTAGAATGTGGGATACCAAGGGCTAGTGCTGTGGTAGGGGAGGGAGTTGGGGAGATGTTGGTCAAGGGATACAAAATTTCAGTTAGATAGGAGGAATAAGTTCAAGATATCTGTTGTACAATATGGTGACTATAGTTAATAACAATGCATTGTATTTTTGAAACATTCTAAGAGAATTGATTTCAAGTGTTCTCACCACAAAATGACAACTATGTGAGGAATTCCGTCTTATTTAGCTTGATTTAGCCATTCCACTATATATATATAGGTTTTAAAACATCATGTTGTATATATACAATGTTATCTGTCAATTTAAAAAAAAAAAAAACTTTTTTTTTCTATCATGACACTGCCTCTTTTCTTTGCTCTCCTTCTATGTCAGTGGGAATTAGGTCTAGCCACATATAACAGAAAACCCAAATTAAAGTAGCATATATAAGATAGGGTTTGTTTTCTTCTATATGAAAGAAGTCCAGAAGTAGATATTATAGTTCCATATAGTCACTAGGGACCCAGCCTCCTTCTGTCTTCCTGCTGTGTCATGTTTAGTGCAAAACTTCCATCCTCAAGGTCACCTCATGACCCAATATGGCAATTCTAACTTCAGTCTTCATTTTATCTCAGTTCCAGGCAGGGAAAAGGAGAACGTTGGGGGCAGGGAGTGACAAAGGAAATAAATCCCAGGCTTTTTTCCACACCTCTGTCCTAAAAATATTTTTATTAATTACCTCCATTTCCCTATATTTCATATTAAATTTTCTGTTCTCATCTGATAGAACTCCCAGTGACATGTGATATGCTTGACCTGACCATACTTTTTGAAAGAATGCTTTCATCTGTTATCAGGGACTCCACATTCTTCTGATTTCTTCGTACTTCATTGGCTGCTTCTTCTTAGTCTTGTTTGTTGGATCCTCCTTGTCTTCCCAATTTAAATATCAATTGCCTCTGGCTTCATTTCTTGGTCCTCTTTTTTACATACACTATTTCCCTAATGATCTCATCCAGGCCCATGATGTTAAATACTCCCTTATGCTGCTGATTTTATAAGTCTGCAGGTCCAGACTTCTGTACTGAACCCCAGACACATATGTCATCTCCACTTGGGTGTCTTATAGGGGTCTCCAGAAACATAGCATGACCAAAACAGAACTTTTTTTATTTTTATTTTTAGACGGAGTCTCAAATAGCCTGTCCCCCAGGCTGGAGTGCAGTGGTGTGATCTCAGCTCACTGCAACCTCTGCCTCCCGGATTCAAGCGATTCTCCTGCCTCAGCCTCCCGAGTAGCTGGGATTACAGGCATGCACCACCATGCCCAGATAATTTTTGTATTTTTAGTGGAGATGGAGTTTCACCATATTGGCCATGCTGGTCTCGAGCTCCAGACCTCAGGTGATCCACCTGCCTCGGCCTCCCAAAGTGCTAGGATTACAGGCATGAGCTACCACAGCCGCCTCCAAAACAGAACTTTACATTCTCATCCTAAAATAAATAAATAAATATTATACTTTATTATTTCCCATCTCAATAAATGACACCACCATTCATTACAGTTACTGTGGCCAAAACATAGAACTCATGCTTGGTTACTTTATTTTCCTCCCTTTCCTGTCCTCTTTATGTCCGAAATATATCCCTAACCCAACAACTCTTATGCTTCAAATGTTCTTGCCCACATCATCACTGTGTCTTGTCTGGTTTATTTTAATAACCTCCTAATATGTTTCTTTCTTCCAGTTTTGTTTCCACTAAAGGTCAGGGTTAATAGTTACAAAAAAAACCAGACATTAACTGGCTAATTTAAGCAGAAAAAGAAATAAGGTTGGGTGTGGTGGCTCACACCTGTAATCCCAACACTTAGGGAGGCCAAGGCAGTAGGATCACTTGAGTCTAGGAGTAGTCCAAGACCAGCCTAGGCAACATAGTGAGACCCTCAACTCTACAAAAACATTTTTAAAACTTAGGTATGGTGATGTGTGCCTGTGGTCCCAGCTACTTGGGAGGCTGAGGTGGGAGGATCCTTTGAGCCCAGGGGACTGAAGCTACAGTGATTCATAATTGTGCCTCTGCACTCCAGCCTGGGCAACAAAGCGAGACCCTGTCTCAAAAAAAAAAAAAAAAGTTTGGAGGAATACTGCCAGGGAATTTGGAGACAAACTGTGTACAGCATTGGTAAAGTATATAGTAGGATGCAGCAGATAAAATAATTGAGTATTATGCAGTTGTTAGAAGCAACATATTGGAGCTCCTTAACACAGCCTCCATAGATACCATCCACAGTGGTCTAGGATGTTGCCACTAGTTTTACTGTGAAGCCAAATGCAACAACTGTTCCAAAGCAAACCTGCAGAAAGGGGGAAACAGAATTTTAAGAAGCCTTTTTTCACTCTCACTGCTACCCTCCGCCCAGACTATAGTCTCCCCTGCTTCCCCCTGCTGTGCCCACTCCCATATTCTCCCACTCCTTCTCACACACTTTAGTGCAAGACAGTCTCTAGTTTTCCCGGGGGGTTCTTACAGAGGTAGTGGTAATGATGGTTAATTCCTGGAGTCTATGCTTACCTCTTAGTTTATATTTTCTGCAGGGCTGATTTCAGAAGAAGGAGCCAGCAACCTGAGTTCACTTGCCATCTTAGCAGTCGCAGGTGTGTTCTGATTCTTGGCAAGTTCCTGCGGTTATTGGAAGATGCATTGTTACTGAAAGGAGGGGTCGGCCTAGAGATATTTTTAAACCCCAAATTGCACAACTTATAGAAAGCTGACTTAGTGCCACCAGTGCAATAATTACAACCCTGGGAAGGGATCTGTAGTGCATCATGGATTAAGAGTCATCTTAATGAACTCAACAAATACAGTTACTTGGCTAGTTATTGTAAGTCCCTCATGTCGTTAGAAATAAAAATGGGGGGAGTAGGCCAGGCGCGGTGGCTCAAGCCTGTAATCCCAGCACTTTGGGAGGCTGAGACGGGCGGATCACGAGGTCAGGAGATCTAGACCATCCTGGCTAAAAAGGTGAAACTCCGTCTCTACTAAAAAATACAAAAAACTAGCCAGGCAAGGTGGCGGGCACCTGTAGTCCCAGCTACTCGGGAGGCTGAGGCAGGAGAATGGCATAAACCTGGGAGGCAGAGCTTGCAGTGAGCTGAGATCCGGCCACTGCACTCCAGCCTGGGCGTCAGAGCGAGACTCCGTCTCAAAAACAAACAAAGCTCTTTCCCTGCCGCGGCGGAGTCGCGCGGAGGCGGAGGCTTGGGTGCGTTCAAGATCCCGCTTCACCCGTAACCCACCGCCATGGCCGAGGAAGGCATTGCTGCTGGAGGTGTAATGGACGTTAATACTGCTTTACAAGAGGTGCTGAAGACCGCCCTCATCCACGATGGCCTAGCACGTGGAATTCGCGAAGCTGCCAAAGCCTTAGACAAGCGCCAAGCCCATCTTTGTGTGCTTGCATCCAACTGTGATGAGCCTATGTATGTCAAGTTGGTGGAGGCCCTTTGTGCTGAACATCAGATCAACCTAATTAAGGTTGATGACAACAAGAAACTAGGAGAATGGGTAGGCCTCTGTAAAATTGACAGAGAAGGGAAACCCCGTAAAGTGGTTGGTTGCAGTTGTGTAGTAGTTAAGGACTATGGAAAGGAGTCTCAGGCCAAGGATGTTATCGAAGAGTACTTCAAATGCAAGAAATGAATAAATAAATCTTTGGCTCACAAAAAAAAAAAAAAAAAAAAAAAAAAAAAAAAAAGTGGGTGGAAAAGCTGTCTCTGCCCCCTAGTGGAGAAGGAGAGAAATTATCTTATAATTGTAATATTGGAAATTTAGATAATTGCTTTAATAGAAGCACGCAAAAAGTTATTAGGAGTATGGATGCTTAGCAAAAGGATGTCTTCACAGGAAGGTAGCATTTCAGCAGAAAACTGGAAGAATGTATAGAAATTTTCAAAGAAAGCAAATAGAAAATGTTACAGGCAAAGAGTACAATATGATGCAAAGAAAAAAGGCTTGAGGAATACAGTGTATTTTGGGAAATACAAATAGATCAGTGTTTCTGGAGCATAAACTCTGAGAAAGGTACCAAGAGATGAGACGAATGAGAAGGCAGCCCTAAGGAATTTAGGCTTTATCTTATAAGTCAATGTTATCAACTTTAGAGAAAATTTTAAGAACAGATTAATTTTAATTTTAGAAACTAATAATAAAGATAAACCACAATTAAAAATAAAAGCTGCCTGTAATCCCAGCACTTTGGGAGGCCAAGGCAGGTGGATCACGAGGTCAGGAGATCGAGACCATCCTGGCTAACACAGTGAAACCCCGTCTCTACCAAAAACACAAAAAAATTAGCCGGGTGTGGTGGCAGGCGACTGTAGTCCCAGCTACTGGGGAGGCTGAGGCAGGAGAATGGCGTGAACCTGGGATGCGGAGCTTGCAGTGAGCTGAGATCACGCCACTGCACTCCAGCCTGGGCGACAGAGCGAGACTCCGTCTCAATTAATTAATTAATTAATTAATTAAAGCTAAAACACATTCATCTCATATCTATCTGCGGAAGGGCTAATATTGTTTGTACCTATTACTAGGGTATAATGGTTAATTATACGTGTCAACCTGACTGGGCCTGGGGGTGCCAGATTAAACATTATTTGTGGGTGTGTCTGTGAGAGTGTTTCAAGATTATCCTTTGAATCAGCAGATCAGTAAAGTAAATTGCTCTCCTCAATGTGAGTGGGCACCATCCAATTTGTTGAGAGCCTAAACAGAAAAGGCAAAGGAGGGAGGAATTCACCCCTCTTGCTACCTGCCTGCCTGAGTTAGTTGGGACATCTCATCTCATCTTCTGCTGTCTGACTGGGATTTACACTTTTAGTCCTCCTGGTTTTCAAGACATCAAATTCAGACTGAATTATACTGCCACGTTTACTGAGTCTCTAGCTTCCAGATAGCAGATTGTGAGACTTCATAATCATGAGATTCAATTCCTAATAATAAACCTCTCTCTCTCTTCTGCCCCCACCCAGCTCCCCCTCTCTCTATATATAGTCATAACCCAAATAATCATGTTTTGGTCAATGACAGACCTCATATACAGTGGTTGATCCATAAAATTATAATAAAACTGAAAAATTCTATCGCCTAGTGAAGTCATAGCCATCATAACGTCATAGTGTAACACATTTCCTTTTCTATGTTTAGACGTGTTTAGATACACCAATATTTATCATTGTGTTACAGTTGTCTACAGTATTCAGCTATACAGGTTTGTAGCGTAGGAGCAACAGGCTATACCATATAGCCGAGGGACGTAGCAGACTAAACCATCTAGGTTTGTGTAAGTACACTCTATGGTGTTCACACAATGATGAAATCACCTAACAGGGCCAGGCACGGTGGCTCATGCCTGTAATAGCACTTTGGGAGGCTGAGACAGGCAGATCACCTGAGGTCAGGAGTTCAAGACCAGCCCAAACAACATGTGAAACCCTGTCTCTACTAAAAATACAAAAATTAGCCAGGCGTGGTGGCACATGCCTGTAGTCCCAGCTACTCAGGAGGCTGAGGCAGGAGAATCACTTGAACTCAGAAGGCGGAGATTGCAGTGAGCAGAGATCGTGCCACTCCAGCCTGGGAGCCCGGGTGACAGAGTGAGACTCCATCTCAAAAAAAAAAAAAAAAAGAAATCGGCCGGGCGCGGTGGCTCAAGCCTGTAATCCCAGTACTTTGGGAGGCCGAGACGGGCAGATTACGAGGTCAGGAGATCGAGACCATCCTGGCTAACACGGTGAAACCCCGTCTCTACTAAAAAAAATACAAAAAACTAGCCGGGAGAGGTGGCGGGCGCCTGTAGTCCCAGCTACTCGGGAGGGTGAGGCAGGAGAATGGCGTGAACCCGGGAGGCGGAGCTTGCAGTGAGCTGAGATCCGGCCACTGCACTCCAGCCTGGGCGACAGAGCGAGACTCCGTCTCAAAAAAAAAAAAAAAAAAAAAAATCACCTAACAATGGTTTTATTAGAATGTATCTCTGTTGTTAAGCAATGCGTGACTCTATGTGTGTATGTATATGTGTGTGTATATATGTATATAATTATATATAGATATAAATGGTTATATATATGTGTATATATACTGGTTCTGTTTCTCTGGAGAACTCTAATACACAAGAGTGTCTTTATACAGCTCAGTGACATATAGAGAGCCACATTCATTTCTTACTCTAGGTGGCATGTATATGTTGTTTCTCTCAAAGAGTTCTAGGTATTAGTAAGAAATAGACCCAGAATTTATGCTTTATCAGATACTTAGCATTTCACATGAATCTCAATTCATAAATTCAAGTTTGCAAGAAGTATTTTTAAATTTTTTTCATTGCCAAATAAAGCACCTATTTAGAAAAAAATGCATAAAACATAAATGTTTACTTTAGTGAACACTCTTGCATGCAATGAGTACCCAGTTCCAGAAATGGAACATTCTCAGCATCCCATTAGTTCCCCTTGTGCCCTTTACCAGTTGAAGTCACCTGCCTCTCCCCAAAAGTAGTCATTTTCTTGAGTTTTATGGTAATCAATTCCTTACTTTTTGAATCCTTTTTCCACCCAATCTGAGAACTTTGTATACATGGAATCATATGTATCTTTTAGCATCTGGCTTTGTTCACATAAGACACTTATTGTCGTTAGCTATAATTTGTTCACTTTCATTGCTGAATGGTATTCTATTGTATGAATGTATCATAATTAATTATCCATCCTGTTGTAAATAGACATTTAGTCTGTTTCCATTGTTTGGTTATAATAAATAGGCTTAGCCGGGCGAGGTGGCTCACGCCTGTAATCCCAGCACTTTGGGAGGCCGAGGCAGGCGGATCGCAAGGTCAAGAGAGTGAGACCATCCTGGCCAACATGGTGAAACCCCCGCCTCTAGTAAAAAAATACAAAATTTAGCTGGGCGTGGTGGCACGTGCCTGTAGTCCCAGCTACTCGGGAGGCTGAGGTAGGAGAATCACTTGAATCCAGGAGGCAGAGGTTGCAGTGAGCCAAGATCGCACCACTGCACTGCAGCCTGGGCAACAAGAGTGGAACTCTGTCTCAAAAAATAAAAACTAAAATAAAATAAAATAAATTTTTTAAAAAATAGGCTTAGCTGAACATTCTTCTACATGTCCCCTCATGTACATGGTCACATATAGCTGTTGGGTGAATATCACAAGGAAAGCTGTTAGACCATAATACATGCCTATTTTCAACTTAAGCAGCTAATGCCAAGCTGCTCCAAAGTGCTTATACAAACTTACATGATACAGGTTTGAAACTTGCAGTTGATTCAAATCCTTGCTATAGACACTCAGGTGAATATATAGTTGGATCCTATTGGTGAGTGGGTAGTATAATTCAGTCTGAGTCTGAACGTATAGTTGGATCCTACTTGTGAGTGGGTAGTATAATTCAGTCTGAGTCTGAACGTATAGTTGGATCCTATTGGTGGGTGTGTGAGTTATGAGTGTTTTCTTGATTACTAATAAATCTTTTTTTGGATTTAATGACAATTTGAATTCTTTTGTGAAGTGCCTGTTCCTCTCATCTATTTTTTTCACTAGGTTATTTATCTATCTGTTTGGTTTATATATTCTGGATGCTTGTCATTTGTTGGTTATATGTGTGCAAATGTTTTCTCCCAACTTTTGGCTTGTCTTTCTTTGCTTTTAAAATGTCTTTTAATAAACTGAGGTTTAAATGCTGATACAGTCAAATTTAGTCTCTGCCTTATGATTTATAATATTTATGAACTGATTTAGAAATGTTTTCCTATCTCAAAGACATGAAGTTATTTTTGTGTATTATTTTCTGATAGTTGTATTGTTTGCCTTTCTCACCTAGATCTAGTGTGCACCTATATTGAAATTTTGTATACGTTTTGATGAAAGTTTTGTGTTGGGTGTTGTGTGAATTTCCAGTTTTATTGGTCTCCTTATCCATCCTTGCGCCAAAACCACATTGTTTTAATTACTCCAGCTTTATCATAAATCCAATCTAGTAGACTATGTTCTCCCACCTTATTTTTCTTATTTTTGTTTTTTTTTTTTTTTGAGAAGGAGTCTCGCTCTGTCGCCCAGGCTGGAGTGCAGTGGCCAGATCTCAGCTCACTGCAAGCTCCACCTCCCGGGTTTACACCATTCTCCTGCCTCAGCCTCCCGAGTAGCTGGGACTACAGACGCCCGCCACCTCGCCCGGCTAGTTTTTTGTATTTTTTAGTAGAGACGGGATTTCACGGTGTTAGCAAGGATGGTCTCAATCTCCTGACCTTGTGATCCGCCCGTCTTAGCCTCCCAAAGTGCTGGGATTACAGGCTTGAGCCACCGCGCCCGGCTCCTCCACCTTATTTTTCAAAGCATTTAGGTTATTTTTTGCCATTTGCATTTCTATATGAATTGTAAACTCGGATTGTAAGGTTCTATAAAAAAACTTATTGTGATTGTGATTGGGATTGCACTAAATCTGTATGTACTTTATCAATTTAGAGAGAATTGATATCTTTTTATAAGAATTTACTTTTCCAGTTCCTGAACACTGTATATTTTTCTACATATAAGATCTTCTTTACTTTATCTCAATAATGTTTTATATTTTTAAAATAAGAGGTCTCACCCATATTTTATAATTTATCAGTGTTTGATACATTATTCTATTGTAATATTTACAACTCATATACAAAAATAACTGGGATAGCATTAGGAGAAATACCTAATGTGGATGATGAATTGATGGGTGCAGCAAACCACCATGGCATGTGTAAACCTATGTAACAAACCTGCACGTTCTGCACATGTACCCCAGAACTTACGGTAATAAAAAATAATAATAAATAAAATATATTAAGCTTGTTAAAAAAATATCTGCAGCCTGGATGACATAGTGAGACCCCCATCTCTACAAAAATAAAATATTAACCAGGCATGGTGGTGTATGCCTGTGGTCACAGCTACACAGCTACTCAGGAGGTTAAGGCAGGAGGATTGCTTGAGCCCAGGAGTTTGAGGCTGCAGTGAGCTATGATCATGCCACTGAACTCCAGCTTGGGCAATAGTGAAACCCTATCTCTAAAAATAAAATAAAATACATTTTAAAAACATTCTATAAACTATGACTAGATAGGGACTTCTTCAACCTGATAAAACCGCAGAGCTAACATTTTATTTAATGGTGAAAGGCCAGATGCTTTTCCCCTAAGATCAGGAACAAGACAAAAATGTCCACTCTCACCAGTTCCATTCAACATTGTATTGGAGGTTCTAACTAGGGCATCAGGCAAGAAAAATAAATAAGTTATCGGGCCGGGTGTGCTGGCTCAAGTCCGTAATCCCAGCACTTTGGGAGGCCAAGACGGGCGGATCACGAGGTCAGGAGATTGAGGCCATCCTGGCTAACAAGGTGAAACCCCATCTCTACTAAAAAATACAAAAAACTAGCCGGGCGAGGTGGTGGGTGCCTGTAGTCCCAGCTACTCGGGAGGCTGAGGCAGGAGAATGGCGTAAACCCCGGAGGCGGAGCTTGCAGTGAGCTGAGATCCGGCCACTGCACTCCAGCCTGGGCGACAGACCGAGACTCAGTCTCAAAAAAAAAAAAAGAAAAAAAAAAAAAAAGAAATAACAGTTCTCCAGACTGGAAAGGCAAAAATATCCACAAACCTATCTCTATACACAGATTACATAATCTTACACATGGAAAATCCAATGGAATCCGGTTAAAAAAAAAAAAAAAAAAAAAAACTATTGGAACTAATAAATCAGTTCAGCAAATTTGTAGGAAATAAGATCAGTAGGCCAAATTTTTATAGACTTGCAATGAACAATCTGAAATGAAACTAAGAAAATTTCAGCCAGGTGCAATGGTCCGTGCCTGTAGTCCCAGCACTTTGGAAGGTGGAGGGGGGCAGATCCCTCGAGTCCAGGACTTTGGAACCAGCCTGGGCAACATGGTGAAACCCCGTCCCTAAAAAAAAAAAAAAAAAAATTAGTCAGGCATGCATGGTGGTGCATGCCTACTAATCTCAGTTACTCAGGAGGCTGAGGAGGGAGGATCACCTGAGCTCAAGAAGTCAAGGATGAAGTGAGCTGTGATTATACTACTGCACTCCAACCTGGGTGACAGAGTGAGACACTGTATCAAAAATAAAATAAAATAAAATGAAATTTTATTTATTACAATGCATCAAAAAGTATAGTAATAAATTTGACAAAAGAAGTGCAAAACTTATACTCTAAAGACCATAAAACATTGTTGACAAAACTTAAATATCTAAATAAACAGAAAAAAAATCCACGTTTATGGATCAGAAGACTTAATATTGTTAAGATGGCAATATTCCCCAAATTGATCTACAGATTCAACACAATCCATTTCAAAATAGCAGCTGACTTCGCCGTAGACATTGACAAGCTGATTCAAAAGTTCACATGGAATTGCAAGTAAGCTAGAATATCCAAAAATATCTTGAAAAAGAAGGACAAAATAGGTGCAGTCACATTTCCTGATTTCAAAACTCACTAAAAGCAACAGTAATCAAGACAGTGTGGTTCTAGGGTAAGGATACACATGCAGATCAATGGAATAGAATAGAGAATCCAAAAGTAAACCCAAACATTTGTGGTCAACTGATTTGTGACAATGGGGTCAAGACCATTCAATGTGGAAAACACTATTTTCTACAAATTGTACTGGGGCAACTGGATAGCCACATGCAAAAGAATGAAGTTTTTCCCTTATCTCACACCATATAGAAAATCAACTCAAAATTGATCAAAGACCTTAATGGAAGAGCCCTGCATCACCTACCTTTTGCACTAGAAATGTCCCCTTTTGCAGGTTTGTCACACTGTCTCCTGATCATAAAAGTTTGGGAGCCTTGAAGTCTCTTTTAATTTTGAATTCTGCCCTTTTTAGCCCAAGAGATCACCCTCCCACCAATATAATCCTTTCTAAAAACTAGGAGTTCCTAGGAGTCTGGATCGGGTTCACTCTATCAGTCAAAAGCCGGGCGCGGTGGCTCACGCCTGTAATCCCAGCACTTTGGGAGGCCGAGGCGGGCGGATCACAAGGTCAGGAGATCGAGACCACGGTGAAACCCCGTCTCTACTAAAAATACAAAAAATTAGCCGGGCGCGGTTGTGGGCGCCTGTAGTCCCAGCTACTCGGGAGGCTGAGGCAGGAGAATGGCGTGAACCCGGGAGGCGGAGCTTGCAGTGAGCCGAGATCGCGCCACTGCACTCCAGCCTGGGCGACAGAGCGAGACTCCGTCTCAAAAAAAAAAAAAAAAAAAAAAAAAAAAGCCATACTCACCAATCTCTTCTAGACAGGCCATTCCTAGCTTGGACTGTGAGTCAGGAGGCTGCAGGGTGTCCTTAAGATTCTTTAAAGTCTTTTTTTTTTTTCTAGTTGAAAGAGTCTATAAGGAACTGATGGAAGTCTTTTTTTTTTTTTTTTTTTTTTTGAGACGGAGTCTCGCTCTGCCGCCCAGGCTGGAGTGCAGTGGCCGGATCTCGCTCACTGCAAGCTCCGCCTCCCGGGTTCATGCCATTCTCCTGCCTCAGCCTCCCGAGTAGCTGGGACTACAGGCGCCTGCCACCACGCCCAGCTAGTTTTTTGTATTTTTTAGTAGAGACGGGGTTTCACAGTGTTAGCCAGGATGGTCTCAATCTCCTGACCTCGTGATCCGCCCGTCTTGGCCTCCCAAAGTGCCGGGATTACAGGCTTGAGCCACCGCGCCGGGCCATGAAAGTCTTAATAAAGGGCCTCTCAGCAACACCCTTAAGATGATCTTTACTCTGAGGTCTTTATTTTTGCTTGTTTTTGTTTTTCGTTTGAGAACATTTTGCCATCTGAATAAGATGGGAAAGAGAAACTACTTTTGGATTTTTTTCAATTAAAATTCTTTTTGGTAGAAATGGGGTCTCACTATGTTGCTCAGGCTGGTCTTGAAATCCTGGCCTCAAGCAATCCTCTGACCTCAGCCTCCCAAAGTGTTGAGATTATAGGCATGAGCTTTCACACCTGGCCCAGTTTTAGTTTTAATCCTAGCAAGCCCTGGTTACTTTATATTCCCTTTAAATTTTGCATACTGAACAGTTTCTTTTTTATTTCATCTTTTGTTAGCCATATTTCTAGTGTAGCCATATCTCGAGTGTGAATCTGATGTAGCTGTATCTCTTAGTATAAGCAGCCAAATAAACCATTTGGCACCTTAAACATTCTGCTTGAAAATCTCCTTTGTCAGATCTACCAGTTCATTAGATACATTAGGTACATTCTATTTTTGATGTTGCCAAAATCAACAGTTTCACAAAACTTCTTATCACCACATAATGTGTCATATCTTCTCCAGCTCCAATAACATTCTCCTTATTGTCCTTCAAGCTTTCACTATCAGTCTCTTCATGGCCCTTCCAGTTTCTGCCCACTGCCCAGTACCAATGTCAATGTCACATGTTTTTGTTACAAAAGCACTCCTGACTTCCAAGTGACGAATTCATTTTTTGTTATCTACTGCTGCGTAATAAACTGCTCCAAAACTTTCCAATGACTTTCAACAACAGGTATTTTATTACAATACATCTCACAATTTCAGAAGTCAGGAATTCAAACAGGGCTCAACTGGGGTGATATTTTTTTCCACATGACAGTAACAAAGGTTACTCTGTGGTATTCAGCTGGCATCTGGGCTGGTCTGAGCTGGTCATTCATACATCTGGCACTTTGATGGCGAAGGCTGGGCTCAGCTGGGAGCTTCAACTGGAGTGTCTACACGTGGCCTCTCTAGCATCACAGCCTCAAGGTAGCCAGACTTCTTATGTGGCAGCTCAGGGATCCCAGAGAGTGTTCCCAGACAGCTGTGCCAAAGGTGCAAGGCCTCTTATGACCTAAACTCAGAAGTCCTAATATCTGCTACATTCTAATGGTCAGACCAGACAATAAGGCGAACCTAGACTCAGGGGAAAGAGAATTAAAATCCATCTCTTACTGAAAGAAACAGAATAGAGTTTGTGGCCCTATTTTGACATCTAGATTGATGTATAATTGCCATACAATAAACACAAATATTTATAGTGTAAAATTTGGTTAAGTTTTGACACATATATATCCACGAAACCGTCACCACTATCATGATAATAAACACATTCGTCATCTCCTACAGTTTCTTGTGTCCCTTTGTAATCTTCCCTGCTTTCCCTCATGTCTCTTCAGCTTCCATCACCATCTCCTGACCTGTTGTTCTTCTGTCATTACAGATTATTTTGCATCTTCTAGAATTGTATACAGATGGAAATGTACAATACATACATTTTGTCTGTTTTCTTTTATTTGGCATATTTTGAGATTCTTCTGTGTTATAACATGTAAATATTAATTCATTCATTTTATTGCTGAGTAGTATTGCCTTGTAGGGACTGGGGGTTTTTCCCCTCATTTACCTGTTAATGGACATTTGGGTTATCTCTGATTTTAGAGTATCCCAAACAGAGCTACTAAGAACGTTTGAACACAAATCTTTTGTATAGTCTACCATATACAACAACTATTCCATTTATTATATTCCACCAAGAGAAATAAAAGCATATATCATAAAGCATATATATCATATGTTTTTATTTCTCTTGGTAGAATATAATGAATGGAATAGTTGTTTAATATGGTAGGTATCTATCGAACATTTTGTGAAACCACCGAACTGTTTTCCAATGTGGTTTTACCATTTCACATTCCCATCAGCAGTGTATTAGAGTTCCAGTTGCTTTACATCCTCACCAACACTTGCTATAGTCAATCTTGTTCATTTTACCTATTTTTAGGTGTTTTGTTATCTCGTTGCATGTTAATTTAACTTGCATTTTAATCTGCATCTCCTTATGATGTTAAACATCTTTTCATGTGCTTTTTTGCCTTCTGTGTATCTTCTTTGGTGAAGTGGCTGTTCAAATCTTTTTCCTCTTTTCTTACTGAGATGTTTTTATAGAGCTTAGGGAGTTTTCTATGTATTCAGGATGCAAGTGCTTTATCACATATACAATTGAAAATATTTTCTTATAACCTGTGGCTTGTTCTGTGTGTGTGTGTGTGTGTGTGTGTGTGTGTACATATATATTTTCAGAGACGGGGTCTCATTATGTTGCCCGGGCTGAAGTGCAGTGTCTATCCACATGTGAGATCATCATACTGCAGCCTCCTCGAAATCCTGGGCCCAAGTGATCCTCTTGCCTAAACCTCTCATAGTGAGGACTACAAACACACACCACTGCACTTGGCCTTTTTACTAGTGTAAGTCTCTTTTGATGTATTTTAGTTTGAATGAGGTTCAATTTATTAATTTGTTCTTTTATATATCATGCTTTTTGTGTCATATCTCAGAAATATTTGGCTACCTCAAGGTCACAAAGGGTTTCTCTTGTGTTTTATTTTTTAGAAGTTTTATAGTTTTAGGTCTTACAGTTAGGTCTACGATCCATTCATAATTGTTCTTATTTGGTGTGATGTATGAATAAAAGTTGATTTTTATACATATGGATAACTAAATATTCCTACACCACTTGTCGAAAAGACTATTCTTTCCCCGTTAAATTGCCTTGGCACCTTTGTTGAAAATCAGCTGTCCACATATTCGTTTGTAGTCTAATTGTGGTCTCTCTATTCTGTTCCACTGATCTATTTTTAGAGCAATACCACACTGTCTTGATTACTGTAGCCATATAATTCTTGAAATCAGGTAGTCAGACTTTCAACTTTGTTCTTTTTCAAAGTTGCTTTGCTTATTCTAAGTCTTTGCATTTCCATATAAATTTTAGAATCGATTTGTCAGTATCTATAAAAAGCCTGGTGGGATTTTGATTGGGATAGAATTGAATCTCAAGACCAATTTGGGGAAGATTTACATCTTAACAATATTAAATTTTGTAACCAACAAACTTGGTATATATATTCATTTATTTAGGTGTTCCATATCTTTAAACAGTATTTTGTTGTTTTAAATATACAAGTCTTTTATACTTTTTGTCAGTTTTTTTTTTCAGATAAAATTCAATTGAGCGTAATCCAAGGGATTATTTCTTGATTCTCAATTATATTCCATTAACCTAAATACTCATCCTTATGCCACTACCCCCATTATTTTGATAATTATAGCTTTATGGAAAGTTTTAAAATTTGGTCTGTATTCTTCCAACTTTGTCCCTTTTCTTAAATTTTTATTTTTAAGACAGGATCTTGCCCTGTTGTCCAGGCTGGAGTCCAGCAGCACAATCACTGCTTACTGAGGCCTCGACTTCCCAGGCTCAAGCGATCCTCCCACCTCAGCCTCCCGAGTAGCTGGGATTAAAGGCGTGCACCACCACTACCAGCTAATTTTTGTATTTTCAGTAGAGACGGGTTTTTTCCCCATCTTGCCCAGGTTTGTCTTGAGCTCCTAGCCTCACGCAATCTGCCTGTCTTGGCCTTCCAAAGTTCTAGGATTACAAGTGTGAGCCACCAAGCCCAACCTGTCTTTCTTTTTAAAATGGTTTAGGTATTCTGGTTTATTTGTATTTGCATATACATCTTAGGACCAACTAGTCAAATTTCTAAGATACAGCCTCTGAGATTTTCCTAAGGATTATATTGACTACACAACAGTTTGGGATGTATTGCCATGTTAATGATATTGATTATTCCAATCCATGAACATCGAAGTTCTCTCCATTTATTTAGGTCTTCTCTAACTTTTCTCAGTAATGTTTTATAATTTCCAGTATATGAGTCTTGAATTTATTTTGTCAAGCTTTTCCTAAATATTTAATTTTCAGGGGACACTATTGTGAAAGAATTGTTTTGTTAATTTCATTTTTGGATTGTTTCTTGACAATATATAAAAATATAATTAATTTTTCTATATTTTTTGTATCCTGTAATTTTACTGGACTTGGTTATTAGTTCTAGTGGAGTTTTTTAATAGATTACTTGGAACTTTCTATATTCAGGATCATGCTATCTACAAATAAACACAATTTTTCTTCTCCCTTTCCAATCCAGATGCTTTGTTTGTTTGTTTTAATGTACTTGCTATAACCTTCAGAACAATGTTAAACAGAGATGGCAATAGAATACATCTTGCCTTGCTTCAGATCTTAAGGGGAAAGCAGTATTTCACTAGTAAATATAATGCTGGGTGTAGATTTTTCATAAATGCCCCAGATGAGGCCAAGGTAGGAGGATCACTTGAGCTCACGAGTGCAAGACCAGCCTGGGCAACACAGGGAGACCCCATCTCTACAAAAATTAAAAACAGCCTTCTGAAGATGAGTCTTATTGAGGGCATTTGGCTTTGTAGATGAAATTCTGTCATAGAGAGGGTCTTATCTCCTTGGTTGACTGGTTGGTTAGTTGATAAGCATTACTTGAGCAGCAACAGAAAATATAAGAGCAATATCCACAATTTGATCTTGGGGATCTTAAAAATTCTAAGTAATGAAACAGTCACTCACCAAGTATATATTCATAATTTTCCATATGCTCATCTCTGAGTTCTCCCTAACAGGAATTTAGCCAGGTGTGGTGGCATGCACCTGTAGTCCCAGCTACTCAGGAGGCTGAGGCAGGAGGATCACTTGAGGCCAGGAGGTTGAGGCTGCACTGAGCAATGTTCATGCCACTGTGCTCCAGCCTGGGGGGCAGGGAGAGAGAGAGAGAGAGAGAAAGAGAGAGAGAAAGGAAGGAAGGAAAGAAAGAAGGAAGGAAGGAAGGAAGAGAGGGAGGGAGGGAGGGAGGGAGGGAGGGAGGGAGGGAGGGAGGGAGGGAGAAAGGGAAGGAGGGAAATGAAAGGAAATACACAAACTGGGAAAAATGAATGAAGTGTCTCAACATGGATAAATAAATCTTGCCAACAGGTTGAATTATGCAACAAGCAGACACACCCTTCTCGCTTCTTAGTCTCTAGGACACCATCAGTTCTTCTGTGGCAGGTAGATGCAGAAGCACCTGCAGACCAGAAGGCATGCCCAATATTCACAGGGGCAGGCATGGGAATGTGCTCAGGGTGACACCACCTACGGTAAAAGTTCCCTCGGCTTCCTAAAGATGTGTGGTAATGCATTGAGAAATCATTCCATTGTTTTCCTACCCCAAACCTTTATTAAAGCTTCCTTCACGTCCTTGTTTCTCAAAGAGTAGATGAGGGGGTTCAGCATTGGGATAACCACTGTGTAGATCACAGCAACTGTGCGGTCCTGGGTCAGTGAGTAGCTGGACCTGGGGCGCAGGTACATAAAAAGTGTTGTGCCAAAGAAGAGGCAGACAGCAGTGAGGTGGGATGCACAGGTGGAAAATGCCTTAAACCTGCCCTGGGCTGAGCTCATTCTCAGGATGGTGTTCAGAATTAAGATGTAGGAGATCAAGATTGTGAGGGTGCAGCTCAAAAGGTTGAAACCAGCAAAAATGAAGAGCAGGATCTCACACAGTGAGGTGTCTACACAAGACAGGGACAGGATGGGTGGTCCATCACAGAAGAAGTGAGTGACCACATAAGCACCGCAGAATTTCAGACTAAAGATACAGCTAGTGTGGATAAGAGAATTGAGGAATCCTGCACTGTAGGAGCCCACAATCAGCGAGGCACAGACCTCAGGAGACATGACGGTTGGATAGAGCAGGGGCTTACAAATAGCAGCATAGCGGTCATAGGCCATGGCAGCGATGAGATAGCACTCACTAGTGGCAAAACCCGCATAGAAGAACATCTGAGTCATGCAGCCAAAATAGGAGATCACTTTCCTCTTGGCCAAGAAGTTCACCAGGGTCTGGGGCACAACTGTGGAGGAGTAGCAGAAATCCAAGAAGGAGAGGCTCTTCAGGAGGGAGTACATGGGTGTGTGCAGAGTGGCACTCACATGGATCAGGAGGAACATGACCAGGTTGCCCAGCAGAGTGGCGGTGTACATGCCCAGGAACACCACGAAGAGCAGCTTCTGGAGCCGGGGGTCAGTGGTGAGGCCCAAGAGCTCAAACTCAATCCCTTGGCTCAGGTTTGCCCCTTTCATGCTTCTCCAGTGCTCTGTGGTGGAGAAAGAAGGCACCACTATAACTTAGATTGAACACCTGGGGCTCTCACTGAGTTTAATTCTGCCTAAGGACAGCCTTCTGAAGATGAGTCTTATTGAGGGCATTTGGTTTTGTAGATGAAACTCTGTCATAGAAAGGGTCTTCTCTCCTTGGTTGGTTGGCTAGTTGGTAAGCATTACTTGAGCAGCAGTGGAAAATATAAGAGAAATATCCACAATTGGTCTCGAGGATCTTAAAAATTCTAAGTAATGAAACAGTCACTTACCAAGTATATATTCATAGTTTTCCATATGCTAAGCTCTGTGTTCTCCCTATCAGGATTTCAAGAGTGCCTGACCTCGGGAAGCTTATATTCTATAGACAGTATATTTTGTGTTTAAGCCACACATACTGCAGTGTCAGACTGCCAAGGTTCAAAGTTGGGACTTTGCCATTAACTAGCTGTGTAATCTCGGGAATGTTACTTTACCTTTCTGAGTTTCCATTTTTCCATCTGTGAAATAAGGATAATAGCACCTGTCTCTAAAGATTATTATAAAAATTCAATGAGTTATTTCATGCAGAGAACTTGAACAAATTCGAGCACTTTGAGGAAGTTCAAAGAAGGTTAGCTATGAGCATTCTCACTAAGAAGATAGACCCAAAACCTAAATAAACATGATAAATAAGATGAACCCACAACAAAGCTTAGCAAGCAACCTACCACCTAACAGTATCGACAGAGACATACGTGTTATGTAAGCGTTACTAAACAGGCCTTCAGAGAGGCTGTAGATGGCTCATTGGGTCAGCTATAAAATTGGCTCTGTGAAATCAGCACTAGCCAGGCAATAACGTGAGTAATTAAGGTAACAAGGGCTGAGAGTGTGGAGGGGTGAAGGTGGTATAAGACTGCATGTGGGATCCTCCATCAACAGGAGAGTCTCTTCATCATCCACAAAGCTAACCATCATTTCCAGAGAACAAAATTACCCTGGACTCAGGGGATGTTGCGGCCAGCAGGGAAGGAACGAAGTGAGTGAGGCTTTGTGAAAATGTCTTTTCTATTTAGAGAGTGAATAAGGCTATGAATGCATCACCTAAACACCACGCTCTCCTCTGCCCCATTGGCTCCTCTACCACATGTCTTCCCAAGTTACCTCTGGGCGCTGAGCCAGTTAAGCACCCTGTGCTCTTGGGTGAAGACTCTCAGTTACAAAGACTTTGAAGCCAACAGATGTGGCTGAGTAAGACAAAAAAGGTCAAAAGTGAGCTGCCTCCTCCTGCCCTGAGGAGAGTAAGTGAATAACACACCTGTGAAAAGTGTTGGAAGAATTTGGAAGAGGAAAGAGCTGGATTGAGCAGGCAAAGATTCTGACTAATTCCAATGGCATAATTTCCAGAATCATCAAACAAACTGGGCAGGAGAAGATTCTGGACATATGTATAACTAAATTTAGTTGTCAGGCAGGGAATGAGGCACTATTTGTGTTGATAGAATACTGTGACTAGTGACAAGAAAAAAGCTTTTAGAAATGCCCAAAGAGGTAACACGCCCTAATAAAATTGAGACACAAAATATAAGTGCAAATTTGAACACAGAACGTTAGCAATTGCTTTTAGAGCACGTGGAATGCAATTATGTGACTCATTTCAGGTCACTTAGATGTAACATTCAGCTATCCTTAATCTAACAGCTGCCATTGTATAATAAATCCCACTATTGTAGAATGTGGGCAGCCCTAGATTTGGGTTGCAAATGTCTTTGGTGCCATTGGTGACAAAGGCCAATTCGACTTCAAGGCAAATTAGAGGAATTCAGATAAATGACTGTAAAATTCCCAGAGTGGAAATAATTTGCAGGCACTTTAAGAAAATAGAGGCCGGGCACGGTGGCTCAAGCCTGTAATCCCAGCACTTTGGGAGGCCGAGATGGGCGGATCACGAGGTCAGGAGATCGAGACCATCCTGGCTAACACAGTGAAACCCTGCCTCTACTAAAAAATACAAAAAACTAGCCGAGCGAGGTGGCGGGCGCCTGTAGTCCCAGCTTCTCGGGAGGCTGAGGCAGGAGAATGGCATGAACCCGGGAGGCGGAGCTTGCAGTGAGCCGAGATCGCGCCACTGCACTCCAGCCTGGGCGACAGAGCGAGACTCCGTCTCAAAAAAAAAAAAAAAAAAAAAAGAAAATAGAAAGGTGGTCATTAAGAGTGGAGTAGAATTTTGAGACCCAGCTTCCCATCTTCTTTCTTTGGTGGGCTGTTTCAATTTAGGTAACAGGTCTGCAAGTATCTCTCTGATTAAAAGAACAAAAGAAGAGAAAAACAGGAATGTGTGCAATGCTCAGGACAGTGTGGATGAGGCAGGAAGTGTACCCTGGAATGGAGTGGTGGGATGGGATGGGGTAGGGTGTTGGGTAATACAGTGGATAGCTGGTCAGAGCCTCCAGATTTATCACTTGCTTTAAACCCACTCTCTCCCTCTTCTGCTCCCCTTTCCTCTTTCATCTCTCTTCTCCAATCTGCACTAAATTCAAAATTCTTCAGAATTTAGAGTGACTCAGGGAAAGGATTATGGAGAAATGGGCATCTCTGACAGTTGTTCAAAGGATGCTGCAATTACCACTATTTCTATTGGCTGTAGTTTGTACCTGTGAATGAAATGTAGGAGGAAAACTTGAAGGTGATCTTATCATATCGGAATGGATTATGGAGTGGAGTGCATAAGAATGAGAGCAAATGCCTGGGGCCTGTGGATGAGGGAGGCATAGGGAAGAAGCTCTATGTATACCCTCCTCCCTGGGATACCACAGTGAGAGCACACTTGGATATGAAGGGCAGGCAGCCAAGGAAAGCAGCCAGTGAGATTCCTTGAGCAACAGTGATCCCAAATAATTGTTCTTAAACAGTAGGCTGCCTTGCCCAAGGTTCACAGGAGAAGCTTGTTATACGTGCAGATTCCAGGTCCCAACCCACAGAAAATTTGATCCAATAGGTCTATAGCTTGGCCCCAAAGCCTGGTGATTCTGAATGAGACAGGAGGTCTCTGAACCTCACTCTGAGAAACACTAAACCATGGGGTACTTGCAGGAGCACACGGATCTTCCTGAGCCACATATACATGTCTCTTCCCAGCTTGCTAGACTTGTCTGTGTCCTGGGAAATCAGCCTGTGGGTAGGATGGTCATCCTGGACACGCTCTTCCCTCCAGAAGACATATCTGTGGTTCACAATTTCCAGAAATCTGGGTTACTACCTGATGATAATCTAACACCAGAGCATTTCCTCCTTCAAAGTTGCTTCAGATGGCCTTCAGCAAACCATGTAATTCTAGCAAAGCGCCTGGCTTGATGTCAGAGCTGCTGCTGTGGGGGTCAGAACGCAAGTCTTCCATAGAAACACAATTGCTGCTGTGGGGGTCAGAACACAAGTCTTCCATAGAAACACAACGAAGGCAAAGCCAGACTCATTGTGTTCATAGACTGAGTCTGGGGATCAGAGCCTGCCACTGGCTTTCGTCTCTCACGTTGTCAGAGGTGCGGGGCAGCCCCACTCCCTGCGAGCTCCTCACACTGATCTTGTGCTGGTGGGAGCCACCCCAGAGCCACCTTTTCCCCTGGCAGCCCAGCAGCTCACCACTGGGGAGGAGGATGCATTCACTGATTAAAGTTTAAAAGGCAGGTGAGGAAGTGGGACTAATTAGCCCCAGAAGGCCCATTAAAGTGTTTGAAAAGTTACTAGCATCTCTGAGAGTCTACCCATGAGGAAACAAGGGGCTGGGAAACTGGGAATGAGGGGAATAGATCCACACAGATCCCTGCAAATATGCTGAGCACTCGCCCCAAAACACTACTCCACCTTCACCCTAAACTTAACTCTTACGTGATTATCTGTATTTCCTCGACACTGGAAAACCAGGTTTTTCTTTTTTCTGTGCCAGTTACCCAATGTACATTTGTGCTGTAGATGAGAGCTGAGGACCTTCCTGCCCTTCAAGATTATAGTAAAGTTAGAGGCATGTTATGTGGTTCCCAAATATTTGGGAACTTTCTAGGTATCTTTCTGTTATTGATTTCTAATGTAAAAGTATACAGTCAGAAAATACATTGTGTATGACTTGATACTTTTGAATTTATTGAGATTTACTTTAAGGCCCAGAATAGGACCCATCTTGGTGAATGTTCTATGTCCACTTGAAAGGAATATATCTTCTGTTTTGTCGAGTGGAGTGTTCCATCTGTAACTGCCAATTAGGTCAAGTTGGTGGTATTGTTGTCCAAGTCTTTCTAATCTGCTGTTAATCTCATCCAGAGTATGTTTTCATATCAGGCATTGTAGGTTTCATCTACAGAAGTTTGTTTTCAGTCTCTTTTTATATCTTCCTGTCTTTACATTTTTTGTACATATGGAATACCATTAGAACTTTAATGTACAGTACAGTTTTGAAATCGGACAACTTGTTGTCAAATCCCTGCTTAACAATTTGTTAGCTAGGTAACATCTAGAAAGTTTATTAACTTTGCTAATACTCAGTTTTCTCACCTGTAAAATGTGGATGATAATAGTACCTGCCTCACATACCTGCTAAGACTGAATTTAATAAGACAACATATGTAATGATCCCCACAATAAATATTTCTTATTACTGCTTAACAAAGCACCCTAAAACTTAACGTTTTAAACCAATCACATATTTGCTCAAACATCTGTAATCTTGGCTGGGCTCAGCTGAGTGGTTAGACTGCTGATGTCACCTGAATTTATTCATGTGGCTACAGTCATCTAGAGCCTCAATTAGGGCTGCATGGTTCAGTATGGCTTCACTCACATGCTTCAGCGTGAGGGGCTGGAATAGCTGGAGGCAAGCTAGACCTTTCCCTTCATAGTATCTTCAGCAGAATTATCAGACTTTTCATCACATGGTGGCTCAGGGCTCAAAGAGAGATATAGAAGCTTCCAAGCATCTTAAGGCTGGACTCTGGAACTCTTCAAGGTTATAATAAAATCAGAGGCATCTTATGTAGTTTCCAAATATTTGGGAATTTTCTAGGGATTTTCTGTTATTCATTTTTAATTTAATAGCATGTGGTCAGAGAATACACTTTGTATGACTTGATACTTTCAAATTTATTGAGACTTATTTTAAGGCCCAGAATATGATCTGTCTTGGTGAATGTTCTATGTCCACTTGAATGTTCTATTTCAACTTGAAATGTTGAGTGGAATGTTTTATCTATAACTTTCCAATTAGCTCTATAACAACCAATTAGGTCAAATTGGTGGATATTGCTGTTGAAGTCTACTACATCCTTTCTAAATCTGCTGTTAATCTCATCCAGTGTGCGTTTTCACATCAGACATTGTAATTTTCATCTACAGAAGTCACCAGTGTCACTTGCGCTGCATTCTACTGGTCAAAGAAAGTCAAATGGGCAGCACAGATGCAAGGGGGAAAGAAAATAGACTCTATCTCTTGATGGTGGCAATGGCATGTACGCATAGGATTGTGAAGAACTGTTAGCCACAAGAGTGTCAGTCAGAAGAATCGCCATGTTTGCGAAAGATTTAGCATAATAGATCACAGTTGATCATAGTAAATATTAGCTATCATTATTCTTGAGTTTATATAAACTTGGAGTTGAAGATGTAGCCAAAAGGGCATGAACATAGGTAGGAACTGAACTTAAACAAAAAAAAAAGCCCAAAGTGAGACAAGGAAAAATATTTGTGTTTGGGTTTCTTTCTTTTTTTTTTTTTTTCCTCACTTTTTTTTTCTTTTTTTTTTTTGTTTTGAGGCAGAGTCTTGCTCTGTCAGCCAGACTGGAGTGCAGTGGCACGATCTCAGCTCACTGCAACCTCTACTTCCCGGGCTCAAGCGATTCTCCTGCCTCAGCCTCCTGAGTAGCTGGGATTACAAGCATGTGCCACCACGCCCGGCTAATTTTTGTATTTTTAGTAGAGACAGGGTTTCACCATGTTGGCCAGGCTGGTCTTGAACTCCTGAGCTCAGGTGATCCGCCCACCTTGGCCTCCCAAAGTGCTGGGATTACAGGCATGAGCCACTGCGCCCGGCCTCTGTTTGGGTTTCTTAAGAAGGCCTGGAGGAGAAAATTAAAAAAGAGGAGTGAAGGGAGAAAAATGATAAAGAGAAAGAGAAGAAAAGAGAAATCTTATAATCGAATTTACCTACGGGAGACTTTAACTTCCGGCCAAGACGGAGTCATGGGGACCAAATTTACCCCCCTACCTAAAACCACATCAAAAATTAAAAAGAAAATAACTTAAAAATACATAAAACAGTTTTTGGGATATCAGACATGACACAGTGAAAGACAATGACCCCAAAAGGTGGGAAACAAATGAGGTGAACACAACAGTTGCCCCAGCTTACTGCCTTTGGAGAGTTTCCAGACCACAGGGCAGAGAGGGCGGACTGAGATGGATCCTGGAGGACACTCTGACTTGAGAAGGAGCTGGTACTTTGGAAAGATCTATGGGGCCAATGTTCCTATGACAGAGTACTAGACAGAGAAATTTCCATAAAGGGAGAACCCCAGAGGGCCCTCTCTCAAGTATTCATAAGAGTAGTGATGAGAGGACAAAGGGAAGCGAAGCCGGAGCTGCGGGCGCTTTTTCTGCCTGCAGTGTCTCAGATTCATTCTTAGGAACTGAGAATTTAATCTTCTAAAATGTCAAAAAGACCACCTTATGCCCCACCTCCCACCCCAGCTCCTGCAAAACAAATGCCCAGCACACCAGCGTTTGTGCGATACAGTCCATACAGTCATCTCGCCCACAACAACTACAGGCTGGGAGCGAACCCGGGTGCCAACAGCCGGGTCAGGCATCCTCTGGTATTATGATTCCAAAACCACCAAAGCCACCAGATAAGCTGCCGATATCCTACATGAGGTACAGCAGAAAGGTCTGGGACCAAGTCACGGCTTCCAACCCTGACCTCAAGTTGTGGGAGATTGGCAAGATGATTGGTGGCACGTGGCGAGATCTCACTGATGAAGAAAAACAAGAATATTTAAACGAATACAAAGCAGAAAAGATAGAGTACAATGAATCTATGAAGGCCTGTCATAATTCCCCCGTGTACCTTGCTTACATAAATGCAAAAAGTTGTGCAGAAGCTGCTTTAGAGGAAGAAAGTCAACAGAGACGGTCTCGCATAGAGAAAGGAGAACCTTGCATGAGCATTCAGGCTGCTGAAGATCCAGATGATTATGAATGATGGCTTTTCAATGACGCATACAGCCACTGCCTGTTTCCAGAGAAACCACAGCCTCGTCAATGAAATCCTTAGTGACAGTGTGGTGCTAGACATTTGGTCAGTTGTCACAACTGCTAGAATGCAGGTCCTCAAACGACAGATCCAGTCCTTAATGGTTCATCAGTGAAAACTAGAAGCTGAACTTCTTCTAATAGAGGAACAATACCAGAGGAAGAGGAGGAAATTCCTGGAACGCACAGATTCATTTAGCAATAACTTAAAAGGTTGTGCGATCTGAAGGTAGAAGTGGATATGGAGAAAATTGCAGCTGAGATTGCACAGGCAGAGGAACAGGCCCGGAAAAGGCAGGAGGAAAGGGAGGAGGCGGCAGACCAAGCTAAGCACCTCTAAGTTTTCTACTTTATTTACTTCCTGTCTCCTAACATTTGTAAAGCTTTTGTCTGGTCAGGTATGTCTATGTTCTTTTACTCCACAGTTTAACTGGCTACATTTTTACTTTATACCAAGTTCTCTTCAAACACTAAAATTCTCCAACAGAGTGCCCCTTCCTAGTGTGAATGAGGTTCCTAAAGGTACTCAGACCATAATCCACATGTTATATGTAACAATTAACTGGTCAATCATTTCTACATAATACATTTAGCTGAATTCTCCTAATAAATAAAAAGGTCAACTGTCAGCAGGAATGATTCCATTCCAACAAGGTGGAGAAACAGGGGCATGTTTCTCCAACATTCCAATGGAGACAGAGGAGACATACCTTGAAGAAATGACAGAGAGCCAACAGAATGGTGAAGAAGGCACATCTACTCCTTAAGACAAGGAGAGTGGGCAGGAGGGGATCGACAGTATGACAGAGGAAGGAAACAGTGATAGTAACACTGGCTCGGAGAGCAACAGCGCAACAGTGGAGGAGTCACCAACAGATCCCATACCAGAAGATGAGAAAAAAGAATAAATGTTGCCTTGTTTTATGTGTTCTAAATACTTTTTGAAATGAAAAAAAAAAAATGTTTTTTGGTTTAAAAAAAAAAAAGAGTAGTGGTGAGTACATCATATGGAGAAACTACCCAAGGACAGGGAAGGAACAACCTGAAAATACCAGAGGCAACATTGCCCAGTGCTTACAGAGGGCCAATTACAGTGCCGGTTCTACCAGCTGGACAGGAAAAGCTCATAACTCATGGGGGTTTGGGTGTTCCAGAAGTTATTTCCTCAGTATTGCGGAATAATTAGCCCTAGACTGACCCTGCTGTGGACCTGCCTAACAAATCGTGAAGGCAAGACCAAAAGGCTCAGACTGTTGCCAAATAATTTTAACTGCGTTCCAGAACCAAAGACACTTATAGGATTATAAAAATATCCACCACTCAACAAGATAATATTCACAATCTCTAGCATCTGAAAAAAGATTATTTAGATTTGTAAAGAGACAGGAAAACATGACCCATGAAAAGAAAAATAATCAACCAACTGAAACTGACCCAGAAATGACACAGACGTTAGAGTTAGTACAGAAGCACATTAAAACAGTTATTATAATTGTATTCCATATGTACAAAAAATAAGCAAAGACAAGAAGATATAAAAAGAGACTGAAAACAAACTTCTGTAGATGAAACCTACAACGTCTGATATGAAAACATACTCTGGATGAGATTAACAGCAGATTAGAAAGACTTGGACGACAATACCAACCAACTTGACCTAATTGGCAGTTACAGATGGAACACTCCACTCAACAAAACAGAAGATATATTCCTTTCAAGTGGACATAGAACATTCACCAAGATGGGTCCTATTCTGGGCCTTAAAGTAAATCTCAATAAATTCAAAAGTATCAAGTCATACACAATGTATTTTCTGACTGTATACTTTTACATTAGAAATCAATAACAGAAAGATACCTAGAAAGTTCCCAAATATTTGGGAACCACATAACATGCCTCTAACTTTACTATAATCTTGAAGGGCAGGAAGGTCCTCAGCTCTCATCTACAGCACAAATGCACATTGGGTAACTGGCACAGAAAAAAGAAAAACCTGGTTTTCCAGTGTCGAGGAAATACAGATAATCACGTAAGAGTTAAGTTTAGGGTGAAGGTGGAGTAGTGTTTTGGGGCGAGTGCTCAGCATATTTGCAGGGATATGTGTGGATCTATTCCCCTCATTCCCAGTTTCCCAGCCCCTTGTTTCCTCATGGGTAGACTCTCAGAGATGCTAGTAACTTTTCAAACACTTTAATGGGCCTTCATGGGGCTAATTAGTCCCACTTCCTCACCTGCCTTTTAAACTTTAATCAGTGAATGCATCCTCCTCCCCAGTGGTGAGCTGCTGGGCTGCCAGGGGAAAAGGTGGCTCTGGGGTGGCTCCCACCAGCACAAGATCAGTGTGAGGAGCTCGCAGGGAGTGGGGCTGCCCCGCACCTCTGACAATGTTAGAGACGAAAGCCAGTGGCAGGCTCTGATCCCCAGACTCAGTCTATGAACACAACGAGTCTGGCTTTGTCTTCGTTGTGTTTCTATGGAAGACTTGTGTTCTGACCCCCACAGCAGCAGCTCTGACATCAAGCCAGGCGCTTTGCTAGAATTACATGGTTTGCTGAAGGCCATCTGAAGCAACTTTGAAGGAGGAAATGCTCTGGTGTTAGATTATCATCAGGTAGTAACCCAGATTTCTGGAAATTGTGAACCACAGATATGTCTTCTGGAGGGAAGAGCGTGTCCAGGATGACCATCCTACCCACAGGCTGATTTCCCAGGACACAGACAAGTCTAGCAAGCTGGGAAGAGACATGTATATGTGGCTCAGGAAGATCCGTGTGCTCCTGCAAGTACCCCATGGTTTAGTGTTTCTCAGAGTGAGGTTCAGAGACCTCCTGTCTCATTCAGAATCACCAGGCTTTGGGGCCAAGCTATAGACCTATTGGATCAAATTTTCTGTGGGTTGGGACCTGGAATCTGCACGTATAACAAGCTTCTCCTGTGAACCTTGGGCAAGGCAGCCTACTGTTTAAGAACAATTATTTGGGATCACTGTTGCTCAAGGAGTCTCACTGGCTGCTTTCCTTGGCTGCCTGCCCTTCATATCCAAGTGTGCTCTCACTGTGGTATCCCAGGGAGGAAGGTATACATAGAGCTTCTTCCCTATGCCTCCCTCATCCACAGGCCCCAGGCATTTGTTCTCACAGCTGGAAACTAAACTCCTTTTAAGAAGCGTCTCTATGATGACAGTTATAGATATACAGTGAGAGACCCGTTTTAAAAGGAGTTTGGTCTCCAGCTATGAGAGGAATGAAAAATATTATTCCTTAAATACTTAAAATGAAGGTATCTTTAGACATTGTGCCACCTAAATTACAAGACTTCAGTTGTCCAAGCAACTGAAGTTCCCTTTCTTCTTAACTGTCACCTCAGAATTTTGCTTTTGTCTTCTAAGACAGTGATTCATAAAGTAGGATCCAAGGCCAAGAGCCAGGAATTTGTTTTTTAAAAATAAAAGTTCTTTCTATGGTGTTTTGGAACCAAATATACACCATTCTTTAGATTTTAACTTCTATGTAAATCTAAGAGTTATTTGCTGGTAATTTTCTACATGATTAATTACGAAATCCTAAAATGTTGTGAGGGTTATGGTTTTTTAAAAAGACAGCATTTTTCAGATTTTTGAGAAACCATGTCTTTCCTCAGATAAAAGGAAAGGGCACCCGTCTATGCAAAATAACAGAAATAGGAGCCTCTTTCCATTTTTTTTCTTCCTCATAGGTGGGACATGAAAAAGTCCCTGTGTAACTCACAAGGACCCCTCAGAATAGTTTGAATAACTGCTCTAAAAAGTTTACTGTTTCTTATCGGAGGGGAATGACCAGCAGGGAACAAAAATAATAGCTATAGAAAAGTGAGAAAGATCAAGAAGATGAGCTTGAATTAAAATATTACCGACAGATCAAATTAACCCCTCTCCCAAAGTGAGGATGGGGAATTTCTGAGACTGGAAGAGATAGAAAAAAGAACAAAGTGAAACCTGAAGATAAAATTTTACTAGCCAAAAATTCTCTGTAGGGAAATAATAACAGGATAATCCATTAGTAATCAATGATGACCTATTGAAAAAAATTTAATTTATATCTGCTGCAGTAGACTCCTCTGGAAGGAATAAAAATTTACCCTTATCACTCATAAGTAATTGAGTAGGAGAGGAGTTGTGAAGACTACAAAGTCCAGGCAGCTGTAGGACAGCAGCCTCCAATGTTTTTGGTACCAGGGACTGGTTTCGTGGAAGACAATTTTTCCACAGACTGGGGTAAAGGGAGGGAAGTGGCGGGATAGTTTCAGGATGAAACTGTTCCACCTCAGATCATCAGGCATTAATTAGATTCTCGCAAGGTGCATGCAACCTAGATTCCTTGCCTGCACAGTTCGCAATAGTGTTCCAGCTCCTGTGATAATCTAATGTCACCACTGATCTGACAGAAGGCAGAACTCAGGCAGTAATGGAGGTGATGTGGAATGGTCGTAAATACAGATGAAGCTTCACTTGCTTACCCACCACTCACCTCCTGCTGTGTAGCCTGGTTCTACAGTACCAGTCTGTGGCCCAGGGGTTGGGGACCCCTTCTGTAGGACCTTATGAGAAAATAGCTGCAGGTGCTCCTGGATAGAAACACCATGGCCTTGGGACCTAACCTATTGCAAAAGGGAGAGGAGATTCTAGCAGAGCAGCCAAACTTGGAAAAAAAAACACTTGGATTTACTAAAAAGAGTAAGCAAACAGTACACTTGCCTCTGACAGAATAGCAACATGAGAAGAGGGTCTTGTGATATTAATTCTGAAATTTGTGGTTTAATACATGGTCTCTCTACTCAGTTCTGATATAGGTATATGCAGTTATACATATAAAATAGGTAAAGGTATATCTTCTTAATTGAAAGATGAAATGTTCTACCCTACCAAATTTTTAACAAGTCCATTTCCGATAGAAAAATATTAAAATCTTCCAATGACTTTGGATTATAAATTTCTCCCTCAAGTTCTGTTCATTTTTGCTTTTTGTATTTAGAGGCTATGTTGCTAGGTGCAAAACATTCGTGATTGTATCATTTTGGTATATCATTAATTTGGATAAATAAGTGATGTTATTTCTGATTTATTTTTTTTTAAATAGCTTTGAAGCGGGGCTAGCCAAGACGGCTGACTATAAGCAGCTAGTTCATGTTGCTCCCACTGGGAGAAAAGAAGGGGCAAGTAAATACAGCATCTTCAACTGAAACATCCAGGTACATGCGTTAGGACTCGTCAAGAAAACAACTCGACCCAGGGAGGATGGAGAAAAGGAAGGCAGGACAACTGTCCACCTGGGAGCAACATGGAGCCAGGGGAGCTGCCCCCACCCAGGGAAGTGGTGAGTAAGTGAGTGAGCAATCCTGGGGACTCATGCTTCTCTCAAAGATCTTGGCAAACCTCAGGTCAGGAGATCCTCTTGTGAACTCACTCCACCAGGGCCTGTGGTCTGACACGCAGAGCTATGTGGAGTCCCAGCACAGCAGCCACTCAGGCACACATGGAGCCCCAGGAGCTTCAGATATCTGGGCTTCCCAAACAAAAGCAGCTGCAACTCTGTCCAAGAAGGCTAGACCCGGCCGGATACAGTGCCTCACGTCTGTAATCCCAGCACTTTGGGAGGCCAAGGCAGGCAGACCACCTGAGGTCAGGAGTTCGAGGCCAGCCTGGCCAATATGGTGAAACCCCATCTCTACTAAAAATACAAAAATTAGCCGGGCGTGGTAGCAGGTGCCTATAATCCCAGCTACTCAGGAGGCTGAGGCAGGAGAACCGCTTGAACCCGGGAGGCAGAGGTTTCAGTGAGCCAAGATTGTGCCATTGCACTCCAGCTTGGGGGACAAGAGTGAGACTGTGTCTGAAAAAAAAAAAGAAGGCTAGACCCCTGTACATATCTCTAGGAAAGGGGCTGAATCTAGGGGACTGAGCAGCAATGGTGTGCAGGCCCTACTTCCATGGCACGTCACAGGAGAAGACCCACTGACTTGGAACTCCAACCAGCCACAGTAGCAGCATTACATCTTCCTGAGATGGAGCTCCCAGAGGGAGTGGCAGGCCACCATATTTGCTGTCTCACAGCCTTAGCTATTGTTGCCATCTGATTCTGGGAAGTCCAAGATGAGTAGGGACTGGAGCAGTCCCCTGGCACGGCACAGCAGCTCTACGGAGAGATGGCCAGGCTGCTTTTTCATGCGGGTCCTGGATCCCATTTGTCTTCATTGGCAGAACCTCCTGACCGAGGTCTCCATCCACCCCCTCAGGTGTTTGCCAGCTGGCAGCAATTCCAAACCCCCATGGGACAGAGCTCCCAGAGGGAGGCGTGGGCCACCATCTCTGTTGTTCAGGTACTAAAAACTATGAGGTAACTAGGGACTGGGACGGACCCCGAGCATATTATAGCAGCCCAACAGAAAAGTGGCTAGACTGTTTGCAATGTGAGTCTCAATCCCATAACTCCTCACTGGGTGGGTCCTCCTGGCCGGGGTTTCCAGCCACCCCCTCACTGGGGCTATCAGGCCAGTAGCAGCTCTGAAACTTCCTGAGACAGAGCTCGCAGTGGGAAGGGCGGGTTGCCATCTTTACTGTCTTGCAGCCTTTATCCTTACTGTCTCCAGGCCCAGGAGAGTCTGTGGGGACCGGAGGCTGGTCCAAACCCCCAGCACAGAGCACCCACCTTGCAGAAAAGTGACTGGACTGTTCTCCACCCAGGTCCCAGTCCTTACTTCTCCTCACTGAGCAGGGCCACCCAACCTGGAACTCCAGCACAACCAACCTACTCGCGCCTGACCACTTCAATCACAGAGGCAGCCCAGCATTTCTCCAAGGAGGAAATCCCAGAGTCAACCCACAACCCCTCCACTACTGCAGTTAAAGTGGTACAACCCTAACAGCCCTTGGGCTGGGGAAGGAACAAGGGGCCTAGTCACTACACTGGCACCTCCAGCACGCCACAGCCACAGTACAGAGAAGAGTCCAGTCCCTCTTCCCTGGGAACCCCTGGCCCCTACTCTTCACTAGGCAGGGCCCCCAGCTCATGACTGCAGAACAGTTGTCCCACCCACAGTTGATTATACCCATCGGAAGTGGCCCAGGGTTTTCCCCAGAGGCATCCAACTGCCACTCTGCCACTACCACAGCAGCAGTTCCATCCCTGCTGCCCTTGGTCTGGGGAAGAAACAAAGAGCCTGAGGGCTATACCTGAGCTACACACCACAGTAACCATATGAAGAGGAGACCAGTCTCTCTTCCAAGCAAGCCCTTGATCCCCGATCCCCAAGCAGAGCTCCAAGCTTATGCCAGCAGTTCAGCTGCCCCACCCCACTGGCTGAACACTCCCAGTAACAGCGGCTCCACATTCCTCAGAGGTGAAGCCCTCAGGGGCAAATGAAAGCCCCTCTACGACTGTCTCTGCAGTGGAACTGCCCTTGCTACCCTGAGACTAATGAAGGAGCAAAGACCTTAAGTACCTTATCCACACTTCCAACAAGCAGCAGTCTACCCAAGGAGAGGAGGCCAGTCTGTCTCCCATGGGTCCCACCTACCCCTCACCTCCCCCTCTCCACTTATCACCCAGCAGGGAACCCTCAGCTTGGGCCCATAGCCCCATTCAGGGCTGATTGCACTAAGTGATTGCTGACCTGTGTCTCTCTGGGGTAGGGCTCCCAGGAGATAAGGGAAAGACTTTCAGCCACAACCACTGCTAAACTTCATTCCTCTGACGTCTCCAAGTTAGGGAGGAAACATAAACCCTAAGAATACCCTAGAGCTGCAGTGGGAAGTCTGGGAGTGTCAAGCCACAATCTACAGGCAGCACTCAAGTGGGAGAGGAGGGCACATTTTCAGAGCATTGAGAGGGAGCATGGCTGCAACTGTGAGGAAATATAGGGGAGCCACAGGACTGAGCAAGAGCCTACCAACTGACCACTACATCTGAGTGCCACCTACCGGATCACACCCCAAAGCTTCAACACCAAAAATACCTCACTAACCTACCCCTCTGTGAAACCGAAGATAAGTCAGCTACAAATAATAACCCCGCACAAAGCCTCAGACCCGTGAAAATATCCAGAAAAGAAGTCAATTTTCTGTACTCATTCTACACCACAGCTAAAGGAACACCCAAATGCAGAGATAAAAAATGACCAACGCAAGAACTCTGGCAACGCAAATGGTCAGAGTGTCTTATGTCCTCCAAATGATCGCACTAGTTCTTGAACAAGGGTTTTTAACCAGGCTGAGTTGGCTGAAATGACAAGAAATAGAATTCAGAATGTGGATAGGAATGAAGATCATCAAGATTCAGGAAAACAGCAAAACCCAATCCAAGAAACTAAGAATCACAATAAAACAATACGGGAGCTGACAGACAAAATAGCCAGTATAAAAAAGAACTTAACTGATCTGATAGAGCTGAAAAACACACTAAAAGAATTTCACAATGCAATCACAAGTATTAACAGCAGATCATGCTGAGGAAAGAGTCTCAGAACTTGAAGACTGGCTTTCTGAAATAAGACAGTCAGACAAAAATCAAGAAAAAAGAATGAAAATGAATGAACAAAACCTCTGAGAAATATAGGATTATGCAAACAGACCAAATGTATGACTCACGGGCACCCTTGAAAAGGGCAGGAATAAAGCAAACAACTTGGAAAACATATTTCAAGATACTGTCCATGAAAACTTTTCCAACCTTGCTAGAGAGGCCAACAGTCAAATTCAGGAAATACAGAGAATCCTTGCAAGATTCTACACAAAAGTACTGTCCCCAAGACACATAATTGTCAGATTTTCTAAGGTCCAAATGAAAGAAAGGATGTTAAAGGCAGCTAGAAAGAAAGGACAGGTCATCTACAAAGGGAACCCCATCAGGCTAACAGCAGACATCTATAAGCCAGAAGAGATTGGGGACCTATATACAACACCCTTAAAAAAAAATCTTAAAACCAAGAATTTCATATCCAATCAAACTAAGCCTCGTCAGTGAAGGAGAAATAAGATCCTTTTCAGATAAGCAAATGCTAAGGGAGTTTATTACCACCAGGCCTGCCTTACAAGAGATCTTGAAAGGAGCACTAAATATGAGAAGGAAAAACCACTACCAGCCAATCCAAAAATACACCCAGATACACAGACCAGTGACGCTATAATGCAACCACACAAACAAGCTGGCATAATAACCAGCTTACAACACAATGACAGGATCAAATCCACACATATCAATACTAACCTTGAATGCAAATGAGCTAAATGCCCCATTTAAAAAGGCAGAGTGACAAGCTGGACAAAATAGCAAGACCCAATGGTAGGCTCTCTTCAAGAGACCCATATCACACACAGTGACACCCATAGGCTCAAAATAAAGGAATGAAGAAAAATCTACCAAGCAAATGGAAATAAGAAAAAAGCAGGGGTTGCAATCCTAATTTCAGACAAAACAGACTTTAAACCAATAAAGATCAAAAAACAAGACAAAGAAGGGGCATTACATCAGTGTATTAGTCCATTCTCATGCTGCTATGAAGAAATACCTGAGACTGGGTAATTTATAAAGAAAAGAGGTTTAATTGACTCACAGTTCTGCAGCATTGCTGGGGAGGCCTCAGGAAACTTAAAATCATGGCAGAAGACACCTCTTCACAAAGTGGCAGGGGACAGAATGAGTCCCAGCAGGGGAAATGCCAGACACTTATAAAACCATCAGATCTAATGAGAACTCACTATCATGAGAACAGCATGGGGGAAACCACTCCCAAGATTCCATTACCTCCCACCGGGTTCCTCCTGTGAAACGTGGGGATTCTGGGAACTACAATTCAAGATGAGATTTGGGTGGGGATTCAGAACCAAACCATATCAATCAATAAAGGGTTCACTTCCAACAAGAAGACCTAACTATCCTAAATATATATCCACCCAACACAGGAGCACACAGATTCATAAAGCAAGGTCTTAGAGACCTACAAAGCGACTTAGACTCCCACACAATAGTAGTGGGAGACTTCAACAGGCCACTGACAGTATTAGACCAATTTCGAGGCAGAAAGTTAACAAAGATATTCAGTACCTGAACACAACATTGGACCAAATGGATCTGATTGACTGCTACAGAACTCTCCACGCAAAAACAACAGAATATACCTTGTTCTCATCACCACATGGCACATACTCTAAAATTGATCACACAATTGAACATAAAACAATTCTCTGCAACTGTAAAAGAACCAAAATCATACTAAACACACTCTCAGACCTCTCAGACCACACAGCAATAAAAATAGAAATCAAGACTTTTAAAAAAATCACCTAAAACCATGCAATTATGTGGAAATTAAAAGTCCTCAGTGGCTTTTGTGTAAGTAAAAAAATCACAGCAGAAATCAAGTTCTTTGAAACTAATGAGAACAAAGATACAACATACCAGAATCTCTCGGACACAGCTAAGGCAGTGTTAAGAGGAAAATTTATAGCACTGAACTCCCCAAGTAAAAGTTAGAAAGATCTCAAATTAACAACCTAACATTACAACAAAAAGAACTGGAGAAGCGAGAGCAAACCAACCCCAAAGCTAGCAGAAGACAAGAAATAACTAGGCCGGGCGCGGTGGCTCAAGCCTGTAATCCCAGCACTTTGGGAGGCCGAGATGGGCGGATCACAAGGTCAGGAGATCGAGACCATCCTGGCGAACACGGTGAAACCCCGTCTCTACTGAAAAAAAAAAAAAAAGTACCAAAAAACTACCCGGGCGAGGTGGCGGGCGCCTGTAGTCCCAGCTACTCAGGAGGCTGAGGCAGGAGAATGGTGTAAACCCGGGAGGCGGAGCTTGCAGTGAGCTGAGATTCGGCCACTGCACTCCCGCCTGGGCGACAGAGCGAGACTCCGTCTCAAAAAAAAAAAAAAAAAAAAGCAGACAAGAAGTAACTAAAATCAAAGCTGAGCTGAAGGAGACTGAGACATGAAAAAACCCATTCAAAAGATCAACAAATGCAAGAGTTAGGTTTTTTTAAAATAACAATAATAATAACATAAATAGGCCACTAGCTAGACAATAAAGAGAGAAGATCCAAATAAACAAAATCAGAAACAGCAAGAGATGCTATCACTGATCCCACAGAAATACAAATAACCATCAGAGACTACTGTGAACACCTCTTTTCTTCTTCAAACTAGAAAACCTAGAAGACGTGGATAAATTCCTGGATACATATACCCTTGCAAGACTGAGCCAAGAAGAAATTGATTCCCTGAACAAACCAATAACAATCTCCAAAACTGAGTGAGTAATAAATAGTCTACCAAACAAAAAAGGCACCGAACTAGATGCATTCACAGCCAAATTCTACTAGATATACAAAGAAGAACTAGTATCACTCTTACTGAAACTATCCCAAAAAATTGAGGGGAGACTCCTCTCCAACTCATTTTATAAGACCAGCATCATCCTGATACCAAAACCTGGCAGAGACACCACAATAAAAGAAAACTTCAGGCCAATATCCTTGATGAACATTGATGCAAAAATCCTCAACAAAATACTTGCAAATTGAATCCAGCAGCACACCAGAAAGATAATCCATCACAATGAAGTAGGCTTTATCCCTACATACACATTTATTGATATAAATGAATAAATGTGAATAATCACATAAACAGAACTAAAGACAAAAATCACATGATTATCTCAATAGATGCAGAAAAGGCTTTTGATAAAATTCAACGTCCCTTCATGCTAAAAACTCTCAATGAACTAGATATTGAAGGAACATAACTCAAAATAATAAGAGCCACATATGACAAACCCTCAGCCAGTATCTTGCTGAATTGGCAAAAGCAGGAAGCATTCTCCTTGGAAACCAGCACAAGACAAGAATACCCTCTCTCACCACTCCTATTCAACACAGTATTGGAAGTCCTGGCCAGAGCAATCAGATAACTGAAAGAAATAAAGGGCATTCAAATAAGAAGGGAGGAAGTCAAAGTATCTTTGTTTGTAGATGACATTATTCTATATCTAGAAAACCCCACAGTCTTGGCCCAAAAGCTCCTTCAGCTAATAAACAACTTCAGCAAAGTCTCAGGATACAAACTCAATGTGTAAAAATTACTACACTCCTATACATCAACAACAGCAAAACCAAGAGCCAAATCAGGAATGCAATCCCATTCACAATTGCCACGAAAAGAATAAAATACCTAGTAATACAGCTAACCAGGAAGGTGAAAGATCTCTACAATGACAATTACAAAACACTGTTCAAGGAAATCAGAGATGACATAAACAATGGAAAAGCATTCCATGCCCATGTACAGGAAGAATCAATATCATTAAAATGGCCATACGGCCCAAAGCAATTTACAGATTCAATGCTATTCCTATAAAACTGACAATGACATTTTTCACAGAACAAGAAAAAATTATTTTAAAATTCATATGGAACCAAAAAAGAGCCCAAGTATCCAAGGTAATTCTAAGCAAAAAACAAAACAAACAAACAAGAAAA
This sequence comes from Macaca nemestrina, assembly GCF_043159975.1. Lineage (NCBI taxonomy): Eukaryota > Metazoa > Chordata > Mammalia > Primates > Cercopithecidae > Macaca > Macaca nemestrina. Next base: position 87,354,282 of record NC_092131.1, on the reverse strand, counting down.
AACAAAGCTGGAAGCATTATGTTCCCCAATTTCAAAGTATACTTACAGGGCTATGGTAACCAAAACAGCATGGTACTGATATAAAAACAGACACACAGACCAATGGAACAGAATAGAGAGCTCAGAAATAAGGCCACACACCTAGAAGCATCTGATCTTCAACAAACCTGATAAAAACAAGCAATGGGGAAAGGATTCCCTATTTAATAAATTGTGCTGGGATAACTGACTGACTGACTAGTCATATGCTAAAGACTGAAACTGGACCCCTTCCTTACAGCATATACAAAAATTAACTCAAGATGGATTAAAGACTTAAATGTAAAACCCAAAACTATAAAAACACTAGAAGACAACTAGGCAATACCATTGTGGACATAGGAATGGACAAAGATTTCATGACAAAGATACCAACAGCAATCACAGCAAAAACTGACAGAGGCTGGGCCTGCTGGCTCATGCCTGTAGTCCCAGCACTTTCGGAGGCCAAATTAGGAGGATAACTTGAGGCCAGGAGTTCAAGACCAACCTGGCCAACATAGCAAGACCCTATCTCTTAAAAAAAAATTGAAAAAACTGACAAACGGATCTAATTAAAGGTAACGGCAGGATAGGTGTGGTGGCTCATGCCTATAATCCCAGCACTTTGGGAGGCCAAGGTGGGCAGATCACCTGAGGTCAGGAGTTTGAGGCCAGCCTGGCCAACATGGTGAAACCCCGTCTCTACTAAAAATACAAACATGGCCGGGCGCGGTGGCTCAAGCCTGTAATCCCAGCACTTTGGGAGGCCAAGACGGGCGGATCACGAGGTCAGGAGTTCGAGACCATCCTGGCTAACACGGTGAAACCCCGTCTCCACTAAAAAATACAAAAAACTAGCCGGGCGAGGTGGTGGGCGCCTGTAGTCCCGGCTACTCGGGAGGCTGAGGCAGGAGAATGGCGTAAAAACCTGGGAGGCGGAGCTTGCAGTGAGCTGAGATCCGGCCACTGCACTCCACCCTGGGCGACATAGCGAGACTCCGTCTCAAAAAAAAAAAAAAAAAAAAAAAAAAAATTAGCCAGGTGTGGTGGCAGGCACCTGTAGTCCCAGCTACTTGGGAGGCTGAGGCAGGAGAATCACTTGAACCCAGGAGGTGGAGGTTGCAGTGAGCCGTGATTGTGCCACTACACTCCTGCCTGGGTGACAGGGTGTGACTCTGTCTCAAAACAAACAAACAAACAAAAAAAGGTAAAAACTTCTGCACAGTAAAAGAAACTATCAAAAGAGTAGACAGACAACCTACATAATTGGAGAAAATATTTGCAAACTATGCATCTGACAAAAGTCTAATACCCACCATCTATAAAGATCTTAAATTTACAAGAAAAAAACAAACAGCCCCATTAAAAAGTGGGAAAAGGACATGAACAGACACATTTCAAAAGAAGACATGTAGCCAAAAAGCATATGAAAAAATGCTTAATATCACTGATCATTAGAGAAATGCAGATCAAAACCATAATGAGATACCATCTCACATCAATCAGAATGGTTATTATTAAAAAGTCAAAAAATAACAGATGCTTTCAAGGTTGTGGAGAAAAGGGAATGGCTATACACTGTTGTTAGGTGTGTAAGTTAGTTCAGCCATTGTGGAAAGCAGTGTGGCTATTCCACAAAGAGCTAAAAACAGGACAACCATTTGACCCAGCAATCCCATTACTGGGTATATACCCAAAAGAATATAAATTGTTCTACAATAAAGACACAAGCATGCATATATTCATTGCAGCACTGTTCACAATAGCAAAGACATGGAATCAACCTAAATGCCATCAATGGTAGACTGGAAAAAGAAAATGTGGTACATATACACCATGGAATACTGTGCAGCCATTAAAAAAAAGAATGAGATTATATCCTTTGCTAGAACACAGATGGAACTGGAGGCCATCATCCTTGGCAAAGTAACACAGGAACAGAAAACCAAACACCACATGTTCTCACTTATAAGTAGGAGCTAAATGATGAGAACACATGGATACAAAGAGAAGAACAACAGACACTGGGGCCTACTTGAGGGTGGAGGATGGGAATAGGAAGAGGATCAGAAAAAATAACTATTGGGTACTAGGCTTAGTACCTAGGTTACTAAATAATCTGTAGAAAAGAACCCCATGACACGAGTTTACCAATATAACAAACTCATGTATCCCTGAACCTAAAATAAAAATTTTAAGAAAAGTAAAAACAGCTTTGAGGTATAATTCATATACCATGCAATTCACATGTTTGAAATGTACAAAACAATGGTTTTTAGATTAACTCAAAGTGGATGGAAAGAAAAAATTTTTTAAGAAATGGTGTTTAAAATATATTTACATATATGTGCAACCATCACCACAGCCAGTTTTAGAACGTTTTTAATCACATGAAAGAGAAACGCCATACCCTTTAGCTGTAACTTTCCTATCCCTCTGTCCCTACTCCCACCTCAGCCTGAAAGAAACACTAATCTACTTTCTGTCTGTATAGATTTCCCTGTTCTGGACATTCATTTGAATGAAATCATAAAGTCTGTGGTCTTTTGTGGCTGGTTTCTTTCCCTTTGCATACTGTTTTCAAGGTTCATCCATGTTGTAGCATGGATCAGTGTTGCATTCTTTTTATGGCCAGATAGCTTTCTGTTGTATGGATATACTATATCTTGTTTATCCATTCTTCAGTTGATGGACCTTTGGGATGTTTTATCCTTCTGGCTAATATGAATAACGCTGCCATAAATGTTTATGCCCAAGTTTCCTTGTGTGTGTTTTCATTTCTCTTGGGTATATACCTAGGAGTGGAATTGCTGGGTCATATCCTAACTCTGTTTAATCATTCGAGATACTGCCAGACTGTTTTTCAAAGCAGCTGCATAATTTTACATTCCCACTGCCAGTGTAAGAGGGTTCCAATTTCTCCACATCCTCACCAACACTTATTCTTTTCTGACTCTTTTATTCTAGCCGTCCTAGTTGTTATGAAGCGGTATTTCACTCTTGTTCCTAATGACTAGTGATGTCAAGCATCTTTTCGTGTGGTTTTGTTTTGTTTTGTTTGCTATTTTTGTGTCTTATTTGAAGGAATATCTATTCAGATCCTTTGCCCATTTAAAATTGGGTTATATGTTTTTCTGTTATTGACTTATAAGAGTTTCTTATATATTCTAGATACAAGTCACTCATCAGATATAGATGATTTACAAATATTTCTCCCATTACATGAGTTGTCTTTCACTTTCTTTTTTTTTTTTTTTTTTTTTTGAGACGGAGTCTCGCTCTGTCACCCAGGCTGGAGTGCAGTGGCCGGATCTCAGCTCACTGCAAGCTCTGCCTCCCGGGTTTACGTCATTCTCCTGCCTCAGCCTCCCGAGTAGCTGGGACTACAGGCGCCCGCCACCTTGCCCGGCTAGTTTTTTGTATTTTTTAGTAGAGACGGGGTTTCACCGTGCTAGCCAGGATGGTCTCGATCTCCTGACCTCGTGATCCGCCCGTCTCGGCCTCCCAAAGTGCTGGGATTACAGGCTTGAGCCACCGCTCCCGGCCGTCTTTCACTTTCTTGATAGTGTCTTTTGAAGCACAAAGGTTTTCATTTTGATGAAGTCCAATTTACCTGTATTTTCGTTTGTTGCTCATGCTCCTGGTATCATATCTGAGAATTCTTTGCCAAATTCAAGGTCATGAATATTTACCTTCTAAATGTTTTCTTCTAGAGTTTTATACTTTTTGTTCTTACATGTAAGTCTTTGGTCTATTCTGAGTTAATTTTTGATGGGAAGTCAGGGTTCAGCACTGGCTGGAAATGAAGAGGAGAGAGAGGCATGTGTTCTTGGCTGCAGTAGTCAGGAATCAAATATTCCTCTCTAGAGCAGTCTTATTTCAAATACCACAAACTCTCACCTTTCTTACCAAACTTGTGTACATTTTCTCAAGTAGATATTTGTTCACTTCCTGCTTACTCTTAGGACCATTTCCAGAGGCTTCATGTGACTCGTGTGTGTGTGTTTAATAATTTTCTTTTTTTAAAATTTGTATTTATGAGGTGAAGTCTCACTCTGTCTCCCAGGCTGGAGTGCAATGGCACTATCTTTCCTCACTGCAACCTCTGCCTCCCAGGTTCAGGTGATTCTCCTGCCTCAGCCTCTGGAGTATCTGGGATTACAGGTGTGTGCCATCACGCCCTGCTAATTTTTGTATTTTTAGTAGAGATGGGGTTTCGCCATGTTGGCCAGGCTGGTCTCGAACTCCTGGCCTCAAGCAATCCGCCCACAGCCTCCCAAAGTGCCGGGATTACAGGCATGAGCCACTGTGCCCAGCCATTTAAATATTTTTTGTCAGTTTCAATGAAGACAAGGTCAGCAGAGCGCCTTATGCTGTCATGCCAGAGGTCTGTCTCTTACTGATTTCTTATTAATGATTTTCATGATAAGTTATATTTTGTCTTATGTTAATATTGCTACACTAGCTTTATTTTGGTTAGGTTTGTTTGTTTGTTTGTTTGTTTTTGTTTTTAGAGGGAGTCTTGCTCTGTCTCCAGGCTGGAGTGCAGTGGCGCGATCTCAGCTCACTGCAACCTCGGCCTCCTGGGTTCAAGTGATTCTCTTGTCTCAGCGTCCCGAATAGCTGGGATTACAGGCTTGTACCATCACACCGGACTAATTTTTGTATTTTTAGTAGAGACGGGGTTTGCCATGTTGGCCAGGCTGGTCTTGAATTCCTGACCTCAGGTGATCCGCCCACCTCTGCCTCCCAAAGTGTTGGGATTACAGATGTGAGCCACCGCACCCGGCCTATTTTGGTTAGTATTTGAATGACACGTCTTTTCCTCTTCCTTTGTGTTCGGCTTTCCCGTGCCATTATGTTTGCGGAATTTCCCCAAGTAGACCTGAAATCTGCTTCTTCTAGGATGAATAAACATTTACTTCAGATGTAACTCGCCTCACAGTTAACATTCAGAAATGTTCTGAGGCTTTATTAAAAGAGCTGGTGGCCGGGCGCGGTGGCTCACGCCTGTAATCACAGCTCTTTGGGAGGCCGAGAAGGGCGGATCACGAGGTCAGGAGATCGAGACCATCCTGGCTAACACGGTGAAACCCCGTCTCTACTAAAAATACAAAAAAAATTAGCCGGGCGAGGTGGCGGGCGCCTGTAGTCCCAGCTACTCGGGAGGCTGAGGCAGGAGAATGGCGTGAACGCGGGAGGCGGAGCTTGCAGTGAGCTGAGATCCGGCCACTGCACTCCAGCCTGGGCGACAGAGCGAGACTCCGTCTCAAAAAAAAAAATAAAATAAAATAAAAATAAAAGAGGTGGTATGACTAGGCAGAGATAAAACAAACCCTATGAAAGAAAATTTTATTAAGGATGGAATGGAATTTTCACTTCAATCAGATGTATCACAGGCAGCTGAATAGCTTTATGAAGATTTGAAAGCCAAGAATAATTGCCACATTGACAGAGTTACTGCTGCGTCTTCTTTATGCAGGTATCTTTATGCAGTTAATTTCTCAGATCCCTTATTTCTCATAAATACATTTGTGTCTTAAAAGATTTTACCATCACTCTCAGCTTCATCTTTAGACAATTTTCCTAAAAGTACCCTAAATTTAATCTTTCCTACTTGCTGTTTTATAAAAATTGACTACTAAAAAGTATATGTATTTATGATGTACAACATAACATTTTGATATATGTATATATTGTGGAATGGCTAAATCAAGCTATTTAACATATTCACTACCTCACATACTTATCATTTTTTGTGGCTAGAATACTTAAAAATCTATTGTCTTAACAATTTTCAAGTATACAATGTATTGTTATTAACTATAGTCACCATGACATACAATAGATGACTTGAATTTTTTCCTCTTGTCCAGATAAAATTTTGTGTCCTTTGACCAACATCTCCCCAATCCCTCCACCTCACAGGTTCTGGTAACCACCATGCTACTTTCTGCTTCTAGTAGTTCAACTCTTGTAGGTTCTTGAAAAAGGTTTGTTGATTATATCTTTTTTTAAAAATCAATTTTTTTTTTTTTTTTTTTTTTTGAGACAGGATTTCTCTGTGTCACCCAGACTGGAGTGCAGTGGCACAATCTCAGCTCACTACAACCTCCACCTCCTGGGTTCAAGCTATGCTCCTACCTCAGCCTCCTGAGTAGCTGGGACCATAGGCACATGCCACCACACCTGGCTAATTTTTGCATTCTTTTATAGAGGTGGGGTTTCGCCATGTTGCCCAGGCTGGTCTCAAACTCTTGAGCTCAAGCAATCCACCCACCTCCCAAAGTGCTGGGATTATAGGTGTGAACCGCCTTGCCTGGCCAAAAAAAAAAACCCAAATCCAACTCAATATTGTTGATACTTCTTACCATTTTTCTAGTCTCTATTTAATTTATTTTGCTCTAATCTTTATTTTTTCATTCCTTCTACTAACTTTGGGCTTAATTTGTTTTTCTTTTTCTAGTTCCTTGAAGTGCAATGTTAGGTTGTTTATTTGGGATCTTTCTTCTTTTTTGGTGTAGGCATTTATCGCTACAAATTTCCCTCTTAAGAGTTGCTTCTGCTGCATCCTATAAGGGCTGGTATGTTGTGCATCCATTTCCATTTGTGTCAAGATTTTCAGAGACTGGATTTCAAAAAGGAAGGATATTTCTAAATTTCCCTTTTAATTTCTTCTTCGACCCATTGGTTGCTCAGGAGCATGTTGTTGAATTTCCACATAGTTGTGAATTTTCTGAAATTCCTTGTTATTGATTTCTAGTTTCTTTTTTTTAAAAAAAATTATTTTCATAGATTTTGGGGGAACAGGTATATTTGGTTACATGAGTAAGTTATTTAGTGGTGATTTGTGAGATTTTGGTGCATCCATCACCCGAGCAGTATACACTGAATCCAATTTGCAGTGTTTTATCCCTCACCCCCATCCCACCCTTTCACTTGAGTCCCCAAAGTCCATTGTATCATTCTTATGCCTTTGCATCCTTATAGTTTAGTTCTCGCTTATGAGTGAGAACATCTGATGTTTGGTTTTCCACTCCTAAGTTACTTCACTTAGAATGATAGTCTCCAGTTCTGTCCAGGTTGATTTGAATGTCATTAATTCGTTCCTTTTTATGGCTGAGTAGTATTCCATCTTGTATATATATACCACAATTTATTTATCCACTCTTTGATTGACGGGCATCTGGGCTGGTTCCTTATTTTTGCAATTGTGAATTTTACTGCTATAAATATGTGTGTGCAAGTATCTGCCTTGTATAATGACTTCTTTTCCTCTGGGTAGATACCTAGAAGTGAGATTCCTGGATCAAATGATAATTCCACTTTTAGTTCTTTAAGGAATCTCCACACTGTTTTCCATAGTGGTTGTACTAGTTTACATTCCTACCAGCAGTGTAAAAGTGTTCCCTTTTCACTGCATCCACACTTACATCTATTATTTTTTGATTTTTTAATTATGGCCATCACTGTAGGAGTAAGGTGGTATCACAATGTGGTTTTGATTTGCATTTCCCTGATCCTTAGTGATACTGAGCATTTTTTCATAGGTTTGTTGGCCATTTGTATATCTTCTTTTGAGAATTGTCTATTCATGTCCTTGGCCCACTTTTTGATGGGATTGTTTGTTTTTTCTTGCTAATTCAAGCTCCTTGTAGATTTTGGATATTAGTCCTCTGTCAGATGTATAGATTGTGAAGATTTTCTCCCACTCTGTGGGCTGTGTGTTTACTCTGCTGACTGTCGCTTTCATATCATTATGGTCAAAAAAGATACTTGATATAATTTCAGTCTTCTTAAATCTGTTAAAACTCATTTTGTGGTGTAACATATGATCTATCCTAGAGAATGTTCCATATGTGGTTGAGAAGAATGTGTGTTCTGCTGCTGTTGGATGGAATCCCAGTTGTCATTTGTTAGTGTTAGCTTTACTTGCCATCTGTAGATGCTAGACATTTTTTGACCCATGAATTATTGCTCCTTTTTGTTTTAAAAAAAAGACTGCTTTATATAAGGGTTTTTTCTATAACTTATCTCTCTTCTCTCATATTTTACTTTAAGAAGTGAGAAGAGGCCGGGCGCGGTGGCTCAAGTCTGTAATCCCAGCACTTTGGGAGGCCGAGACGGGCGGATCACTAGGTCAGGAGATTGAGACCATCCTGGCTAACACGGTGAAACCCCGTCTCTACTAAAAAATACAAAAAACTAGCCAGGCGAGGTGGCCTATAGTCCCAGCTACTCGGGAGGCTGAAGCAGGAGAATGGCGTAAACCCGGGAGGCGGAGCTTGCAGTGAGCTGAGATCTGGCCACTGCACTCCAGCCTGGGCGACAGAGTGAGACTCTGTCTCAAAAAAAAAAAAAAAAAAAAGTGAGAAGAATCAGGAAATGCTTTTAACATCCATCCTGAAAGCCTCCTTAGATCACCCATTTCACTAGGTACCTTTTCTACCTTCCATTTTACTGCAGATGATAGTGGTGCTAAACTTTTTGCCACTAGGTGATAAGAATCCATGTTTTTCTAGTTTTTTCAGTTTATTTTTATAGTTTAAGGGGTACAAGTGCAATATTGTTTCATGGATACGTTACATAGCCATGATGTCTGGACTTTTGGTGTAGCCGTCACTTGAATAGTGTACATTGTACCCAGTAGTTAATTTCTCATCCCTCACTCCCTGGTACCCTCCCCACCTTTCTGGTCTTCAATGTCTATTATTTCACTATGTCCATGTGTACACATTATTTAGCTCCCACTTATAAGTGAGAACATGCAGTATTTGACTTTCTGGTACTGAGTTATTTCGCTTAAGTTAATGGGCTCCAGTTCCATTCATGTTGCTGCAAAAACATGATTACATTCTTTTTTATGGCTGATTAGTATTCTATGGTATGTGTATATATACACACACATTGTGTATATATGTAAATATAACATATATATGCATATATATGTATGTATATACTCCATGGTGTGTGTATATATGTATATATGTGTGTGTGTATATGTATACATGTTAGATATGTATTTATAACAAATACATGTATGTTATATAGGTGCATGTATGTATATATACATGTGTGTGTCTCCCATGGTGTGTACACTACACACATATATATATATAAAATGTTCCTAGTTGCGTGTGGTGGCTCACACCTGTAATCCCAGCACTTTGGAAGGCTGAGACAGGCAAATCACAAGGTCAGGAGTTCAAGACCAGCCTGGCCAACATAGTGAAACCCCATCTCTACTAAAAATACAAAAAATTAGCCAGGGGTGGTGGTGGGCACCTATAATCCCAGCTACTCAGGAGAGTAGACCAGCCTGGCCAAGGTGGTGAAACTCCGTATCTACTAAAAATACAAAAATTAGCCAGGTGTGGTGGCACACACTTGTAATCCTAGCTACTTGGGAGGCTGAGGCACAAGAATCTCTTCAACCCAGGAGACAGAGGTTGCGGCCTAGGCAATGGAGTGAGACTATGTCTAAAATACATATATTATATATATAAAAATATATTATATATATTATTATTATTATATATAATATATAAAAATATATTTAAATATATATATATTTTTTACCAGCACCATTTATTGAAGAGCGTCCTTTTCTCAGTGTATGTTTTTGTCAACTTTGTCAAAGATCAGTTGGCTATGACTATATGGCTTTATTACTGGGTTCTCTCTTCTGTTCCATTGATCTATGTGTCTATTTTTATACCATGTTGTTTTGGTTACTATAATCTTGTACACTGGCTATGTTAGACAAGAGTGTTCTTTCAGAACACAGCTTGGCTGTGATTTTCCACATTTTTGTTTCACTGTAACAGTTTGCACATCTTGTGCTAGAAAATAATTTTCCACAGCTTATGTCAGCTCAAGTTCTGAATTATTTCTTTGTGCAACTTGTTCTACTCTGGGTGTGGACAATTTATTTGCATCTAGGAATAATTCAATAGATGCATTCTCTAAAATGTCACTGAGATATTACACTGCTTTATTCTATTCTGTCTTCTGGGAGTTGAAAGACTTCTTTTTCTTTTTAGTTTGAGGTGACTTCTTTGCCAAAACCTCTTGTTCAGGATTTGCCTGAACTAAATTTGTAGATACTTTTGATTTCTCCCAATCATTACAATCTTACAATAGAGTAAGAAGACAAGTCTGTTGGTTCAATTCAATGTTTCCAGTAATGCTAAATATCTCTGTCAAGATTTAATGTTTCTATGTATGTAAACTCCAGCTGTTTCTGAAATTTATCAGCCTTCACCTGATTCTGATCAAAAAGACTTTATTCTCAGAAGTGCTTCTGTAGATAACACCAAAATACTAAAAGAGGCAAGCACATTCCTATGAGCTTTAAACTGGTCTCCAGTTTTCAGTAACACTTTCCTCAAGTTTCTTTAAGTGCACACTTGTAGCCTTCTCAAAGGCTATCAGAATTTACTAACAGTCTCCTCAAGAAATTTTAGGCTTTCAGTGACACTTTCCTCAAAGTTCTTGCAGTTTCCTTCCACTGTGAATGCCACTCCAACTTTTTAGATTTTTACTATGGCAGCATCTCATATCCATGTGCCAAAATCTGTATTAGTTACTTACTACCATGTAATAAATTGCCCTAGAAGTTAGCAGCTTTTAAAAAACAATAAAATATTGGCCGGGTGCAGTGACTCATGCCTGTAATCCTGGAACTCTGAGAGGCTGAGGAGGGCAGGTCACCCTGAGGTCAGGAGTTTGAGACCAGTCCAGCCAATATAGCGAAACTCCGTCTCTACCAAAAATACAAAAATTAGCTGGGTGTAGTGGCCCATGCCTGTAATCCCAGCTACTCAGGAGGCTGAGGCAGGAGATTCGCTTGAACCCAGCAGTCAGAGGTTGCAGTGAGCTGAGTTCGTGCCACTGCACTCCAGCCTGGGCAACACAGCAAGACTCCATCTCAAAAACAACAACAAAAAACAATAAAACCAATAAACAGTTACAATTTCACAGTTTTCTATGGATCAGAAATTTGGGAGCATATAGTTGGGAAATTATGGCTTGGCTGTCTCATGGGGTTGCAGTTAAGTTGTCAACTGGGGCTGCAGCCAATTGAAAACAGGAAGGACATGCTTAGAAGATAACTTACTTATATGGCTGGTGTCAGTGCTAACTGTCAGCAGGAGGCCTCAGCTTTTCTCCATAGGGCTGAGTATTCTCATGACATGACAACTGCCTCCCCACATAGAAAGTAACAGTGTATTTTATGACCTTGGGAGTCTCAGAAGGCACACTAGTTATTTTCCCAATATCCTATTGGTTCTCAGGTCAACCCTATTCAGGGTTGGTCAGGGTCAAGAGGTGCTCGCTACAACGGTCAGATGTGGAGGATAATAGGAAATGCATTTAATATCTTGAAAACTAGCAAAAGAAAAAAAAAAAGGAAAGGATTAAACATGTATCCTGCATTTCTTTTGTAAACTGCATCTAAAATATAAGGGAAAAGACTGAAAGTAAATGAATGAAATATATATATATTTTTAATGAAATATATATTTAATATATTTAATATTAAATATATTTAATTTTATTTTATATATATATATATTTTTTTTTCCCAGCACCATTTATTGAAGAGCGTCCTTTTCTCAGTGTATGTTTTTGTCAACTTTGTCAAAGATCAGTTGGCTATGAGTATATGGCTTTATTACTGGGTTCTCTCTTCTGTTCCATTGATCTATGTGTCTGTTTTTATACCATGTTGTTTTGGTCCTCAGGGAGGATCACCTGAGCCCAGAAGGTAGAGGCTGCAGTAAGCCAAGACGGCACCACTGCATTCCAGCCTGCACAACAGAGTGAGCTCTGTCTTTAAAAAAAAAAAAAAAAAAAAAAATTCTTACAAAAAAACTCTAGGTCCTGCTAGGTTTATCAGTAAAATTTCCAGGGGAGGGCTGGGCACAGTGGCTCACAACTGTAACCCTAGCACTTTGGGATGCCAAGGCAGGTGGATCACCTGAGGTCAGAAGTTTGAGACCAGACTGGCCAATGTAGCAAAACCCCTTCTCTACTAAAAATACAAAAATTAGCCTGTCATGATGGTGGGTGTCTTTAATCCCAGCTACTTGGCAGGCTGAGGCAGGAGAATCGCTTGAACCCAGCGGGAGGAGGTTGCAATGAGCCGAGATTGCACCACTCCACTCCAGCATGGGCGAAAAAGCAAAACTGCATCTCAAAAGAAAAAAAAAAAAAAAAAATCCAAGGGAACATGTTCTTGGGACCCCCGAGGTCTATGTGCGAAAGAAAAATTAAAAGAAAAAAAAGTTAAAATTCCCAAACATTTAAAGGATAAATAATATTTATATTACACAAAATATTCCAGGGATTAGAAAAAGAGAAAATACAGACCAATTCATACTAAGAGGCCAGCATAACCTTGACACCAAAACCTGGAAAAGAATGTTAAAAGGAAAGAAACCTATAGGTCAATTGCTCTCATAAACATAGACAAAAATTCTAAATAAAATATTAGCAAGACAAATCCAGCAATCTATAAAAGGGTAAATGTTATATGATGTTGAGTTTATTCCAAAAATATAAAGTTGATTTGACATTTAAATTAAAGGATAAAAATGCAGTTGTCACAATTGATGGAGAATAAGCATTTGATAAAATGCCATACCCATTCAGGATTTAAAAAAAAATCTTTGCTATGCATTTGTTCAGCAGCAATAGAAACAAAATAAATAAAACTTTCTTAGAAACATTTTTAAGTAGTGATGAAAGAGTGTGCCCTTAATCTGAGAAAAGATTACTATAAAAAAGTATAGCAAACAAAGTATTTATTGCCAAATATTAGAAGTTTTCACCCTGGCCCGGTGTGGTGGCTCACGCCTGTAATTCCAACACTTTGGGAGGCTGACATGGGCAGATTACGAGGTCAGGAGATCGAGACCATCCTAGCTAACACGGTGAAACCCTGTCTCTACTAAAAAACACCAGGTGTGGTGGCACGTGCCTGTAGTCCCAGTTACTCGGGAGGCTGAGTCGGGAGAATCGCTTGAACACAGGAGGCAGAGGTTGCAGTGAGTCGTGATTGCGCCACTGCACTCCAGCCTGGGCAACAGAGCGAGACTCCATCTCAAAAAAAAAAAAAAAAAAGCTTTCCCCCTGAGATATGGAATAAAATGAGTTTATCCTCTGTTACTGTTTTGATTCAACATTAAACTGGACAGTTTATATTTAACAATGTGCAATGAGGTAATAAGGAATAAGTATGTAAGTACTGGAAAAGAAGAAACAAAATTTTCATTATTCACAGACAACATAAAAAACTCAAAATGAGGCCAGGCGCGGTGGCTCATGCCTATAATCCCAGTGCTTTGGGAGGCCGAGGCGGGTGGATCACGAGGTCAGGAGTTGAAGACCAGCCTGGCCAACACAGTGAAAACCCGTCTCTACTAAAAATACAAAAATTAGCTGGGCGTGGTGGCTTGTGCCTGTAGTCTCAGCTACTCAGGAGGCTGAGGCAGGAGAATCACTTGAACCGGGGAGGCAGAGGTTGTGGTGAAACGGTATCATGCCACTGCACTCCAGCCTGGGGGACAGAGGGAGACTTTGTCTCAAAACAAAACAAAGCAAACAAACAAAAGACTCAAAATGAATCTACAGAATTAACAAATAAATTTAGCAGGACCTGAATACAAAATCAACACATAAAAATAAATTATTGTTAAAAAATAAATAATTGGAAAATAAGTTACCTTAAATTATAGCATTTACATCAGTATCCAAAATAAATTAATTCTAATGAAAGATGTGCAAGATCTGTATGCTAAAAGTGAGTAAATAATATTAAAACAATTAAAGACCTAAACAAATGGAGGGTTATAACATTTTCATATATTGGAAGACTCAGAATTCTAAAGATTTATTCCATGTTGCTTATACAATCCCAGTTAAAATCCCAGCAGCTGGTTTTTAAAATTGCCAGCTGATTATTATATGGCAGATAAAACTGTCCCCCAAACCCCAATTCTTTCTCCAGCCAAAGAACTGGAAAATGGGTGGCCTAGTTGGAGAGAAAATCTTTTGACAACATTTACACTACTCCAGCCAAACTTCATGGCAAAAACTGCAGACAGAGCTGAATAAGGAACTTATATTTCCACCTCACCTAGCAATAATGAAGCACCATTCTCCCTTCCTGCAGTGTCCACAGAAGCTGAGCTGGGCATCTAGATTTCCACCCCTGCCTGCCAGCAACAGTGCCCCCCTCCCTATACCTGTGATAGCAGTGGAGGCTGAATCGGGTGTCTAAACGTCTACCCCTACCCAGCAACAATGAGGCACCTTTCCTCATGTCAGCAGAGGCTCAGGGAGGAGCATGGACTTGCACCTCCACCCAGTAGTAACAAGATGGTATCCAGGCCCCGCATGGTGGCTCATTCCTGTAATCCCAGCACTTTGGGAGGCTGAGGCAGGTGAATCACCTGAGGTCAGGAGTTCAAGACCAGTCTGGTCAACATGGTGAAACCCCATCTCTACTAAAACTTCAAAAATTAGCCAGGTGTGGTGGTGGGCATCTGTAATCCCAGCTGCTCGCAAGACTGAGGCAGGAGAATCTCTTGAACTCAGGAGGCGGAGGTTGTAGTGAAGCAAGATCATGCCACTGCACTCTGGCCTGTGCAACAGAGCAAGACTCTGTCTCAAAAAAAAAAAAAAAAAACAAAAACCAAGATGGTGTCCCTTCCTCCACTAGCAAGGTGTCAGTGGAGTCCTGCTAAAATATAAAATTTCAATAAGATCCAGAAAATCATAAAATAATACCAGTATGTCCAAGATACAATAAAAAAAAATCACTTGTCATACCAAGAACCCAGAAGAACCTCAATTTGAATGAGGCAATGATGGCAGCGGCTGCTCCAGATGGCCTGCCACTACCATCACACCAGCTGCAGCAGGGAGGCACCCGGGGCTGCATGCTTAGTGGAGCTGGAGGGAACAAGCCAGAGACCCGCCGCTTCTGAGTTGGGGCAGGAAGTCCCTGGATGTCGCTGCAGCTACCCAAACTGTGGCTGCAGATCGGGCCTCCCACTCCATGGAGGAAACAGGAGTCCCGCCCTCTTGGGCGGAGCTGCAGCTGCACAAATTGTGGCTGCAGATCCGAGCCTCCCTGCGCTCCTTGGGGGCTGGGATCAGGCAGGATCCCTGTCCTCCAGGGCACAGCTGCAGCCACCAAAACTGCAACTGCAGACCTGGGCCTCCCACTCAGAAGAGCAGGCAAGAGTGCTGTCCCCCCTCCCCACCCCCACACGCAGCTCAGCCACCCAAACCCTGACTGGAGATGCAGACATCCCTGCACTCTTGGGGACCCGGGAATGCCCCCCTGCCCTCGCAGGGTCGGAAGCACCTGCTCCCACTGCCTGGCTTCTTCCTGCTGCTCCCCCTTCCCATCTCAGAGTAAAGTCTGGGAGGATACCATAAATGACAGCAGGAGGCAGATAGATTCCTGGAAGGCAGTGGGTCCCTGGTGAGACCCCACCTTCAGGCCAAGGAGGGCTGGGGGCTGGGCTGCCAGTCCCATGGAGTGGGAACTTGTGGTGCCTTTTCCCAGTCACCCATGGCTGCCCATGGACCAACTGTGCACACTTCCTCCCCTCTGAGGCCCATAAAAGCCCTGGGTTCAGCCAGAGCTGAGCAGAGGACAGGACAACCAGCTGTAGAGAGGAGCTACCCACTGTAAGGCCTCCTCTCTGTTGAGAGCTAGGAAGATGACTGGAAGACCTGCTTGCAGAAAGGAGAAACCCACTTTAGTGCCTCCTCTCTACTAGAAGCTGAACACTCTTGGGACACCCTGGCTGCAGACCCTGCTGTGGGTCTCCTGTAAGTTGTCTATTGCTCAGTAAAGCTCCTCTTCATCTTGCTCACCCTCCACTTGTCTGCATACCTCATTCTTCCTGGTCACAGGACAAGAACTCGGGACCCACCAAATGGTGGAGCTAGAAGAGCTATAATACAAACAGGGCTGAAACATGCCCCCTGTTTGCCACGTTGCAGGTGAATAGAAGGAGAGAAGAGCTGTGACTCCTCAGGGAGCCCAGACCTGGGAGCTCCCCAAGCCAGGACTGTGACTCCCTCTTTGGGGTCCTGCAGTGCCTGGCGTCTCCAAGCTTCCAGGCACCACTGCATTTCCTGGTGCTAGCCAGGGAAGCTGCTTGCAGTGTGCCTGGTCCAGCCACAGCCTCGCAGAGAGCCAGGGCCCTTGCCAGCACCTGGAGCTGCCCGCCCCCCTGCAGCAGCTAGCATGTCTGACTGCAGCAGTGACTTGCTCACACACCCCTCACCACTGCATGCCTGACTCATCCTTGGCAGATGTGGGATCCATGCTGGTAGTGTGAGCTGAGTGCAGCCTGCAAATCCAAGTGGGCAGAATGAGCCCACAGGCCTGAGCAAAACTCAGGCAAAGGCACCACTGGCCAGAGGTTTCAGGCCAGAAAAGTGACACCCCAAGGATCCCGTAACAGTAACAGATGCCAACACTAAGATGACACAAATACTGAAATTATCTGACAAAGATTTGAATGTAGACTTAATAAAAATGCTTCAATAAGCAATTATAAATACGCATACAACAAATGAACGAATAGAAAATATACGCAAAGAAAAGTGATCTAGCATTTGTGTGATCAGAGTCTTAGAAAAGAGAAACAGAATGGGGATGAACAAATTTCATAAAAATAATGGCTGGATTTTCCCCAAATTTGGCAACAGACATAAACCTAAAGATTCAAGAAGTTGAGGAAACTCCTGACAGATGAACCCAAAGAAATCCACAACAAGGACATCATATTCAAACTTTTGAAAACTAAGGACAAAGAAAACATCTTGAAATCAGCAAAAGGTACATTACCTAGAAGGGGACAACACTCTGTTTATTTTTATTTTTATTTTATTTTATTTTTTAAATTCAAATACCAACTCAAACCAGAAGAGAACAACAATTCAAATGTCATGAGAAATCATAGAGGCCAGAAGGAAGTGGCACATTTTTCAAGTGCTGAGAGAACAGTCAACCCAACATTTTATATGCATAAAATATCCTTCAGGATGGAAATTCAGTTACATACATTTTCTCTCTCTTTCTTTCTTTTCTTTGTTCCTTTGTTTCTTTCTTTTCTTTTCTTCCTTTCTTTTTCTTTCTCCTTCCTTCCTGGCTTTCTGCTTTCCTTTCTTTCTTTTTCTTTCTCCTTCCTTCTTCTCTCCTCTTCTCTTCTCTTCTCCTTTTCTTTTTTTTCCCTGCAGCCTTGTCCTCCCAGGCTTAATTGATCCTCCCACTTCAGCCTCACGAGTACCTGGTACTACAGGCGTGTGCCATCATATCCAGCTAATTTCATACAGGGTCTCACCATGTTGCCCAGGCTGGTCTTTAACTCCTGGGCTCAAGTGATCTGTTCACCTCGGCTTCCCAAAGTGCTGGGATTACAAGTATGAGCCACTGCAACTGGCAAAGACATTTGCAAATAAAGGAAAATTAAGAAATTTTGCCAGCCAGTCTATCCTTTAAAATGGCCAAAGGAAGTTTTTGAAAGAGATGGGAAATGATAAAAGAAGGAATCTTTACATAGCAGTAATGAGAAAAGGACAATGGAAAGGGTAAAAACATGGTTAACAAAACAACAACAACAACAAAATTCTCTTCTTGATTTTTAAAAAGATTACATTTGATAGTAGTGTCACAGGTAGTCAGGCATGAGTGGCACAGGAGAGGGCTGTCCCTGCACCCATTAGAAATGTCCGGTGATAGTTCGGCAAGTATCACATTACCCCTCTAAAAATGATAATGTGGCAGGGCCAGGGAAAGGCCATTTCCTGATGGTCCATACCTGTTAACTGAACGCAGGTTGCAGGGAGAAGCAACTTCCTGGGCATGGATGTTAAGAGACAAAAATGGTGAAGTATGATTTTCTGGGTACACTCCACCAGAAAAAGGAAGAAAGCCTCAGATTTGGGCATGCATGTAACTCCCTGAACACTGAGCAGGCTTGATTCCAAAGGGTAAGGAAAGCACTGGGCATGTGGAAAGCCCACCCTAAGGGAAGAATCATGGGAAACAGGCAAACTTACGAAAGTCCTAGGATAATGGTTAAACAGGGCATTTAACCTCTATTAAACTTCACGTGCCAGCTTTTTTTTTTTTTTTTTTTTTCCAAACGCACCTTCCTTTCTTTCCTATTCTAAGGCCTTTTTAAATAAACTTCCATTCCTGCTCTGGAACTTGCCTTCATCTCTTTTTCTGCTTTATGCCCCTCAGTTGAATTTCTTCTGAGGAGGAGGCAAGGACTGAAGTTACTACAGACCCATACACATAGGCTGCTGGTACCTTAGGGTAACTCAGATCTCTGCCATTGCTAACAGTAGAAGCAAAAATCATAAAATTATTTAATGAGGTTCTCTAATAAGTACAGGAAATATTTAATACATTGTATTATGAATGGGGAGGGTAAGGTATGTAAATAAGGCAAATTTTCTACATTTCACTTGACATGTAAAACAATAGTAGTATACTGTAATCCATTTTGCATGTATAAGGTAATATGTAGAGCAACCACTCAAAACAACTATAAAAAGAGATACCCTCAAAAACACTGTAAAATACTACCCACAGAGTGAAAATGCAATCACAAAATGGGAAAAAAATATTTGCAAGTCATATATCTTATAAGGAATTGCTATATAGACTATATAAATAACTGCTACAATTCAACATTAAAACAAACAACCTGATTTTGAAATGGGCAAAGAACTTGAATTAACAAACATTACACCAAAGAAGATATATAGCTGGTCAATAAGCACATGAAAAGATGCTCACCATCATTAATAATCAGGTAAATGCAAATCAAAGCCACATTGAGATACCACTTCACACTCCTTAGGGTGCTATTATAAAACAAACAGGACCAGGCATGGTGGCTCATGCCTGTAATCCTAGCACTTTGGGAAGCCGAGGTGGGCAGATCACCTGAGGTCAGGAGTTCAAGACAAGCCTGGGCAATGTAGGGAGACCCCATCTCTTAAAAAAGAGAAAAGAAAACAGGCTGGGCATGATGGCTCATACCTGTAATCCCAGCAGTTTGGCAGGCTGAGGAGGGTGGATCACCTGAGGTCGGGAGTTCGAGACCAGCCTGGCCAACATGGTGAAACCCCATCTCTACTAAAAATACAAAAATTTGCTGGGCGTGGTGGCGGGTGCCTGTAATCCCAGCTACTCAGGAGGCTAAGGCAGGTGAATCACTTGAGCCTGGGAGTTGGAGATTGCAGTGAGCCAAGATCACGCCACTGTACTCCAGTAAAAATAGTAGTAGAAAAAACAGTAAAACCAGTAAAAGAGTTCAGTAAGGTTGCAGGATATAAGATCAACATATAAAAATGAATTATATTTCTTTCTTTTTTTTTTTTTTTTTGAGAGAGGTTCTTGCTCTGTTGCCCAGGCTGAAGTGCAGTTGTATGGTCTCAGCTCACTACAACTTCTGCCTCCCAAACTCAAAGGAGACTTTCACGATGTTGCCCAGGCTGGTCTCAATGAATTATATTTCTATAGACCAGCAATAAACATGGAGAAGGTGAAATTAAAACACAATATCATTTGCAATCATTAAAAAAATACTTAAATACTTAAGTGTAAATCTCACAAAACCTGTACAGGATCTGTATGGTCAAAACTACAAACAAATGATATAAGAAATTAAAGATCAGAATAAATGGAAAGACATACCATGTTCATGGATTGGAGGACTAAGCATGGCAAAGACGTCAATTCTCCCAAATTAATATACAGATCTAACATATTTCGTATTATAATGAAACCATCATTGCAAAATTATAACTGAGACAGTGAAAGAGATCTGACCTAACCTCTATCCTGCTTCTAACCTCTAAGCTGCTCTTGTTTATTCCTGAGAGTAGGCGAAACTAACTTTGGGAGGAACTTAATGTACAGTCTATAGTTTGAAACAAAGATAATAACAGCCCTTTCCCAAAACAAACCCCCTTCTTGCCTGGGGACTAGAATGCCTTTGTAGGACCAACAAATTAGCCAAAAGATGAGAAATTATGGTTTAGGATTCACGCAGCTAGAGGCTACAAGATTCTGACCCTTCCCAAATTGATCCAGTGGATAACAACACTATTATAAAACCTAAGATAAGTGCTTGAAATATTTTGCAAATCCTGTACTCAGTGGATGGGCTGATACCACCCAGATCAATAAACTGGCTCATTTGGTTTTGTGGCCCCTACCCAGGAACTGACTCAGCACAACAGGATGGATAGCTTTGACTCTCTATTATTTCATCTGTGGCCAATTAGAACTCCCTGTCTAAACTCAGACTCACTTTCTCCCTACCCACCAAATTATCCTTAAAAACTCCAATCCCCAAATTCCCAGGGAGACTGATGAGTAATAAAATTCCAGTCTCCCTCACAGCTGGCTCTGGTGTGAATTACTCTT
Source organism: Macaca nemestrina (assembly GCF_043159975.1). NCBI lineage: Eukaryota > Metazoa > Chordata > Mammalia > Primates > Cercopithecidae > Macaca > Macaca nemestrina. The sequence goes on along the minus strand of NC_092131.1, from coordinate 87,333,782 downwards.
TCTCTATTGCAATTTCCATCTTGATAAATTGGCTCCGTCTAGGCAGCGGGAAAGATGAAACTGGGGGACTGTTAGTTTACAACCTAATCAATATTTTTAGAAATAGACAAGCTATTCCAAAATTCATATGGAGGCCGGGCACGGTGGATCACGCCTGTAATCTTAGCACTTTGGGAGGCTGAGGCAGGCAGATCACGAGGTCAGGAGATCAAGACCACCCTGGCTAACACGGTGAAACCCCGTTTCTACTAAAAATACAAAAAATTAGCTGGGTGTGGTGGCAGGCGCCTGTAGTCCCAGCTACTCAGAAGACTGAGGCAGGAGAATGGTGTGAACCCAGGAGGCGGAGCTTGCAGTGAGCTGAGATCATGCCACTGCACTCCAGCCTGAGCAACAGAGCCAGACTCCATCTCAAAAAAAAAAAAAAAAATTAAATAAAAAACTAAAAATAAATGAAAATAAAATAAAAATAAAATTCATATGGTAAGGCAAAGGCAATAGCTCAAACAATTTTGGGAAAAAAAAAAGAGAAGAAAGTGGGAGGAGTCACCCTACCCAATTTTAAGAATATTAGCTATAATAATCAAAAATGTAGTATGGGTAGATGAATAAATACATTGACCAATGGAACAAAACAGGGAACTCACACACTGAAGAAATTGCATATCCATTGGAAAACACAAACACACACACACACAAAGAAACCTCCTCAATCTCGGCCGGGCGCAGTGGCTCAAGTCTGTAATCCCAGCACTTTGGGAGGCCGAGACGGGCAGATCACGAGGTCAGGAGATCTAGACCATCCTGGCTAACACGGTGAAACCCCGTCTCTACTAAAAAATACAAAAAACTAGCCAGGCAAGGTGGCCGGCGCCTGTAGTCCCAGCTACTCGGGAGGCTGAGGCAGGAGAATGGCGTAAACCCGGGAGGCGGAGTTTGCAGTGAGCTGAGATCCGGCCACTGCACTCCAGCCTGGGCGACAGAGCCAGACTCCATCTCAAAAAAAAAAAAAAAGAAAGAAAGAAACCTCCTCAATCTCAACCTCATACCTTGAACAAAAATAACTTAAGATAGATCATATATTTAAATGTAAAACTATAAAACATTTTAGAAAAAACATAGGAAAAATCATCAGGACCTAGGTCTTGGTGAAGAGTTCTTAGAAATAGCACTAACAGCATGATCCATAAAAGAAAGAAAAATGGGTCGGGCATGGTGGCTCATGCCTGTAATCCCAGCACTTTGGGAGGCTGAGGTGAGTGGATCACTTGAGGTCAGGAGTTCAAGACCAGCCTGGCCGATATGGTGAAACCCCGTCTCCACTTAAAATACAAAAATTAGCCGGGAGTGGTGGCACGTGCCTGTAATCCTAGCTACCTGGGAGGCTGAGGCAGGAGAATTGCTTGAACCCGGGAGGCAGAGGTTGCAGTGAGCCGAGATCGCGCCATTGCACTCCAGCCTGGGGTACAAGAGCAAGATTTCATCTGAAGAAGGAGGGGAAGGGGAAGGGGAAGGGGAGATGATAAACTGGACTTCATCAAAATTAAAAACTTTTGCTCTGCAAAATCTGTTAAGACGAAAAGATAAGTTATAGACTGGGAGAAAATATTTGCAAATCACCTGGCAAAGGACTTTAATCTAGAACATATAAAGAATTCTCAACACAGGCCGGGCGCGGTGGCTCAAGCTTGTAATCCCAGCACTTTGGGAGGCCGAGACAGGTGGATCACGAGGTCAGGAAATCGAGAGCATCCTGGCTAACCCGGTGAAACCCCGTCTCTACTAAAAAATACAAAAAAATAGCCGGGCAAGATGGCGGGCGCCTACAGTCCCAGCTACTCGGGAGGCTGAGGCAGGAGAATGGCGTGGACCCGGGAGGCGGAGCTTGCAGTGAGCTGAGATCCGGCCACTGCACTCCAGCCTGGGCGACAGAGCGAGACTCCGTCTCAAAAAAAAAAAAAAAAAAAGAATTCTCAACACAATGGTTAAAAAAAAATCCAATTATAAAATGGGCAAGAGGCATGCAGATACGTTTTACCAAAGATGACATATGGGTGGCAAATAAGCACATGAAAACATGTTATACATCATTAGCCATTACGGAAATGCAAACAAACAAAAGCCAGTATCGATCTATCTCTATTAGAACAGTGAAAATAAAAACTAGCGCCAATTCTATATCCTGGCAAAAATGCAGAGGAACTGCATCTCTTATTGTTGGTAAGAATTTAAAATGAGGTAGCAACTCTGGGAAATAGTCTGGCAGTTTCTTATAAAACTAAACATATACTTACCATATTATCCACCATCACACTCCATGAAAAATCCCAGAGAAATGAAAATTTATATGCACAAAAACTTATACACAAATGTTCATAGCAGCTTTATTTTTAATAGCCCAAAACTAGAAATAACTCAATGTCCTACAATAGATGAGTTAGCAGTTAGACAAACTGGTACATCCATAGCAATTTTTTAAAAAACGAAAAACTATTGGTACATATAGTAAAACTTGGATGGAATTCAAGAGCATCATACTGTGGAGAGGAAACCCATTCTCAAAAAGTTACATATGCTATGTTTGTATCACATATATATTATGCCATTCATAACTTCTTGAAATGACAAAATTACAGTGAAGATTAGTGGTTTCCAGAGGTCAGGGAGGGTGGTGAAAGGATGGGTGATAAGGTGTGACAATAAGTGGGTAGTACAAGGGTTCCTTTGTGGCAATGGAACACTTTTATATATTATGGTGGTGGTTAAAGTGCACAACTACACACACACACACACACACACACACACAAACTGGTGAAATCTGAATAAGATCTGTAGTTAATAGTAATGTGCCAGTCAGTGTTGGTTTCTTAGTTTTGACAAAGGTACCATGTTAACATTAAGATATTAACATAAGGGGAAACTGGATGAAGGGTATATAAGGAACTGTACTGTCTTTGTAACTTTTCTGTAAATCTAACATTATTCCAACATAAAAACATTTATTTTATAAAAGCAAAGAAAAAATTTTAATATGACACTATTACACATCAACCAGAATGGCTGAAATTACAGTGAAAATAGCAGGTAGGTAACATTAGCAATATTCTATTTTCCAGTAATTTCCTTTTTAAGCTTTATACCCAGCAGAAACGCATACATATGTTCAACAAGACAATTCTAGAATGTTCATAGCAGCTTTATTCATAATAGCCAAAACTGGAAACAGCCCAAATGCATAGTAACAGAATGAATATAGTATATTTATACAATGCAATACTGTATACAACAGTATGAATGAACAAACTACAACATGCAACAAGTGAGTTGTATAGACATATTGTTGAGTCAAAGAAGCCAGACACAAGAGTACATATTATTTCATTTATTTGAAGTTGAAAAACAGGCAAACTTATCTATGCTGTTGAATTAATAGACGATCCTTGGGATAGTGGTATAGTAACTGGAAGAGAACATGCATAGGGCTTCTGGAGTACTGGTGATGTGCCAACTCTTAATTTCGTACTGGTTTTTGTATGTGTTCACTGTGTGAAAAGTCACACCTGTAAACAATTTGTGTGATTTTCTGTATGTAAATTATACTTCAATAAAAAATTTACCAAAAAGCAAACAAACACCAAGTGAGATACCACTATACATGCATTAAAAAGCCTAAAATTAAAAGGGATATCAATCAATACCAAGTGCCAGCAAGGACGTGGAACAAATGAAATGTTCATTTACAGATAGTGAGAATGTAAATTAGTATCATCACTTTAGAAAAATGGTTGGCAACCTCTATTAAAGGTGAATACGCACATTTTCTATGAACCAGCAATTCCACCCCATTATATACTATCCATCAGAAATATACACATACATGTTCTCAAAAGACATGTACCGGAATGTTCATAGCAGTATTATCCCAAACTGAAAGTAATCCAAATGTCCTTCAGTGCTGCTGGAGCTTATTAAGGTCAATTACAGCTCAGAATTGCAGTGAAGTTAACCTCCTTGGGGGCATCCCCCAATCAATTGGAAACAGCAGCTAGTGGAGAAATATTTCAGCCTCCTGTTCGGTCAGACTATTCTGGGAGCATTATATATCCAACCTGCATAACACTCTTCTATTGATTTTTCTTCTGTCTCTCTCTACCATCTTTCCCACTCCTGCATCCTGGAGCCTAACCCCAAATAAACTACTGTACTCAGGTTTTTTTCTCTGAAGATCTGCTCTCAGAGAAGCCCGAACTTCCATGATTCCATTTATATGTGGCTTCAAAACAAGTAAAACCTATCTATGGTGATACAAGTCAGAAGAGTGGCCAGGATAACCAGTGGTGGTAATGATGGGAGGGAAGTTTCTGGAGTGCTGGTTATGTTCCACATCCTGATCAGAGTGGTGTTTAAACAGGCATGTTTACTTTGTAAATCTTCATCAAGCTGTATGCTTAAGATGTGTCCATTTTATAGTATATAAATGTTTCAACTTTAAAAATTAAGGAATGCAGGTGTTACGTGGTACAAGAGATTCCCACTAAGAAAAAAGTGGTCTTTGTAAAGGAAACTGAACTTAAAGGTATTGAAAGACAGATGAACAGCCGGGCATGGTGGCTCACGCCTGTAATCCCAGCACTTTGGAAGGCCAAGGCGGGCAGATCACAAGGTCATGAGTTCGAGACCAGCCTGACCAACATGGTGAAACCCCATCTCTGCTAAAAATACAAAAAAACAGCCGGGCGCGGTGGCAAGTGCCTGTAAACCCAGTTACTTGGGAGGCTGAGGCAGGAGAATTGCTTTAACCTGGGAGGCGGAGGTTGCAGAGAGCCAAGACCGTGCCACTGGACCAGCCTGGGCAACAGAGCAAGACTCTGTCTCAAAAAAAAAAAAAAAAAAAAAAAAAGACAGATGAACTGCAATGGCCACACCCAACTTTTTTGGATAATGTTCCTCTCTCATCCTGGGCATGAGAGTACTGATTATGAATTACTGAGGGATTTGTTGGAGACTGATATTAGGAGAGGAATGTGAACTATTATAGTGAAAGTTGTAGTAGTAAAACTTACCCATAAGAATGCACCCATTTGAGACTGGCACAAGACATTACAACACTCCTCTAGGTGTGTGGTGAATAGTTAGTTCTTCAGCTTTGCTTTGCATTTCTGCTGTTTGCAAGACTGCCTCACAGAGAGCCAATCCTCCCCTTTTTCCTCTCCCTTTTCTATTTATTCATTCAACATATATTTGTTCTAGACACTGTGTTAACCACTAGGAATATATTAATCACAAGTAATAGATGTGGTCCCTGCTCTGAGTTTCCTTCTAATTAAAAAAAAAAAAAAATCCACATTAATAACCATACAAATCAATGAGTAAGATTGTAGTACTACAAAGAAGAGATTCCCGGTTTTGACAGCCTATCAGCCTGGTTAAGAAAGAAAGGGTAGGCTTTCTGGAGAAAGTGATACAAGTTGAAATCTGAAAGATGAAAAGTAGTTAACTAGGGAACCAAATAGGTGAGGAGCATGAGTAGTAAGAGGAACAAAGTCCAGTGTGGTTGGAACAGAGAAAGTAAGAGGACATATAGTAGAGGCTGGACAGATCAGCAAGGGTCAGGCTATCTCTGGCCTTGTGAACTGTGTTAAAAAGTTTTGTTATTATCCTAAGGGCAAGTAATGCCAGAAATGGCTTTAATTCGAGAAGCGCCCTGATTATATGTGTGTTTTGAAATAAAAACAATATGGCTGTTTTATGAACAAGTGATAGGAAAAAGATAAAAGTGGATGAAGGGTAGACAGGAGGATACTGCAGTAAGTCAGGAGCAAGGTGATGGAAGCTTGGATTGGGATGGTAGCTGTCAAGATGGAGAGAAGTAAAACTATTCCAAAGATACTTAGAAGGCACATGGGCACTAATAGTAGCTATAAAATATGATGTTCCATCTTTATTTCTAAACAGAACAAATACACTAATGCATTTTCTTAACCTTGGCTATTAGTCTTGAGTAGCACATTTCTTCCTAGGGAAAAAGTTATGTCACCAGATTGTACCTTAATTGTGTGTGGGATATTCAGAAGCTGCTAAGGACGAATGTGCTCAAGAAGAGAATTGAGCCGGGCATGGTGGTTCACGCCTGTAATCCCAGCACTTTGGGAGGCCGAGGCGGGCGGATCACGAGGTCAGGAGATCAAGACCACCTTGGCTAACACGGTGAAACCCCGTCTCTACTAAAAAATACAAAAACTTAGCCAGGCATGGTGGCGGGCGCCTGTAGTCCCAGCTACTCGGGAGGCTGAGGCAGGAGAATGGCATGAACCCGGAAGGCAGAGCCTGCAGTGAGCCAAGATCGAGCCACTGCACTCCAGCCTGGGCAACAGAGTGAGACTCTGTCACAAAAAAAAAAAAAAAAGAAAAAGAAAAAAAAGAGAATTGAGCATTGCCTTCAAGTTGCAAAAGAAGGGGGGACAAGGCTACAGAACCACCAACGAAGTATTAACACCCAAAAGGCATTTAAAGAAAGAGAAGATAGACAAGTGTACAAACAGAAGGGCAGGCAAGAGGCTGCCATCTGTGTGGGAAAAGTTTAAATAGGACTATTCAGATAAACCAAAGCTAGGACAACGCTTCCCAAGACCTACAGAGATTTCTGAAAAATGAGCCATCAAGACAATTGAATGAAGACTGCAGACTCCTCAGGAAGTGAGAAACTCTTGAGGAAAGATGTCTCTACACATTCAGGTCAGTGCTTAAAACAAGGCAGCATATACTTCACCGAGGAGTGCTGCCATATTCCTGATCCCCATGCTGGGGCAGTTGGTGAGGGAACAGCAGGGCCATTATGTTACAGGGACAATTGTATTCTCAGGTGAGAGGGGATAAAAGAGTGAACACTAAGGCTGTCTCCAGAGGTGGAGGGCTAACAGTGAGAAGGTAAAGCTACTTAGATTTCCCCTGGGGAACTAGATTCTATCAAGGGCTACTCCTGCTTCTCAAGGCAAAGAGCTGGGTCACCACTAAAAGGAAAAATATTGAGGGTCAGCCCCGGATGGGGGCAGTGGCAGAGCAGATCACAGCATTTCCAGTATGTTTGAAAAAAACTGTATTAGGCTGTTTTCACACTGCTGTATAAAACTTCCCCACGACTGGGTAATTTATAAAGGAGTCTTGTAAGACAGTTCTGCATGGCTGGGGAGGCCTCAGAAAACAAAATCGTGGCAGAGTGAAGCAGGCAGTGTTTTACGTGGCAGCAGGCGAGACAGGGTTTGTGTAGGACGCGAAGCGGGAAGAGCCCCTCATAAAGATCTCATGAGAACTTTCACAAGGACAGCATGGGGGAAACTGCCCCCATGATCCAATCACCTCCCACCTTGTCCCTCCCTCAACATGGGGATACGGATTATGAAGATTACAATTAAAGAGATTTGGGTGGAGAAACAGCCAAACCATACAATTTTGTCAACTAGACCCCAGTGGCACCTGGGACCTTGGGACTGACCAAACTGGTGCTGCAGAAGCTTTTCTGGAGAGTGGATATAAAGTTCTGGGGAAAAGGTAAGTTTGGGGGGAATAAGGAAACTAATTTGAAGAATATTGTAGATCTGGGCAAAGTTGGGCTGGCAGCTGGCTCTAGCAGACTACCCTGTGGTTTGAGGTAATTTCCCTCAGGAGGGCCAACGGGGACTTTGAAGTATTCATGCCTTTTTAAAAACTTAGTATCCTTAAAACACGGAAGGACAATAATTGCAGCAGACCAAGACATTATGGTCCATAGAAAGGTTAAGCCTGGATGGAAACTAGTAAAGTTGTTAACCAACGACCACACTAGAAATGGAGTCTGAGTCATTGAACTTGACAGGTGGATTCCTGGATCGAGAATTTTGGGGAGGGAAGGCTATGTCCCAAATTCACTGCAACTTCATTATTGTGGTTTGTGAGGGTCTGCAAAAGTGACTGAATCTTTGTCACTGGACCTCTTTCACATTAATGTCCCTGTGGGAAAGACCAAGTCTTTTTTTAGAACTCCTGCAATGTCACTGCCAGGTGCTTGTAATAGTCCATGGTAGGCATTGAGTACAAACTTTGGCTAGACACGGTGGCTATCTGTAATACCAGCACTTTGGGGGGCTGAGGTGGGCGGAGTTCGAGACCAGATTGACCAACACGGGGGAACCCCATCTCTACTAAAAACACAAAAAACTAACCAGGCTTGGTGTTGAGTGCTACTCAGGGGGCTGAGGCAGGAAAATCACTTGAACCTGAGAGGCAGGGGTTGCAGTGAGCTGAGATTGCGCCACTGCACTCCAGCCTAGGTGTCAGAGCAAGACTCCCAAAAAAAAAAAAGTAGAAACTCATGAGTAGTTTTTCCAAGATATTTAGAAAAGTTTGTCTTCTGGGCCAGAAGAAATGGTTTAAGATACATGTTGTGGCCGGGCGCGGTGGCTCAAGCCTGTAATCCCAGCACTTTGGGAGGCCGAGGCGGGCGGATCACAAGGTCAGGAGATCGAGACCACAGTGAAACCCCGTCTCTACTAAAAATACAAAAAATTAGCCGGGCGCGGTGGCGGGCGCCTGTAGTCCCAGCTACTCGGGAGGCTGAGGCAGGAGAATGGCGGGAACCCGGGAGGCGGAGCTTGCAGTGAGCCGAGATCGCGCCACTGCACTCCAGCCTGGGCAACAGCGTGAAACTCCGTCTCAAAAAAAAAAAAAAAAAAGATACATGTTGTGGGTAGGAGAAACTGTATTTTCTCTATATCCTGCTTCACTTCTAAAGCCCAACAAAGTTGCATGAAATGGCAGACTTTCAGCTGTTAGCCAGGAACTTGTCAATATGCTCTTGAAACTGTTGTCTATGAATGACTCTAGCCCCCAGTAGTAGAATGAAGTGAAAAATGGCATGGGGATATTTTTTCCCTTTCGTTAACTTAGAAGTTGCTAGGATCTTAGTCTGTTACCTCTATTTGGGAAATAGTTTATCCAATTTCTATGACTACAGACTATAGTTCAAAGACACCATTTCCTCTTCCAAGGTCCAAAACCCATGGAGTTATAGATCAAATAGTTGGCTCTACCATTTGCTTCAGGGGCATGTTTCTCCAAACTTTTACTTGAGTGCCACTTGAAAACACAATCCAACATGCTTTCCTCTTCCTATCTGCATTTATCTTGGGTTTTGACTCCTTCCTACTAATCGGTCATTTGCATTCACCCCATTACACTGTTCTCCCCCTCTTCCTCTATGCTTTGTAGTTCTACTCACAAAGGGCGTTAACTAAAGCAGCCCTGCTTTTCAAAATTGAGATTTAACTTGAAAGTCACTAATGCAAACACAAATTCTGCAGTTTTCTACTTTATTTACTTCCTGTCTCCTAACATTTGGAAAGCTTTTGTCTGGTCAGGTACGTCTATGTTCTTTTACTCTGCAGTTTAATTGGCTACATTTTTGCTTTATACCAAGTTCTTTTCTAACACTAAAATTCTCCAACAGAGTGCCCCTTCCTAGTGTCAATGAGGTTCCTAAAGGTACTCAGACCATAATCCAAATGTTATATGTTAACAATTAACTGGTCAATCATTTCTACATAATACATTTACTACTGTCGACTGGTTTTCTGGCCAGGGTACTTTTTCTTGGATGCTTCTAAATTCCTACGAAAGGCATTTTCTTGGTCAATGTGATGTGAACTAGGGTCCAGAAACTGAAACTCCATTTGACATCAGTGTAGCTGAATTCTCCTAATAAATAAAAAGGTCAACTGTCAGTAGGAATGAGTATGTTTTCTGGTTTTCCCCTGAAATAAAATTGGTCAGTCAATGCTGACAGGCCAGGCATATGTTCCTGAGCTGATCTCATTAAATATACACCATTTCTCTATCCTGCAACTACTTCCAAAAGCACATTGTTTCATCAAGGTTATCTCAAAACACTAATCCTTACATATAGTATATCATCTGTTCTGTATTTTCTACATTATATACTGGGTTTTGCTTCCCCTAACATTTGAGTAAAACATACTGCCAAGTTATAGTGGATTTGTATGTTGACACTTCAAGGTTCTCTTATGGCTTAAATGATGGTTACGTCTATTGTACTATTACATTCTTCCCAATCCTAATTTGACACCCGTTCATTTCCTTCCAATTTACCACCTTTGTGTTCCCATTTACATTACTTTCCTTTTCTATTACACCCCGTTTCCTCTGAAAAAGAGGGTTTAAACTACATAATAAGTACTCATCACACAGTCTTTGCAGGTCTCGCATGATCGGGTAATATTAACATCAGAACTGAAATCTAAGACGAACCCTGTTTTTGAGAATCCCAAATTTAGAATCCATTCCCTCCCGACCACTTTCAGTTAGCTCATCCCACTGAGACAATGGCAAATGATTAAGTGCCCTAGGCAGAGGGCTCCAAAGTTTCCCAATTATACATTATGCAGCATCAGAAAAAAATGTTATTATGGATGTTTTATTCATCTACCTCCTCTCCTGCTTTCTAACCCTGAATGAAAACTGCATTCCTGAATGATTGCAGGACATTTTCTTAGATTTCATGGCATATTAAGAAACTTGTGTTCTGAATTTTATCCCAAATTAAAATGTTACTTTTAAATCTTACTTCCAACTAGTGTAATCAGACTATCAATCTGAAATCCCTCAATTATTAAATCAGAAATCCCTCAATTATTAACTGTCAGATCTAACCCCTTTACCTGCACCGCCATGCCTACTACTACTATTCTCAATTTCTAGAGTCAACTCAATTCCTACTTTGCAGGGCCCAGGGTTAAGTAATGTCACACCGACTAAAAGCATATCATCTGATAAATGGTCTTTAAAAACACTAGCCCCTTTCCCAAAAAGCCTGTACTTATCTGCATTGGATCAGATTTCAAAAAGCATTTTACCATATGGTATTTCGATCCCGGTCTCTACTTTGCTACAGTTTTGGCCTAGGAACCTAAATGTCAAAGTATTAAATGAGCACACCTGTTGATTATAAAAAACCTAGAGTACTGTTGTCTTAAACACATGAGGAAATTTAATCCACAGTAGCCTAAAACCAAGAGTGTGAAACGACTTCCTCATCAACACAAACTAGAGATGTTAGTATTCCAACAATAACCCTACCATATGTATGTGTAGATTTTCAATGTGTGATCATGCTCTACAGCTATCTGCAAAAGTAACTGCGGCTAATTAAAAGTAATGGCAAAAGGCACAATTACTTTTGCACCAACCTAATATTAAGTGCTTTCCACAGCTTCATTCAATATCTGCTTTCCTACAGAATTAAATGTATAGTTGGCCCTCCGTGTTCGTGGGTTTTACACATGCAGATTCAGCCAACTATAGATCGAAAATACTAGTAAAGAAAAAAAATTTAAAAAGTAACAATACAAATAAAAGTAGTTATAACTATTTACATACCATTTACATTTTATCAGGTATTTTAATGTAGAGATGATTTAAAGTATACAGGAGAATATGCATAGGTTACATACAAATACTATGCCATTTTATGTAAGGGACTTGAGCATCTGCAGATTGTGGTATTCACAGCTAAATAGACTGCTCTGTGCGGGGAAAGAGGCCCTACAGTGAAGTGAAAAGTAGACACTTGATTGTGGGCTAATTTTTCCAGTATTTCCCAAAAACTTACAGCTAACAACATAATATTAAACATGTTTTATTAGCATCTTATACATCTGACACTCTCTCCTAAGCATCCAGTTTATTTTCTAGTCATGGGTTACTTACTAAAAGTCTATGTAACATGAGCTCACATCAGATCAGAAAACATCAAGTGGGTAGTATTTCTGACTGAATTAACATACAAAAGAAATTGCCTATCTCATGTATATGGGCTCCAAGGGTAGTTCATAGTTCAGCCTCTTCATTCTTTTCTGCTTTTGTCACCTGATATAGAAAATGATCTATAAAATCCTTATAAATAAGACATGAGTTTCGCCTGTAATGAGTAGGATGAAAAAAGGCCAGTGCTGCATGCTATGAAACAATAGCAACTTTATAGGGGAATCCAAGGTTTGTGTGCACAAAAATTATAAACGCCATTTTCTGCTGTGCTGGAAAAACTGAAGTTTAAAACACAAATCAATTAAGCCTTTCAAGGATGAGGTATCACAACACTGGTAGCTGTTTAATATATTCATTGTAAGTAAGACTGGATGCTAAAAATACAATAACTGTAATTAATAAAGTTGAGGGAAAACACAAAGATCAGCTAATGGGGTAAAAGATCATTTAGGGTAAAATAAATGTAACATTCTTTATGTTCTCAATCACCTGGGAAGGCAAGACTGTGGAGTATCAGGAAATAAGAGTTTTCTCGTTTTCAGTAACATGGAGACATACACTTCAGAATTCAGAAGGTAACTGAGGCTATAAATAGTAATTAAAAGAACAAAACAGAAGAAAGCAGGGGGAGTTCCATTGTCCAGCTGTTGCAATTTTCCTGAAATCTTGTTTTTGAGTCTCTCCTATTTAAGGACAAAACAATTTAGCACACAACAAAAACCTCAAAAAGGGTGCCAGTTGGACCACAAAGCACTGAACTTTCATTAGGATGTAAAAGCCATTTTGAAAAACAATCGCCACTGTATGTCAAGTTATTTGACTCCTCAATGCAACATGCAACTCAATGAAATATAATTTGAGTAGTGTTGTGTTGGTATGTATCATGATTATGACTCCAAGAAAAATGTATCTAGTACATTCTAGAGGTTTTGTGGAGGACGCTGTAAAACAAAGTTTGAAGTAAACAATAATAAAATACAAAAATAAAAAACCAGGGTTTTTTTTCTCCAAATTCCTGGTTTAATAAGGACTTGTTTATTTTGAGGAAAAAAGGTCCCAAACATCAGGCTGTTCACAAAAATAACCCACAGTATCAACTTTAGAAAACAAATCTTAAGACTATAACACTAATTATTTTTCTAGAGGATGCATTTGACATGCCAACTCTCATTCACAAAAATACATTGTTACATTTGTGTTGAACTGCCCCACACAGCACACTAATGTGGGGGTGTAACACACATACTTCTAACTCAAAGCTGCTTTCAGAAGCTACTCAACTAAATGAGATTGCCTTTGCAGTTAGGGAAGCAACTACTGAACTTATGTATGAATGAAAAGAACTGTACTCCCTGCATAACAAGAGATTATTTTGGAGACAGTTGATAAAAACCATACATCCTTTTTATTGTTAAGTCATAAAGAGGTATCAAAATTAAAAGCAAAAATTACAGGGTAAGACTTAACAAAACTACTAGGAGCGTCAAAGGAAGTGAAAATGGGACTAGGCGCGGGGCAATATGAATTAATGAACATGGGAAGGACAAGGATGGGGAGAACAGTGAGCATGTGCTGAAGATACTAGGGGAGAGGATCTGGTGAAAAATTTGATCTTAGACAAGCGCCTAGGTAAAGAAATAATGGGATAAGATTTCTAAACCCCACTATGTGCTTAAGAGTCATCCTCGCCATTGGCGCTGTCTCTGTCATCCTCTCCTTCCTCAGCCTCTTTTTCATCATCCTTGATCAACTCCAGCTGTGAGAAACAGACACAAATAGGATGGAGTTAGAGGCACTCCATGTGTCCCTGAGCCCCCCTCCACCACCTTTTTCTTTCCTTTCCCGTGGTTTTCACCTGGTCATCCCCCCGATCTTCATTATCATCATCATCCAGTAGGTCCCCCTCCTCAGCAGAGTCATCTGCACCCCCCTCAGACTCCATCTTCACATTAGTCTCATCTTTCTTCACGGAGCTGCTGCTCTGCTCCTCTTCTGACTTATCGTTCTTCATCTCTACTGGGGATGAGAAGGACAAGTCTGTCTAGGGGCAGTAATGTCCACAGGATGTAGACAATCCCCACTAAGGATCACAGAACTGCAGCACAAATCTAAATCCTCCCACACAAATACCCTTCCCAATTCACACTCCCCAAGTTTCATATTACATTGCTTTATATTCCACTATTCCAACATATACTTTAAAGTGCCTTACGTAACTAACCCAACTATATACCCAACAAGCAGAAAACCCATTTACCTGCTTGTTTGCTCTGTTCCTTTTCAATTTTTTCCAGGTTTTCCAGGAGAGAATCCACTTTTTGTTTTATCTGGGTCAACTCCTTCTTAATGGCCTGAAGGTCATCTCCTTTCACTTTAACATAAACAAAATAATGGATTAAAATCAAATGTACAGAAGATATGAATTAGCAAATACACTGGCACTAGACTACATCAGGAGCACCCAGGGAGAAACAGAGCCAGTACAGATTTCCCTGTAATAAAGGCCCTTGGTTCTACTATAAAGCTTATAATTACTTACTGTAATTTTTTTTTTTAAGTATCTTTTAGACTTGGGTTATCGCTACATTGCCCAGTTCTGAGTGCAGTGACTATTCACAGGTATGATCACAGTGAACTCCTGGCCTCATGCAATCCTCCCACCACAGCCTAGATCCCCAGGGTCTTAGCCTCCCCCTAAGCATCTGGGGCTACAGGCGTAAGTCACTGCATCAGACCTTCTGTTGTTTTACTGCCTTCCATATTTCCAGTTACAGGAGTTCAATACAGAAAAGTTTAAAAATCAATATATTGAACACTATCTGAATTTTAGTTTTTAAATAACCCACAAAAAAACCCTCAGAAACTTAACACACACCTCAACTAAATAAAGTCAAATGACATCTTTCAAATCACCTAGCTGTTGCAGTCTAGAATTGGCCACTCAGTCACAATCTCGTCTCCTCCATTATTTTGGATTTTTAAAATTATTTTTCTTGAGATGGAGTTCACTCTTATCACCCAGGCTGGAATGCAATGGCACAATCTCGGCTCACTGCAACCTCTGCCTCCTAGGTAAAAGCGATTCTCCTGCCTCAGCCTCCCAATTAGCTAGGATAACATGCATGCACCACCATCTCTGGCTAATTTTTTGTATTTTCAGTAGAGATGGGGTTCCTCCATGTTGGACAGGCTGGTCTCGAACTCCCGACCTCAGGTGATCCGCCTGCTGGGCCTCCCAAAGTGGTGGGATTACAGGCATGAGCCACCACACAGCTGGCCTCTTCCATTATTTTGAATACACAAAGTCATGTGGCACAACAATATTTTAACTGCATTAGCTTCCCTATTTCAAAACACAAGAGATACCAAAACCACAAAATGAAATAATACATACACTTTCCAGACTTGGAAGATCCCCGCTGTCCACTCTTAGAATTGAAGCCACTTTTGCCCCTTCGTGAGGTGTTTCCTGATACACGCTGACGTTTCGAGGGCACTACAGCCCGAGCAATAGGAGGAGGAGGAGGTACACGTGCTGGGTAACTGTACATCCTATTGGATAAAAGGAAAATGGAATTCATTCAAACCTAACATTATCTCAGCACAATTCAACATACCTTATGATAAATAATAAACGAATATTGTCTCTCAGTCATTTCTTTTTATTAAATTTCATTAAGAAGGCCAGCAAAAATCTCCATAGTGGGGTTTAGAAATCTTATCCTATTATTTCTTTACCTAGGCATATAAAATAGTTTTAATATTGCAGCAACTTTTCCTTAAGAAAATCATACATATCAAATTATATGGTTGGCTGGCCTTTAGCACTGGATATAAATGGTTTCTCTGTACTAGTGGAAGTATTAACAGGGCATTTATTATAATGAATAGCCTTTGTTTGGATCTTATTCTTTTCATATATACATTACAAAAAACAATTCAAATACTCTTAAAAAGGTTCCAATTAAAAGGGTATGTAAACAGTGGTATTTAGCATTAGCGAAATCTGATTCTTTTCACCCACAGAAGCACAAAAATTATTACAACTAGTGATAAAAGGTTGAACCACATAAAATTTCAGATCTATAAAATCAGGGCAATTTCATGTAACTGGGAATCATAGCAAAATGTGTTGGCTGGGTATAAATACTACTGATATAAAATATCTCATATAAAAACAGGTAGTATTATTTCTAACTAAATTTACACTTAATTCCAACAGGGCAGAGACCACTGTCTATCTTGTTCACTATTTACCTGTGTCTAAATTCACTGGCCAGTACACACTTAGCACTCAAATAAATACTGGTTGCTCAACTAACTGATGTTTCTATTAGCAATCTTAATTTCAGGCCAGGCGCGGTGGCTCCAGCCTGTAATCCCAGCACTTTGGGAGGCCCAGGCGGGCGGATCACGAGGTCAGGAGATCGAGACCATCCTGGCTAACACAGTGAAACCCCGTCTCTACTAAAAAATACAAAAAACTAGCTGGGCGAGGTGGCAGGCACCTGTAGTCCCAGCTACTCGGGAGGCTGAGGCAGGAGAATAGCGTGAACCCAGGGGGCGGAACTTGCAGTGAGCTGAGATCCGGCCACTGCACTCCAGCCTGGGTAACAGAGCGAGACTCCGTCTCAAAAAAAAAAAAAAAAAAAAAAAAAAAAAAAAATCTTAATTTCAAATGTCTTATAATAATAAATTTAGTATCCCAGTGATTGATAAAGATACTCCAAAGCAGTAGCTTGGTACACTAACATTTGTAAAGAGAAAATTCAAAACAGAACAAATACTTCTTACATGGACATCAGTTCTAAACTTTATACATTCCACATTGTCATTTCCATTGTGGCAACATATGAGAAAGTCCTTTAATTCTACAAGCTTTTTAAAAATGCAACTAACTTAATGCAAAGGCCCAGGTACTCTATAAAAATACACCTACCAACTGCTCTGCCTAACTCCAAAGATTTCTTAAAAAATAAATGTGATGTAATCAAGAACTTTAAAAATTTTATTAATCATCTTTGTCATGATACTCCCTCTTATACATATACAATGGTGGCAACTTATTCTGAGTTGTAGTATCTCCAATCTTCCTGTAGTGAAAACATTTACAAGATCTCATTGCTAATTCTCTCCCCTGTTAACCTAAAGTGTTTTCCACGCTAGATCAACAAAGTAATGTTTAATCTTGTTCCAAGAGTGGCTATGGACAGGAACATTTTCCTAAATTAAAAAAGAGCAAGGAAAGCTGAGGTGGGAAGACTGGTTGAGCCCAGGAGATGAGAGAATATCATGACTGCACCACTGCACTTGAACCTGGAGAACAGAGCAACACTGTCTCAAAAGAAAAAAAAAAAAAAAAGTTGGCATTTCCCCTAAGTATGGTTAATCTGTTAGTTTAATCCATTCATGGGAATTAACGCAAAAAAAAAAAACAAACTTTTTATTATCACTACTACTTTCCCATTTTGTCAAACTTTTGCTCTTTTTGACCAAAATATTTCAAAGTATTATACAGAAACTATAAAATATCAGTGTTCAGAAACTGATACCCTTTGTGTGAGATAACACTTGCACAAATTGCATAATAACAATTTCTGGAGGTAAATCAAAATGAGTTATCCGTATCCATGAGCATTAAACTGAGCTTAAGCCCCAGTCCAATGGATATATATAATCTACCTCCTAAGCCACTAACCTTCACTGGCACCTGCATCTAAACCACCGAGCTAGCTACCTAGTTCCCTACTGTCACTGAATTTCCTTTTAAAACCTACTATTTCATCTGACCATAACCAAAATGAAGCAAGTAATACAATTTTGTTTTGAATCTATGTAACAGTCCCATGAACACAATCAGGAGTCAAATTCTCTACTTTTCTGAAGAAAAATATTTCACACTATTTCAGCCAGTAGGGCTTAAAGGGCTTTTAGTTACACAGAATGCTGCTCAGGCAGAAATGGACTCTCATTCACATTTGAGGAAGTAGTCCTTGCCTCGAAAAATGTTGAGGATAAGTGTGAAAATACAAAAAAAAACATACATAGTGTGACAACCTTTAAGTTAAAAGGGATATATGTTAAGAAGCTCAGTATGACTACTTCAAGCACCAGCTAAAAATTAACTAGAAATTCTCACTGAGAAAGCTATAAAATAGGCAACAATAGCTGCTGATTATTTACTGATTAAGCCTAGGCTGTTTAAAATCTTTTACCAAGGGAAAAAGAATTAACTCTAGGAGAATTATAACTGTACCCATAATCAAACTCGATGGTTAAGTGTTGGTATAAAATCAAGTCAGATTAAAAGTAATTAACTACCTCTTCAAAGAAATTAAAACACTCTAGAGACATTAATTACCTGAACAGATTAAGACAAAACACAGCCGGGCGCGGTGGCTCAAGCCTGTAATCCCAGCAATTTGGGAGGCCGAGATGGGCGGATCACGAGGTCAGGAGATCGAGACCATCCTGGCTAACACTGTGAAACACCGTCTCTACTAAAAAATACAAAAAAACTAGCCGGGCGAGGTGGCGGGCGCCTGTAGTCCCAGCTACTTGGGAGGCTGGCGGAGCTTCCAGTGAGCTGAGATCTGGCCAATGCACTCCAGCCTGGGCAACAGAGCGAACTCCACCTCAAAAAACAAAACAAAACAAAAAAGACAAAACACACCAGCCAGGCATGGAAACTCATGCCTGTAACCCCAACATTTTGGGAGGTGGAGGCAGGCAGATCATGAGGCCAGGAGTTCAAGAAACGCCTGAACAACATGGTGAAATCCTATCTCTACTAAAAATACCAAAATTAACTGGGCATGCTGGCACACACCTGTAATTCCAGCTACTCAGGAGGGCTCAGGCAGGAGAACTGCTTGAACCCAGAAGGCAGAGGTTGCAGTAAGCTGAGATGATGTCATTGCACTCCAGCCTCAGTGACAGAGCAAGACTCCGTCTTTTAAAAAAAGAAGAAAGAAAAAAAAAGACAAACACACCAGCTGGATGCAGTGGCACACCTGTAATCTCAGCTACTCAGGAGGCTTGAACAGAGGAAGGAAGCAGCGGGGGTTGCAGAGAGCCACTGTGCTCCAGCCTGGGAGACAGAGTAAAAGCTTTTATCTCCCCTACCACAAAAAAAAAAGACAAAGAATGTCTACCCCAATCTCCAAACGTAAAAGCATTACAAGACACGTACTAAGAAAAGGTTTTCAAAGGGAAGATTCTTAAATCGAAATTCTGACTGTAAGACATTAGCTGCAACACAGTGACATTTCCTGGGCCTCAAAAACCTGACTAATAAGACATGTCAACACTATACCAGAGTAGAAAAAATTAGAAGTTAATCTATTAATAAAGCTATCATTTGGTGCATGGACTTACTTAATGGACCACAGGTGGTTCTCATCTTAAAAATGTCAACAGATTTTGCCAGACAGGGTGGCTCACACCTGTAATCCCAGCACTTTGGGAGGCTAAGGTGGGCTGCTCATTTGAGGCCAGGAGATGGAGACAGGCCTGACCAACATGGTGAAACCCAGTGTCTACTAAAAAATACAAAAACAGCCAGGTGTGGTGGCACACTCCTGTAATCTCAGGTACTGAGGGGGCTGAGGGACAAGAATCGCTTGAACCTAAGAGGTGGAGGTCGTATGTCAAGATCGCACCACTGCACTCCAGCATGGATCACAGGGTAAGACTCTTGTCTCAAAACAAAAATTAAGAGAACCAAAGAAGCCGTTTTTATGAACTACCAATTGATGATAGACATCTTGCCCCAAACTCTTAACTGTGTGGATAAAAAGAAAAACCGGTATGAAAGTTTAATATAGGTTTACATTACAATTTAAATAACAATATGTCAAACTGTGACCAAGAATAAAATCTATTCATAATGTAGTTGGAATTCTTGCTTTTGTGCTTAAAAATAGAATCAACCAGCAAAATTTCTGTACCTTGTGTTTTATTTCTAAACTGAAATAGATGATTTCTAATGTTATTTGCAAGTACTTCACCACAAACATCTGTCTTGGTTAGTCTAGCACCAGTTTACCCAGATACTATCAACTGCAAGCACCACTCATTTAAAATATAAAATGATTAAATTGTAAACCAGTATCTCATTTGCTCACCACTGGAGCTATACAAGGTATTCACCACATGGGGAAACTAACATAATTTTTAAAGAAAATATAATTCGGGGCCGGGCGCGGTGGCTCAAGCCTGTAATCCCAGCACTTTGGGAGGCCGAGACGGGCGGATCACGAGGCCAGGAGATCGAGAGACGATCCCGGCTAACACGGTGAAACCTCGTCTCTACTAAAAAATACAAAAAAACTAGCCGGGCGAGGTGGCGGGCGCCTGTAGTCCCAGCTACTCGGGAGGCTGAGGCAGGAGAACGGCGTAAACCCGGGAGGCAGAGCTTGCAGTGAGCTGAGATCCGGCCACTGCACTCCAGCCTGGGTGACAGAGCAAGACTCCGTCTCAAAAAAAAAAAAAAAAAAGAAAATATAATTCTGGTAATTAAGGGGGAAAAAATGGAAACAGGTTGTTACCACATTGTTGGGTTAGCCTTGTCCAAAGATCACTGATATGGGTTGGGGAACACCACATACATCCCTACTACCAGTAATAGGTAGCAATAGCTCCTATATTGAGCCAATGGCATCAATCAATAATTGGTTCTGTAATATTCTATCAGAAAGAATTACAGATATTAGTATTTAGGGATATTTTTGCAAATTCTAAGTCATTTGACTGAAAATGGCTCCACTGACTGACAACTTGGAAACAGAGAAGAAAAAATACATTAAATGTACATACTTATTTTAAGAGGAATAAAATTTGACATCTTAAAATATGCAAGATAGCATATTAAGGGAAAAAGTGATTTCATTAGGAAACTATCTTAACACAAAACCAGACAATTTGAAAATGCACCTGAAAACTTTCTGAGTCAAAAAGAATCTAGTCTGTAACATGCAGGTTGAGTCCTAGATCAATCCTCAATTCAGAAACTTGACTGGATTGAAAACTGTTTTAAGAAAGGGGGAAAAAAAAATCCCTGGCTTTTCTTCTGTATATGGCCTCAGCCTCCCAAGTAGCTTGGATTACAGGTACACGAAAATTACCAAAACAAGCCAAACTAGGTTTTGTAATTTTTGTAGAGATGGAGTTTCACCATGTTATTAGCCATGCTGGTGGTGAACTCCACCAGTCTCAACCTCCCAAAGTGCTGCAATTACAGGCATGAGCCACCGTGCGCAGTACCAAAGAATTTTAACATTATTCATTTGTCATGATATTCAACAATACACATACTCCCATATGTCAGTGTCCATGTTCACCAAAGATAAAATTTTAAACCAACAGTGTGGTGCAATTTTTATTTTTTAAACAACTGAAATTGAGGCTAGGCATAGTAGTTCATGCCTTTAATCCTAGCACTTTCGGAGGCAGAGGCAGACGGATTGCCTGAGGTCAGGAGTTAAAGAGACCAGCCTGGTCAACATGGTGAAACCCAGTTTCTACTAAAATACAAAAAATCAGCAGGGTGTGTGGCACGCACCTATAGTCCCAGCTACTCAGGGGGCTAAGGCACGAGAACTGCTTGAACCTGGGAGGCAGAGGTTGCAGTGAGCTGAGATCGCACCACTGCATTCCAGCCTGGGAGACAAAGCGACACTCTGTCTCCAAAAAAAAAACTGAAATTGAGTCGCATGCAGTGGCTCTGTGTAATCCCAGCACTTTGGAAGGCCAAGGCAGGCAGACTGCTTGAGCCCAGGAGATCAAGACCAGCCTGTGAGACAAAGAAAAAAAACTGCATTGGCTCATGCCTGTAATCCCAGCACTTTGGGAGGCCGAGGTGGGCCAATCATGAGGTCAGGAGTTCAAGACCAGCCTGGCCAACACGGTGAAACCCCATCTCTACAAAAGTACAAAAATTAGAGCTGGGTATGGTGGTGTGTGCCTGTAATCACAGCTGCTTGGGAGGCGGAGGCAGGAGAATCACTTGAACCCAGGAGGCGGAGGCTGCAGTGAGCCAAGACCACGCCACTTCACTCCAGCCTGGCGACAGAGCGAAGCATTTACAAGGAAGGGAGGAAGGGAGGGAGGGAAGAAAAGGAAGAAAAGGAAGAGAAGGAAGGAAGGAAGGAGGGAGGGAGGGAAGGAAGGAGGGAGGCAAGGAAGGAAAAGAAAAAGAAAAAAAATAAAAAGAAAAAAATTAAGTATTTTAAAAATAAAGCTGAAATTACATAACAGTATTTTGAAGAACATGAGCCCATTGATTCCTTTATTCTCATTCCTTTATTCTCATTTTATCAAGATAGAAGAGTAAAATACAATAAAATAAATTACAAAAATAAAATACAATAAAATAAAATACAAAAAAATCCTTACAATAAAATTGTTTTCTTTTTTTTTTTTTTTTTTTTTTTTTTTTTTTTTTGAGACGGAGTCTCGCTCTGTCGCCCAGGCTGGAGTGCAGTGGCGCGATCTCGGCTCACTGCAAGCTCCGCCTCCCGGGTTCACGCCATTCTCCTGCCTCAGCCTCCCGAGTAGCTGGGACTACAGGCGCCCACAACCGCGCCCGGCTAATTTTTTGTATTTTTAGTAGAGACGGGGTTTCACCGTGGTCTCCATCTCCTGACCTTGTGATCCGCCCGCCTCGGCCTCCCAAAGTGCTGGGATTACAGGCGTGAGCCACCGCGCCCGGCAATAAAATTGTTTTCAAGGAACAGATATGATTGCTAGGGAACAGAGTGAAGGAAAAGTGGTTGAAGACAAAGGTGTATTTCAGAGAATTGGGAACTATTTCTATCTTGGTTATAGTGATGGTTTTATGACTATGCATTTTGTAAATCAAATCTGATGCAGGAATTATACACCAAAAGGGTGATTTTTATTGTATGTTTTCTATGCTGACTCCAATTTCTACCTTTCCATTCACCTGAAATACCTGTGTGAGATTTCTGCCTTTACCAGTACCTACCTTTGTCAAAGGTCACCAATGACACCGCTAATTTAAAAAGGCATTTTCTAAATTCTCCCACTACTCGAACTATTAATGACATGTGACAGAGCTCGTTTGCCTTTCTAGTCTTTTGAGATATGTTCATACAGCTTCCAAGATACTTCATGCTTCTATGTTTTGTCCTATTTTTCATTTTGGCATTTTCAATCTCCTTTGCTCATTTTTTCCTTATCACCACATTCTTTAAAGGTCACAGTACCCCCAGAATCTCTTTTCTGTTTCCACTCATCCAGTATTGTGGTTTTATAAACTCTAAGCAGATGACTCCCTTAGAACCATATAAACAACTGCTTATTCTCTCTCCAAATGGATCAACTTTAACATGTCCACAACTGATCTATGATATTTGCTCCTCACCTTAGCTCCTCCCAATCACTATCACTGTAAATTCCATAATTCCAGTTGTCCAGACAAAAACACTGGCTACAACTCTGATTCCTCTCTCAGGCCTCACAACACAAGCAAATTTCTCAGCATCACCTTCAAAATCCAACTGCTTTTCAACACTCCCATTGCCGTTTCTGTGGTCCCACCAAAAATCACTGCTTCTCTGATGGATAAATCTAACAGCCACCCATTATCTTTCTCAATAAGAGTGATCTTGTTAAAATATGAGTAAGACCCTCCCATTCTCTTCACAAAGCGTCTAATAGCTTCCCATCTCATTCAAAGTGAAAGCTAAAGACATTATGCCTTATGCCACCACGCCCAGCTAATTTTTTGTATTTTTGGTAGAAATGCGGTTTCACCATGTTAGCGAGGCTGGTCTCGAACTCCTGACCCTCAGGTGATCCACCTGCCTCGGCCTCTCAAAGTGCTAGGATTACAGACGTGAGCCACCGCTTTCGCTCCCGGCCTCTATTTCTTATTATAGTACTCCTGCTATATACAATGCCTCACAGCAGGATCATAACAAATAATTGTTGAGTAAATAAATGAAGTTCCCAACTGCTTCTAGGAAATAATAGTCCATAAATCACACAATCAACAATGTGTAACAAACCAAACCCTATCTATGTAATAGCTGAAAAGCCAGAGGATTGCTGTTTTGATTTTCTAGCTTGATAAGGACCAAGGGAGAGGATTTCCCAATGAAAATCAGATAAAAGTTGAATATCATACTTTACAAAAAAATTGAATAGATTTTCAAGGTTTTTTGTTTTTGTTTTTGTTTTTAAATCAGCTGTTGGCCAGGCCCAGTGACTAATACCAGGAGTTTGAGACCAGCCTGGGCAACATGGTGAAACCCCATCTCTACTAAAAATACAAAAAAAAAAAAAAAGTCAAGTGTGGTGGTGCACCTGTATTCCAGGAACTCAGGATGATCCTTTGAAACTGGGAGGTAAAGGGGGCAGTGTCAGATGTTGTATTCACAGTCTTGTTTCCAGAATATATAACAAATCCTATACAAAAATCAGCAAAGCATCTGAATACATTTGTGGAAGACTAAACAAATGGCTGGGCCAGGGGCAGTGGCTCACACCTGTAATCCGAGCACTTTGGGAGGCCAAGGCAGGCAGATCACGAGGTCAGGAGATTGAGACCATCCCGGCAAACACGGTGAAACCGCGTCTCTACTTAAAAATACAAAAAAATCAGCCAGGCGTGGTGGTGTGTGCCTGTAGTCTCAGCTATTCAGGAGGCTGAGGCAGGAGAATGGTGTGAACTCAGAAGACAGAGCTTGAGATGGCGCCACTGCACTCCAGCTTGGGTGACAGAGGGAGACTCGGTTTCAAAAAAACAAGGGGGGGAGCTGGAAAGCACATGAAAAGACATCCAATATTTTTGAAGAAAATGCAATTTCTGACTGAGATACCACTACACTCTAGAATGGATAAAAGCAAGAGACAGATATGAATGTAAGCGGAGGAACTGGAACCTTCCACATGACTGATGAGAATATAAAAGGGTACAGCCACTTTTGGTAAACAGTTTGGCTGTTGGTCAGGCTGACCATATAATCATCATAAAACCCAGCACTTCTCCTAGGTATACATACTTAAAAGAAATGAAAACACATGACCATACAAAAATTTGCATACCAATCTCCATAGCAGATTTTTTTTTTTTTTTTTTTTGGGGGGAGACGGAGTCTCGCTCTATCGCCCAGGCTGGAGTGCAGTGGCATAATCTCAGCTCACTGCAAGCTCTGCCTCCCAGGTTCATGCCATTCTCCTGCCTCAGCCTCACCAGTAGCTGGGACTACAGGCGCCTGCCACAAGGCCTGGCTAATTTTTTGTTTTTAGTAGAGAGGGGGTTTCACCGTGTTAGCCGGGATGGTCTCGACCTCCTGACCTCATGATGTGTCCTGTCCCGGGCCTCCCAAAGTGCTGGGATTACAGGCGGGAGCCACTATGCCTGGCCACAGCGGCATTTTCAAAGATGTACCAAAAAACTCAAATGTCCATCAACTGACTAAAGAATAACAAAATGGGCCGGGCGCGGTGGCTCAAGCCTGTAATCCCAGCACTTTGGGAGGCCAAGACGGGCGGATCACAAGGTCAGGAGATCGAGACCATCCTGGCTAACATGGTGAAACCCCGTCTCTACTAAAAATACAAAAAACTAGCCGGGCGAGGTGGCGGGCGCCTGTAGTCCCAGCTACTCAGGAGGCTGAGGCAGGAGAATGGTGTAAACCCGGGAGGCGGAGCTTGCAGTGAGCTGAGATCCGGCCACTGCACTCCAGCCTGGGCGACAGAGCGAGACTCCGTCTCAAAAAAAAAAAAAAAGAATAACAAAATGGAGTAACCATAAAAGGAAAGGAAGTACTGATACATGGTACAACATGGATGAACCATGAAAATATTCTAAGAGGACAAAGCCAGTCACAAGACATATATTGTACAATTCCACTTATATGAATGCCCCAAATAGGCAAATCCGTACAGAAATAATTTGTAGTGTGATAGAATGTTCTAAAATTAGATCATGTTCCTAACTGCACAACTCTCAATTTACTAAAGTGAACTGTATACTTTAAATGGATGAATCTTCTGGTTTATGAATTAAATCTCAGTAACACTAATTAAGGAAAGAAAAAGCAACACCAGCTGGGCATGATGGCTCACGCCTGTAATCCCAGCACTTTGGGAGGCTGAGGCAGCCGGATCTCTAGGTCAGGTGTTCGAGACCAGCCCGGCCAACCAAACACCCCGTCTCTACTAAAGAGCCGGGAGTGGTGGTGTGTGCCTGTCATCCCAGCTACTCAGGAAGCTGAGCCAGGAGAATTGCTTGAACCCAGGAGGCAGAGGTTGCAGTGAGCTGAGATCGCGCCACTGCACTCCAGTCTGGGCAACAGGGTGAGACTCCATCTCAAAAAGAAAAGCAACACCAAGGAGGCTAACAAAATCTACCTGAAGAATGCCCTCAAGAAGATTTGTAAACAGCAGTATTGGGTAAAAATTTAATCAGACCACCACTCAACTCAGTCATACAGCAGATCGATTCAGACCCAAATTCCTCTCCTACAAAGAAGTATCTCCCACCTACTCAACAAGTCCAGGACACAATAAGAAACTAATCTAAAAGGAATACTAAGAAATAAACATTTTATCAAAATTTAAGTCCAGCCAGATGCCAGGGCTCACGCCTATAATCCTAGCACATTTTGGAGGCCAAGGTGGACACATCGTTTGAGCTCAGGAGTTCAAGATCAGCCCGGGCAACACAGCGAAACCTAATCTCTACTAAAAATACAAAAATTAGCCAGCCATGCTGGCATGTGCCTGTAGTCCCAGCTACTCAGGAGGCTGAGGTAGGAGAATTGTTTGAACCCGGGAGGCAGAGGTTGCAGTGAGCTGTGATGTGCCACTGCACTTGAGCCTAGGCAACAGAGCCAGATCATGTCTCAAAAAACAAAAAAGTCTAATAACTGATTTATGCCAAAAGTGTATACTAATCTATGTCACCATCTAAAATCCTTCTGGCACCTATATGTATGACACACAGGTTCCCAAAACAAAGATTTAACTAATAGTGTAGCTATGAGCAAATCCAAAACTTTCAAGCCCAGAGTGCCCTCTCCACCTAACATGACACGTCTCCGAGTCATCTGTTAGCTTTTCAAAGTAGCCTAGAAGTCTCCTACTCTCTGAAACACACGCCTTTCAATGCAGAAAGCCCCCAGTTTTCAAAATTCAAATAACGTATTTTGGCACTCTCTCCTTTCATAAATATAAATATAAACAAACCCATCTCTCAGGTATGGTGTTACTCAAAAACATCAGCTTTTGACTATTATTTTCCTACAAGCATCTACTTTCATACCTTTAGTCCAACCAACCACATCAAGACATATTCGATGTTATGTCATACTACTGTTGTGTCTACTACTACTTCAAAAATTCTCCCAACCTCCTCTTCTCCATTCCAACATTTACAATGTTAACACATCTTTTTTCCTCCAGCCACAGGGCTGTTTCTAAAATATCATCTATAGGACACAATCCCAGAACATGTTATACAAAGCCTTTACAACTAACATTCTTTACAATTTTGTTTTTACAGCTGGCTGCTCCCCAAACGCATTAGGGCCCCTCACAAATCTTTGTTATAAGTGTCATCTTTGACCTGTGAGTTCTTGAAGATTTGTCTATTTCTATTGCACTGACATATTAATATATTTAGCTATGGAATAATAACAGCACTCTGAAAACCTGTAATGAAAGAATTTCATACTCCAGTTACTTATATACTGTATTACTAGTCATGTACCATATACAAAATGAGTTAAGTTGAAAAAGTCCTCAGAAAGACCATTGAACTAAACCAGTCTTTTTGAACCAGGCTTCTTGTTCACCAGGTGTGCACCATGTCTCCGCTATCATAATAAAGCCTGTTATCAAACCTGCCAATTTATTGGCAACTTCTATTTCATGTAGCCCAAAGTTCTCCAAATAAGAATGAAAGACGCCAGGAGCAATGGCTCACATCTGTAATCCCAGCACTTTGGGAGGCCAAGGCAGATCACCTGAGGTCAGGAGTTCGAAACCAGTCTGGCCAACATGGTGAAACCCCATCTCTACTAAAAATAGAAAAAAAAAAAATAATAATAATAATAATTAGCCAGGCATGGTGGCAGGCACCTGTAGCCCCAGCTAATTGGGAGGCTGATGCAGGAGAATCACTTGAAACTGGGAGGTGGAGGCTGCAGTGGGCCAAGATCGAGCCATTGTACTCCGGCCTGGGCAATAGCGCAAGACTCTGTCTCAAAAAAAAGAAAAAAAAAGAGATGAGAAGAAAAGAGCTGACAGTAAATCAGTCTCTATGAAGGCTAGCAAGATGTCCCACAATGACTGAGAGTTCTTTTAATTCTAAAAGGTGTCCATCCTCAGGCGCAGGAGTTACCTTTTGAGGCTGGTAGCACCAGAGTTTCATTTATGTCTTTAACTGGCAAGTATCCTGGTGTAGAGTCCACGAGATATGACAAAAAAGAATGACTGTCCATAAGTCAGTGATGTATCCTTTTTCAACTGAAATGTCACATCTGTTTTCAATTGAAATGTCACTCACATACCATAAAATTCAACATTTAAAAGGGTGCTGCTCTGTGGTTTTTATTAGTTCTGCAATATCACCACTATCTAATTTGAGAACAATTTCATAGGTGATCAATTATAAGGGAAAGTGGTGCTGCAATTTACTACATCTGAAGAAAATGTATCTAGTTTTTATCTATAGTTTTAGTATGAAAATACAGTAGTATTTGTGGCACAAATCGGAACACATATATATCAAGCCTTTTATTAGAATTTTTTAAAGAATAGTGCCAGGTTTGGCCAGGCACAGTGGCTCACGCCTGTAATCCCAGCACTTTGGGAGGCCAAGGTGAGTGGATCATGAAGACAGGTCAGGAGTTCGAGACCAGTCTGGCCAACATAGTAAAACCCCATCTCTACTAATAATACAAAAAATTAGCCAGGTGTGATGGTGTGCACCTGTAATCCCAGCTACTCGGGAGGCTGAGGCAGTAGAATTGCGAGAACCCGGGAGGCGGAGGTTGCAGCGAACCGAGATCGCACCACTGCATTCTAGCCCAGGCGACAGCATGAGACTCCGTTTCAGAAACAAAAAAAAAGCATAGTGCCAGGGTAGCTGTTGACGAACGTCAATTTCATGTACATGCCAGATCTATTTTTAGATCTATTTTTAGAGTACTTCCCAATCTTGCTTAAAAGATCTATTTTTAGACTTCCCAATCTTACTTTTTAAAAGACTCCTCAGTAACTATCGCTTTGAATACTTGTGCATTCCCAACATCGTGATAAAAATTCACTTTTATGCCGGGCGCTGTGGCTCAAGCCTGTAATCCCAGCACTTTGGGAGGCCGAGACGGGTGGATCACGAGGTCAGGAGATCGAGACCATCCTGGCTAACACAGTGAAACTCCGTCTCTACTAAAAAATACAAAAACCTAGCCGGTCGAGGTGGCAGGCGCCTCTAGTCCCAGCTACTCGGGAGGCTGAGGCAGGAGAATGGCGTGAACCCGGGAGGCGGAGCTTGCAGTGAGCTGAGATCCGGCCACTGCACTCCAGCCTGGGCGACAGAGCGAGGCTCCGTCTCAAAAAAACAAAAAAACAAATTCACTTTTATTACAACACCTTTCACAAAACAAAACCAGTGCCTTCAAATGAGTAATATTAAAAGAGGGTGGGGTGCAGTGGTTCACACGTGTCATCTCAGCACTTTGCGTGGCCAAGGCAGGAAGATCTCTTGAGCCCAGGCGGGTGGACCACCTGAGGTCAAGAGGTCAAGACCAGCCTGGCCAACATGGAGCAACAGTCTCCACTGAAAAGACAAAAATCAGTTGAAAATACAAAAATTAGTTGTGTGTAGAGGTGCACACCTATAATCCCAGCTACCTGGGAGACTGAAGCAGGAGAATCACTTGAACCGAGGAAGAGGCAGAGGTTGCAATAAGCCGAGATCAACCCACTGCACTCCAGCCTAAGTGCCAGAGTACGGCTCCATCTCAAAAAAAAAAAAAAAAAAAGAAAGAAAGAAAGAAAACCTCCTGGACACTGATTTTTACTCCCATTTGAGTAGGAAGACCCAGAGCTTTCAAACACCTCTGAGCCAATTTCCCATCTTCTTTTATTAAACAATTTAACATAGTCAATGCAGTATCACTATGTTACCATTTAGAATAAACCTCTAAACCTTATGAAGATGAATCTTCAGAATGACTTCTGAGAAGATATTAATACCATTTTTCTAAGTTGTTATACCAGGTTATACCCAACCTATTTCTCAGGTCCAAACTGACCTAATGTTTTCCAAACCAGCAAATAACTCCTGTATCTGCCCCTCTCCCCACTAACCAAACACTCCTCCTCCTTTCACCTTCATTAACATCTATCCTATAAGACATGGACTCAATTCTCCAACCCAACTTGAGTAAGTTCCCTTCATGTGGACACCTCCTAAAATTCATTTTCCCGACAAAGATCTCAGTACTATAAAAGTCAGCTCTTTCCCAGCTATTACCTAGTTGCTCCACTAGTTACCAGTTATCATTATCTACTAGCTGACATTAGAACAAAGTTAGACGTTAAAAGCTGACATTAGAACAAAATAAGACATTACTTTTCATTGACACTCAATAGAACTCAATAAAACAAAAGAAGACATTACTTTTCACTGACACACAATATGCAGCAATATATCAGACAGTAACTACTAGCATCAGCTGGGGCAAAAATAATTGCGGTTTTGCTTTTTACCGTTCAAAGAAATGTCAAAACCGGAATTACGTTTGCTCCAACCTAATATATTTTTGTCTATTGAAAAACTGAAGAGGTCACCAATTTAAGACCCAATGGCATTGGTAAGAAATGTGAAGACATTTCTGCAAACATGTGATTTCTTTAGATTCCCTGCAGTATGTATCTCATTTTCTCAACTAATGTTTTCCAAAGTCCCCAAATTTTCAAAAACATTCTTATTCACAATGTGCCTTGCCAAGAAAAGAGTTCTTAATGTGAACTGTTTAATGAGAAGACTGCCACCGTATACTGCTAAAACTTGATACACTCATAATTTAAAACATCAACTGACAGTCCATGACATCCCTGAAATTATACCCACAAAGTGTGAGTTTATTAAATTGGTCTGAATTGAGCTATGACAAAGAAATAGAATAATACACAGAAATACAACCACTTCCGTACTCTTTGCAACAATGATTCTCAACTCTGACTGGACAAAAGAATGCACAGAAAGCACTGAAAAATATTCTAGTACTTAAGAAAGTCTGCAAAAGACCAGTTATTTAAGAATCCCTACAGGAGAAGTTGGCATGAATATGTTTTAAATGTGGTCAAGCAATTACCATGTGCAGGAAGGATAAAGGGCAGATGCTTTAGACAAACTCACTGAGTTTCGGTGCCTTCAAGACACCTGACCAATAACCCATTTATGCCTAGTGTTCCATTACTGGAATGCTAAGCTTGTTGGAGTTATTTATACCCTACTGCGTTAGGTCTGCATTATCAAGGTCTGATTGCAAAAATTCAAAAAACTGCAATCTCAGGAATAAATGGGTTTAGTTCATTAGTAAAGAAAAGTCCTGATTTATTTTCAACTGGAAGTTCTGCATTGATTCTTATTTTATTTTTTGAGACCGAGTCTCACTCTGTCACCTAGGCTGAAGTGCAGTGGCGCGATCTC
The DNA here is from genome assembly GCF_043159975.1 of Macaca nemestrina. Classification (NCBI taxonomy): domain Eukaryota; kingdom Metazoa; phylum Chordata; class Mammalia; order Primates; family Cercopithecidae; genus Macaca; species Macaca nemestrina. Next base: position 87,302,272 of record NC_092131.1, on the reverse strand, counting down.
AGCTCACTGAAACCTCCATCTCCCGGGATCAAGCGATTCTCCTGCATCATCCTCCTGAGTAGCTGGGACTATAGGTGCACGCTACCACGCCCAGCTAATTTTTTATTTTTTAGTAGAGACAGGGTTCCACCATATTGGCCAGGCTGGTCTTGAACTCCTGACGGGGTGATCCACCCGCCTTGGCCTCACAAAGTGCTGGGATTACAGGTGTGAGCCACCATGCCCGGCCAATTTTTAAGAATTTCAAAAATTTCAACAAAAATAAAAATGAAGAATTATAAAACTCCTTAGTTTTCAAAATGTTCACACATAACTGTAAAAATCTGAGGAAATGGCCGGGCACAGTGGCTCACACTTGTAATCCCAGCACTTTGGGAGGCCAAGGTGAGTTAATCACCTGAGTTCAGTAGATCGAGACAGCCTGGTCAACATGGTAAAACCCAGTCTCTACTAAAAATACAAAAATTAGCTGGGAGTGGTGGTGCATGCCTGTAATCCCAGCTACTTGGGAGGCTGAGGCAGGAGAATAGCTTGAACCGAGGAGGCGGACGTTGCAGTAAGCCAAAATCACGCCACTTCACTCCAGCCTGGGTGACAAGAGCAAGAGTCCATCTTAAAAAAAAAACAACAACAACAATCTGAGGAAACCGCTAATGTCAAATAAAAAAAAAAAAAACATTTTGATGATGCATTAAGTATGCTCAACCGCACCATCTTAATAGGGCATTCAAGGCCCTTTACAATCTGGATTTAAATTCTTTTTCAGGCCTTACTCTTCTGGCCTTTTAATGACTACCTGCCATATTCTATGACGTTATTTCTCAAACAGAAAGTGTATACTTTCATGTCTGACATTTTCAGTGTATACTCTATGGTATTTAACAGCTGACTTGATTCCTCTACACAACTCCCATGCATGACTAACTCAGTTCAAACGTTAAGCATTTGTCAATCAGTAATTTTTACTCCAAAATCAGAGACAGAATTGTTATATACAGCAATAACATTAAAATACTAATGATTAGAATACTGGTATTCTAAGACAAATAGTAGTACTATGCTTCATATAAAGTAATGCGCTTTATATATTGCATTTTTAAAGTGTATTGCATATAATAGTTTGCTCCATATACTTACATATATTGCATGAGTTTAAACACGACAAGCCAAATAAGTCTAACATTTACTTCATGTTAACTGAGACTGATATCAGATTGTCAATGTGGTAACACTCTTAAGCACATCATTCTATTTCCTGTTTAGTATTTGCTATTATCAGTTCTAAATCTATTACCCAAAGCCACCCATAACCCAGTCCCTAGTCACCACACTCAGCGAATTCTTTTGTATTTTTAGTAGAAACAGGCATTATGAAATAATGCATTAAAATCATTATCACCCTACCTAATAATCTACTTAAGGTTATTTTTTTCTTTTGGAGGAAAGGGAGTATGTTTGGAAACATCTTTAATGTTCATCACCACAAACTAGAAAAACAAAATGGTTCTCATTAATAGCTGTTTAGCAGAAAGGCAAAACACTTTTAACATACCTATCATAATAGTCCCGTTGAAAGTCATAGTCCAAGTCAAAAGAGGAGCTGAAAAATAAATACCGAAAAGGGTTAATTTGGAAACGTTGCTACTAATTCACAACATCAGGTGAGGGGAGAACCATGCCAAATAAACCACAACAGATAGATCAACAAGATTAGCACTGAATGATCCCCAATCATTCATACAATAAATCACTCAATTCCAATCACCTTAGACCACTGGAAATGTAGTGGTCAAATTGGTAATTCAGGTTAAAATTCACTAAGATTTCCACATACGACATAGTTAAACTGAACACTGAAAAACAGAATGGTAAACTAAACATTCTTATACCACACTTCTTCCCTCTCTTACTCTCTGGTGTCTTAGAAGCTCAACGATCCTGTAGAAGTATTTCAGGCTATGCTATAAATATCAAACTACTCCTAAACATCAATAGCAAAAACCTCAGGGATTTTTAATTCTCTAGTAATTTTCGCTAGGGCAAAAGAGAGACATATTAACACAAAAATAATGAAACCTTATTTATACACAGATAAAACACAGTACACTTAACCCTCCCCACATCCAGAAAACAGATAGAGAAGATGCCCACTGATGGACACAATGCAGTTATAAATAATAAAGTTTCCGGACCTGAGTAGAGGGGACGGAGAAGGGTGTTCTGTTACTGACCCGTACATCTCCGCTGCAGATCGTTTCACACCTGCTTTTCCTCGGTTCACTTTTGGCTCTGCAGCCAGGTTAATATCTGAAAAACAAAAGCAAAAATTTTAGTGACAACTTTGTATCCAGGTAAAACAAACTACAAAGTTAATTTTTTTATTTTTGAGACATAGTTTCGCTTTGTCGCCCAGGCTGGAGTGCAATGGTGCCATCTAGGCTCACGGAAACCTCCACTGCCCGGTTCAAGGGATTCTCCTGCCTCAGCCTCAAGAGTAACTATGACTACAAGCGGGCACCACCATGCCCAGCTAATACAAAGTTTAGAAAATCACAGACATAAAAATTAGAAAATATGAAACAAAACAACTCATCTTTCCTATTTTTTTTTTATTTTATTTAAGAGAGGGTCTCACTGTCATACAAGCTGGAGTGCAGTGATACAATAATGGCTCAATACAGCCTAGACCTCCAAAGCTTGGGTGATCCTCCCATCCAAGTAGCAGGCACCACCAAGGCTGGCTAATTTTTCTGTTTTTCTTTTTTTCTTTTTTTTTTTTTTTTTTTTTGAGATGGAGTCTCGCTCTGTCGCCCAAACTGGAGTGCAGTAGCCGGATCTCAGCTCACTGCAAGCTCCGCCTTTCAGGTTCACGCCATTCTCCTGCCTCAGCCTCCCGAGTAGCTGGGACTACAGGCGCCCGCCACCTCGCCCGGCTAGTTTTTTGTATTTTTTAGTAGAGACGGGGTTTCACCGGGTTAGCCAGGATGGTCTCGATCTCCTGACCTTGTGATCCGCCCATCTCAGCCTCCCAAAGTGCTGGGATTACAGGCTTGAGCCACCGCGCCCGGCCAATTTTTCTGTTTTTCATAGGGACGAACTCTTGGGGTCAAGTGATCTGCCTTGACCTCCCAAAGTGCTGGAATTACAGGTGTGAGCTACCATGCTGAGCTTCATCTCTCCTTTTAATATTAAAAAGGCTCATAAATTTTTACAAGGCTAAGACTTCATCTTCTATGTATTTGCACTCTGTTCTGTACCACTAAAGTGTTCCTGAGACATAACATTAAGTCTGTCTTTGGTACTCTCCACCTCAGATCCCACTTTAACTCAACTCTCCCCATTCAAGGCACTGACTGTTCACTCAGTTACTATTACAAGAGAAAACTATCAATGGTTACCTTTCCAAGAATGGTTCAGTTCATTCCGAATTATTACAAATATATTAAAATATACGCCAATCCACAAAACAATATAGTGCAGTGTGACACCCTCAAATCATCCTCAAAGGCAACTTCAGATTTCCCTTATAAGTAAGGATTAGCTGTACTGCATGTAAAACATCCGGGGTTAACAACTGCTTTCTGAATAATTCATAAGTTGCTTAAATAACCTCTACATATATCAAAAAAATAAAAGAGCAAAGGGAAACAACCCTAGTTTTCAAATACAATTTGTAACACGTAAGCCCAGCTACCTACCCTGCCACCCATGACCTTCCAAACAAGAATTCATCTTCTCCTTGTTCTAAAAACCCCATGTCAGAAAGCCAATTCAGTTTTTTAACTTCCCAGTCGTGCTAAAGCACTCAGTCAACAATACCTCCATTTTCATATATACTGCTTTAAAATTAGTCTCATTTTAATACACACATGCCCCAAAATATACAAATTCCATATATATATATATATATTTTTAGACGGAGTCTTGCCCTGTTGCCCATGCTGGAGTGCAATCACGGCTCACTGTAACCTACGCCTCCCGGGTTCAAACAATTCTCCTGCCTCAACGGCTTGGATTACCGGCGCCCGCCACCACGGCCTGCTAATTTTTTGTATTCTTAGTAGAGACGGCTTTTCCCGGTGTTAGCCAGGATGGTCTCCATCTCCTGACCTCATGACCAGCGCAACTACGCCTCCCAAGATGCTGGGATTACAGGCATCAGCCACTGCACCTCGCTAAACGTGCATATCTTAAACTTAATCCTTTATATCTTACCTTTTTATACAAAAGGAGCTCATCAAATGAACAACTGAAAACCGCCTGAGGCCAGGTACAGGGGCTCACGCCTGTAATCCCAGCACTTTGGGAGGCAGAGGCGGGAGAATCACCTGAGGTCAAGAGGTGAAGACCAGCCCGGCCAACATGGTTAAACCTCGTATCTACCAAAAAATACAAAAATTAGCCAGGTGTGGTGGTGCACTCCTGTAGTACCAGCTACTCGGGAGGCTGAAACAGGACAATCGCTTCAACCTGGGAGGCTGAGGTTGCAATGAGTCAAGACTGCACCACTGCACTCAAGCCTAGGCGACAGAACTAAACTGTCTCAAAAAAAAAAAAAAAAAAAAAATTGAATATACTGTCTATTTGCTGAACACCATTACATGAATAACCTTCAGGTTTTGGTATGTTAACCTCATTTACGATTCTGACTTTGAAACCATATAGTGTTTTAAAACTAAAGATAGAATTTCTGAAAATGCAATCCAGTAAGATGTAAAAACAATGAAATAGACCCAAATTGTGTATCTGGTTGGTTACATAACATTATCAGAGAATTGTTTCATGTAACTCTAACCTATCGTGCTATGAGTCAACAGACATAGTAGAATGTATACAAAGAATAAAACCACAAATATAAAATTGAAAATAATCATCTTAATTTTGTAAAAACACAGGTATGATTATTTTGAAACTGAGGCACAAAGTACACATAAAATGGGAAGTTAAAACAGACATCTAGTACAACTAATCAAATAAACATGTGGACGCTGCATTCTGGCTTGAATAAACCAAATCATAAGTAGTACTCTGAGGTGTCATTACATTTGAAAAGACAAGAAAATCTAAGACTGAGCCAAACTGCAACTGGCCCAACAATGGAGCGAAACCCCAATGAGGAGACAAGCAGTCAACAACACTAGAGGGGTCCACCAGTCTGCTGTGCGGAGGATATAACCATTTAGGCAACATTTTAACACTGTGAAGTGTCATTCCCAGGTCGCCCTACTCACAACTGCCAAATGAGAGTTGTCCTGTCTCTACTACACAAAATGGTACAATGAAGAATATCCTTTACTTAGCCAATTATAACTATAAGCCTAATGTATTTTTATTAGACTGAATAGGCACAATATCCAGAATATCTCAGGCTGTCAGTTTTACAGACATAAAAAACAACAAAAACAAAAACAAAAAAACATGAATCGAAAAACTCAGGCCTGATCATCAATGAAAAAATTAACTTAATGGAGACCTTACCTAAAACCTGGCCAGCAATCATTCTGCCATCCTCTCCTGCTACAGCAGCCCGGGCATTTCTCTCATTAACATATTGAACGAAGGCAAAGCCCTTATGAACAGAGCAGCCCACAATTTTGCCATACTTCGAAAAGATTGCCTCCACATCAGATTTCTTGACCACAAGAGTGTTGAGATTCCCAATGAACACACGGGAGTTCATGGAGCGAGGATCTGTCTTGTTGGTAACGTTGCTGGCCATTGTGTTTGATGATAAGGTTTCTCACAAAGCTGAAAACTGTAAAGCAAAAAAAAGTATTCAGGTGAACAGATGCTAAAAACAATATGCCTTGATAAAACATTCTCCACTCTCACTCTGAAACACTGTTAACTGCCCAGAGTATCAGGCAACTTAAAGGGACTCACAGCATTATGTATTTACTAATAAATTCAGAGACTCCAGCCTCTGAATATGTTCTAGAAATTCAACTTCTTCCTCTTCATTCTATTTCACAGCGGCACTAAACTCTCAATTATCAGGAAAAAAAAATTTTCCCTGGCAGGTCATTGGCAATATAATTTCCTTGGACATAATTCCACGTGGCCCTCCGCTAATAACTCAAGCAAATTAGAACTGCCTAAATTCTCTGACACCAGTTTCTGCTGTTTTTCACATTACAGGTCATGCTAACTATTCCCTGCCATCAATAATCTTGATTCACGCTGCTTTTATTGAGTTTTACCGGTTCTGTATATATACACACAGCATAGCAAATGTCAACTTCTGTCCCAAGCCATTCATTAGCTAGATTAATATGGATAGCTTACACTTACCCATTAAGTATAATTTTCTTCAAAAGGCAATAAACAGAATCAATTCATTTATACTGGAAATGCCTATTTCCAGATACTTCAATTAATTGCAGGATGCTTTAGATACGTAAGTATCAATACCATTTTTTTACAGACTGCAATGACTCCAAGGCTACTTTTTATATAACCTAAAATATAGGACATTTAATAATATCGGATGGTGATGATGATAAAACTAGCCAGTGGAACACGGCATGAATCAAATTAAGGATCGGGGAACTAAAGAAAAATACACAACTTTCCACAAATTATTTAAAACCAAAAATTATCTGTCTTTACATATGTGATGGAGGCTCAATACTATCATAACAATATGAAGATTCACAATACCATCTCAGGTCCTGTATAAGTGAAAATGTTTTATTTCATTCGTTCAGCATTGTTTCCTGCCTCTTCCCACTCCAACCCCCTATCTTGAACAAGACTTAAAAACATTCTTAAGATTTCCCCTTCATCCCTTTGAAAGGTTCCGATGAATCTCAAAATATTCCAGTATTTGTTATCCTTCCAATCCTCAAGTGAATCAGACAAACTAGTTCTTATGGATGATGTAAAAATGTCTAATGTATACATACATGTACATAAAAACAGGTAGTATAACACCATTTCATTTATACATGACTGCTACCATTCTGACGCTTAATACAGTCATTTAACAGGCAGTACTGATTTAAAAGCTCCAACAAAACTTCACTTCCTTCCAAATCTTTCTGAAATTCATCTGTCTTTATGTTACTTTCTAAAGTATATCTTCACAAAAAGTTCTTAATATTTTAAGATTTTAAGACTAAGCAATAAAAATTAACAAACAGTAGCCACTGAAATTCATCAACAATCTTTCAGCTCTTAAGTATGCCAGAAAGTCTGAGGACACTAAAAAGAGGAATTAAAACAAAAATCTGCATTAAGGCCTAACTGGTTTCAGATACTACTGCTGGTTTACAATATTTGCTATTACTACAAGTGGAGAAACAATCTGGTTTTAAGCAACTATTTTTCACAAACAATAGGTATACCAACAGGAAATATAATCTCCATAGTTTTAATGAGAAGAAATTACCAGGGGTGAGGGGCTCCATAAGCCACCACAGAATACTGAACCTAAGGGAAAAAACCCATCACACCACAGTCCAATGTTCCAAATGGACATTTGCAAAAAAATATCGATGCTAACACCATGAAACCCCGTCTCTACTAAAAATACAAAAAAATTAGCCGGGCGTGGTGGCGGGCACCTGTAGTCCCAGCTACTCAGGAGGCTGAGGCAGGAGAATGGCATGAACCCAGGAGGCGGAGCTTGCAGTGAGCCGGGATTGCGCCACTGCACTCCAGCCTGTGCGACAGAGCGAGACTCCGTCTCGAAAAAGAAAGAAAAAAAGAAAAAAAGAAAAAAAGAAATCTGGGCCTGGGTTCAGTGGTTCAGGCCTGTAATCCCAGCACTTTGGGAGGGCAAGGCGTGCGGCTCATGAAGTCAAGAGATCAAGACTATCCTGGCCAACATGGTGAAACCCTGACTCTACTAAAAATACAAAAATTAGCCAGGCGTGGTGGCACATGCCTGTAGTCCAAGCTACTGGGGAGGCTGAAGCAGGAAAACCACTTGAACCCGGAGGGTGGAGGTACCATTGAGTCAAGATTGCACCACTGTACTCCAGCCTGGGCGACAGAGGGAAACTTCGTCTCAAAAAACCTGAAATCTTTTTTTTTTTTTTTGAGACGGAGTCTCGCTCTGTCGCCCAGGCTGGAGTGCAGTGGCGCGATCTCGGCTCACTGCAAGCTCCGCCTCCCGGGTTCACGCCATTCTCCTGGCTCAGCCTCCCGAGTACCTGGGACTACAGGCGCCCACAACCGCGCCCGGCTAATTTTTTGTATTTTTAGTAGAGACGGGGTTTCACCGTGGTCTCGATCTCCTGACCTTGTGATCCGCCCGCCTCGGCCTCCCAAAGTGCTGGGATTACAGGTGTGAGCCACCGCGCCCGGCAAACCTGAAATCTTGATGGAGACTAGCATGTCCGATTCATGAATTTACAGTTCACATATTCCAAGCCGGGTGAGGTGGCTCACACCAGTAATCCCAGCACTTTGGGATACAGGCAGTTCATGTGAGGTCAGGAGTTCAAGGTCACTCTGGCCAACATGGTGAAACTAAAAATACAAAATTCAGCTATACGTCGTGGCCTACACCTGTAGTCCCAGCTACTTGGGAGGCTGAGACAGGAGAACTGCTTGAACACGGGAGGCAGAGGTTGCAGTGAGCCGAGATCGTGCTAGTGCACTCCAGCCTAGGCAACAGAGGGAGACTCTGTCTCAAAAACAAACAAACATACAGTTCAAATATTCCAGCTTCCATTATTTGTAAATCAGAAGGTTAAATACTTCAAAAGTGAAGTCTAGTCACATTCCGGCCAGGCACTTTGGGAGGCCGAGGGGGGCGGATCATGAGGTCAGAACGACACTATCCTGGCTAACATGGTGAAACCCCGTCTCTACTAAAAATATGAAAATTAGCAGGGCATAGTGGCACACACCTGTAGTCCCAGCTGCTCGGGAGGCTGAGGCAGGAAAATTGCTTAAACCCAGAAGGCGGTGGTGCAGTCAGCAGAGACAGCGCCACTGCACTCCAGTCTGGGTGACAGAGCGAGAGTCAAATGAGAACCTTAAGTGCTATTTCTTTCTTAAACTCAACACTGAATAATACACAAGAGCTCTGTCATGAAAAGGATAGACTTTAGAAACCTAAATTAGGCCAGCCACGGTGGCTCACACCTGTAATCCCAGCAGTTTGGGAGGCTGAGGCGAGCAAATCACCTGAGGCCAGGAGTTTGAGACCAGCCTGGGCAACATGGTGTAACCCAGTCTCAACTAAAAACTAGTTGAGTGTGGTGGTGGGTGCCTGTGATCCCAGCTACTTGGGAGGCTGAAACAGGAAAAATCCCTTGAACCCGAGAGGTGGAGGTTGCAGCGAGCCGAGATCATGCCACTGCACTCCAGCCTGGACAACCATGTGAGACTGCGTGTCTCAAAGAGAAAAAGCAAAAGGATTAAAAAAAGAGGAAAAATAGTGGTAGTGCTCAAATTTCTATTATACACATGGACAAATGTGTTTGTGTATTATATACTATACTTTCATTACACATTCTTATTACTGTTTTTAATCAAAGCATCACCAAAGACCTGTTTTATTTAGAAAAGTCAAAACCAGGAATACTAAGTTATCTCTACGGCCCAAAAACCTGTGTTTTTGTCTGATATGCTTGTCTGTTTTATCACATGCTCTATCCTAAAGCAATATAAGCAATCTGCCGGGCGCGGTGGCTCAAGCCTGTAATCCCAGCACTTTGGGAGGCCGAGGCGGGCGGATCACAAGGTCAGGAGATCGAGACCACAGTGAAACCCCGTCTCTACTAAAAATACAAAAAATTAGCCGGGCGCGGTGGCGGGCGCCTGTAGTCCCAGCTACTCAGGAGGCTGAGGCAGGAGAATGGCGTGAACCCAGAAGGCGGAGCTTGCAGTGAGCCGAGATCGCGCCACTGCACTCCAGCCTGGGCAACAGCGTGAGACTCTGTCTCAAAAAAAAAAAAAAAAAAAAAAAAAAAGCAATCTGGCCGGGCGCAGTGGCTCAAGCCTGTAATCCCAGCACTTTGGGAGGCCTAGACGGGCGGATCACGAGGTCAGGATATCGAGACCATCCTGGCCTACACGGTGAAACCCCGTCTCTACTAAAAAAAATACAAAAAACTAGCCAAGCAAGGTAGCGGGCGCCTGTAGTCCCAGCTACTCGGGAGGCTAAGACAGGAGAATGGCATAAACCCGGGAGGTGGAGCTTGCAGTGAGCTGAGATCCTGATCTGGTCACTGCACTCCAGCCTGGGCGACAGAGCGAAGACTCCGTCTCAAAAAAAAATATATATATACACACACATATATATAAGCAATCTGAGATTTTAATAGTAGTGGTAAGGACAAGAATTTCCTGAATACAGAAATTTGTCTCTACTCACACTCTCACCATCCCAGCCAGAGCTTAAAAGCAAAAAATGAGTAAAAACTCTATCTAGGTTGGGATATAAGCCAAAGTCAATTTTATTTCCAACTGTTCATTCTATTTTTTTTTTTTTTGAGACGGAGTCTCAAAAAAATAAGCGTACTTTAACTTTTGTACTTTTGCTTATTTAGTGCAAAAGTACAAAAGTTAAAGTACAAGATGTTTCTACTGGGCATTTATTTCAGCAAGCCCTGGCCACCTCTCCACACAGGTTAATCACATTAAACTTAAAAAAAAAAAAAAAAGTGACACTAGATGGCAGCAATGAGTTGTCAATTCTTTTTTTCTTTTCTTTTTTTTTTTTTTTTTTTTTTTTTTGAGAGGAGTCTCACTCTGTCAAACAGGCTGGAGTGCAGTGGCCGGATCTCAGCTCACTGCAAGCTCCGCCTCCCGGGTTTACGCCATTCTCCTGCCTCAGCCTCCCGAGTAGCTGCGACTACAGGCGCCCGCCACCTGGCCCGGCTAGTTTTTTGTATTTTTTTTTTTAGTAGAGACGGGGTTTCACCGTGTCAGCCAGGATGGTCTCGATCTCCTGACCTCGTGATCCGCCCGTCTCGGCCTCCCAAAGTGCTGGGATTACAAGCTTGAGCCACCGCGCCCGGCCAAGTTGTCAATTTTCTAAAAGGATTACTAAATATTCTGTATTCCAAAGTTTTCAGTCATTCACAATTCCTTAAATTTCTGAATACTCTTTGGATACTATAAATTCCTCTGCATACTTGTATCATCATCATTTGATCTAAGTTGTTTAACACACTTCAACTCTTATTTGGCCTATTTAGGTCCAGCTACCCTATCCCACATTACTTTCTGTCTCTTGTCACCATTTTTGTACCCTGCTTCCTATGGATCTTTACTGCTTTCAACTATTTCCCCTTGGTCTCGTCTCTTCAGAAGCCAACAATGCCTGGAAAAATATGTGCATTTTAATTTGCTGCACTGCCAAGAATCATTGGCTCATTTAATCAAAAACAGTATCTCAAGGTATATACTGTGAGAAATCTCTGAGAAAACAGTAGTACCTGGTGATATTACTAAGACATTTTCAGCCTATGAAGAAACAAAGTTGGCTACTTTTAGATAACATTATGCTAACTGCTATGTTTATTAGAACTAAGAATACCTAAGACCTTGTAAGTCATGGGGGGGAAATGAGTAATTCAATACATGGTACTACTAGGTAGCCATCTTATTCAAAAATTGGAACTAACCTCACTCTAAATCCTAATATAAATACAAATGGATCATGCAAAAAAACTGTATATGCAAAGGTCAAAACCCAAATGAAATAAAACTTAATTCTCAAAAGGAAGAGTAACAAAATTTAAAAATGGCAGGAAATCCAAACAAATGGATCATAAACATTATAATTATAGTATATAATAATAACTTAAAAGGTGTGGGACCTGGTAAGGTCGTTCACACCTGTAATCCCAGCACTTTGGGAGGCCAAGGTTGGAAGATTACAAGGTCAGGAGTTTGAGACCAGACTGGCCAACATAGTGAAACCCAATCTCTATTAAAAATACAGAAAATTGGCTGGGCGCGGTGGCTCAAGCCTGTAATCCCAGCACTTTGGGAGGCCGAGACGGGCGGATCACGAGGTCAGGAGATCGAGACCATCCTGGCTGACACTGTGAAACCCCGTCTCTACTAAAAACTACAAAAAACTAGCCGGGCGAGGTGGCGGGCGCCTGTAGTCCCAGCTACTCGGGAGGCTGAGCCAGGAGAATGGCGTGAACCCGGGAGGCGGAGCTTGCAGTGAGCTGAGATCCGGCCACTGCACTCCAGCCTGGGTGGCAGAGCGAGACTCCGTCTCAAAAAATAAATAAATAAATAAAAAAAATAAAAATACAGAAAATTAGCTCCGTGTGGTGTCGGATGCCTGTAATCCCAGCTACTCTAGAGGCTGAGCCAGGAGAATTGCTTGAACCCAGGAGGTAGAGGTTGCAGTGAGCCTAGATCACGTCATTGCACTCCAGACTGGTTGACGGTGCAAGACTCCGTCTTAAAAAAAAAAAAAAAAAAAAAAGATGTTAAGACTCATTATTTAAAATCTATCACACATTGGTGAGGATTATACCAATTTAACAGATGAGTCTACTGTCAATGTATGCTAAAAGCACCAGGTAAAACTTGGTGACTGGAGTACAGGATTTGAGAACAGATTACACTATAATTACATAGGGGGTAAACGTACCTTTACAATGAAGACCTGGAGGTCACAACCTAAACTAAAGGATCAAACTTAGAAAGTTGTAGGACAACATAACATTACATGCCTCCTGATGTGACACACTTAAACACGCATTATCACCTACACATTATTCTCAGCAAGAATTCTAGAATCTGTATAAGGGGGAAACAATCAGACAATTTCAAGTTTGTGAGAAAGCACAATACAACTGGTTTGGACATCTCAAAAAATAAAAACTAGGGGCCTTTTTCTAGATTAAAAAAGCAGTGCCAGCCTGGCCAACATGGTGAAACTCCATCTCTACTAACAATACAAAGATAAGCTGACTGTGGTGGCACGTATCTGTAGTCCCAGCTACTAGGGAGGCTGAGGCAGGAGAATTGCTTGAACCCTAGAGGTGGAGGCTGCAATGAGTCGAGATTGAGCCACCTCACTGTCTCAAAAAAAGGGGAGGTGGGAGATGGGCAATGTGATGAATTTTAGACTAGGGAAAAGAGACATTTTTATCTAGATAATTTTACTATGAATTTTTTTTTTTTTTTTTTTTTTTTTGAGACGGAGTCTCGTTCTGTCACCCAGGCTGGAGTGCAGTGGCGGGATCTCAGCTCACTGCAAGCTCCGCCTCCCGGGTTCACGCCATTCTCCTGCCTCAGCCTCCCGAGTAGCTGGGACTATAGGCGCCCACCACCTCGCCCGGCTAGTTTTTTGTATTTTTTAGTAGAGACGGGGTTTCACCGTGTTAGCCAGGATGGTCTCGATCTCCTGACCTCGTGATCCGCCCGTCTCAGCCTCCCAAAGTGCTGGGATTACAGGCGTGAGCCACCGCGCCCGGCCATGAATTTTTTAATTACTGAATTGATATTATTGTTTTGAGAATATTTTGGTGGCATATATTTCCTTTATTCTCAGGAGATGCAGCCACACACAGAAGCTCCTAACTTCAGTGTGTATCATGTTTGCTGAAGTATCATGTCAGCAAACTTTGAAATCAATCAGGAGAACAGTAAGTGTAGAGAGCAAACATGGCAGTTGCTATCCGAAGAGTGGGGCTTAAACAGGAATGGCTTATTCTATGTACGTATATATTATTTGTTCAAAAGTTTTCTTAAGATGCTATATATAGCATTTTCAAAAATGATACATACCAGATTGCACACTTTACCAAATTCCCAAAGAAAAGTACATCTTTTTTTTTTTTTTTACATCTTTTTTTTTCTGTCAAATCTGCTTATGTAATAGTGATCATACAATGAGGTGAAGGAAAAGAAACTGGTATTTCCATTGTTTTAACTAAGTAAACCAGTACATGTTTTGTAGGTTCATTTGAAAATTCTCAATAAGAATTATCAAGCAATGAGAAGGTACGTCCCTCTATCTGTATTCATTAAGCAACTGAGGATATTCAAGTACTCCCATGTTTACTTGGAACAGAAAATGTAATCTTTTATAAATCTGTGACAAAAGATACTTGACAGTCATTAAACAAAAACGCGGTGAAATACTTAGTGACTGGAAAACATCTACCACGTAGAGGTTCAAACACCATAATAATTACATCTTAGTAAAATACACACACACACACACACACACACACACACACACACACACACACACACACACACACACACACACACATATACCTGTAGCTATATGACAGAGGACTAGAACAAAACATAAAAATGTTGATGGTGGTTACCTCTGAGTGCTGATGACATAAGTAAATGAGTAAATACTATTTTTATCTGCATGTTTCCTGCAGCTTAGCTCTTGTTGCCCAGGCTGGATTGCAGTGTTGCGATCTCGGCTCACTGCAACCCCCACCTCCAGCATAGCTGGGATTACGGGCGCCCGCCATCACGTCTGGATTATTTCTTGTATTTTTAGTAGAGACGGGGTTTCACCATGTTGACCATGGCTGGTCTCCAACTCCTGACCTCAGGTGATCCGCTGACCTCGTCCCCTTTCTCACCAATGGTGGAGCTTTTGAATTGCCATCAACGTCGGAGAACTCCCAATTTAATGATATGCAATTCTAAATCATAGTTGACTCCTAATTCTTCCCTTAGCTCTCTTCTTTGAATTACATTCATTAGTAAGCCAATTAATTAATCACACATTGCTTAATGACAGTGATATGCATCAGAACTGTATCGTCATGCAATTTTGTCACTGTGGCAATGGCATAAGAGTGTACTTACCCAATACCAAGCTAGATGGTATAGCCTACCACACACCTAGCTTGTATCATATAGACTATTGCTCCCAGAATACAAACTTACATAGCATGCACAGTACTGAACACTGTAAGAAGTTCTGACACAGGCCGGGCACGGTGGCTCACACCCGTGATCCCAACATGGAGTTTGAGACCAGCCAGACCAATATGGTGAAATCCCGTCTCTACTAAAATAACAAAAATTAGCCAGGCATGGTGGCGTGCGCCTGTAGTCCCAGCTACTGAGGAGACTGAGGCAGGCGAATCGCTTGAATCCTGGAGGCAAACGTTGAGCTGAGCCAAGATCACGCCACTGCACTCCAGCCTGGGAGACAGCGTGAGACTCCGTCAAAAAAAAAAAAAAAAAAAAAAAAAAAAAAAACCGAAAGAGATAAACAAGGGCTGAGTCTAAGTTCTAACACAATGTATTTGTGCACTTCAAAAAAGAAAAGGTACAGTAAAAATACAATACAAAAGATTTCAAAAACAGGCTGGGCACGGTGGCTCACGCCTGTAATCCCAGAACTTTGGGAGACCGAGGCGGGTGGATCACTTGAGGCCAGGAGTTTAAGATCAGCCTGGCCAACATGGTAAAACCCCATCTCACCTAACATAAAAATTAGCCAAGTGTGGTGGTGCATGCCCATAATCCCAGCTACTCGGGAGGCTGAGGCAGGAGAATCACTTGAACCCCCGAGGTGGAGGTTGCAGTGAGCCAAGATCACACCACCACACTCCAGCCTGGTGACAGAGCAAGACTCTGTCTCAAAAAAACAAAAAAAAAAAAGAGAAAAGGTTTCAAAAATGGTATACCTACATAAGACACTTAGCATGAATGGAGCTTTCAGGACTGAACTTTGCTCTGGGTGACTGGTACTGAGTGGTGGGTTTGAAGCCCTAAGACATTACCATACACTACTGTAGACTTTATAAACATGGTACACTTAAGGCTACACTAACGTTTATAAAACAAATTTTTCTTTTATATACTACCCTTATTTAGTTTACTGTAACATTTTTACTTTGAAAAAACTAACACGTAAACATTAGCCTAAACCTATAGATGTTCAGGATCAGTAAGATGTCACTAGGCAACAGGAATTTTTCAGCTCCACTATAATCTCTTTTACTTTTTTGTTTTTTTGAGACGGAGTCTCCCTCTGTCATCCAGACTGGAGTGCAGTGGCACAATCTCGGCTCACTACAACCTCCACTTCCTTGGTTCAAGCGATTTTCCTGCCTCAGCCTTCTGAGTAGCTGAGAACACAGATGTACGCCACCACGCCTGGCTACAGGGTTTCACCATGTTGGCCAGGCTGCTCTTGAATTTCTGACCTGTGGTGATCTGCTTGCCTCGGCCTCCCAAAGTGCTGGGATTACAGGCGTGAACCACCACACTTGGCCTGCTCCATTATAATCTTAAGGGGCCATAATATATGTGGCCTGTCATCCACCAAAACATCTCTGCAGCACATGGCTCTGTATTTTTCTTTGACAAAACATTTCATTCCAACTCTTCCCCATCCTAACCATCTATGAAAATAAATGCCTTATAGGCCGGGCGCGGTGATTCATGCCTATAACCCCAGCACTCTGGGAGGTCGAGGTTGGCAGATCATGAGGTCAGGAGATCAAGACCAACCTGGCTAACACGGTGAAACCCCGTCTCTACTAAAAATACAAAAACAAAAAATGAGCCGGGCATGCTGGCGGGTACCTGTAGTCCCAGCTACTTGGGAGTCTGAGGCTGGAAAATGGCGTGAACCCGGGAGGCGGAGCTTGCAGTGAGCCGGAGATCACACCACTGCACTCCAGCCTGGGAGATGGAGCAAGACTCCATCTCAAATAAAAAAATATATAATAATAATAATAAAGAAATGATGCCTTATAACAAATAAAACTTAGTCTGCCAATTTCCCTTTAACACAGTACTCCAAATTTTCACTTCCCTTGGAAAAGAATGAAATAGTCTGGATGCTATCCAGATGCTACTTTTCTGCTTGCTTATGGCACTGTCAACGCATACAGAATCAATTACAACTGACCCTTGAAAAATATGGGTTTATACATGGATTTTCTTCTGCCTAAACCATCCAAGACAGCAAGACCAAGCCTTTATCTTCCCCTTAGCCTACTCAATGTGAAGACAATGAGGAAGACATTTGTGATGATTTACTTCTACTTAACAAAGTCAATATATCTTCTGCTCCTATTTTCTTTTCACTAGCTCACTTTCTTGTAAGAATACAATATATAATGCATAATATACAGAATCTGTGTTAACTGTTTATCAGTAAGGCTTCTATGCAGCAGTAGCTCATCACTAGTTTTTGGAGAGTCCAAAGTAATATGTGGATTTTTTATTTTTGAGGGGGTGCGGGCAGCTGGTGCCTCAACACCCCTTGTGTTAAGTGTCAACTGTAAATAAAACAATCCTTATTTATCAATGTAATCCTAACCTCTATGTTTTGACAACTCGTTTGCTGGACTTTTTACATTAAGTACACAGCTTGCTTAGCAATTCTTATTTCATCCTCTTCTACCTAGTTCTTAATCACTACAGATCACACATAGCTCCAGCATTAAGAAAATTTCAGCCTTTGATTTTGCTGTAAAGTATAAACAACCCCTCTCAATTATGTATCCTTCACTAATAGGACATAACCTCATAAGTCTCATCATTACCCAATTTTCCTTCAACACAAACTTTTTTTGTACCCTGAAAAGTTATACTCTGGTTTAGTTTTTAACACAACCAAGTATGTTCAAAAAAATAAGTCAAAATTTTAGGTAACTCATATTTCCAAAAGAAAGTAAACTGACAAAGTAGATAAAAAGAGACCTATCCTTGGCCAGGTGTGGTGCCTCACACCTGTAATTCCAGCACTTTGGGAGGTTGAGGCCAGTGGATCACTTGAGGCCAGGAGTTCAAGACCAGGTTGGCCAACATGGTGAAACCCCATCTCTACTAAAAATACAAAAACACAATTAGCCAAGCATGGTGGCAAGTGCCAGTAATGCCAGCTACTTGAGAGGCTGAGGCATGAGAAAGAATCGCTAGAACATGGGAGGCGGAGGTTGCAGTGAGCCAAGATTACGCCATTGCACTGGGCGATGGAGTTAATACTGCATCTCAAAAAACAAAAAAATAACCAACAAAAAAAAAGTACCCTCACAAATTCAAGCCACGTCCACCATGACCAAACCTAATTTTAGTGAAAATGGGATCTTTAGTGATTTAAAATGTGATCTTTAGTGATTATGAACTAGGTAGAAGAGGATGAAATATGAACTGCTAAGCCTTGTACTTAATGTAAAAAGTCCAACAAGAGTTGTCAAAACATAGAGGTTAGGATTACACTGATAAATAAGGATTGTTTTATTTACAGTTGACCCTTAACACAAGGTCACATTTCATTTAAAATTTAGAGCATAAACATAAAAAACTTTGAGGCTGAGGTGGGAGACCGCTTGAGCCCAGGAGTTAGAGACCAGCCTGGCCAACAACGCAGCAAGACCTCATCTCCACAAAATTTAAAAATAAAATAACGCCCAGCTATCTTTGTTATACTTTTAGTACAGACAGGGTTTTGCCATGTTGCCCAGCTGGTCTCAAATGCCTGGATTCAAGTATCTCCCCACTTCAGCCTTCCAAAAGGCTGGGATTACAGGCATGAGCCACTGCAACCAGCCTAGACACATGTTTCAAGATCAACAACTTGCTAGAGGCATGCACTTTCTCTGGGAAGTCAATCTCTTTGAAATTCAGGCTCCTTAACTGTAAAATGAGTATAATTGATAGTATTTGTCTCACAGGATAGGAATGAAGCATAAATGAAACAAGGTACACAAAACACTGGAAATGATGTTGCCTGGCACATATCAAGTGCTGCTGCTACTACTGTTATTATTTACTATTATTGGTACAGACCAACAAAAATGGCTCAAGGACACAAACAGGTTATTAACAATACTAAAGGTATATAAAGATTAAAAAGATTAACACTATCAAGGAAATATAAATTAAACCAAGTACCATGTTCCACCTACCAAACAAGCTAACACATTTTTAATTACAGTATCTACTGCAAGCAATGGTCAAAACAAATGGTCCGTATGAACTCATACTGCATTTCCAGAAAACAACGGGATTATTTCATCAAAAGTTTTAAAACTGCGTATTTTTTTACTCAGTAATTTTACCTTTGAGAATTCATCTGAAAGAAACAATGGTGTGAACACATTAACAGTGAAAAAGTAGAAAACAAGTGCCTGACAATGAATGAGTACAAATTACTTCAGTGCACCAATCCAATGGAATACAATTTAAATGACATGTGACACTGACGTGGAGAAGCATAACCAAAACATGCACAAGTTATCTAGACGATTACATACCAAGGTGACATCTAAGGATGGGATGGGGTTTGGAGTTCTTTAAATTTTTCTCCATTTTTCACTAATAATCATAATGCTTTTGTAATTTTTCTTCTGCAAAGATAACAAAATGCCACCCTGAAAGTCATCATAATATACAGATAACTGAGAGTCTGCAAAGCTTTTCTGCAAAACTCTAAGTAAAAATTGGGCCCTTCTCTTCCCCAAGCGCAATTCAGAACTAAACAGAATTAAGGAATTGGGGCCGGGCACACTGGCTCAAGCCTGTAATCCCAGCACTTTGGAAGGCCGAGGCAGGTGGATCAACAGAGGTCAGGAGTTTGAGACCAGCCGGACCAACACGGTGAAACACCACCTCTACTAAAAATACAAAAAAAAAAAAAAAAAAAAAAAAAAATAGCCTGGTGTGGTGGCACGTGCCTGTAATCCCAACTACTTGGGAGGCTGAGGCTGGAGGATTGCTTGAACTGAGAAGCGCAGATTGCAGTGAGCCTAGATTGTGCCACCGCACTTCAGCCTGGACAAGAGTGAACCTGCATCTCAAAAAAAAAAAAAAAAAAGAATAAAGGAATTGGGCACCTCTAGATTCACTGAACATTATATTACATATTTTGGGATCTATTAGCCATTGGAAGTCCCAAGATACATAAAAATTTCTCCCTACATTCTCAACCTTCACACTTAACTGTGCCATCATTAAAATATTTTGGGGTGTTAAGATACAGAAGTCCATCATACTCTTACCTGGAGCACCTTCTGTTTTGAAAACACTTTTTAAAGAAAAGTGTTCCAGAATCTGTAAGTATTCAACAAACATCAGGAATACTTTAAAGAATGCTTTACCTAGGTTAAGATTTAATGTTTCAAAATTACTTCAGGAAGGTCAATAAATCTTGACCGAGTGAGTACTGAAACATCAAGAAAACATGCAATATGCAAAAATAATAAAACACAGGAAGGTCCTATTTCTAAAATAACTGATAATCTATGTGAATGAAAACAACAGCATGGTCAGTGTGACTACCTATATACTAAATCCACTAAAAAGTACAAAAATTAGCTGGGGGTAGTGGCGCACACCTATAGTCCCAACTACTTGGGAGGCTGAAGCAGGTGAATCACTGTAACCCGGGAGGCAGAGGTTGCAGTGAGCCAAGATCCAGCGTGGGCAACAGAGCAAGACTCCATCTCAAAAAAAAAAAAAAAAAGAAAAGAAAAGAAAAAGAAATTCACATTTAAATACTTAGGGATCTTTTGTCTTCAGTCAGCAATTTCCTTGCAAATGGTTCAGCAAAAAAATAAAATGAAACATGGCCATCATGGTAGAAGGAATCTTAAGAATTCATTATACTGTTCTGTATGTTTACGTATTTTCCTTAAAACACTGAAAGAAAAAAACTGTCATAACTATGACAGATCTACCTTGTTTGCAAGGTATGTGGAATGTTAATCTTAACATTTATAACCAAGAATTAAAGAATGGTTATATTATGCCAAGATGTAATATGATCTGCATTAAGAGTTCAGATAGGCCGGGCGCGGTGGCTCAAGCCTGTAATCCCAGCACTTTGGGAGGCCGAGGCGGGTGGATCACGAGGTCAGAAGATCGAGACTATCCTGGCTAACATGGTGAAACCCCGTCTCTACTAAAAATACAAAAAACTAGCCGGGCGTGGTGGCGGGCACCTGTAGTCTCAGCTACTTGGGAAGCTGAGGCGGGAGAATGGCGTGAACCCGGGAGGCGGAGCTTGCAGTGAGCCACTGCACTCCAGCCTGGGAGACACAGCGAGACTCCGTCTCAAAAAAAAAAAAAAAAAAAAAAAGAGTTCAGATAATTCAAAGCATGTATCTCAGAATAGCATGTTATTTCGAGCCTGCCAGTTTTGAAGTTACTTGTTAATTTTATTTGTAATTTAGAAGTCATTATTTCAAATTTTGCAAATAAACTGTCATCTTTGATATTGTACTATTTCCAACGTACATTAACCGTGACTACACTGTGGTCTTCAACATTCTCAACAAACATCAAAAACCACTCTTGCCAAAAAGTCCACCAAAATTTGCAATTCCCAAGCCAAATAATAAAAAGGGAGTGAAAAGTGTTCTAGATTAGTTCTTTTCAATGTGCATATCGGTACTACTGGGGCAGGGTGAGACTCTATTCCTAGGTAGCTCCCAGATGATGATGATGCTATGCTGGAACACAGGCTATTTTCTGAACAGAAAGGGCCAACATTCATTCACAAGACTTCATTTCCTTATTATCTTGTATAAAGTTTCAATTTTATCAGTGACCTCAGACTAAGCATGAGTTGTAACAAACTATACTTTAAGTCTACTCTGGTCTCTTGTCTACAATGCTTGGGGCTGGGTGTGGTGGCTCACACCTGTACTCCCAACACTTTAGGAGGCAGAGACAGGCAGATAACTTGAGGTCAGGAGTTCCAGACCAGCCTGACCAATACGGTGAAACCCTGTCTCTACTAAAAATACAAAATCTAGCCAAGTGTGGTGGTGGTGGGTGCCTGTAATCCCAGCTACTTGGGAGGCTGAAGGAGGAGGACTCCTTGACCCGGGAGGTGGAGGTTGCAGTGAGCCAAGATTGCGCCACTGCACTCCAGCCTGAGCAGCAGAGACTCCATCTCAAAAAAAAAAGACATGTATTAGGAAAAATAGTCTCAGATTTCAGAAATACTATGCAATACCCCAGTAGCATCTGGGGGAGCACAGTTATGACATCAAATATTTCTTTACATATAAATTTCATTACATATAAATTTTCACTAAATGTCACACATAGAACATACGTAATCTCACATCAGTTGAGATCAGTTTTTTTGCCAAATGAGTCTTGGTGTCAAATGCAAAATTTTGTCAGAGAATTTAAAATTTCTAAATTATGGATAAAAGATTTTAGACAGGTATAACAAAATAATCTAGCAGCCCAGAATAATTTTTAACAAGGATATGTGACTTAAAGTTACTACAGTATTCTCTTAAACAGTCAAAACAGGAGATTGTATCTAAATTTGAGAATAGTAAAAGGTTTGATTTTATCACCAATGAGTATAACCATAAGACCCCCACTCTTAAAATTTCAAAACCCACCTTTAGTACACAACACTTCCAAAATTCCATTTGCTTACTATGTTAGCAAAAGAACAAATAAACAAAACGACCAACCATGCTATCCCCGTAGAAATAAAGCAGCATTGGGGAATGCCTTACTCAGTTCTCAGGGTAGTACTTTGATTCTAAATCGATTTGTTGGTCTTTTTTGGTTG
Organism: Macaca nemestrina; assembly: GCF_043159975.1. NCBI lineage: Eukaryota > Metazoa > Chordata > Mammalia > Primates > Cercopithecidae > Macaca > Macaca nemestrina. The sequence goes on along the minus strand of NC_092131.1, from coordinate 87,279,804 downwards.
TTGTTTTTAAGTCTCGCACTGTTACCCAGGCTGGAGTGCAGTGGCAGGATCTTGGCTCACTGCAACCTCTGCCTCTTGAGTTCAAGAGATCCTTCTGCCTCAGGCTCCCAAGTAGCTGGGATTACAGACATGTGCCACCCAACTGGGTAATTTTTTTATATTCTTAGTAGAGACGGGATTTCACCATGTCGGCCAGGCTGGTCTCGAACTCCTGGCCGGAAGTGATGTGCCTGCCTCGGCCTCCCAAAGAGCTGGCATTACAAGCATAAGCCACCACACCAGGCCTCTAAATATGTTTAGTATTAAAATATTTAACTTATTAAATGTTTTTGGTGGGATAATTGTGGTTAAGTCCTAATTCTCTTTAAAATACACACTTAAATATCTACAGATTAAATATATCAAGAATTTGCTTCAAAATAACATGGGAAGGGGGTGGATGGGGAGATGTAGATATAAATAAAAAGACTGGCCAAGAATTATTAAAGTGGGACAAATACATGGATGTTCATTGTACTATTCTCTTTTCTGTATGTGAAATTTTTTCACAATTAAAAGATAGCACCAGCCGGGTGCTGTTGCTCACGCCTATAATCCCCAGCACTTTGGGAGGCCAAGGCAGGCGGATCACAAGGTCAAGATATCGAGACCATCCTGGCCAACATGGTGAAACCCCATCTCTACTAAAAAAAAAAAAAAAAAAGGCCGGGCGCGGTGGCTCAAGCCTGTAATCCCAGCACTTTGGGAGGCCGAGATGGGCGGATCACGAGGTCAGGAGATCGAGACCATCCTGGCTAACACAGTGAAACCCTGTCTCTACTAAGAAATACAAAAATAGCCGGGCAAGGTGGCAGCGCCTGTAGTCCCAGCTACTCGGGAGGCTGAGGCCGGAGAATGGCGTGAACCCGGGAGGCGGAGCTTGCAGTGAGCTGAGATCCGGCCACTGCACTCCAGCCTGGGCGACAGCGCAAGACTCCGTCTCAAAAAAAATTAGCCGGGCATGGTGGCCCATGCTTGTAATCTCAGCTACTCAGGAGGCTAAGGCAGGGGAATCGCTTGAACCCAGGAGGTGGAGGTTGCAGCGAGCCCAGATTGCGCCACTGCACTCCAGCCTGTCAACAAAGCAAGACTCTTTAAAAAAAACAAAACAAAACAAAAAGATTGGCCGGGCGCAGTGGCTCCCGCTTGTAATCCCACCACTTTGGGAGGATGGGCGAATCACAAAGTCAGGAGATTGAGACCATCCTGGCCAACATGGTGAAACCCCGTCTCTACTAAAAAAGGAAAAAAAAAAAAAAAAAAGGAATACAAAAAATTAGCCAGGTGCCTGTAGTCCCAGCTACTCGGGAGGCTGAGGCAGGAGACTGGCGTCAACCTAGGAGGCGGGGCTTGCAGTGAGCGAGATTGCGCCACTGCACTCCAGCCTGGGCTACAGTACGAGACTCCGTATCAAAAAAAAAAAAAAGAAAGAAAAAGGTAACACCAAAGATGTGTATGTTCCTGAAAACAAAAATTACATGTGAATCTCAAACTATACACAGAAATATAGTTGACACTGTAGCAACGTTTCACTAAGAATCTATACCTCTATCAACATTTTTACTACTCAACTTAAAAACTTACCAAACCCTTCAGAATAGAGGGTCAAATCTTAAAAGCAAAAGATCCAAAGTAATTCACAAAACTAGAAATTAAGTATTAGTGGCCATTAACACTGCCAATAAATTGCTACACTTATTAGCTTCTGGAGAGCAAACTTTAAGAACTTTTTAAAATGTGCAGCCAAGCCCGGTGGCTCAGACCTGTAATCCTAGCACTTTGGGATGCTGAGGGCAGGCAGATCACGAGGTCAGCAAATCGAGACCATCCTGCCTAACATGGTGAAATTCCGTCTCTACTAAAAAATATATAAAAAATTAGCTGGGCGTGGTGGCGGGCGCCTGTAGTCCCAGCTACTCAGGAGGCTGAGGCAGGAGAATGGCGTGAACCCAGGAGGCAGAGCTTGCAGTGAGCCGAGATCACAACACAGCACTCCAGCCTGGGCGAAGACAGTGAGATTCCATCTCAAAAACAAGTGCATACTCCCTGCTCCCCCACGACCTCCACTCCCCGCAAAAAAGTAAAGTGTGCATACCCTTGAACAATTATATTTCTGGGGCTTAATTTTAAGAAAATAAAGATACGTACAACTGTAGTTTTAAGACTGTCCAAAGCTTTGTTTACAAAAAAAAATTGGGAAAGTTACAACAACAGTGTATTGCTAAAATACAGTATAAGTATGCAATGTACCATGTACTACTAAATAGTATATAATACTATGTAGCTACTACAAATTTTTCAGAGATCTGTATCTACTAACATGAGCTATTCAGTTTAAATTTTAAAATATTACTTAAATATATATGCAGTATGACAGGGCTTTTTGAAGATTATATATGCCCCAAAAAGCCTGGAAGAACACACCAAAATGTTATCTTTGGATAGTTATATTTTCTAAAACTGTCTATGAGCATGTATTACTTTACTGGGATCAAAGGTAAGATAAAGATGAGGTACCTCCTCTCACAAATCCACACCAATCTTCAGTCACTTGACCAGTATTCCTTTTTAAAGGAGTAATAAAACTCCATTTTAAACAGCATAAACAGCCATAACTCTAGCATGAATTCCACAAACTTTTAAGGATAGCAGCAACAGAAAACTTTTCTTCTATCTCTGAAGCTAGAAAATCCACTTATGTGAATGATGATTTTATTTAAAGGATCAATATAGGGAGTGACAATGCATTATAAATAGTTTATCCTCTTCAGAATACCTATTTTAGTTAGAGGGCTAGAGGAAAAATTTTGTTCAAAATGTACTCTACTAAACTACTCCTAGGGCCAGGTGCGGTGGCTCACGCCTGTAATCCCAGTACTTTGGGAGGCCGAGGCGGGCGGATCATGAGGTCAGGAGATCAAGACCATCCTGGCGAATACGGTGAAACCCCATCTCTACTAAAAATCCAAAAAAATTAGCCGGGCGTGGTGGCGGGCGCCTGTCGTCCCAGCTTCTAGGGAGGTTGAGGCAGGAGAATGGCGTGAACCCGGGAGGCGGCAGAGCTTGCAGTGAGCCGAGATCGCACCACTGCACTCCAGCCTGGGCGACAGAGCGAGACTCCATCTCAAGAAAAAAAAAAAAAAAAAAAAAACTACTCCTAAACGTTATTCAAGACTAGCCAGAAAAGCCTAAATCTGGTTCAATGAACTCCCAGAGTTTTTCCAGTTTTAAAATCAACTCAGGAGCCATAGGTCAATATAATTAGAAAACAGGAAGAATATTTCAGACTGGTAAAGTCAGAATCAGATCAAGTAGAAATGGAAAAAAAAAAAAAAATGTTCTCTAATGCACTATGGCTACCTCTTACAAACAGCCATACTTTCTCATTAGAGAATACATATTTTTAAAATGGTTCTCCCAAATGTTGATACAGGCAACATCACGGTAGTCCATGTGCTCAAATGCTAACTCGACTCATTTCATCATAGCTAAACCTTTTAAAGAAGTTTTCTTCAACTATTAACACTGCTTACTTAAACCCCTATTACAGAGACTAGCTATGCTATTTATACCCACACAGAATCACAAGAGTTGATGTACATTTTTAAGCTTTTTAATTAGAAGGAAAATATTACCGTATTGGTCATTATAACACTCAGTCTTAAGCACATAGAGCACAAGTTTCAAATCTCCTAAATCCCACTTCTTGCCCAGAGGCAATCAATGTTAATTGTTTGGCATGTGTATTTCTGGACACACCTCTTACGTCTTTACACAGCATAAAACAAATTCTACAGTTGGTGATAAGTGCTAAAGCGAATTTAGGAGAAGGGGAGCTTAAGGTGCTAAATAAGGGAAGACACATCACTAAGGGGGTAGCTTCTGAGTAAAAATCTCAGAACTGAGGAACCAAACTGTATGACTCAGAGAAAATTCCAAGGAAAAGCTCTAAAGGGGAAACATATCCAATGTGTTCAAGACAGTTACGAAGGCCAGTGTGGCTGAAGCACTGTATAACAGTAAGGGAAGGGACACAACAAATCACATAGGATGCCCTGTAAATCACAGAAAAATTCTGACTTCAATGCTGAAAAAGGCAGCCATTAGGTTGTTTTCAGGCAAAACATTTTTCAACAGCCAGGCGCACTGGATCACACCAGCACTGAGAGGTGGAGGTGGGCAGATCACCAGGTCAAGAATTTGAGACCATCCTGGCCAACATGGTAAAACCCTGTCTCTACTAAAAATACAAAAAAAATTAGCCGGGGGTGGTGGCAGGTGCCTGTAATCCCGGCTACTTGGGAGGCTGAAGCAGCAGAATCGCTTGAACCCGGGAGGCCGAGGTTGCGGTGAGCCGAGATCGTGCCATTGTACTCCAGCTAGGGCAAAAAGAGCGAAACTCCATCTCAAAAAAAAAAAAAGAAACATTTTCCAAACATTACATTTTAGGATAAATCTAGCTACCACTTTAAGAACAAAACTAGTGTGGAGGGACAAAAGAAATACTAACCTATTTTATATAATAATGCACAAGATACAATAGTGGCTTGAAATTGGACCAAGTGTCAACAATATGCAGCATGATTTTCTTTTCTTTTTTGTGACAGGGTCTTGCTCTGTAACGCAGGCTGGAGTACAATGCTGCGGGTGCGATCTCGGCTCACTGCAACCTCTGCCTCCTGGGCTCAAGCGATTCTCATGCCTGTCTCTCAAGTAGCTGGGACTACAGGCACATGCCACCACTGCCGGCTAATTTTTGTATATTTTTGAAGAGATGGGGTTTCACCACGTTGCCCAGTCTGGTCTCAAACTTCTAAGCTCAAGCGATGCACCTCCCTCAGCCTCCCAAAGTGCTGGGATTACAGGCGTGAACGACCACACCCAGCCAACATGATTTTCTAATAGGCCAAAGGTGAGAGATGAATAAAAGTCAAGGATGGCTAGCCAAAATCTTTGGCTCAAGAGACACAAAAATTGTTTCATTAACTGAAAAAGGCAACAGTACACAAGACACTGGTTTGAGGGTTGAACATCAGGAGCACAGTTTTGCACTTTTAAGTTGACATATTGGATATTCAACAGAGTTGTCATGTAGGTAACTTGATTGGTATGACATTCGAATGTATAGGCTGTTGATCTTGAGTGTGGATATCAGCTTATAGGTGGTATATTAAATCATGAATGAATCTGAAATGACCCAGATTGTGGAGAGAAAAGAGAAGTGAAAAGACTGAACCATGGGGCACTCCACCAGAAAGAGGTTTAACAGTCAGAAACATCTAACAAAAACCTGGAAGCAAAGTAAAAAAAATTAAAAAAAAAAAAAAAAATGTTTCAAGGAAGAGATCTGGTTAAATGGAACCAACAGGTCAAGTGAGATGAGGATTGAAAAAGGACCCCTGGGCTTAGTTAACGCATCCCTCTGGGTGGTTTTTTTTTTAACCATAAATAACTTTTTTTCAACTAAAGTTCACTTCTTACGGTTTTATGATAGTTTTAAAAAAAGGAAAGTTCACTTTTGTTTTTTTACTTTAAGAGACAGGGTCTCTTGTCGCCCAGGCTGGCGTACAGAGGCACAATCATAACTCACCCTGACCTCAAACTCCTGAGCTCAAGTAATTCTACTGCCTCAGTCTCCCGGGGAGCTACACTACAGCTGTGTGCCACCACGCCCAGCTTTTTGTAGACAGGGTCTTGCTATGTTGCCAGACTTTCCTGGCCTTAAGCTATCCTCCAACTACAGCCTCCTGAAGCGCTAGGATTACAGGCATAAACTGCTGCATCTGGCCCAAAGCTCACTTTTAAAATGTGCTTGCTTCCCTACTAACAATGCTATCACAACCACGGTAACATTTTACCAAGATACATCTACCTGAACAATTTACTACCTTGTACATATACACACATCTGTAAGCCATTTAAGGTGTTGGGAATTCAAGGGCAAAAATACAAACATATTTAATTTTAAGATTTTTAAAATAAAAGTGCAAGGTTATTCTTTGGAACTTTAACCAAACTAAAATTTGTTTTTCTAGAATGCTCAGTTGGACACAGTAGCTCACGCCTGTAATCCCAGCACTTTAGGAGAACGAGGTGGGCGGATCACAAGGTCATGAGTTCTAGACCAGCCTGGCCAACATGGTGAAAGCCCATCTCTACTAAAAATACAAAAATTAGCTGGGTTTGGTGGTACATGCCTGTAATCCCAGCTACTCAGAAGGCTGAGGCACAATAATCGCTTGAACCCAGGAGGCGAGGTTGCAGTGAGTCAAAGATCACGCCACTGCACTCCAGCCTGGCGAAAGAGTGAGATTCTGTCTAGAAAAAAAAAAAAAGCTCAACATATCAAAGTGAAGAAAAGAGTCTACTATCATTAAGTGTTGAAATCTGCAGCCTTAATCCCTGGGTTGAATCCATGCTAAACCACTAAAGCAGTTTAACTTTAGGCAAGTTATTTACACTCTGTAGTCCAATATTCTCGCCTCTAAAACATGAATGATTAACAGTATCTACTCCTACTCAAGGTTTTGATGATAATTCAGTCAGTCAACACAAACTCAGAACTTTAACAGTGGTGGACATAGTCAAGAGTTTAGAATACTTCCGTAAGAGAGAAATCAACGTCCTGCTACTTTTCCCTGCCAAATCAAAAAGCCATTGTATGACCCAACAAGGTATCACAGAACTAACTAGTTATTTCCGGGAGCCTGATCAGTTCTCTTATTCCGACTGATTTTGCACATTAATACACCCAATAAAAACTCATTTGAAAAACCAAGTCAAGTTATTGTTAGGCCTGGGATGATTATTTTCTCCAAGAGATTGAGACAGTAGCCTACTCTAATATATTGGTCTCCTAACTTACTACCCTACTTGCCCTGTTAGTCCTCATCACTAACATTCCCTACACAACAGCCAGAAGATAAATCAGACCTCTTTTTCAAAATCCTTTAATAGATTCTACCTGTGACCAAGATAGGATCTTAAACAAGACCTTCTAAGGTTGTGCTATGAATGTTTGATCCTTGCCTACCTCTCCAACTCCATCCCTCATCTATGTATACTTGGTAATTATTTTCCAGTATTATTTCTTAGTTGGAGGCCAAATCTTGTTCCCCCTCATTACCTGTGCTTTCACATATGGTTTTCTTACAGAATGAGCTTCACCATTAGCTACTTCCATATAGCCAAGCTTCCCTGTAGGGAAGGTTCCTTCCCTGGCAGCATCCCCCAAATTCCATGTTCCCTTGCTATCTTCTCATCCACCTTGTTCTTTTCCTTCATCGATCCTGACTATGAAAAGTGCCGTTTACTTTGTTTCTTCCCTCAATGATCTGTAATATCCATGACGGTAGGGGACATGTTTCGTTCTTCCCTATATGCCCAAACCTAATGATTTTCAAAATAAGTACTCAAATATTTAATAAACATCTTATACGTGAATGTTCCTTGAACACCTCCAAGACGTTTAAAACATTCTTTTTCCCACCCTCAAACTATAATCTGCTCCCTTCATTTACCTTCCCCAGTTATCTATCCCTATCCCAGAAGCTAGAAACCAGCAATCATGCCAAATCTATGTCCTTGTCCACCCTCTATCATATCCGTCCTGAGATGCTCCTAATTTTACCTACTAATCTCTAATCTCATTAGCATTACCTTTGTCCAAACCAGGTCGTTATTCTTCCTTGGATTTTAGTATCTCCCTTATTAATCTCTTCCAATCTCATTTCCTCTACACTATTTCCATACTGTTATTACAAAGACAGTCCTAAAAATTAAAATCTTCCAGTAGTTTTTGAGACCAGCCTGGGAAACAAAATGAGACTGTCTCCACTAAAAAAATAACAATAAAAAATAGTCAGGTGCTATGGTGCACGTCTGTAGTCCCAGCTACACAGGACGCTGAAGCCAGAGGATGGCTTGAACCCAGGAGGTCAAGGCTGCAGTGAGCCTTGTTATTGTTTAATGTCGCTGCAATCCAGCCTGGGTGACAGAGCAAGACCCTGTCTCAAAAAATAAAAATAAAAGGAAAATCTGACGTCACTTTCCAGTTTAGAATCTTTCTAAAATGGCTCACCATTAGTTTCTGGTTAAGATATAAACTCCTTGGCATGTATGTCATTCAAACTTTTATTCTCTGGCCTTAAGATTCTTTTCAGTACACTACCTCTCTTAAAAGGATCCCGCTGACCAGGCATGGTGGCTCACGCCTAATTCCAACACTTTGGGAGGCCAAGGTGAGTGGATCACGAGGTCAGGAGTTCAAGACCAGCCTAGTCAAGATGATGAAAGCCCATCTCTACTAAAAATACAAAAATTAGCTGGGCATGGTGACAGGTGCCTGTAGTGGTGTGAGATCACACCACTGCACTCCAGCCTGGGTGACAGAGTGAGACTCTGTCTTATTAAAAAAAAAAAAAAAAAAAAAAAAATCCCTTTATGTGATTAAGGTAGAAGAGATAAAAATAATGAAATAAAAAAAAGATCCCCTCACCTCTTAGGGTTAGGTAACCATTTCTGCATGCCCTTTTTTTTTTTTTTTTTTTTTTTTTTTTGGAGACGGAGTCTCGCTCTGTCGCCCAAACTGGAGTGCAGTGGCCGGATCTCAGCTCACTGCAAGCTCCGCCTCCCAGGTTCACGCCATTCTCCTGCCTCAGCCTCCTGAGTAGCTGGGACTACAGGCGCCCGCCACCTCGCCTGGCTAGTATTTTGTATTTAGTAGAGACGGGGTTTCACCGGGCTAGCCAGGATGGTCTCGATCTCCTGACCCTGTGATCCGCCCGTCTCAGCTTCCCAAAGTGCTGGGATTACAGGCTTGAGCCACCGCGCCCGGCCTCATGCTTTCTTTTTTTAAAAAGAGATGGGGTCTCACCGGGTCTCTACAAAAAATACAAAAATTTAAGGCCCGGCGCAGTGGCTCACGCCTGTAATACCAGCACTTTGGGGGGCCGAGGCAGGCAGATCAAGAGGTCAGGAGTTTGAGACCAGCCTGGCCAACATAGTGAAACCTCGTCTCTACCAAAAATACAGAAATTAGCCAGGCATGGTGGTCTGTGCCTGTAGTCCCAGCTACTCGGGAGGCTGAGGCAGGAGTATCGCTTGAACCTGGGAGGCGGAGGTTGCAGTGAGCCAAGATTGCACCACTGCACTCCAGCCTGGGCAATAGAGCGAGACTCTGTCTCAAAAAAAAAAAAAAAAAAAAAACAAAAGAGAGAGATGGGGTCTCATCATGTTGCCCAGACTGGAGTGCAGTGGATAATCATATCACACACTAAAGCCTCTCAACTCCTGGGCCAAAGGACCCTCCTGCCTCAGCCTTCCAATTAGTTGTGACTGCAGGCTTACCAATGCCCCTAGCTTATTTCGGCATGCTTCTATAGGATCGGTATTTACCTCTCATCATATATGGACATTATTTCATTCATGAGTCTCCCTAAGCTGCAAAGCCCGTAAACATAATAAACTATATTTTATATCCCGAAACAGAACATGTCCCATAAAAACAATAAATTTGTAGAATTAACAAGGAGTAAATCTAACTAAACCTATAGTGAACAGCTTCCATATACTGACAGCAACAAAGAAGTAGAAAAAATAGCTCTCATACAATAGAGGGCATCAATAAAACTTGTACCTATTTAAAAAATAAAAAGATTCCCATTATTTTTCTAGATAACCTCCAGGAATCTTTTCCTTAACTTTCTCCCATTCTGTTTTGAGTGTACCTTTGGTTTTCACTTAAACTAGATTTTCCTTTTCATCCAAGTATGATATAAGGGGGCAAGTTTGTGATTTACCCTAATACAACAGTACCGAATATGCCTTTCAAAAAATTATTCCAGGTTAGGTGCAGTGGCTCACGCCTGTAACGTCAACACTTTGGGGTGTCAAGGCAGGAGGATTGCTTGAGCCCAGGAGTTCAAGACCAGCCTAGACAACATAGTGAGACTGTCTCCATAAAAAATAGAAATATTTTAAAATAAAATCTAATTATCCCCCAGCTTGAAATCTATCAGAGCAATTCTAAAATGGTTATCTTACTCTTTGGCTATCCACACCTTTATTAATCTCTACACGATTCCTGTGAATAACACAGAATTCATTCCTTCTTACCATTAGGAATTCTATGAATTCACATTAGAATTCCCAAAATCTAGCTGGGCCTTGAGTCACCATTGTAAAAGGGGTCAGCCTGAGATGGTTCCTGATTTGGATGTATAGGTTAAACAGAGTTCCCTGCTTTGTGAGGTCAAAAAGCCTACCTTTTTTCAAATTTTTAAAAACCTTCCAGTGAGACAGCATTTTAATATTATGTTGTATCTCTTGTGGTTTGACTCTTGTGAAATTTTAATGAGATAAAAAGTCTAAATAGAATACAATCCAAAAATGTCATGAACCCAAGAAATACGTTAAATGACAGAAAATGTTTACTAATTTGTAATAATCTAAAAAAAAAAGGATTCCCCAATACGTTGCCTTGTTACTAATCATTAATGCAAGCCACTTTCATTTTAAACTTCAGCTGCTCTTTCCAAGTACCCAAAATGTTCTAATCAGCCCAAGTTAATTAGAAACTCCTATTATTCCATTAGTTTACAAATAACTGAGGTGGTCCCCCTTGGGAAACACTTCAAGATGCACATACAAAACGCTTAATCCAAACACTTCCAGAGGCTATGACCTATACACATCAGCTAAACTGTTAAACGGGTTTATTTCCTAGTCTTTGTAATGAATCCAAGTGGACCTCACACCTCTTACCATCACCCAGGAAGGGTGTGCATCTGTTCCGAAGGCCCCCCTGGCTCCAGGTCATCCTGGCTGCTGCTGCTCCAGGCTGGGCATCCATGTTGCTGCAGCTTGTGGTTTGTGAGGGGTAGTGTACAGGAAAAGCAGGATGGGATTTCAAGGGAAACAGGAGGAAGATGGCTTTCAGGGAAAATGCCATCACGATCATAAGTGTTAAGTAGTACCACACACATTTTATTGCAGCACAGTTTAAAAATTTAACAAATGAAAGATTAAAAATAAAAAAACAAAAATAAAAAAAATTAAAAATACAGACGTCCAGAGATGCTCTAAAACAGTTAAGTTAAAGATCAGGAAAAATAAGGTCATAGACTTAACAGCCAGTAAAATTCTGTTCAGTGTGGGGAAGGGGATAAGGGCAAGGGTGGGGTTGGGAGAGAAAAGGTTTATGTGATCAATCCACTTAAAAATACTAATGCCTTCGCTTTCTCTCCCAAGATGCAAAACTCCAAAGTCAATCAGGAGGCCGGAGAAATTCTTAGAAACATTCAGAAAAACTCGATTTTAATCCGGTTAAAAATCATCAGTGTCATTATCATCATCATCATCACCATCATAAGTATTAATATAATAATAATAATAATAAGTAATAGTAACTAGTAACAACAATAAAAAGGAAATCAGCGGAAAGTCAGGAAAAATGTTAAAAAAAAATTGGAATAACTTACTGTAGCTGAAGATCAAAAAAATCTCACTGTAAAAAAACAAAAATAAAAATAGCCCAGATTAGAAAAACGGGAGGTGCAAAAATGTCAAGTCAGTAAAGTTCATTTCTTTTCTCTTTCCAAAAGCAGTTTCCACAAAAACCGCAAGGATAAAGTTTTCAGTAGCAGACAAGCAAAGCCCTTTCGACATCATCAATCAATCTTAAAAATACACGAGGAAGTAGAGAGGTCAGTTTATGAGAGGCTAAAAGGCTCCTCCTCCTCTAACCCAACTGCTGCAGAAAAAATAGAAATAGAAATTTTAAAAATTACATCTTAAATCCAGGTCCCGGTTTTGGAAACAATTAAAAAAAAAACACCTGTACATTTGCCGTAGTGCACACCAAGTTGCATCATTATGTTTAAAATGTCTTTATAAAATCAGTTTTGGAATGGAATGTGTGTGTTCTGGAAGGGTGGGGAAGGGAGGTTAAAAATCAAAGCTGAGCTCCAGTGAGTAGGGATGGGGTTCGCCTTGCTGCCCTGTGAAAGGAGAAGGGACAGATTGAGTCAGAGTTCCTCAGAAATGTTGTGCCCTAAACCCCCAAGACAGAAACATCTGTCTATTGCAGCTAACACATTTTGGTAAAGCATTAACATTCCACTGGGATGGGACAGCCTCCATAGAATCACCTCTACCAGTGACTGTCTTCACAATTCTTCAACATCAATAGGTGACTAAAATTAACTAAATCCATGTCAATATGCCCTTGAGGGTCTCAAAAAGAGTATATCCAAATATTCATCTTGATAATGAGCAGTTTGGGCAAAGAAAATACAGAAAAACCGGGCCAACAAATAGAGGTGAAATAGTGAGCAAATGTCAAATATTGAGACTGTAAAAATTAAGCAGATTCATGGGTTTTAAACTTAAAGCCCATGGAGTTTCCACTATGAGTAACAGACTGAAGGTGAATGGCCTACCATGAAGATCTATACTAGTGATGACTCTAGATCTATTTTCAAAACCAGTGAGTGATCAAACCACAAGACCTAATAGGTTCTACTGTTAGGGGGAAAGATGTTTTAAATAAGGAGCACATTATTTCACTCACTGACAAAACGAAAATACAAATGGAATAAAAAAAGACTACTATGGCTACTGAATATTTAAGGTCAGAAAATAGGTGAAAAAATTAAGGTCCTTATGTTAATACTTCTTTTGTTTCTGTAATCCACTGTTTACTATGTAGCATGTATAGCTAATTTCAAGTTATGGATTCTAAAAATCTGGTACACAATACCACACTAAAATAATTTCCATGACAAACTGGTTGTTTCATCAGCTAAAATAAGAACTACAATTGGACTGTAGCTCCTTGTGCAAACAATGAACTAGCTGCACTCACTTTTCAATTTAGCCATAAGGTCTTACTCTCTTTTGTAAATTTCAGGAAATTAAAATATTTTAAGGCCAGGTGTGATGGCTCACACCTGTAACCCCAACACTTTGGGAGACTGGGGTAGAGCATGGCTTGAGACCAGCCTAGGAAACATGGCAAGACTTTATTAAAAACAAAAAACATTAACAGGGTGTGGTAGCCTGTAATCCCAGCTACTTAGGTGTCTGAGGAGCGAGGATCACTTGAGCCCAGGAGTTTGAGGCTGCAGTGAGCTCTGATGACGCTATTGCATTTCAGCCAGGCCAACAGAGAGAGACCCTGTCTCAAAAATTTTTTTTAATTGAGTATTTACAAGTGTTCCTTGAGCCGGCCAGGTACAGTGGCTCAAGCCTGTAATCCCAGCACTTTGGGAGGCCGAGATGGGCAGATCATGAGGTCAGGAGATCAAGACCATCCTGGCTAACACAGTGAAACCCCATCTCTACTAAAAAATACAAAAAACTAGCCGGGCGAGGTGGCGGGCACCTATAGTCCCAGCTACTCGGGAGGCTGAGGCAGGAGAATGGCATAAACCCGGGAGGCGGAGCTTGCAGTAAGCTGAGATCTGGCCACTGCACTCCAGCCTGGGGGACTCCGTCTCAAAAAAAAAAAAGAAGTGTTCCTTGAGCCAACTATGCATGAATGACTACAGCAGCAACAGGTACTGTAACTAAAACCATAAATGTTTAAAAAGTAGAACAGTGCAGGAAGGACAGTTAATTTTTACATTTGATGTGTGAAACTGTACGAATGTACAAACTGCGGAAAAAGTCTGAAGAATTGTAGGAAATATACATCTGAATGTTCTTTTCCTGTTTATGAAATACAGTTATGGTGAAACATTTCATTTTCTTATTTGGAGCCACAGCCCAACCTGGTAATCAATTTTCAAGATATGTAACTTTATAGTTCAACCACAACCAAATCCTATGTACAGGTGCCACAAGACATAAGCTTAAAAGGAAAGAAAAATGTGAAAAGAAACTAATTCTATCTTTCAACATCAAGAAGTTCAGGTATCTCCCAGGAGCTACCACTCATAAAAAGACCAACTTTAGGCCGGGCATGGTGGCTCACGCCTATAATCCCAGCACTTTGGGAGGCTGAGGCAGGTGGATCACGAGGTCAGGAGATCGAGACCATCCTGGAAAATTAGCCGGCCGTGGTGGCAGGCGCCTGTAGTTCCAGCTACTCGGGAGGCTGAGGCAGGAGAATGGCGTGAACCCGGGAGGCGGAGCTTGCAGTGAGCCAAGATTGCGCCACTGCACTCCAGCCTGGGGGACAGAGCGAGACTACGTCTCCAAAAAAAAAAAGAGACCAACTTTAGCACCATTTTCAATCAAGAATATTCCTTTAGGCCAGGCGGGGTAGCTCACTCCTGTAATCCCAGCACTTTGGGAGGCTTGGGGCAGGCGGATCACCTGAGTTCAGGAGTTGAAGATCAGCCTGGAAACATGACTCTGTCTCTACCAAAAATACAAAAAATTAGCAGGGCTACTGAGGCTGAGGGCACCCTTAAGCCTGGGAGGCAGAGGTTGCAGTGAGCTGGGATGACGCTACTGCATTCTAATCTGGGTGACAGTGTGAGGCTCTCAAAAAAAAAGAAGAGTATCCTTACATAAAGCTCAAAGGTAGTTTTTTTAAAAAGTATCTCTACGTTATTATTTGTCAAAACCTGCCTGAAGTTTGGATCCCTTCTTCTAAAGGGGTCCCTCTCAGAACGAGTGATGCATAAGCATCATCACCTGGAACTTACTAGAAGTTCAAACTCTCAGGCCCCACCCCAGACTTAATTAGAAAACCTGGTGGTATAGATCATAGCAATCTGTTTTAACTAGCCCTATTGATTCTGGTGTTGGCTAACGTTTGAGAACCACTGTGAAGATTTTAAATCGGGAATCTCTCTCTTTCCCAGTTTATAATCAATTATTATTACTTATTATTTGAGACGGGGTCTCGCTCTGTCACCCAGGCTGGAGTGCAGTGGTGCGATGGCTCACTGCAACCTCTGCCTCCCAGGTTCAAGCTATTCTCCTGCCTCAGCCTCCCGAGTAGCCGGGACTACAGGCGAGTAGCCGGGACTACAGGCGAGTAGCCGGGACTACAGGCGAGTAGCCGGAACTACAGGCGAGCGCCACCACACCCAGTTTGTTTGTATTTTTAGTAGAGATGGGGGTTTCACCATATTGGCAGGTTGGTCTGGAACTCGTGACCTCGTGATCCACCCGCCTCAGCCTCTCAAAGTGCTGGGATTACAGGCGTGAGCAGCCGCGCCTGGCCTCTAGAATCAATTCTTTAAACAAAGTGCCTGTCCTGGCCGGGCGCGGTGGCTCAAGCCTGTAATCCCAGCACTTTGGGAGGCCGAGACGGGCGGATCACGAGGTCAGGAGATCGAGACCATCCTGGCTAACACGGTGAAACCCCGTCTCTACTAAAAATACAAAAAACCAGCCGGGCGAGGTGGCGGGCGCCTGTAGTCCCAGCTACTCCGGAGGCTGAGGCAGGAGAATGGCGTAAACCCGGGAGGCGGAGCTTGCAGTGAGCTGAGATCCGGCCACTGCACTCCAGCCCGGGCTACAGAGCAAGACTCCGTCTCAAAAAAAAAAAAAAAAAAAAAAAAAAAAGTGCCTGTCCTTCCAGTGTACTGGGACAGAATCAAGTTAGAGCACCAAATAATGTTTTCCTGATACAATATAAATCCAAAAACACATAACCTATCACAGTAAATGTACCAAAGAAACCTCTTTCCTTTGGTTAAGAAACCAAATTTTCTTGTAAGATTTTCTTATTAAAGAAAAATAAATTTTCTTTGGTTAAGAAACCAAAATTTCTTATGTTAATAAATCCAAATTTTTCAATATCGAGAAAACCTGTAGTTATGCCACACCTCAACTTTCTAGTTCTCACCAATCCTCTAGTAAATGTAGTATACACAAAACCAAAAGCTTCCCATTTCCAATGAGAATACAAGAATATGCATATTAAGAGCAAATAATGCTCCCCAGAGACAACTACTAATTATTTGAAGACTGAAATAATGTGGTTAAGAATAGTAGTAACTACTACTAATTTAGAAAACTGGGGCCGGGTGCCTTGGCTCACACCTGCAATACCAGCATTTTGGGAGGCGGAGGCACGAGGATTGCCTGATCTCAGAAGTGAGACCAGCCTGACCAACACGGTGAAACCCCGTCTCTACTAAAAATATAAAAATTAGCCCGGCGTGGTGGCGCACGCCTGTAATCCCAGCTACTTGGGAAGCTGAGGCAGGAGAATCGCTCAAACCCGTGAGGCAGAGGCTGCAGTGAACCGAGATTGTGCCACTGCACTCCAGCCTGGGGCAACAGTGAGACTCCGTCTCAAAAAACAAAAAAAAACAAAAAAAACAAAACTGCTTTAAAAAGACTGCATCTGTACAGTTTTTAGTCTTCTGGCAACGAAAAATTTGAATTAGAAACTAAAAATTCAAATAAGTTAAAAAAAAAAAAGTCTAAGTCCTCTTATTTAAGCAAGGAGGATTAAAATCTATTTCTCCTCCTAGGCAAACTTACTCCCTATTCAACACCTCACATTCAACACTTAATATTAAGTTTTAATAATTTGCCCCTTAGTCTTTAAAATTAGAGCAACTAGCTATTTGAGTTTATTCTTTGTGTCGCACTGCCATTCCATCCAAAACAAGGTCGAATGCCATGTCAAATCCTCTAAGAGATTTAATTACAAACGTAAGCTGTTTAAATTCTCCACAGAAGGAACATCAACTACCAAGTATTCCCAAGAGTGGCACACGAATGGGGGGAAAAAAAGGTCAGAAAACCTGCAACCTGGCCATCCTTCAACTTTTCCCCCTAGGCAATACGCTAGCCAATACGAAAATGTTACTAAATGCCTATCCAGTTGAGAACACACCTGGAATTGTGATATAAATGCCGTGGCAAACAGTTCTTGATATTAAAGAATTTTTGGTACGCTGATATACATACTGATCTGATATACATACTGATCGGAAGGAACCCGTATTTCTAACACCTCAAAGGCAAAGAAAAGTGCCTGTCAATCAATTTCAGCTATTATCAACTGTTCTTAAATACTAACTTCTGACATTTCTCATTGCCAACATTTTTACTACATGATTTCCCCATTAATCTATTTTTGCCTTTACCTCATTTCTAACAGTTTAGCACGATGATAAACTTTAGTTTTAGTTCCTGTAATAAATATATTTAAACTTAAAGGGGTCGCGATGTTTTTGACCCTTATTTTACTTCCTATCAAATAGGTTGCCTTACAGATAAATTTCTTACCCGGCAGAATTGGTTTAAACTGTGCTTAACAGCTTTAGTTTTTGTGAAATTAACAGATTGTAAAAAATAACCAAATCTCATGTGAGGATTTAAAAAACCGATTTCCCAGATAAGTGAACGTGACACTAAAGATCTGTAACTTACAAGTTTTTTATCAAATTTCAGCACCGAGCAAATAACAGCACTGTTAATATTTGCTTAATAAAATGTAGCTGTGAATTTTTGCCCACGTTTAGGTGGACGGGAAAATTAACATCAGAATAACCCGAAAGTCAAATTTTGTCATCTTACACTTAGGAAGTTACGTTAACAACAAATTCTCAAGTCTCGTAGTATTTTTCTTAAGCGCAATTTGGGAATTTCCAGTTACCTCGTGGTTTCCGTCATCAGGTTCTTGCAAAGATTCAAATATTGTACTTTTAGAACCCGGTATTCCATTAACCAGGTAAAAACCACTCGACTGACCTCGTGGTCAAATTCCTTAGTAGTTCTGCTACTGACTTAATTATGACCCTAGCAATCAACACTTTTCTGCCTCAGTTTCTGTCTGAGAAAGAGAGTTAATACCTACCTCAAGCAAAGTTCCACTAACTTATATATTTCAAGTGTTTTGTAACCTGCAGATGAAAAGTCAGCTGTAATTATTAATATAGTTATACACAATATTTCCTTTTACAAACGTAAGTGAAAATAACTACTTCGAGCTCCATTATTTGCTCATAGAGAGGAATAAAATAAAAAGTTATCAGTAAAATGCTAAATCTTTTGTTAAACCTTTCTCATAGGCCACGCGGCACGATCCAGGATTTAAAGGCTCGCGATACATCTACTTGGTAACCTTCCCCCTCCCCCTCCCCCAATTTTTACATGTAAGAAGAACCGAGGTAATAGAAGGCATCGGCGCTATGTTAACTTCGACTATATTAATGAACATCGCGATCTTCATTTTCAGGATCCCGGAGTCCTCGCGGTCGTAGAAAATGAAAGGAAAGCAGCCGTTAACACAGGAAGAGCGAAAAAAGGGCATTTTCCCTGGCGATCGTGGCCCAGAGAACACCAGGTTAAACCTACGCAGAGGCTGAGGCCTGTAAAACCGCCTCCCGCTTCAGACCTAATCCCCCAAAACAAACAGAATAAATGAGGGCCCGGTTAGTTAGGGGGAAGGGTTCCCTCATATTCTCTCCCACACCCCCTCTAGCTTCCCAAAAAACCCAGCGCCTTCCCTGCGTCCGCCCTCTCCACTTACCAGGAGGGGGGAGGGAGAAGAGATTCGATTCTGAGTCTCCTACTCCCGGATTCGGCGTGAAGAAACCGACTGCAGGTCGAGGTCGGCAGCGCGGCCACAACCGCTCAGTCTTCGTCTCTTCACAAAATGGCCCCCGAGTCTCCTCTGCCGCCGAGGCGAAGGCCTAGTCCCCGCCCCAACCCTAAGAATCTTCCTATTGGCTGTGTGTTTTTTCGCTCCCGCTCCTAATTAGACAGTTCAACCGCTTCTCACAATGATATCCAGTCACAATTGGCAGTGGGTTAGACTAAGCAGAAGAATTTCCACATGCGTGAGAGAAACTAGTTTGTAACTGGTTAATTTTCCTGTCATTTATCGTCTGGGGAATGTTTATTGGCTATTGCACCGGACGACCCTCTGGGTGGAAACTCGCCTTTGTATCGCGCACCGTCTCACATCCGGGTATCTGGAAGGCCTGATTGGCGGCCGCGGTGTCCTATCACTGCTCCTTAGAGTGCCTAGTAAAAGGTTCGCCCAGACCCCGGATTTCCGGCGGCGCGGGGGCGGGGAAGGGCTTGAGGGGCGTTGTTAGGTGACGGGCGCAAAGGACTTGCCCTAGCCCCGGGCCTAGGAGAAAAAAAGCGCGAAATGAAGCCTCCGGCGTGCAATATGAATAAAGAAAGAACTTTACTTAAAATGAGGAGGGAGCAGCGGTGACTAGGCCGTGTTAAAGTGTGTAGAAAACTAACCAGCCCTGCCGTTTTTCCAACCCGAGAGCCTTTCTCAGGTCCAGATTCGAATGTCAGCTACCTCGTAGACATCTCTGCTTCTCAGCCTATTAAACCCTTCTTCAGACAACACATATTCCATCCAAACCAACTGACTTCCTTATTCCTCTCCAATATGAAAAGTAAATGAAGTGCAAAATCCCGGCCTCTGGCCCAAGTCATCTCACTAATATCTTAAGTGCCAGTAAAATTGGCCCATCCCTCCGAATCTGCTCCCTTAATTTCCCTCCTCTTAAAATGGCTTGTCTCCTACGTACCCCCGTCACCTGCCAGTCCTTCTGGTTACATTATAGGAACTGCGCACACAGTGGATTAGCATCAGCTCTACTAAGGGAGCCATTTCTTTTTTTTTTCTTTTTTCTTTTCTTTTTTTTTTTTTTTTTTTTTGAGGCAGAGTCACTGTCGCCCAGGCTGGAGTGCAACTGCCTCCAGTTGAGGTTGATTGGCGGCCGCGGTGTCCTATCGCTGCTCCTTAAAGCGCCTAGTAAAAGGTTCGCCCAGACTTCGGATTTCCGGCAGCCTAAGGAAATCCTGAGTGACGACCTCCAGCGAGGTTGGCTCACTGCAACCTCCGCCTCCTAGGTTCAAACGATTTTCCTGCCTCGGTCTCTCTAGTAGCTGGGATTACAGGCGCACGCCACCATGTCCAGCCAATTTTTGTATTTTAGTATAGATGGGGTTTTGCCATGTTGGCCAGGCTGTTCAGGTGATCCACTCGCCTTGGCCTCCCAAAGTGCTGGGATTACAGGCGTGAGCCACCGCGCCATACCGCTTTAAACTATTTTAAAAAGCAAAGACAAAAAATACGGGAGAAAGTATACACTAAAGTGTTAGTAGTGGTTCTCTCCTGGTAGGAAAATTACATGTGATTTTTTTTAACTTTTTTTTTTCGAGACGGGGTCTCGCTCTGTCACCAGGCAGTGGTGCGATCTTGGCTCACTGCAACCTCCGCCTCCTGGGTTCAAGCTGTTCTCCTGCCTCAGCCTCCCTAGTAACTTGGACTACAGGTGCGTGCCACCACACCCAGCTATTTTTGTATTTTTAGTAGAGATGGGGTTTCACCATGTTGGCCAGGAAGGCCTCCATCTCTTGACCTAATCTCCCCGCCTCAGCCTTCTTGCTGGGATTACAGGCGTGACCCACCATACCCGGCCTTAAAACCTTATTGTACTTTACTATATTTTCTAAATCATCTACTTTGAGCAAGTAATCAGAGGGAGAATATCCTACGAGTGCTTAAAGCCTCGACTCAATTGCCACATTGCAATTTATTTAAAATTACCTCGTAGCACCATGGGTAGTTTTACACTCCTCTTCTCTCCCTTCCTGGATGGTAAGATTTTTTGATGGTAGAGTTTAATTATTACCTTTCAATATATTTTCCTTGTTACTACCTCTTAATAAATTAATGAAATATTAGTTAACCATTAACTTGTATTTATCAGGGGAAATTGCTATTTTTCCAGGACAAGCAGATAAACTGTCCTTTTTTCTCTCTCTTTTGAGATGAGGTCTTGTTCTGTTTCCCAGCCTGGAGTGCATTGGCATGATCCCAGATCATTACAGCTCCAACCTCCCAGTCTCAAGCAATCCTCCCACCTCTGCCTCTGTAGTAGCTGAGACCACAGGTGTGCACCACCACGCTGGCTAGTTTTTTTTATATTTTGTAGAGACAGCGTTTTGCCATGTTGCCCAGGCTAGTTTTGAACTCCTAGGCTCAAGCAGTCCTCCCTCTTTGGCCTCCCAAAATGCTGGGATTACAAGCGAGAGGCACCATGCCAGCCCTGTTTTTTCTTTGTTGTATATTTTATGTAATACTTACTCAGAGAGGCCTGGAGTCTGTCGGGTCTGGTTGACACATAATTTATATTATTATTATTATTACTATTATTACTATTATTTGAGACAGGATATCACTCTGTTGCCCAGGCTGGAGTGCAGTAGCACCATCAGGGCTCACTGCAACCTCGATCTCCTGGGCTCAAGAGATCCTCCCACCTCAGCCTCCTGAGTAGCTGGGACTACAGGCATGTGCCACTAGACAAAGTTTTCTTTCTTTCTTTTTTTTTCAGTCTCTGTAAAGACTGTCAAAAATTGCCAATGCCAACTATATTGCAGGTCATCACGGCAGGGTATTGGGAAAAATTTTCAATTAGCAATAATCACGCCTCAGATAGACCTCATTGGCTAAGATACTGCCACTGCGCAAAGCTAGTTTTCTAATTTTTGTAGAGATGGGGTTTCACCATGTTGCCCAGGCTGGTCTCAAACTCCTGTGCTCAAGCAATCCACCGGCTTGGGCCTCCCAAAGTGCTGTGATTACAGGCTCACCCATGTCTGGCCTCTTGACTTAAGTTTAAACAAAACTCTGTCTCAAAAAATAAAAATAAAATAAAATAAAATTTTATAGAGCTCTCTCATTTTAGCTAACACTGCTTTATACTCTTTTTTTTTTTTTTTTTGAAATGGAGTTTCACTCTCGTTGCCCAGGATGGAGTGCAATGGGACGATCTCGGCTCACTGCAGCCTTTGCCTCCCAGGTTCAAACGATTCTCATGCCTCAGCCTCCTGAGTAACTGGGACTATAGGCACCCGCAACCACGCCTGGCTAATTTTTGTATTTTTAGTAGAAATGTGGTTTTGCCATGTTGGCCAGGCTTGTCTTGAACTCCTGGGGTCAAGCAATCCGCCATAGCTCCCAAAGTGCTGGAATTACAGGCCTGAACCACTGCACCCGGCCAATATCTTTTTTTTTTTTTTTTTTTGAGACAGAGTCTCGCTTTGTCGTCCAGGCTAGAGTGCAGTGACGCGATCTCGGCTCACTGCAGCCTCCGCCTCCCGGGTCCACGCCATTCTCCTGCCTCAGCCTCCTGAGTAGCTGGGACTACAGGCGCCTGCCACCACGCCCGGCTAATTTTTTGTATTTTTTTTTTTTTTAGTAGAGACGGGGTTTCACTGTGTTCGCCAGGATGGTCTCCATCTCCTGACCTTGTGATCCGCCTGCCTCGGCCTCCCAAAGTGCTAGGATTACAGGAGTAAGCCACCGCGCCCAGCCTTTTTTTTTTTTTTTTGAGACCAAGTCTTGCTCTGTCACCCAGGCTGGAGTGCAGTGACACAATCTTGGCTCACTGCAAGCTCCACCTCCCACGTTCAAGCGATTCTCCTGCCTCAGCCTCCCGAGTAGCTGGGATTACAGTCGCCCACCACCACGCCTGGCTAATTTTTACATTTTTAGTAGAGATGGAGTTTCACGATGTTGGCTAGGCTGGTCTTGAACTCCTGACCTTAGATGATCCACCCACCTCGGCCTTCCAAAGTGCTGGGATTACAGGCTTGAGCCACCAAGCCCGGCCCCAATATCATTTTTAAAAACTAATCCCCTGTTCGAGACATTGAAGTTGTTTCCAGTTTTTCAGTATCATTTATCAATTATTTTATTTATTTATTTATTTATTTATTTATTTTATTAATTTATTTTTTGGAGGTCGGGGTGGGGATGGAGTTTCACTCTTTCCCCCAGGCTGGAGTGAAGTGGCACGATCGCAGCTCATCGCAATCTCTGGAGCGGTGGCTTACGCCTATAGTCCCAGTACTCTGGGAGGCGAGGCGGGTGGATCACCTGAGGTCAGGAGTTCGAGACCAGCCTGGCCAACATGGTGAAACCCCGTCTCTACTAAAAATACAAAAAATTAGCTGGGCATGGTGGCAGGCGCCTGTAACCCCAGCTACTCGGGAGGCTGAGGCAGGAGAATCACTTGAACCCAGTGGGGTGGAAGTTGCAGTGAGCCGAGATTGCACCATTGCACTCCAGCCTGGGCAACAGATTGAGACTCCATCTCCAAAAAATAAATAAATAATATAAACAAACAGGCAAAAAAAAAAAAAATTGATCACTGTCCAAATGCAGTGGGTCACACCTGTAATCCCAGCACTTTGGGAGGCCAAGGTGGGCGGATCACCTGAGGTCGGAAGTTCGCAAGCAGCCTGGCCAACATGGTAAAACCCCATCTCTTCTTAAAATACAAAACTTAGCCAGACGTGGTGGCGAATGCTTGTAATCCCAGCTGTTTGGAAGGCTGAGGCAGGAGATTCACTTGAACCCGGGAGGGGGAGGTTGCAGTGAGCCAAAATCATGCCACTGCACTCTAGCCTAAGGGACAGAGCAAGACTCTGTCTTGAAAAAAAAAAACAAAAAAAAAATCTTTGTCCACTCCACAAAGCTTTAAAACTGGGAGAGATAGCTGGGCACAGTGGCTCACACCCATAATCCCAGCACTTTTGGGAGGCCAAGGCAGGTGGAAAACTTGAGGTCAGGCGTTCAAGACCAGCCTGACTAACATGGTGAACCCCCCCCCCCGCCATACAAAAATTAGCTGGACGCACGTGGTGGCGCACACTTGTCATTGCAGCTATTCTGGTGGCTGAGTAGGAGAATCGCTTGATCCTGGGAGGCGGAGGTTGCAGTGAGCCCAGATGGCAACACTGCATTCCAGCCTGGGTGACAGAGTGAGACTCTGTTTCGAAAAAACAAGCAAAAAAAAGGCTGGGCGTGGTTCACGCCTCTAATCCCAGCACGTTGGGAGGCCGAGGCAGGAAGATCACGAGGTCAGGAGATGGAGACCATCCTGGCCAACATGGTGAAACCCCGTCTCTACTAAAAATACAAAAATTAGCTGGGTATGGTGGCGCATGCCTGTAATCCCGGCTACTCGGGAGGCTGAGGCATGAGAATTGCTTGAACCCAGGAGGCGGGGGATGCAGTGAGCCAAGATTGCGCCACTACACTCCAGCCTGGCTACAGAATGGAAAAAAAAAGAAAAGAAAAAAAAAGAAGGAGAGATAAAGTCTAGATTATGACATCCATTCGTGGTTTTGAAATCAAGTAGTATTTGCTTCTAAGTATTATTGACTACTCATATTAAATATTAATAGTAAAAAAATTTACTGAGCAGATACCATGTGTAAAGCACTTTTGTAAGGGTTTCACATGAAGTAGCTCATTTGATAATTTTATTATCCCCATTTTAAAGATGTGGAAATTAAAGCACAGAAAGGTTAAGTAATTTGCCTAAGGTCGCACAACTAGTTTTTGGTAGTGCCAAGATTCTGACGCTCTAGCTAGACACTCCAGAGGCTGTAATCCCAACTACTCAGGGGGCGGAGGCAGGAGGGTCCCTGGAGACCAGGATTTAGCTACCAGCAGCGAGACCGTGTCTCCAAAAGAAAAAAAAAAATTCTAATGCTAGGAGGTCTAGTTCTAGAGGGTATGCAAATAACCATTACACTATTATTAATAATATAAGGTATGCCAAGGTGGGATAATACTATCCATTCACTCAACAATATTTATTAACCATGTACTATGCAATTAGCTTATGCCACAAGAACATATAAGTAAACAAAACAGACATGGCCCCTGCCCTTCAGAACAGAATCAAATATTAAATGGATAATTACTCAATTAATTATTTCTAATCAATTGTGAGTGCTACTAAAAATAAGTAAGAAGGTGCTACGAGACCTATATAATAGAGACTTCAAGCCCCTTCAGAAGATATTGTGAAAATAAGCGACTTTATTTTTAAAAACATCTTCCAGCTTGGGCAACATCTCTTAAAAAAAATTTTTTTTTTGAGACAGAGTATCGCTCTGTCAGCAAGCTGGAATGCAGTGGCAGGATCTCAGCTCACTGTAACTTCTGCCTCCCAGCTTCAAGCGATTCTCCTGCCTCAGCCTCCCAGGTAGCTGGGACTACAGGCTTGTGCCACCATGCTCGGCTAATTTCTGTATTTTTAGTAGAGACGGGGTTTCACCATGTTGGCCAAGCTGATCTCAAACTCCTGACCTCGTGATCTGCCCACCTCCGCCTCCCAAAGTGCTGGGATTACAGGCTTGAGCCGCTGCACCTGGCCAAAAAAAATTTTTTTTAGTGAAAAATAGTGGGGCATGGTAGTGGGTGCCTGTAGTCGCAGCCACTCAGGAGGCTAAGGCAGGAGAATCCCTTGACCCCCGGAGTTCCTGGCAGTATGCTGTGATTGTGCCTGTGAGCTCCACTGCACTCCAGCCTGGACAACATAGTAAGACCTCATTTCTGAAAAAAGAAACAAAAAAACTTCCAATTTCTTTCTTGTTTCTTCAATTTCTCTTTACCCTTTCTACTTAATGTTTTTCTCCTACTTTTCCTTTGTCTTCTTTGTTCCTGTTCTAATTTTCATCTCGGCAGTGACCTAAATCTGGCTTCTTGTAGGTTAAGCCTTCTTTAACGTATTTGCCATCTGTTCTCATTCTGGCTCTGAAGCACAAGATTTTATCCTCTGGTAATTTTTCATTAAGCTAATCTTTGTACAACTTACAAAATGCTTTTTTAGTTGACAAATGTCACATTTCATTGTCAGTGCTTATTTCACTATTATGGTACAAACTGAGCTTTTGAGCAAATCTAAATGGTATAAAAATACTATGTGAACTATCTGGCCCACATCTTTTCAAATATAAAATTTATCCAGGGGCTTTCTTTTTTTTTTTTGAGAGGGAGTCTCCCTCTGTAGCCCAGGCTGGAGTGCAGATGTGCAATCTGGGTTCACTGCAGCCTACCTCTCCCAGGTTCAAGCGATTATCCTGCCTCAGCCTCCAGATAGCTGGAAATACAGGAGCATGCCACCACGCTCAGCTATTTTTTGTATTTTTAGTAAAGACGAGATTTCGCCATGTTGTCCCGGCTGGTCTCGAACTCCTGACCTCAAGTGATCCACCTGCCTCTGACTCCCAAAGTGTTGGGATTACAGGAGTGAGCCACCACACCTGGCTTGTTTGGTTTTTGTTTTGTCTTTGAGACAGAGTCTGTCTCTGTCGCCAGGCTGGAGTGCAGTGGTGCCATCTCCACACACTGCAATCTCCGACTCCCTGGTGCAAGCTCATCTCCTGCCTCAGCCTCCGGAGTAGCTGGGATTATAGGCAGGCGCCACCAAGCCCAGCTAATTTTTGTATTTTTAGTAGAGACAGGGTTTCACCATGTTGGCCAGGATGGTCTTGATCTCCTGACATCGTGATCTGCCCGCCTTGGCTTCCCAAAGTGCTGGGATTACAGGAGTGAGCCACCACGCCTGGCCTTTTTTGTTTTGTTTTGTTTTGTGTTGTTTTGTTTTTAAACAGTGTCTTGCTTTTTTGCCCAGGCTGGATTGCAGTGGCGCCATCTCGGCTCACGGCAACCTCCACCTTCTGGATCCACTCGATCTTCCCATCTCACCCTCCCGGGTAGCTGGGATTACAAGCATGCGCCACCACGTCAGGCTAAATTTTTGTATTTTCAGTAAGACAGGTTCTGCCATGTTGGCCAGGCTGGTCTTGAATTCCTGGCTTCAAGTCATTGGTCGCCTTGACCTCCCAAAGTGCTGGGATTACAGACACGAGCCACCACGCCTGGCCCCAGGGGGCCTTTTTATTTTAACTTTTATTTATTTATTTATTTATTTATTTTTGAGCTGGAGTCTCTCTTCATTGCCCAGGCTGGAGTGCAGTGGCAAGATCTCGATTCACTGCAACCTCTGCCTCCAGGGTTCAAGCGATTATTCTGCTTCAGCCTCCCGGGTGGCTGGGACTACGGGCACAAGCCACCACACCCAGCTAATTTTTGTATTTTTAGTAGAACTGGGGTTTTGCCATGTTGTCCAGGCTGGTCTGGAACTCCTAATCTCAAGTGATCCTCTGGCCTTGGCCTCCTAAGGTGCTGGGATTATAGGCATGAGCCACCACACCTGGCCCCAGGGGTCTTTTGTTGTTGTTGTTGTTTTGTTGTTGTTGTTGTTGTTGTTGTTGAGACAGAGTCTCACTCTGTCGCCAGGCTGGAGTGCACTGGTGCAATCTCAGCTCACTGCAACCTCCCCCTCCTGGGTTCTAGTGATTCTCTGCCTCAGCCTCCAGAGTAGCTGGGTCTACAGGCATGCACCACCATGCTCAGCTAATTTTTTTTTTTTTTTTTTTTTTTTTTTTTTTTTTTTTAGAGATAGGGTTTCACCATGTTGGCCAGCATGGTCTCCATCCCTTGATCCTCATGATCCACCCTCCTTGACCTCCCAACCCAGGGGCCTTTTTAAACACAACTTGGGAGACTTCTCTTAATGTCCAAGGAACTTTTCCAATAGAATCACTCCTACCTTCTATTACTACCTAGCCCACAACTTCACCCCCATAATACTGCTTTCTTGTCATCTCAATTTATGTTCAGGTATCTAAAGCCTCAGAGCATACTCCTCTGCTCACTTCCTCATTGTCTGAAGAACCTTGACTACCATTCTCTTCTGGGGAGTGGTAAAAATACCATAGTAGGGGTCAAAGAATGGTAAATTTTGGGAATGTGAATAAATGCTGAATTAAGCACAATCATATCACAAAGAAAGGTAAATCACATAGTAGCACTCATTTGAACAAGTCCCATCTCTTCTACCTGAGTCCTTAAAAAGAGAAGAAAACTTTATTAAGCTCATGTGAGGAAAGCTTTATAATAATGAAATAGAATGTTAGTTTGCAAATTTTTTTAAATTTTTATTTATTTATTTATTTATTTTTGAGACAGTCTCGCTCTGTTACCCAGGCTGGAGTGCAGTGGCGTGATCTCGGCTCACTGCAACCTCCACCACCTGCATTCAAGCAATTCTCCTGCCTCTGCCTCCAGAGTAGATAGGATCACAGGCATGCACCACCACACCCGGCTAATTTTTTGTTTTCTTTTGTTTTGTTTTTGAGATGGAGTCTCGCTCTGTAACCCAGGCTGAAGTGCTATTGCACGATCTCAGCTCACTGCAAGCTCTGCCTCCCGGATTCACGCCATTCTCCTGCCTCAGCCTCCCGAGTGGCTGGGACTACAGGTGCCTGCCACCACACCCAGATAATTTTTTGTATTTTTTAGTAGAGATGGGGTTTCACTGTGTTAGCCAGGCTGGTCTTGAACTCCTGACCTCAGGTGATCCGCCAGCCTCGGCCTCCCAAAGTGCTGGGAATACAGGTGTGAGCCACTGTGCCTGGCCACTAGCTACATTTTAAGGGCTCGATAAACACATGTGGCTAGCACATAAACACAAAATGGCTACCATTTTGACATCAAGTACTCATACATAAAACTATCTTCCTTCCTCTTACCTTTTATGCTGTTACTTTCTTAAATCTGTTTCAAAATATTTACACTTAAACAGACATATACTACAACCAAAATAGAAAACACTCAAAAATTTAATATTCTTTTTTTTTTGAGATGAAGTTTTGCTCTTGTTGTCTAGGCTGGAGTGCAATGGCGCCATCTTGGCTCACCACAACCTCCGCCTCCACGGGTTCAAGCGATTCTACTGCCTCAGCCTCCAGAGTAGCTGGGATTACAGGCATGTGCCACCACACCTGGATAATTTTTTTGTATTTTTTTTTAGTAGAGATGGGGTTTCTCCATTTTGGTCAGGCTGGTCTCAAACTCCTGACCTCAGGTGATCCGCCCACCTTGGCTTCCCAAAGTGCTGGGATTACAGGTGTGAGCCACCGCGCCCAGCAAAAATTTAATATTCTTAACACATCAAGGACTCAAAAGACATATACAATGATAAATATTTTTAAAGTTCAAGGTAAATAGCAATCAAAGAAATGAAAATTTAAAGGACATGCATTCTTTTTTTTTGAGATGGAGTCTTGCTCTGTCACCAGGCTGGAGTGCAGTAGCACCATCTTGGCTCACTGCAACCTCCACCTCCCTGGTTCAAGTGATTCTCGTACCTCAGCCTCCCAAGCAGCTGGAACTACAGGCATGCACCACCACGCCCAGTTAATTTTTGTATTTTTAGTAGAGACGGGGTTTCACCATGTTGTCCAGGATGGTCTCAATCTCTTGACCTTGTGATCTACCCGCCTCAGCCTCCCAAAGTGCAGGGATTGCAGAAGTAAGCCACTGCACCTGGCCATGAATTCATATTTTTGTCTATGAAATAGATGTTTGAAAAAAAGATGTTCTTAATGTTAAGATGCAAATAAATGGATGCAGCTGATAGGAGTATAAGCTGGTAGATCCTTTCAGAAAGTTAGTCAGACAGTTGGCAAATAAGTACCAAAGATCGTAAAAATGCAAGTTCTCTTTGACTCAGCAATTCCACTTCTAGTAATGCTTCTTAGAAAAATAATTACGGATGTAAGTAAAGATTTTAATATGATGTGGTTATAATGGCAAAAAATAATCTAAATGCTCATCAGTAGGGCATTGGTTAAATTATATGTTTATAGAATAGAATATTAAACAGCCATTAAAATTATGCAATAAAAAACAATGATATTTTTATTTTATTTATTTTATTTATTTATTTATTTATTTTTTTTTTTTTTTGAGACGGAGTCTTGCTCTGTCACCCAAGCTGGAGTGCAGTGGCTGGATCTCAGCTCACTGCAAGCTCCACCTCCCGGGTTCACGCCATTCTCCTGCCTCAGCCTCCCGAGTAGCTGGGACTACAGGCGTCCACCACCTCGCCCGGCTAGTTTTTTGTATTTTTTTTAGTAGAGACGGGGTTTCACCATGTTAGCCAGGATGGTCTCGATCTCCTGACCTCGTGATCCGCCTGTCTCGGCCTCCCAAAGTGCTGGGATTACAGGCTTGAGCCACCGCGCCGGGCCCAACAATGATATTTTTAAAATGTCAATTGTTTATGGTATATTGGTTATTGAAAACTAAAGACATTTTAAAAATAAACGATCTGGAGTAATGGAACCCTTGTAAACAAAAAGTAGAATGGTGGTTACCAGGGTCGGGAGGGAGGGAGAAATAGACTTATTATTTAATTTGTGTAAAGTTTCAGTTTTGCAAGATGAAAAAGTTCTGGAGATTGGTTGCACAACAGTGAAAATATATGTAAGACTACTGAAATGTACACTTAAAAATAAGTAAGATAGCATATTTTATATTATGTGTACTTTACCACAGTTATGAAATTTTTTTTCTCTTTTCTTATTTTTTTGAGACAAGGTCTCTGTCACCCAGGCTGGAATGCAGTGATTTTATCTTGACTCACTGCAGCCTCAACCTCCTCAGCTCAAGCAATTCTCCCACTTCAGCATCCCAAGCAGCTGGGATTACAGGTAGGCACCACCATGCCTGGCTAATTTTTGTATTTTAAGTAGAAACAGAGTTTTTCTATGTTGTCCAGGCTGATCTCGAAACCCTGGGCTCAAGCGATCCACCCACCTCAGCCTCCCAAAGTGTTAGGATTATAGGCATGACCCACCGCACCTGGCCTAATTATGATAAACTTAAAATAAATTTTTAAAAATAAAATAAATAATCTCATTTTTATTGCAAATATTATGTATGCTTATATGCATATATATACCAAAATGGTAGTTATATATGTATAGTAGGATTACAAATACATTTCATTTTTTTCTTTTTACTTTTCTGTTTGTTTGTATCTACTGTGAACATGTATTACTTTTATAGTCAAAATGTTATAAAATAATATACCCAAGTCTTTTTTGATGACTGAAATTTCTTTTTTTTTTTTTTAAGACAGAGTTTTGCTCTTTCCTCCAGGCTGGAGTGCAGTGGTACAATCTCAGCTCACTGCAACTTCCGCCTCTGCAGTTCAAGTGATTCTCCTGCCTCAGCCTCCCGAGTACCTGGGATTACAGGCACCCGCCACCACGCGCAGCTAATTTTTTTTTTTTTTTTTTTTTTTTGAGACGGAATCTCACTCTGTCACCCAGGCTGGAGTGCAGTGGCGCGATCTCGGCTCACTGCAAGCTCTGCCCCGTGGGTTCACGCCATTCTCCTGCCTCAGCCTCCCGTGTAGCTGGGACTACAGGCGCCGGCCACCACGCCCGGCTAATTTTTTTTGTATTTTTAGTAGAGACGGGGTTTCACTGTGTTAGCCAGGATGGTCTTGATCTCCTGACCTCATGATCCGCCCGTCTCGGGCTCCCGAAGTGTTGGGATTACAGGCGTGAGCCACTGCGCCCAGCCAGCTAATTGTTTTTATATTTTTAGTAGAGACAGGGTTTCACCATGTTGGCCAGGCTGGTTTCGAACTCCTGACCTTAGGTGATCCACTCGCCTCGGCCTCCCAAAGTGTTGGGATTATAGTCATGAGCCACCACGCCTGGCTGATGACTGAAATTTCTTTTTTCTTTTTTTTTTTTCGTGGTGGAGTTTTGTTCTTGTTGCCCAGGCTGGAGTGCAATGGCACAGTCTCGGCTCGCTGCAACCTTCACCTCCCGGGTTCAAGTGATTCCCACTGCCTCAGCCTCATTAGTAGCTGGAATTACAAGCGCCTGCCACCACGCCCAGCTAATTTTTGTCTTTTTAGTAGAGACGGGGTTTCACCATGTTGGTCAGGCTGGCCTCGAACTCCTGACCTCAGGCAATCCTCCCACCTTGGCCTCCCGAAGTGCTGGGATTACAGGTATGAGCCACTGTGCCCGGCCTGAAATTTCTTTAACATAGAACAAGGCCTTACCATCTACATTGAGAAGTACATTAAGTCTAGTGGAAAAAATACATAAATTCACTCCAAGATGTAATCAGAATGTTAAGGGAAACTGGTTGCCTGAAAGAGGTAGGAGGAGATGTTTTAAAAATTAACAAAAGTCAGCCAGGCACGGTGGCTCACGCCTGTAATTCCAGGACTTTGGGATACTGAGGCGGATGGATCACATGAGGTCAGGAGGCTGAGATCAGCCTGGCCAACAAAGTGAAACCTCCTCTATACTAAAAATACAAAAAATTAGCTGGGCGTGGTGGCGGGCACCTATAATCCCAACTACTAGTGAGACTGAGGCAGGAGAATCACTTGAACCCGGGAGGCAGAGGTTGCAATGAGCTGAGATTGCGCCATTGCACTCCAGACTGGGCAACAAGAGCGAAACTCTGTCTCAAAAAAAAAAAAGAAATTAACAGAAGTCAGAGGTTCGGAAAAGAGAACAGAATTATGAAACACGAACTTGGCTTACTTCAAAGTTAATTTTGACCTGCACTGTCTCTGGCTAGAGCATCTTAAAAAAGGACAGAAAATCCCAGATTTATGAAGAAATAGCTTGGGAAAGAAGCAACCTTAAGTGCATAAAAGCCCAGCTTTTAAATTTTATAAATCTGTCACTTAAACCCGGGAAAATATTATATTGGATTTTCCTGTCTTCACTGGGAAATGTATGTGTCCTGGATACTTTTTCTACTTTCTAATTGTCTCCCCAGCTTTATTTTATTTTATTATTTCATGGGATTTAGAGGAAGTCACATGGGGCCCATTAACCTTGTGTTCATCCTCCTGGAAATCCCTGAACTTCATGCCAATAACCAGCTTTCTCAGTGCACACATTCAGTGCATTAAAGAGAGGATTTAGGCCAGTCATGGTGGCTCACGCCTGTAATCCCATCTCTTTGGGAGGCCAAGGCGGGTGGATCACCTGAGGTTGGGAGTTCGAGACCAGCCTGACCAACATGGAGAAACTTTGTCTCTAGTAAAAATACAAAATTAGCTGGGCATGGTGGCGCACGCCTGTATTCCCAGCTACTCGGGAAACTGAGGCAGGAGAATCGCTTGAACCTGGGAGGCAGAGGTTGCAGTTAGCCAAGATCACACCATTGCTCTCCTGCCTGGGCAACGAGAGCAAAAGTTCATCTCAAAATAAATAAATAAAGAGGGGAATTTTATGTAACAATTGAGACCATGTTCCACTTAATATATAATATGAATGTAGTGACCAGCCATGCAGAATTTTTAAGAACATTTAATTTTCTTATATGAAATCCTATTGCTTCATAATTACATCCCAAAGTTTGGTTTGGAAACTGTGGTCATGGTGAAATGGAAGATATACATACATTCTCTTACTTGAAAGCGCTGGCACATGTGGACTGAATAGGCATGTTAATCCCACCAACTATGCAGTGTTTGTTCTCTTCAAAGGGATCTCAGGGCTCCAGAACAACTCCTACTGTTGTTGCCCTTCAGATAAAGTCCATGTGCGGTGGCTCATTCCTGTAATCCCAGCACTTTGGGAGGCCGAGGCAGGTGGATCACCTGAGGTCAGGAGTTCAAGACCAGCCTCAACATGGAGAAACTCCGTCTCCACTAAAAACACAAAGTTAGCCAGGCGTGGTGGTGCATGCCTGTAATCCCAGCCACTTGGGAGGCTGAGGCAGGAGAATTGCTTGAACCTGGGAGGCAGAGGTTGCCATGAGCCGAGATCGTGCCATTGCACTCCAGCCTGGGCGACAAGAGCGACACTCTGTCTCAAAAAATTAATTAATTAATTAATTAATTAAAGATTTAAACATCATCCTCTGAATACTAACAAATTTCTTTTAATCTCAAATCCTGCAAATGTGTTTTCAGCTTTAGTTTTAGTTGAGAAGTGGATCTGTTAAGGAACCTTTAAGCTGATCTTTCTCCAAGTCAAACATGCATAGAGAAAAAGCACAGCTTTCACACTCTGATCTACAAAGAGTTAACATCTTAAAAGCTAAACAGAACTGGATTAGCTCCTCTTTCAACAAGCCAGAAGGACAAGCTGATTGGAACCTAGAATACTAAAGGACACCAAAACATTGGGAGAAAAGAATTAGCGACAGCTATCTGGAGCAAGCAAGAACTGTAAGTTTCTATCTGATGCATATTTACAGTTTCCTATGTCTTCCCTAGGGGTGTTTTTGAGAGAATGAAATAAGTTTATTCATTTTCTTTTCTTTTCTTCTTTTGAGACAGAGTCTCACTCTGTCACCCAGGCTGGAGTACACTGGTACTATCTCTGCTCACTGCAACCTCCGCCTCCCAGGTTCAAGCGATTCTCCTGCCTCAGCCTCCCAAGTAGCTGGCAGTATAGGCACACGCCACCATGCCCAGCCAATTTTTGTATTTTTTAGTGGAGACGGGGTTTCACCATGTTGGTCAGGCTGATCTCAAACTCCTGACCTCAGGTGATCCGCCCGCCTCAGCCTCCCAAAGTGCTGGGATTATTGGCATGAGCCACCGCACCTGGCCTGGTTTATTCATTTTCTATTGTACCCCAGTCTCCCAGGCATCCGGCACAACATTACCAAGTCATCTTTAATCCTGTCACTCTCTTAACTGTATCCCACATCCAAACAGTTGTCACATCTTTTGATTCTCCTTCCTCAGTGTCTTTGTGATCCGTCTTATTCTTCCATCTCCCTACCCTCATCCTTCCCTAGTTCAAGACCTCTTGCCTAAACTATAGCAATATCCTCTTAACACTGTCCTCTCCCCAGTTTCTAAATCACTAATAGTAGATGAATCTTCCTGAAGCTCTTCCATAGCTCTAATTCTATTGCTTTTATGCTCAGAAATGTATCTGCTATCTACAGAATGAATAAAACTCCTTTTCAAATTAATTTTTAATTGACAATTTGAAATTGTATATATTTATTGTGTAAAATTTGTTGCTTTGAAATATATATATATTTCAAATATAAAATATATATAGTGGAAAACGACTACCTTGGGCTAATTTTTTTTTTTTTTTTTTGAGACAGAGTCTTGCTCTGTCACGAGGCTGGAGTGCAGTGGCTCAATCTCGGCTCACTGCAACCTCCGCCTCCCGGGTTCAAGCAATTCTCCTGCCTCAGCCTCCCCAGTAGCTGGGACTATAGGCACGTGCCACCACGCCCCGCTAATTTTTGTATTTTTAGTAGGGATAGGGTTTCACCATGTTGGCCACGGCCAGGATGGTCTCAATCTCTTGACCTTGTGATCTTCCTGCCTCGGCCTCCCGAAGTGCTGGGATTATAGGCGTGAGACCCTGCGCCTGCCCAATCTTGGGCTAATTAAAATATGTATTACCTCATATGCTCATCAATTTTTTGTGTTTGATGAGAACACTTAAAATCTACTCTTGGACCAGGCATGTTGGCTCACACCTGTAATCTCAGCATTTTGGGAGGCTGAGGCAGGTGGATCACCTGAGATCAGGAGTTTGAGACCAGTCTGGCCAACATGGCAAAACCCTGTCTCTACTAAGAGTACAAAAATTAGCTGGGCATGGTGGCTTGCGCCTGTAACTGCAGCTGCCTGGGGGACTGAGACACGAGAATCGCTTGAACCCTGGAGGCAGAGGTTGCAGTGAGATCAGAGCATACCATTGCACTCCAGCCTGGGCGACAGAGTGAGACCCTGTCTCAAAATAATAATAATAATAATAATAATAATAATAATAATAAAGAGTAAGGGGAACTGACTACAAAATTTTAAATGCTTGCCCAGTGATACAGAGTGTAAAAAATAAAAAAAAGCCGGGCGCGGTGGCTCACGCCTGTAATCCCAGCACTTTGGGAGGCCGAAACGGGCGGATCACGAGGTCAGGAGATCGAGACCATCCTGGCTAACACGGTGAAACCCCGTCTCTACTAAAAAATACAAAAAACTAGCCGGGCGAGGTGGCGGGCGCCTATAGTCCCAGCTACTCGGGAGGCTGAGGCAGGAGAATGGCGTGAACCCGGGAGGCGGAGCTTGCAGTGAGCTGAGATCCGGCCACCGCACTCCAGCCTGGGTGACAGAGCGAGACTCCGTCTCAAAAAAAAAAATAAATAAAAAATAAATAAAAAAAAGAAGTCCAGGCGGGGTGACTCACGCCTGTAATCCCAGCACGTTGGGAGACTGAGGCTGGTGGATCACAAGGTCAGGAGTTCGAGACCAGCCTGGTCAACATGGTGAAATACCATCTCTACTAAAAAATACAAAAAATTAGCCAGGCATGGTGGCAGGCACCTGTAATCCCAGCTACTCTGGAGGCTGAGGCAGGAGAATTGTTTGAACCCGGGAAGTGGAGGTTGCAGTGAACCGAGATTGCGCCATTGCACTCCAGCCCAGGCAACAATGCCATACTTTGTCTCAAAAAAAGAGAAAAAGAAAATTTTAATTGCTGATGTCATCAAGCTGGCTTTATACATCTATCCATCTATCACTAGTAAAGGGTTCTTAATCCTCACTAACCTACCCTTGTCCAAGTGCACTGCGATTCTGAATATCACTGAAAGGAATTTTTTTTTTTTTTTTTTGAGACGGAGTCTCGCTCTGTTACCAGGCTGGAGTGCAGTAGCATGATCTCGGCTCATTGCAACACTGCAATCTCCGCCTCCCGGGTTCAAGCGATTCCCCCGCCTCAGCCTCCTGAGTACCTGGGACTACAGGCACGCACCACCATGCGCGACTAGTTTTTTTGTATTTTAGTAGAGACGGGGTTTCACTGTGTTGGCAGGGATGGTCTCGATCTCCTGATATCATGATCAGCCCACCTCGGCCTCCCATAGTGCTGGGATAACAGGCGTGAGCCACCATACTGGTTGGAAATTTCTTTAGTCTTTCATCCTGTTGAGTTCAAAACAATTGATAAACCCTTTTAGAATCTACATTCCACTTTTTTTTCCTGAGAAATTAAATCTGGCCACTTTATTGGATTTTGGATGTTTCTTCAACACGCCTTCACTGACAGTCTCAACTAGCTTTTCTTCTCTGGCATTCCAATAAACTCCATTTCATTCTTAGAGCTTCTCTGACTTCAGTTTTAATGGTACTTTTCAATTGTTCCACAGTGCTGCATAGCTTTGTTGGTGTGTCAGTGTACTCTGGGCCCAGTTATTAAAGAACAACAGCATCCCTTCTACTACAGCTCCATTTTTGCAAATGGCTTCAGGTCCAGGGGACCAAGCTTATGATGCAGTCACCTTTCCTTTTCCTTCACATTACATTTCTTTTTTTTTTTTTTTTGAGACGGAGTCTCACTCTGTCGCCCAGGCTGGAGTGCAGTGGCACGATCTCGGCTCACTGCAAGCTCCGCCTCCCGGGTTTACGCCATTCTCCTGCCTCAGCCTCCTACGTAGCTGGGACTACAGGTGCCCGCCACCTCGCCTGGCTAGTTTTTTGTATTTTTTAGTGGAGACGGGGTTTCAGTGTGTTAGCCAGGATGGTCTCGATCTCCTGACCTCGTGATCCACCCGTCTCGGCCTCCTAAAGTGCTGGGATTAGAGGCTTGAGCCACCGCGCCCGGCCTCACATTACATTTCTACAGTAATGTAATGTGTACAGGAAACTAGGAAGTTGGGTGACTAAGTAAACCTGTATATGCTACTTCATTTATTTTATTTATTATTATTATTATTTTTTTTTTTTTTTTTTTTTTTTTTTTTTTTTTTTTGAGACGGAGTCTCGCTCTGTCACCCAGGCTGGAGTGCAGTGGCCGGATCTCAGCTCACTGCAAGCTCCGCCTCCCGGGTTTACGCCATTCTCCGGCCTCAGCCTCCTACGTAGCTGGGACTACAGGCGCTCGCCACCTCGCCCGGCTAGTTTTTTGTATTTTTTAGTAGAGACGGGGTTTCACTGTGTTAGCCAGGATGGTCTCGATCTCCTGACCTCGTGATCCACCCGTCTCGGCCTCCCAAAGTGCTGGGATTAGAGGCTTGAGCCACCCCGCCCGGCCTCACATTACATTTCTACAGTAATGTAATGTGTACAGGAAACTAGGAAGTTGGGTGACTAAGTAAACCTGTATATGCTACTTCATTTATTTTATTTATTATTATTATTATTATTTTTTTATTTTATTTTTTTTTTTTTTTTTTGAGACGGAGTCTCGCTCTGTCACCCAGGCTGGAGTGCAGTGGCCGGATCTCAGCTCACTGCAAGCTCCGCCTCCCGGGTTTACGCCATTCTCCGGCCTCAGCCTCCCGAGTAGCTGGGACTACAGGCGCCCGCCACCTCGCCCGGCTAGTTTTTTGTATTTCTTAATAGAGACGGGGTTTCACCGTGTTAGCCAGGATGGTCTCGATCTCCTGACCTCGTGATCCGCCCGTCTCGGCCTCCCAAAGTGCTGGGATTACAGGCTTGAGCCACCGCGCCCGGCCTATTATTATTTTTTGAGACATTTTGTGAGACATATTATTTTGTGAGACACTGTCTCACACTGTCACCCAGGCTGGAGTGCAATGGTGTAATCTTGGCTCACTGCAATCTCCACCTTCTGTGCTCCAGCGATTCTCCTGCCTCAGCCTCCCGAGCAGCTGGGGCTACAGGCATGTGCCACCACACTCATTTAATTTTTGTATTTTTAGTAGAGATGAGGTTTCACCATGTTAGCCAGGCTGGTCTCAAACTCCTGACCTTGTGATCTGCCCATTTCACCTTCCCAAAGTGCTGGGATTACGGGCATGAGCCACTGTGTCCAGTCCCTATGTATGGTACTTCAAATGGAGATTTACTTGTAAACTAAATGGAGATTTACTTTTTTTTTTTAGATACAGTCTTGCTCTGCTTTGCCCAGGCTGGAGTGCAGTGGCATGATCTTGGCTCACTGAATCTCCGCCTGCCGGGTTCAAGTGATTCTCCTGTCTCAGCCTCCAGGGTAGCCGGATTACAGGGGCCTGTTACCATGTCCAGCTAACTTTTGTCATGTGGCCAGGCTGGTCTCGAACTCCTGGCCGCAGGTGATCCACCCGCCTCAGCCTCCCAAAGTGTTGGGATTACAAACATGAGCCACCGTGCCTGGCCTGAGATTTACTTGTAATCCTAGGTCTAACATGTGAAAGTACACAAACTTTGGGGTGATTATTCAGATTTCTTAAAATAGGCATGCTATGAAATCTGTATAGATCTATTTAAGACTATGACATTGGAAAGATGCTCTCCATTTATTGTGATTTTTAAAAATGAAATGTTACAGAACAGAGTATGAATTATCCAATTCAAGTTAAATTGTCTGGAAAGCAGATCAATACAATGTTTATGTTTTCTCTAGGTGATAGAATTTCTCCATTATACTTTTTGCTTTTTTCTTTATATTTCTCTGTTTGTTCAAAATAAGCTTCTGGGCCGGGCGTGGTGGCTCAAGCCTGTAATCCCAGCACTTTGGGAGGCCGAGACGGGCGGATCACGAGGTCAGGAGATCGAGACCATCCTGGCTAACACAGTGAAACCCCGTCTCTACTAAAAAATACAAAAAACTAGCCGGGCGAGGTGGCGGGCGCCTGTAGTCCCAGCTACTCAGGAGGCTGAGGCAGGAGAATGGCGTAAATCCGGGAGGCGGAGCTTGCAGTGAGCTGAGATCCGGCCACTGCACTCCAGCCTGGGCGACAGAGCGAGACTCCGCCTCAAAAAAAAAAAAAAATAAGCTTCTGAACACCCTTCTCCAGTTGACAA
This sequence comes from Macaca nemestrina, assembly GCF_043159975.1. NCBI lineage: Eukaryota > Metazoa > Chordata > Mammalia > Primates > Cercopithecidae > Macaca > Macaca nemestrina. The sequence goes on along the minus strand of NC_092131.1, from coordinate 87,240,388 downwards.
GTCAAGCTGGCTTCAACAAAAACAGAGAATTTGTTGTATAGGACACAAGACTCTACTATAGAACCTAAAGTTAGGAACAGAGCCAGATAGTGACATTTATGGAAATAGGGAAAGACTGGGAAACAATCAGACTGGTAAGAGAAATTACAATTCCTCTTTGGGAAAGGTGAGTTTCAGTTGTCTAGTATGTTTACTAGGGGAAACGTCTGAAAGGGGAAATATTTAAAAATCATTTGTACAAATCTGAAAGTCAAGGCTGGAGACCTAAATTGTTTTGTTTTGTTTTGTTTTTCAAGACGGGATCTCTCTCTTGTCACCCAGGCTGGAGTGCGGTGGCATGATCTCGGCTGACTGCAACCTCCGCCTCCCAGGTTCAAGCAATTCTCCTGCTTTAGACTCCTGAGTAACTGGGATTACAGGCACACGCCACCATTCCCAGCAAATTTTTGTATTTTTATTAGAGACAGGGTTTCATCATGTTGGCCAAGCTGGTCTCGAACTCCTGACCTCAGATGATTCGCCCGCCTCAGCCTCCCAAAGTGTTGGGAACACAGGCATGAGCCACTGCGCCCGGCTGAGATGTAAATTTTGGAGACAAACTCAGAAAAGACTGGAATCAAGAACAGAATGCTTTAAGAACTTTTTGACCCATTTCAGCCCCTCAGTGTCATTCTCTCTCTTGTTCGTTCATTCTTCTTTTCTTTTTTTTTTTTTTTTTTTTTTTTTTTTTTTTTTTTTGAGACGGAGTCTTGCTCTGTCACCCAGGCTGGAGTGCAGTGGCCGGATCTCAGCTCACTGCAAGCTCCGCCTCCCGGGTTTACGCCATTCTCCTGCCTCAGCCTCCCGAGTAGCTGGGACTACAGGCGCCCGCCACCTCGCCCGGCTAGTTTTTTTGTATTTTTTAGTAGAGACGGGGTTTCACCGTGTTAGCCGGGATGGTCTCTCGATCTCCTGACCTCGTGATCCGCCCGTCTCGGCCTCCCAAAGTGCTGGGATTACAGGCTTGAGCCACCGCGCCCGGCCTCATTCTTCTTTTCATACACTCAGTGTTTATTTATTGAGTACCTGCTGTGTGCCAATAACTGTTCAGTACTGCATCTATAGAGGTAAACAACATAAACCATTTTTCTGCCTTCAAAGTCATTATGTTTTAGTGAGGGGACAGACAATAAACTAGTATAAATAAATGAAGGTAGTTTCTGTGTATAGTAAATGTCACAAGGGAAATAAACAGCGTGAGGTGACAGAGTGTAAGACTGGTAAGAGAAGGAGAAGTGCTCAGTTCAGCTACCAAAGTCAGAGAAAGGCCTCCTGGCAAATGAGATGCTTGAGAGACTAAAGGATCAGATGGAGTCAGCCAAGTAAAGAGCAAGACGGAGGCCAGGTGCAGTGGCTGTAATCCCAGCACTTTGGGAGGCCAAGGCGGGCAGATCACAAGATCAGGAGATCAAGACCATCCTGGCTAACATGGTGAGACCCCGTCTCTACTAAAAACACAAAAAATTAGCCAGGCATGGTGACACGTGCCTGTAGTCCCAGCTACTTGGGAGGCTGAGGCAGGAGAATCACTTGAACCCGGGAGGTGGAGGTTGCAGTGAGCCGAGATTGCGCCACTGCACCCAGCCTGGGTGACAGAGTGAGACTCCATCTCAAAAAAAAAAAAAAAAAAAAAAAAAAAAAAGAGCAAGAAGGAGCTTGATGGTTGGGAGAGCAAAGAGAAGGCAAGTGGTGAGGAGTGTTGTGAGCTAGAGGAAGGAAGGTACAAGGTATGATTGGAGGAGTAAGAAGGGGATCAGATGAGGTTGGGCTTTACAGGCCCTGGAAAAAATAGTGTAAATTTTACTTTAAGTGTAATGAAAAGCCATTTGGAGTTTTGGCAAGGAAATGTTATGAACTGGGTTGTTTTATACAGGTCACTCTGGGTGTTTCAGGGAGACATAAGGAAGGATGGGAGAGAAAAATGGGGAGAGCATTAAAAATGTGGGTAGTTGAGAAAAGAGACACAGATCACTTGAATTTTAATGGTGGAGACAGGCGGATATATGTTGTTCTTGTTGGTGTTTGTTTTTCAGACAGTTTCGCTCTTGTTGCCCCGGCTGGAGTGCAATGGCACGATCTCAGCTCACTGCAACCTCCGCCTTCCAGGTTCAAGCAATTCTTCTGCCTCAGCCTCCTGAGTAGCTGGGATTACAGGCAACCGCCACCATGCCCGGCTAATTTTTTGTAATTTTAGTGGAGACAGGGTTTCACCACGGTGGCTAGGCTGGTCTTGAACTCCTGACCTCAGGTGATCTGCCTGCCTTGACCTCCCAAAGTGCTGGGGTTACAGACATGAACCACTGTGCCTGGCTGATACATGTTTTAAAGGAAGAACCTGGAGAACATGCTAATGGATGAGGGAAAGGGAGGAATCAAGGCTGCAGGATTGGTAGGATGGTAGTGGCATTTATGGAGCTAGGGAAAGACTGGGAAAAGATGAGACTGGTAAGATAAATCAAAATTCCTGTTTGGGAAAAGTGAATTTGAGATATCTAGTAGCCATGCCAAGAGAAATGTTTAAAAAAATAGGAAATTGGGCTGGTCGCGTTCTGACTCCTGTAATCCCAGCATTTTGGGAGGGTGAGGCAGGCAGATCACCTGAGGCCAGGAGTTCAAGACCAGCCTGGGCAACACAGTGAAACCCCATCTCTACTAAAATTACAAATATTAGTCAGGCATGGTGGCACATGCCTGTAATCTCAGCTACTTGGGAGGTTGAGACAGGAGAATTGCTTGAACCCAGCAGGTGGAGGTTGTGGTGAGCTGAGATTGCACCACTGCACTGCAGCCTGGGTGACAGAGCAAAAAAAAAAAAGAAAACAAAATTGTACAAATCTGAAGCTGGAGACAAAAATTTTGGAGGCAAAAGCATATACATACATAGTATTTAAAGTCAGGAGACTAGGCCTGGCATGGTGGCTCATGCCTTTAATCTTAGCACTTTGGGAGGCAGAGGCTGGAAGGTCACTTAAGCCCAGGTGGAGGCTGTAGTGAAACGTGGTTGTGCCATTGTACTGCAGCCTGGGGAACAGAATAAGACCCTGCTGAAAGAAAAAATGGAAAAGAGAGAGAGAGAGGAAGGAAGGAAGGAAGGAAGGAAGGGAGGGAGGGAGGGAGGGAGGGAGGGAGGGAAGGAAGGAAGGAAGGAAGGAAGGAAGGAAGGAAGGAAGGAAGGAAGGAAGGAAGGAAGGCAGGCAACGAAGGAAGGAAAGAAAAGAAAGAGAAAAGAAAAAGAAGAAAAGAAAGAGAAAGAAGAAAAAAGGAAGAGAAAGAGGCCAAGCACTGTGGCTCACGCCTGTAATCCCAACACTTTGGGAGGCCAAGGCGGGCAGATCACCTAAAGTCAGGAGTTCAAGACCAGTTTTGTCAACACAGCAAAACTCTATCTCTACCAAAAATACAAAAATTAGCCGGGCACAGTAGTGGGTGCCTATAATCCCGGCCAGACTGGATACTATCATCCAGGAAAAAGAGTGTTGGCCAGAGTATGAGGCAACTCTACAGATAGGATTTCCTGATTATTCAGGCCACAGAGCTGAATATGGTCATTTCAGAGCTCCCAAGTTTACATAACAGTTCTAGCCATCCCCAGAGGCTAATTTAAACTTCTCAGTTTTATTTTCAACCTCCTAGGAGATATAATCTGATTGGTTCAGCGTGGGTCATTTGTCTTGGGTCATTTGATTAACCCTGGTCCAATCAGCAATGGCTTCGGGGACTGGATTATGGACTATAAACTGGCCGGGCGCGGTGGCTCAAGCCTGTAATCCCAGCACTTTGGGAGGCCGAGACGGGCGGATCACGAGTTCAGGAGATCAAGACCATCCTGGCTAACACGGTGAAACCCCGTCTCTACTAAAATACAAAAAAAATTAGCCGGGCGAGGTGGCGGGCGCCTGTACTCCCAGCTACTCGGGAGGCTGAGGCAGGAGAATGGCGTGAACCCGGGAGGCGGGGCTTGCAGTGAGCTGAGATCCGGCCATTGCACTCCAGCCTGGGCAACAGAGCTAGACTCCGTCTCAAAAAATAAAAAATAAAAAAAAATAAACTGATTCCTGGGAAGTTAGTCCCTGTAAATTGAGTGGCAAGAGGGATAGAGGCCCATTTCGCAGAGAAAAGGGATGGTCATTGGCTTCCAGGCTGAGCAGACACTTAAAAAATGATCTGAAATGATATCCATCAATTCCATAATCATAAAAACTGATTTTCATTTTGAATAAAGTCATTACTACTGAATACTTGTTGTTACTCTTTAGTATAGAGTTGTCCACACTACCATAAGAATGACTCTGACATGGCATACTCCGTCATGACAGTGCTGAGAAATTCCTGCTGCAACTTATGTACATGTTTCAGAAGACATCCTAAAGTTGCATGTAATTGACTGGATGTTTCCTTTATTTCAGTGTCTTCTGGGATCTCTTACAACTTGGGAACAGAGATCATGTCACATCTGGTGGACCCTACATCAGAAGACTTGCCAGTTAGAGACACAGATGCAATACCTCTGGTGCTACCAGCCTCAAAAGGTAACTTCTACGCCTGAGGATGGACACCTTTTAGAATTAAAATAACTCTCATTGTAGAACATTTTGCTGGCCTTCACAGAAACTGATTTACTTTCAGCTCTTTTCTTCAGTCTTCTCACTTTTTTTTTTTTTTTTTTTGAGATGGAGTCTCACTTTGTAACCCAGGCTGGAGCACAGTGGCGCAATCTCAGCTCACTGCAGCCTCCAACTCCTGGGTTCAAGCGATTCTCCTGTCTTAGCCTCCCAAGTAGCTGGGATTACAGGTGTGCACCACCATGCCTGGCTAGTTTTTGGATTTTTAGTAAACACAAGATTTCACCATGATGGCCAGGCTGGTCTCGAACTCCTGACCTTAAGTGATCTGCCCTCCTCAGCCTCCCAAAGGGCTGGGATTACAGGTGTGAGCCACTATGCCTGGCCCTCTTCTCACATTTTATTCTTAAATTCTTTTTTTTTTTTATTTTGAAATGTAGTTTCACTCCAGAGCAACATTCTGTCTCAAAAAAAAAAAAAAAAAAAAAAAGATATTTTTGTAACTTTGGCCAGGTGTGGTGGCTCACACCTGTACCAGCTACTCGAGGCTGAGGTGGGAAGATCACCTGAGGCCGGGAGTTCAAGATCAGTCTGGGCAACATAGCAGTACCCTGTCTCTAAAACAAAAAAAAAAGGTATTTTTTAAATTTTGCTCCACTTTCCCATCCCTCAATCCCAATCATGGCTACTGTTGATTCTATTTTTACTTGACTTCACTTCTATAAAATTATTTTTTGAGGATAGGGCACTTTATGCACTGCCCATAAGTATATAAATGATGCAACCACTTTGGAAAATATTTGCCATTATCTACTAAAGTTTAACATGTAACTCTACTTTTGAGTATAAAATTTGCAGAAATTGGCTGGGCATGGTGGTTTACGCCTGTAATCCCAGCACTTTGGGAGGCTGAGGCAGGCAGATCACCTGAGGTTGGGAGTTAAAAATTTGCAGAAATTAACTCTTGCACATATGTACCAGGAGACATATACCAGAATGTTCATAGCAGTATTTGTTTTTTAATTTTTTTGAGACAGATTCTTGCTTTGTCACCTAGGCTGGAGTGCAGTGGCGTGATCTCAGCTCACTGCAACCTCTGTCTCCCGGGTTCAAGTGATTCTCCTGCCTCAGTCACCCAAGTAGCTGGGATTACAGGTGCCTGCCACCATGCCTGGCTAATTTTCATATTTTTAGTAGAGACAGGGTTTCACCATGTTGGCCAGGCTGGTCTCCAACTCCTGGCCTCAAGTGATCTGCCCGCCCCGGCCTCTCACAGTGCTGGGATTACAGGCAGAAGCCACCGCACCTGGCCCCGGTTTTTATTTCTCCTGAGCACAAATCTAGACATAGAATTGCTGGGTCATATGGTAACACTAGTTTAACATTTTGAGGAACTGCCAGGCTATTTTCCAAAGCAGTGGCACCTACCAGCGTGTATGATGCTTCCAATTTCTTCACTTTCTCACCAACCCTTGTTATTGTTTGTAACTGAGGTGTTATCTCATTGTATTTTTTTTTTTTTTTTTTTTTTTTTTGAGACGGAATCTCGCTCTGTCGCCCAGGCCGGAGTGCAGTGGCCAGATCTCAGCTCACTGCAAGCTCCGCCTCCCGGGTTTACGCCATTCTCCTGCCTCAGCCTCCCGAGTAGCCGGGACTACAGGCGCCCGCCACGTCGCCCAGCTAGTTTTTTGTATTTTTTAGTAGAGACGGGGTTTCACCATGTTAGCCAGGATGGTCTCGATTTCCTGACCTCGTGATCCGCCCGTCTCGGCCTCCCAAAGTGCAGGGATTACAGGCTTGAGCCACCGCGCCCGGCCTCATTGTATTTTTTATTTTTTATTTTTTTATTTTTATTTTTATTTTTTTTTGAGACAGAGTCTTGCTCTGTCGCCCAGACTGGGGTGCAGTGGCCGGATCTCAGCTCACTGCAAGCTCCGCCTCCCGGGTTTAGACCATTCTCCTGCCTCAGCCTCCCGAGTAGCTGGGACTACAAAATGTATTCTTTCTCAGCTGGGCAAAGTGATTCACGCATGTAATCCCACCACTTTGGGAGGCCAATGCGGGTGGATCACCTGAGGTCAGGAGTTCGAGACTAGCCTGGTCAGAACGGTGAAAACCCATCTATTCTAAAAATAGAAAAAGTTAAGGCCAAGCGCGGTGGCTCGCGCCTGTAATCCCAGCACTTTGGGAGGCTGAGGCGGATGGATCACGAGGTCAGGAGATTGAGACCATCCTAGCTAACACGGTGAAACCCCGTCTCTACTAAAAATACAAAAAAAAAATTAGCCGGGCGTGGGGGCGGGCGCCTGTCGTCCCAGCTACTCCGGAGGCTGAGGCAGGAGAATGGCTTGAACCCAGGAGGCGGAGCTTGCAGTGAGCAGAGATAGCGCCACTGCACTCCAGCCTGGGCGACAGAGCTAGATTCCGTCTCAAAAAAAAAAAAAAAAAAATTCTTTGTATATTTTGGACACAGTTGACAATTTTGTGCCTCTCAAAGCTTTAACTGTTCCCCAAAGTCCATGAAACATGAACTGACTGAGGTAATTTTTCAAGTTAGAAGAGTCATAGTGGCAGGAAACCCTTGTTCAGGAACTACCTACCTGGAGTTCCAGTCAGTTTGGAAGCCACCCACATATCCAAAAAGCTAAAAGAATTCAATATTTTTCTTCGGTACCATAAAAGAAAAATAAAAGATGAGAAAGGGGGATATTTATAAGTTTATTTTGTGAAAAAAATAAGCTTTTTTAGGTTTCATTACACACATGTCCAATTTTACTTCTGTCATTTATGAAGTAACTAAAAGTAAATGAAGTATTCCTTTTTTTTTTTTTCTTTTGGAGACAGGGTCTTGTTCTGTCACCCAAGCTGGAGTGCAGTGGTGCGATCTTGGCTTACTGCAACCTCTGTCTCCCCAGACTCAAGCGATCCTCCAGCCTCAACCTTCTAAGTAGCTAGGACTACAGGCGCACGCCACCACGCTCAGCTAATTTTTGTTTTCTGTTTTTTTTTTGTTTTTTGTTGAGATGGAGTCTCACTTTTGTTTCCCAGGTTGGAGTGCAATGGTGTGATCTTGGCCCACTGCAACCTCTGCCTCCTGGGTTCAAGCGATTCTCCTGCCTCAGCCTCCCAAGTAGCTGGGATTACAGGTGCGTGTCACCATGCCCAGCTAGTGTTTGTATTTTTAGTAGAGATGGGGTTTCACCATGTTGGTCAGGCTGGTCTCAAACTCCTGAACTCGTGATCCAGCCACCTCAGCCTCTCAAAGTGCTGGAATTACAGGCATGAGCCACTGTGCCCAGTCAATTTTTGTATTTTTTTTGTAGAGAGGGATTTCACTGTTTTGCCCAGGCTGGTCTCAAATTCCTGAACTCAAGCTGTCTGCCCACCATAGCCTCCCAAAGTCTTTAATCACAGGCATGAGCCACTGCATCCGGCCTAAATATTTGTCATAAATAAAGATTTTTATAAAGGCATATAGTCATGTTACAATTTTCTTCCTAGTGACCTTACTTTCCTAGTTTACTTAGCAACATTATTTTGCAGGTTCTTTGGTTTGGAAGTTGTATTTTTTTTTCTTTTTTTCATTCTAAGCACCTTGAATTTACCTCAGAAACATTGTTTTCGGAGAAAAAAAATTTGATATTACAAATAGATAAAACCACATTAAAGGGAATATTTTTATAGCATATATTCAAAAATTAATCTGGCCAGTGGCTTATGCCTGTAATCTCAGCACATTGGGAGGCCCAGGCAGGAGGATCACTTGAGCCCAGCCGGGGCAACATGGTGAGACCTTGTCACTATAAAAAATTTAAAAATTGGCTGAGCGCAGTGGCTCACATCTGTAATCCCAGAACTTTGGGGGGCTGAGACGGGCGGATCACCTGAGGTCAGAAGTTCGAGACCAGCCTGGCCAACATGGTAAAACCTCATCTCTACTAAAAATACAAAAATTAGCTGGCCATGGTGGCCCGTGCCTGTAATCCCAGCTACTCGAGAGGCTGAGACACAAGAATTGCTTGAACCTGGGAGACGGAGGTTGCAGTGAGCCAAGATAGTGCCACTACACTCCAGCCTGGGCAACAGTGAGAGACTTTGTGTCAAAAAAGAAAAAAATTAGCCGGGCGCAGTGGCTCACACCTGTAATCCCAGCACTTTGGGAGGCCGAGACGGGTGGATCACGAGGTCAAGAGATTGAGACCATCCTGGACAACATGGTGAAACCCCGTCTCTACTAAAAATACAAAAAATTAGCAGGTGCCTGTAATCCCAGCTACTTTGGAGGTTGAGGTAGAAGAAATTGCTTGAACCTGGGAGGCAGAGGTTGCAGTGAGCCGAGATTGCACCATTGCACTCCAGCCTGGGCAAAAAGAGCGAAACTCTGTCTCAAAAAAAAAAAATAAATAAATAAATAAACAATATGGTTCCCATTTACCATAAGATCAGAGCAGACACGGGCCAGTGAACACTTACACTGAAAAGTGTGCTCTCGTTTCCTCTGCTTAGAGCAAGCAGAGGCTCTTGTCCTAGGAGGCAGCTTTGGGGACAGTTTCTCCTGACCAAAAAAACAAATAAGATGGTTCTTGGTAATCAAGAAAAGTTTTTATCCTTTTCCTTACTGGGTTTTTAAAGACAGTCATGGGAACAATCCTTGTATAGGTCCAAATAATCTAATAAGGAGAAAAAACTAGAATAGGCTGGGCACGGTGGCTTATGCCTGTAATCCCAGCACTCTGGGAGGCCGAGGCAGGTGGATCACCTGAGGTCAGGAGTTGGAGACCAGCCTGGCCAACATGGTGAAACCCTGTCTCTACTGAAAATACAAAAATTAGCTGGGTGTGGTGGCGGGCACCTGTAATCCCAGATACTCTGGAGGCTGAGGCAGGAGAATCACTTGAACCTGGGAGGCAGAGGTTGCAGTGAGCCAAGATCACGCCACTGTACTCTAGACTGGGTGAGAAAGTGAGACCCTGTCTCAAAAAAAAAAAAAAAAAAAGGAACTAAAAAGAAAAATTAAGTAGAATAAAAGCCTAATTGGATATATTTTTATCTAGAAAATGTACTTTCTAGATGGAAGGTAGAGTCATACCTCATGCTGTAATAATATAGAAAATAGTCTCTAGGGACCCAGTAGGAGCCATTTCTGTTTTTTTTTTTTTCCAAGACGGCGTCTTGCTCTGTCACCCAGGGTGGAGTATAATGGCACGATCTCGGCTCATGGCAACCTCCGCCTCCCAGGCTCAAGCAATTCTCCTGCCTCAACCTCCTGAGTAGCTGGGATTACAGGCATGTGCCACCACGCCCGGCTAATTTTGTATTTTTAGTAGAGACGGGGTTTTACCACGTTGGTCAGGCTGGACTTGAACTCCTGACCTCATGATCTGCCCGCCTCAGTTTCCCAAAGTGCTGGGATTACAGGTGTGAGCCACCGCACCTGGCCTGGAGTCATTTCTCATACTTCCTGAATTTCCTTATAAATACTTGACTAAAGATAGATTTATGCTCTCCAGACAAGATGTGATGCGAGATCTAAAAGGTTAAAAAAATACATGTAAAACTACTGTCCATTTACTGTCTTCTGGGACTTTAGGTAAGAATATGAAAACTCAACCACACTTGAGCAGGATGAACCGGGAGGAATTGGAGGACAGTTTCTTTCGACTTCGTGAAGATCACATGTTGGTGAAGGAGCTTTCTTGGAAGCAACAGGATGAGATCAAAAGGTACTCCTTAATTTTTTTTTTTTTGAGACACAGTCTTGCTCTGTTGCCCAGGCTGGAATGCAGTGGTGTCATCTCGGCTCACTGCAACCTCTACCTCCCAGATTCAAGCAATTCTCCTGCCTCAGCCTCCCACGTAGCTATGATTATAGGCATGCGTCACCACGCCCAGCTAATTTTGTATTTTTAGTAGAGATGGGGATTCGCCATGTTGGCCAGGGTGGTCTTGAACTTTGAACTCCTGACCTCAGATGATGCACCCACCTCGGCCTCCCAAAGTGCTGGGTTTACAGATGTGAACCACTGTGCCAGACCCAAAAATAATTTTTGATGCAATATTTCTTTAGTCAATTTTTTTGCCAAATATGTCGACAGATTGTGACCACAGGCCACAGAGCATCATTAATAGCTTGGGTGATACTATTTCAGCCCACAGAATAAGAGACTGGACAGTTCCTCCGCTGGTCACAAAAGAGGGGATGGAGACCAAAGGCATGGTCAAAATCTCAGAGGAAAGAAGGCTGCAGGGGCAAGCAAAAGAAGGGGTCTTTATTTGCAAAACAAAACGAAAGATCATATTCAGCCATGCAGGCGTGTTGTAAGTGCTACCTATTTATTTATTTATTTATTTTTGAGTTTTTTTTTTTTTTTTTTTGAGATGGAGTTTCGCTCTTGTTGTCCAGGCTAGAGTGCAATGGCGTGATGTCAGCTCACCGTACCCTTGGCCTCCAGGATTCAAGTGATTCTCCTGCCTCAGCCTCCTGAGTAGCTGGGATTACAGGCATGCGCCACCATGCCCAGCTAATTTTGTATTTTTAGTATAGACAGGGTTTCTCCATGTTGGTCAGGCTGGTCTGGAACTCCTGACCTCAGGTGATCCACCTGCTTCGGCCTCCCAAAGTGCTTGATTACAGCTGTGAGCCACCGCGCCTGGCCTATTTTTATTTTTTTTTTGAGACAGAGTCTCACTCTGTTTGGGTTGGAGTGCAGTGGTGTGATCTCGGCTCACTGCAACCTCTGCCTACTGGGTTCAAGTGATTCTCCTGCCTCAGCCTCCTGAGTAGCTGCGATTACCAGCTTGCACCACCACGTCAGATTAATTTTTTTTTTTTTTTGAGATGAAGCCTTGCACCACTGCCCAACCTGGAGTGCAGTGGCGCAATCTCAGCTCACTGCAACCTCCACCTCCCAGGTTCAAGCAATTCTCCTGTCTCAGCCTCCCAAGTAGCTGGGACTACAGGCACACACCACTATGGCTAGCTAATTTTTTTTTTTTTTTTTTTTGGAGACGGAGTCTCTATCTGTAGCCCAGGTTGAAGTGCAGAGGTGCGATCTCGGCTCACTGCAACTTCTGCCTCCTAGATTCAAGCGATTCTCCTGTCTCAGCCTCCCGAGTAGCTGGGACTACAGGTGCCCACTGCCATGCCCAGCTACATTTTTTTTTTTTTATTTTAGTAGAAATGGGGTTTTCGCTGTGCTGCCCAGGCTGGTCTCAAACTCCCGAGCTCAGGCAATCAGCCTGCCTCGGCCTCCCAAAGCGCTAGGATTACAGGTGTGAGCCACCATTTCCAGCCATACCCGGCTAATTTTTTTTTTTTTTTTTTTGAGACGGAGTCTCGCTCTGTAGCCCAGGCTGGAGTGCAGTGGCCGGATCTCAGCTCACTGCAAGCTCCGCCTCCCAGGTTCACGCCATTCTCCGGCCTCAGCCTCCCGAGTAGCTGGGACTACAGGCGCTGCCACCTTGCCCGGCTATTTTTTGTATTTCTTAGTAGAGACGGGGTTTCACCGTGTTAGCCAGGATGGTCTCGATCTCCTGACCTCGTGATCCGCCCATCTCGGCCTCCCAAAGTGCTGGGATTACAGGCTTGAGCCACCGCGCCCGGCCAATTTTTTTTTTTTTTTTTTTTTTTTTTTAAGTAGAGATGGGGTTTCACCCTGTTGGCCAGGGTAGTCTCGAACTCTCCTGACCTCAGGTGATCCACCCGCCTCGGCCTCCCAAAGTGCTGGGATTACAGGCATTAGCCACTGCGCCAGGCCTTAATATTTATATTTTTAGTAGAGATGGGGTTTCACCATGTTGGCTAGGCTGGTCTCAAACTCCTAACCTCAAATGATCCCCCCACCTTAGACTCCCAAAGTGCTAGGACTACAGGCATGAGCCATTGTGCCCAGTCAGTTTATTTATTAGAAATAGTATTAATTAGCCAGGCACAGTGGCTCATGCCTGTAATTCTAGTACTTTGGGAGGCTGAGGTGGGTGGATCACGAGGTTGGGAGTTCAAGACCGGCCTGATCAACATGGTGAAACCCCATCTCTACTAAAAATACAAAAATTAGCTGGGCGTGGTGGTGGGCGCCTGTAATCGCAGCTACTCAGGAGGCTGAAGCAGAAACCCTTGAACCCAGGAGGCAGACGTTGCAGTGAACTGAAATTATGCCATTGCACTCCAGCCTGGGCGACAAGAGCAAGACTCCATCTAAAATAAAAATAAATAGTATTAATTCATTTAATAGTCTGAAGAGGTATTATTAAGAGAAAAAGGAAGCATAAAGAGGTTAAATAAGTTGCCTGAGATCATACCTAGTGCATAACAGAGGTGGAAATTCTTCTTTGTTTTTGTTTTTGAGACAGAGTCTTGCTGTGTCGCCCAGGCTTGAGTGTAGTGGCACAATCTTGGCTCACCGGCAGTCTCCGCCTCCCAGGTTCAAGTGATTCTCCTGACTCAGCCTCCCCAGTAACTGGGATTACAAGCATGTGCCACCATGCCTGACTAATTTTTGTATTCTTTTTTTTTTTTTTTTTTTTTTTTGAGACGGAGTCTCGCTCTGTCGCCCAGGCTGGAGTGCAGTGGCCGGATCTCAGCTTACTGCAAGCTCCGCCTCCCGGGTTTACGCCATTCTCCTGCCTCAGCCTCCCAAGTAACTGGGACTACAGGCGCCCGCCATCTCGCCCGGCTAGTTTTTTGTATTTTTTAGTAGAGACAGGGTTTCACCGTGTTGGCCAGATGGTCTCGATCTTCTGACCTCGTGATCCACCCGTCTCGGCCTCCCAAAGTGCTGGGATTACAGGCTTGAGCCACCGCGCCCGGCCTAATTTTTGTATTCTTAGTAGAGACAGGGTTTCACCATGTTGACCAGGCTGGTCTCGAACTCCTTGCCTCAAGTGATCCGCCTGCCTTGGCCTCCCAAAGTGCTGTGATTACAGACGTGAGCCACCGCGCCTGTTCCAGAGGGGAAAACTCTTAACTTCAAAACATATTATTATATACAGTGATCTTAGATTTCTTACTTTAGAAAATGGGGACCTAGAAAGAAATCTGAGATAGAGGTGAGGGAAGGTAAACAGATAGGAAAAATGGGAGTTCTGAAAGTCTGGAGTCTATCTTTAGGACACATTTTGAAGATACTGGTGTCAATGCCTTCCAGCCAAAGACCACCAGGAACATACCTGTAGTTGAGCAAGTTGGGCTTATTCATTACAGCTAGAGAAAATGCACACCAGGGGAACTAAAGGCATCTCAGCACATGTGTTAGACCTTATTATAGTATCTAAGCTTTGTTTGATTGGGTGATTTTGGGGGAGGATCCAAGGAAACAGGGGTTTGCTCCAGATTTCGTGCTGTCAGAAAGCAAGCACAATTCTATGTTTTGGTATCTCAATAAATTATTTTATTTTTCTTTCTTTCTTTCTTTTTTTTTTTTGAGATAGGGTCTCACTCTGGTACACAGGCTGGAGTGCAGTGGTGCAGTCTCAGCTCACTTTAGCCTCAACTTCCTGGACTCAAGTATCAATAAATCTTATCTACAGGGATGGTAGACTAGTGCAAGGCTGAAGCCATGATTGGTAAAGAAGTTGCAGTCACTCATATTAACCTGGAGAGAAGGATGTTTGGTATTTTGTGGATGGCAGTGATACTAATTTTGTCTGTACATAGACAAAATTAGGCAGTGGACTTGTTTTATATCACTCTATCATGCTTTTGGAGTGAACTTGTTTCATGTTGATGTTCTGTGAGGTGTCCAAAAGAATAGTGGCCGGGCACAGTGGTTTATGCCTGTATTTCCAACACTTTGGGAGGCTGAGGCGGGTGGATCACCTGAGGTCAGGAGTTCGAGACCAGCCTGGCCAACATGGTGAAACCCCGTCTCTACTAAAAATACAAAGATTATCCAGACGTGGTGGTGGGTGCCTGTAATCCCAGCTACTCGGGAGGGTGAGGCAAGAGAATCACTTGAACCCAGGAGGCGGAGGTTGTAGTAAGCGAGGATTGCACCACTGCATTCCAGCCTGGGTGACAGAGTGAGATTCCGTCTCAAAACAAAAACAAATGGAGATAGCACAGACTAGCTTCAAACAACACTGAGGACTAGTTGTGTCAGACCAGTTTCCTAATGTTAAGGGCAGTGTTTTGCTTTCTCATTGTAACCCCCAGGAGTGATTAAGAGCTTTGTTTAGAATCTGCAGGATTGGCAAGGGCGCAGTGGCTCACGCCTGTAATCCCAGTACTTTGGAAAGCCGAGGTGGGCGGATCACTAGGTCAGGAGTTAAAGACCAGCCTGGCCAACACGGTGAAACCCCATGTCTAGTAAAAATAAAAAAATTAGCTGGGAGTGGTGGCAGGTGCCTGTAATCCCAGTTACTCGGCAGGCTGAGGCTGGAGAATCGCTTGAACCCGGTAGGCTGAGGCTGTAGTGAGCCGAGATTGCACCACTGTGCTCCAGCCTGGTTGACAGAGCGAGACACTGTCTCGTTAAAAAAAAAAAAAAAAAAAAAAATTCTGCATGATTACAGGCCTCCATTGTGGATCAGTACTCTTCAGAGTTGGTGATTTTTCTTTTTCTTTTTTTTTCTTTTGAGACAGGAGTTTCACTCTTGTTGCCCAGGCTAGAGTGCAATGGTGCGATCTTGGCTCACCGCAACCTCTGCCTCCCAGGTTCGAGCGATTCTCCTGCCTCTGCCTCCTGAGGAGCTGGGATTACAGGCATATGCCACCACGCGCAGCTAATTTTATATTTTTAATAGAGACGGGGTTTCTCCATGTTGGTCAGGCTGGTCTCGAACTCCTGACCTCAGGTGATCCGCCCACCTCGGCCCCCGAAAGTGCTAGGATTACAGGCGTGAGCCACTGCAAAGGGCCGATTTTTTTTTTTTTTTTTTTCTTGTGGAGGACTCAAGAATCTAGTGACTTGAGTGAAGTCAGAAGGTTGTATGGGCCAAAAAATCTTGTTTCTTGGCCAATGATCAAAGAGTACTTGAGATTATGGATGCTAAATGGTTAATCTGGATTCTATGCCCCTGGCTTTGGGCAAGTTACATAGCTATTTTACACCTTGTTTTCTTTATCTGGGTATAATGATATGTAATAATAATAACTAATACCTGAAGCCCTTACAGTGTACCCCCACTGTTCTAAGCATTTTTTTATATATATATAAGCTTATTAATCCTCACAACAATCTACTGCTTTTATCTTTTTCTGTTTATCTTTATTTATAAATGAGGAAACTGAGCACAGAAAGGTTAAGTGATATGCCCAAAGCTACAGTTAGTAAATATTAGAACAGGCGGGCAGTGTGTCTTAGTCAGCTCAGGATACCACAATAAAATACCACAGACTGGGTGGCTTAACCAACAGACATTGGTTTTCTCAGAGTTCTGAAGCTGGAAGTCTGAGATCAAAGTGCCAGCATGGTCGGATCCTGGTGTGGGCCATCTTTCTAGCTTGCTGACTGCTGCTTTCTCACTGTGTCTTGGGAGGTGGGAGAGGGGGATCTCTTGTTACAAGGTCACAGTCCTATCCAGTTAGGGTCCCACCCTTGTGAACTCATTTAAACTTAACCTCCAAAGGCCTAGTGCGGTGGCTCACGCATGTAATCCCAACACTGGGAGGCCAAGGCGGGCAAATCACTTAAGGTCAGGAGCTCGAGATCAGCCTGACCAACATGGAGAAACCCCGTCTCTACTAAAAATACAAAATTAGTATTTTGTGGTTAGGCCTGGTGGCACATGCCTGTAATCCCAGCTACTTGGGAGGCTGAGGCAGGAGAATCACTCGAACTTGGGAGGCAGAGGCTGTGGTGAGCTGAGATCGCGCCATTGCACTCCAGCCTGGGCAACAAGAGCAAAACTCTGTCTCAAAAAAAAAAAAAAAAAAACCTCCGAAACACCGAATGTCCAGATACAGTCACATTGGGGGTTAAGGCTTCAACATAAGAATTTTGAGTGGGGACACAATTCAGGCCATAGCACAGTGAGAGCATAGAATCAGATAGTAGTAACAAACCATGATTTTAGGTCAAGATAACAAAAATTGTTACTAAAAGTTATAAAGGAGTTATCCTTAATTTGGAGCACATGTTCAGGGGTCTGCAGACAAGTGGGATAGAAAAAGTACATATTAAAATTGTTATTTATGTTTGTCACCCCTTTAAAAATACATATTTTGTTTTATAATGACTATAATTTATTAGTACAAAAATAAGTCGATACATTATTTATTTATTTATTTATTTATTTTTTGAGACAGAGTCTCGCTGTGTCACCCAGGCTGGAGTGCAGTGGCACGATCTCGGCTCACTGCAAGCTCCACCTCCCGGGTTCACGCCATTCTCCGGCCTCAGCCTCCGAGTAGCTGGGACTACAGGCGCCTGCCACCACGCCCGGCTAGTTTTTTGTATTTTTAGTAGAGACGGGGTTTCACCATGTTAGCCAGGATGATCTCAATCTCCTGACCTCGTGATCCACCCGCCTCGGCCTCCCAAAGTGCTGGGATTACAGGCTTGAGCCACCGCACCCGGCCGATATATAGTTTTTTAAATGCACACAAACATATTGGGGTAGTGGCCCAGCTTTCTTTTTTTTTTTTTTTTTTTTTTTAACTAAAGTAAGGGTGTAATCACTGCAACAGAATAAAGACAGGTACCACAATGGCCCTGCCCTCAAAAAGTTACAGTGTACTGGGGACAGAAGGTTAATCTTTTAAAAGTGTGATTAATAGATCACAGTAGGCCGGGCACGGTGGCTCAGGCCTGTAATCCCAGCACTTTGGGAGGCCGAGGCGTGCAGCTCACCTGAGGTCAGGAGTTCGAGATCAGCCTCGGCAATACGGTGAAACCCTGTCTCTACTAAAAATACAAAATTAGCCGAGCGTGGTGACACTTGTCTGTAATCCCAGCTACTCGGGAGGCTGAGGCAGGAGAATCTCTTGAACCTGAGAGGCGGAGGATGCGGTGAGCGGAGATCGCGCCACTGCACTTCAGCCTTTGCAACAAGAATAAATCTCCGTCTCACCAAAAAAAAAAAAAGAAAAAGAAAAAAAAAAGATCACGGTAGATGAATACATATCATAGATCATTTCGTGATTATTTGTTCCAAATAAACTTTAGTAGAAACTTTAGACAGTAGAAATAATAACTGTCATGAAAGGAGAAGCCACGTGCTCTGTCCACAGGCTGAGGACGACCTTGCTGCGGTTGACCGCTGCTGGCCGGGACTTGCGGGTCGCGGAGACGGCGGCGCCGCTATCGGAGACCACAAGGCGCGGGCAGAACGCAGGGTGGCGGCAGCGCCTCTCCATGCACCAGCGCCCCCAGATGCACCGACTGCAAGGGCAGTTGCACCGCCTCGGCTCCGCTGGCCCCCGCCGCGCCCAGCCTCGCGTCCACGTGGGACACAGACAGCTCCACACAGCCGGTGCACCGGTGTCGGAGAAACCCAAAAGGGGTGAGATTTAAGGCCACATCCCCTACAGGACCAAGACACTGGGAAGGACTGATGTGCCAGACACATTTTCCTCACTGCCTTCTTCTGCCCACCACCCCATTTTGTTCTTTTGTTCTCACTCCCTCCTTTCTGCCTCCCTAAAATCTTTTTTTCCTGAGTGGGATATCAGATTCAAAATTCTAAATTCACCATGGAGTACCGCTGAGGGCAGAATCAGACAATAGGTCAGGAGATCGAGACCATCCTGGTCAACATGGTGATACCCTATCTCTAATAAAAATACAAAAATTAGCTGGGCGTGGTGGCAGGCACCTGTAGTCCCAGTTGTTTTTTTTTTTTTTTTTGAGACGGAGTCTCGCTCTGTCACCCAGGCTGGAGTGCAGTGGCGGGATCTCAGCTCACTGCAAGCTCCGCCTCCCGGGTTTACGCCATTCTCCGGCCTCAGCCTCCCGAGTAGCTGGGACTACAGGCGCCCGCCACCTCGCCTGGCTAGTTTTTTGTATTTCTTAATAGAGACGGGGTTTCACCGTGTTAGCCAGAATGGTCTCGATCTCCTGACCTCGTGATCCGCCCGTCTCGGCCTCCCAAAGTGCAGGGATTACAGGCTTGAGCCACCGCGCCCGGCCTGTAGTCCCAGTTATTCGAGGGGTTGAGGCAGGAGAATCACTTGAACTCGGGAGGCAGAGGTTGCAGTGAGCTGAGATTGCGCCACTGCACTCCAGCCTGGCAACAGAGCAAGACTCCGTCTCAAAAAAAAAAAAAATTAGCCAAGCCTGGTGGCACATGCCTACAGTCCCTCCTACTTGGGAAGCTGATGTGGGAGGATCACTTGAGCCTGGGAGGCGGACGCTGCAGGGAGCCCAAATGGCACCAGTGCACTCCAGCCTGGGCAACAGAGTGACACTCTGCCTCAAAAAACAAACAAACAAAACAAAATCCCCCAAAAGAAAACTGAACGTTGAATATCTAGAGTAGACACCTCATTCTCATGGCCCTAAATCAGGAATGAGTAACCTAGGTAAAGGAAATCTACACACAGCATTTCATTAAGTACTCTTATTTTATTAATAAATACTCACTTATTTTGCTTAGTATGGTCTGATCATTTCAAGTTCCATACTCCAGACAACCAAATGTTTGCAAAAACAACTGAAAGTAGAAAACTCGTTGGCCGGGCGTGGTGGCTCACGCCTGTAATCCCAGCACTTTGGGAGGCCGAGGTGGGCGGATCACAAGGTCAGGAGATCGAGACCATGGTGAAACCCCGTCTCTACTAAAAATAGAAAAAATTAGCCGGGCGCAGGGGCGGGCGCCTGTAGTCCCAGCTACTCGGGAGGCTGAGGCAGGAGAATGGCGTGAACCCGGGAGGCGGAGCTTGCAGTGAGCCGAGATTGCGCCACTGCACTCCAGCCTGGGCGACAGAGCGAGACTCCGTCTCAAAAAAAAAAAAAAAAAAAAGAAAACTCGCATGAATTTAAATTTCAGTTCTATTTAACAGTTCAGCATAGCTGGCCACTGGTTATGTACCGGGCACTAGAGATAAAGATGGGTAGAGTTAGACACACAGTCTCTGCCCTGGACAAGCTTCTACCTTTCTTTTTTCTTCCTATTTGTACTTACCCACTTGTTTTGCAAGAGTGAAAAAAAAAAACTGTTCCTCGGGGACCAGTTGTCATATAAGGGTTTCACCCAGGTCTCAAGACTCTCTATGTCCAGCCCTTCACGTTCCAGTTTCAGCACTTGGTGTTCTGGAGGGTACTGTTGCCAGAGTCTGCATCTTCTGTCTAAACTTTTAGGGCCAAGGGACAGGCTGAGCTACACAGCCCCTCCATCGTTTAAGGAGCATGCGACAAATGAAAACGGAGGTGAAATAGCCAGTGAACACAGCGAACTGTGAGTTCTTCTTATTTATCCCATGTTGTTATTCCTGCCACTTTAATTACAAAGATATCATTAGGGAACAAGTGAATGTTGGTGATTTGAGTCTTTTCAGCATGATCAGGGAAGATGAAAGTCAACCCTAGGTCAAATTCCAACTTCATTGCTTAAAACTGGAAAACAAGCTTCTCTCTGTTCTCTGAGGAAATGAAAATAAAAGTCCTTTTCTCAATTGAAAGTATTCCCTCTATTTCCATTTATATTTTTTTCCTTAGGTCATAATTAATTCCTTTTTTTTTTTTTTTTTGAGACGGAGTCTTGCTCTGTTGCCCAGGCTGGAGTGCAGTAGCGTGATCTTGGTTCACGGCAACCCCTGCCTCCCGGGTTCAAGCGATTCTCCTGCCTCAGCCTCCCGAGTAGCTGGGACTACTATACAAAATTTTTGTATTTTTAGTAGAGACAGGGTTTCACTATGTTGGCCAGGCTGGTCTCCAACTCCTGACCTTGTGATCCACTCACCTTGGCCTCCCAAAGTGCTGGGATTACAGGTGTGAGCCACCACGCCTGGCCCATAATTCCTTTGTGTCTTTGTTTGACATTTGAAAGCTGTATTCTATAAGATTTTCCTTGACATGTACCAAGATTACTGACTCATTTAACTTATTTTTGTATGTGTGAGAACCCAGTTCTAAACTCCTGTAACAACAGTTTCGAAGTATCCTTTTTGTATTTAGTATTTCTGGTTCTAACAGTATAATTTCTTTCAGCAATGTCGTAAGTATGGCTAAACCCTTTGGTTTATGCATGCCTAACAGTGCCCACACCATGGCCAGCAATACCATGCAAGTCGAAGAGCCACCCAAGTCTCCTGAGAAAATGTGGCCTAAAGATGAAAATTTTGAACAGAGAAGCTCATTGGAGTGTGCTCAGAAGGCTGCAGAGCTTCGGTAAGAGTGTGGCACCCCATGCCTCAAACCAGAATGAACTGAAAAAGCTCATTTACACCTTTCCTCCATCTCAGAGGAAAGCAGAGTGTTTGGGATTAAATTCAATCTGAGTAGTAGACATGGAGTCCCTCATAGGTTAAGAAATGGATTAACCTGCGGGCACAGTGGATCACACCTGTAATCCCAGCACTTTGGGAGGCCGAGGCGGGCAGATCACTTGAGGTCAGGTGTTCGAGACCAGCTTTGCCAACATGGGGAAACCTGTCTCTACTAAAAATACAAAAATTAGCCAGGCATGGTGGCAGGCACCTGTAAATCCCAGCTACTAGGGAGGCTGAGGCAGGAGAATCACTTGAACCCGGGAGGCGGAGGTTGCAGTGAGCCGAGATCATGCCATTGCACGCCTAGGCGACAAGAACAAAACTTGGTCTCAAAAAAAAAAAAAAAAGGCCGGGCGCGGTGGCTCACGCCTGTAATCCCAGCACTTTGGGAGGCCGAGGCGGGCGGATCACAAGGTCAGGAGATCGAGACCACGGTGAAACCCCGTTTCTACTAAAAGTACAAAAAATTAGCCGGGCGCGGTGGCGGGCGCCTGTAGTCCCAGCTACTCAGGAGGCTGAGGCAGGAGAATGGCGTGAACCCGGGAGGCGGAGCTTGCAGTGAGCCGAGATTGCGCCACTGCACTCCAGCCTGGGCGACAGAGCGAGACTCTGTCTCAAAAAAAAAAGAAAAGAAAAGAAAAGAAAAGAAAAGAAAAGAAAAGAATTAACCTGCTGGGCGCAGTGGCTCACGCCTGTAATCCTAGCACTTTGGGAGAACAAGGCAGCTGGATCACCTGAGATCGGGAGTTCAAGACCAGCCTGGCCAACATGGTGAAACCCCATCTCTACTAAAAATACAAAAAAAATTAGGGGGTGTGGTGGCCAGCACCTGTAATCCCAGCAACTCAGGAGGCTGAGGCAGGAAAATCCCTTGAACCTGGGAGGCCGAGATTGCAGTGAGCCGAGATTGCACCATTGCACTCCAGCCTGGGCAACAAGAACAAAACTCTGTCAAAAAAAAAAAAAGAAAGATAGAAAAGAAAGAAGGGAGAGGAGGGGGTGGGATGGGACGGGAGGGAGAGGAGAAAGAAAGAAAGAGAGAGAGAGGGAGGGAGGGAGGAAAGAAAGTAAGAGAGAGAGAGGAAGGAAGGAAAGAAGGACGGGAGGGAGGGAAGGAGGGAGGGATTAACCTAAAGGGGATGTTTATGTATAATAGGATATTTGCTGCTTCACTATATAGAAGGAAAACTACTTCATCCTCATCACCAGATAGGGATTCTTAGCCCTCTCTGTGCATCAAGTCCTGGATAACTTTTTTAAAAATATATTTTTCAGACAAGTTTTAGTTTTATAGCAAAATTAAGCAGGAAATAGAGTCACTGTATACCCACTGCCTCCATACCCACACAGCCTCCCCAACTGTCAACAACCCATACCAGAGTGGTGCATTTGTTACAATCAGTGAAACTACATTGACATATCATTACATTGACCGTCATTTAATAGTTTACATTAGGGTTAACTCTTGGTGTTATACATTCCATGGGTTTTGACAAATGTATAAGGACATGTATCCATCATTATAGCATCATACAGAATAGCCTCACTGCCATAAAAATCCTCTGTGTTCCACCTAGTCATGTCTTTTACCTCCAGCCCTGGCAAGCACTGATCTTTTTACTGTCTCCAGTTTTGCCTCTTCTAGAACGTCATATAGTTGGGATTATATAGTATGTGGCCTTTTCAGATTGGCTTCTTTCACTTAGTAACATGCATTTAAGTTTCCTCCATGTCTTTTAATGGTTTGAAAGCTCATTTTTTCAAAACACCAAATAACATTCAATTGTCTATATGTACCAGTTTATTTATCCATTCAGCTACTGAAGGATGTCTTAGTTGCTTCCAAGTTTTGGCAATTATGAATAAAGCTGCTATTAACATTATGTGTAGTTTTTTGTATGGATATAAGTTTTCAACCTGGAGACATTTTAAAACCACAGATCCAGGCCCGGTGTGGTGGCTTACGCCTGTAATCCCAGTACTTTGGGAGGCCAAGGTGGGTGTATCATTTGTCGTCAGGAGATCGAGAACAGCCTGGGCAACATGGTGAATCCCCATCTCTCCTGAAAATACAAAAATTAGCCGGGTGTGGTGACTCATGCCTGTAATTCCAGCTACTCGGGAGGCTGAGGCAGGAGAATAGCTTGAACCCGGGAGGCAGGGGTTGCAGTGGGCCAAGATCACGCTACTACTGCACTCCAGCCTGGGCAACAGAGCAAGACTCCGTCTCAAAATAAATAAATAAATAAATAAATAAATAAATAAATAAATAATAGATTCCTGGGCCCCATCTCTGAGATTCCCTTTCAATTATTTGGGGGTAGAATTCAGGCAGTGTAATTTTAAGATCGCTCCAGGTTATTCTAATAAGCAGCTAGACAGGGACTCAATGAGATAGAGTGGAGTGAACTCAAATCCTCCCCAGTGTCTCTTTCAATCTTTCAAACAATAAAGAAAACGTGAGCTCCTAGGTTCAGGAATAATAGTCTTCTTTTTTTTTTTTTTTTGAGACAGAGTCTCACTTTGTTGCCCAGGCTGAAGTGTAGTGGCACCTTGTCAGCTCATGGCAACCTGTCTCCCAGGTTCAAGCATATTCTCCTGCCTCAGCCTTCTGAGTAGCTGGGATTACAGGCATCCACCACCTTGCCTGGCTAATTTTTTTTTTTTGAGACGGAGTCTCGCTCTGTCGCCCAGGCTGGAGTGCAGTGGCCGCCTCTCAGCTCACTGCAAGCTCCACCTCCCGGGTTCACGCCATTCCCCTGCCTCAGCCTCCCGAGTAGCTGGGACTACCGGCGCCCACCACCTCGCCCGGCTAGTTTTTTTTTTTGGTATTTTTTTAGTAGAGACGGGGTTTCACCTTGCTAGCCAGGATGGTCTTGATCTTGTGACCTCGTGATCTGCCCGTCTTGGCCTCCCAAAGTGCTGGGATTACAGGCTTGAGCCACCGCGCCCGGCCTAATTTTTATATTTTTAGTAGAGACAGGGTTTCACCATGTTGGCCAGGCTGGTCTCGAACTCCTGACCTCAGGTGATCTGCCTGCCTTGGCCTCCCAAAGTGCTGGGATTACAGACGTGAGTCACTGCTCCCGGCCTAATCTTCTATTATTTTATTTTATTATTTTTTTCTTTTCCGAGACAGAGACTCACTCTGTCACCCAGGCTGGAGTGCAGTGGTGCAAACTCAGCTCACTGCAACCTCCACCTGCCAGGTTCAGGTGATTCTCCTGCCTCAGCCTCCCGAGTAGCTGGGACTACAGGTGTGCGCCACCATGCACAGCTAATTTTTGTATTTTTAGTAGAGACGGGGTTTCACCACGTTGGCCAGGATGGTCTCAATGTCTTGACCTCGTGATCCACCCGCCTCAGCCTTCCAAAGTGCTGGGATTATAAGCGTGAGCCACTGTGCCGGGTGTATTTTACTATTATTATTATTATCATTATTTTTTGAGACAGAGTCTCGCTCTGTTGTCGCCAGGCTGGATGGAGTGCAGTGGTGCAATCTCAACTCACTGCAACCTCCTCCTCCCAGGTTCAAGCGATTCTCCTGCCTCAGCCTCCTGAGTAGCTGAGACTACAGGTGCACACCCCCCACGCTCCACTAATTTTTGTATTTTTAGTAGAGATGGGGTCTCATCATGTTGGCCAGGATGGTCTTGTAATGCCCAGACTGTTTGTTCCCCAAAGAAGACCACCAGAGTCCAGAGTCAAAGCCAAGCGGCAAGGATCTTTACTACAAGTTCGAACCTGGTCCTTCCATTCCACAGCATACAAGAGGGCCCCGAACAACGCGAGCGTTTGCTTTTTATAGCCCGAAAGTTGCAGGGGAACAAAGAAATTCCTTTTGGCTCCCGCGCTTTCAGTAACCTTGAACGGCTGTCTCCTTATTGGAGACTTTCCAGGTGGTGTTTGTACTGGGCTCAGGGAGTTTGAGAGATATATGGCGGTATGTGGTGGGATGGGAGGATGGGATGTGTTTGTACTAGGCTCAGGGAGTTTTGAGCCCGGGGCTGAGGAATGTGCCCAGCTCCTTTCAGTCTCAATCTCTTGACCTCGTGATCTGCCTGCCTCAACTTCCCAAAGTGTTGGGATTACAGGCCTGAGCCACTGCACTCGGCCACTACTGTTATTTTTTGAGACAGAGTCTCACTCTGTTGCCCAAGCTGGAGTGCAGTGACGTGATTTCGGCTCACTGCAACCTCAGCCTCCCGGAGTTCAAGCGATTCTCTTGCCCAGCGTTCATAGTAGTTGGGATTACAGGCTTTTGCCACCACACCCGTCTGATTTTTGTATTTTTAGTAAAGACGAGGTTTTGCCATGTTGCCCAGGCTGGTCTCCAACTCCCGACCTCAGGCCATCTGCCCGCCTCAGCCTCCCAAAGTGCTGGGATTATAGGCGTGAGCCACAGTGCCTGGTTCATAATCTTCTTTTTAAGTTTTCTAGCACATTCAAACCTCACTGGCTTCTCTAAGGAAACAAGGCTGAGACCTAGCTTGACATTGCAAGGTTTATGAGAAATTATGAACACCATCATTTTAAAAAGTAGTTATTATCTTTTCTCAGAACATAAGCTTAAGGTTAGTGATCTCTATCAAATCTTGGCTGGCGTGATGAGAAATGGGAGAAAGGACATTATTTACTAGAGTGTACATACACATACTTCTGTTCTAGTATGGGGAAGGGGGAGGCAAGAGACAAGAGGGAGGTATTCTTATTGGGGCACAGTCAAGGAGAAAATGTCTTTAATTCTGTCCATGTTCAGACAGAATAATTTAGCACCTTTCTCTGCAGAGCTTCCATTAAAGAGAAGGTAGAGCTGATTCGACTTAAGAAGCTCTTACATGAAAGAAATGCCTCATTGGTTATGACAAAAGCACAATTAACAGAAGTTCAAGAGGTGAGTTGCCACCATGAGCTGTGCTTTCTTGGTGGGGGGAACCCCAAATAAGAGATTCCTATTATTTTCTCCATTTTACATATGGGAAGCCACAATTCAGAAAGACTAAGTTACTTGTCTAAGGTCACACAATTTATAAGTGATATTCAAATCCAAGCCTTACAGCTTGGAGTATATTCTTTTCCCAGTATTTCCCATTATTTCTCTATTAAGAGGAAGGCTCAAGCTCTGCCTGCTAAGGTGAAATAGAGTGGAGTTAACTTGTGTAAGGGTTAAGGTCCCCTACAAAGACCACAAACCAGAATGTGATTAAATTAGGAAGCCAAAAAGCACAGGGGAAGGGAAGGAAACTAGCCTTTTAGCACTTTCTGTGAGCTGCACTCTGTCCCGGATATTTACCGTCATTATATTTTCTAAGCCTGACGACTGCCCTCAGGGTAAGTACATTTAGCATTATCACACATTAGAAACTAATATCTGATTGGTGGAAATAGAGTATCAAGGGTCAAAGTAACGTCAGCACCATCCTTTTATTGAACAAATATCTATCCAGTACCTGGAATTGCAAAGCACAGGGATACAGAGATTACAAAGATAAATAAGATAACATCTGCCTTCAAGGCGTTTATAGGAATGAGAGAACAAGTAAACAAATTCAACTATGCGTATGCAGAGTATGGGCAGGACACAAAAGAGAGAGTAGTCAGACTCACCAGTGGGTGAGGTGCTGATATGGCTTTGATGAGTGGAGGAACACCAGGGCTCTTGTCTCACGTGAATTAGATAAAACGACAGGGACACATGTGGAGCGGCTTTAAGGAGCGGAGAGTTTAATAGGCAAGAAAGAAGGGAGAACAAAGACGGAAGAAGCTCCCCTCTACAGACACAAAGGGAGGAATATTCCAAAGCCGAGAGAAAAGACCCATGTGCGGGGGAAAAGTGGCTGCTTATATAAGTAGGCAGGAGGAGGTGGTGTCTGATTTGCATAGGGCTCAGGGATTGGTTTGACCACGCATGTCGCTCATGTAGCCTGTGGAAAAAACTGGCCCTCCTACCCTAGCCTTAAAAGTATGCAAATACAGGGCGCCATGATGTTACACACACGTGGGGATTGGTGGGGGTGGCCATGTTGCCAGGGACATGTTGGGGCAAGGGCAGGAAGACGAGGGCGGGAATCGCCATGTTTGGGTGGACCCAGTTTCTAAAGACCTATATTTGCATATCAAAGGTTGCCTGCCCGGCTGTAAGAGCCGGGGCTTTCCTGTTAGACAAAAAACGTTTCTGGAGCTGCTTTAAAGGACGTGAAAACTTTCCAAGTACCGCTTTTTCTCTCTATCTGCCTAAAATTAGTTTTAATAACTCCTATAACAGTGCTAGATCAGAAAAGGATGGGTGCCGTGGCTCGAGCCTGTAAACCCAGCACTTTGGGAGGTCAAGGAGGGAGGATAACTTGAGCCCAGGAATTCGAGACCAGCCCAGACAACATGGCGAAACCTCATCTCTACCGAAAATACAAAAATTAGCCGGGCATCGTGATATGTGCCTGTGTCCTAGCTACTCTGGAGGCTGAGGCAGAAGGATTGCTTGAGTGCTCCAGCCCAGGAGGCAGAGGTTGCAGTGAGCCGAGATCCTGATACCGCACTCCAGCCTGGGTGACAGCGTGAGATTTTGTCTCAAAAAAAGAAAAAAGAAAAGAATTGATAAAGGAATAGATTTGTGAGTTAAATACTGAAATATTAAAAGATTAGCATGTGTTAATAAGTGTGCAAGAGAAAGGAGGGGCTTTCCGTGAGAGCAGAGGTGAGAAACATCAGGAACCTGGTCATGGAGAACACACTAAGAATTTTTTTCTTGTTGTCATTAAAGACAGAACATGCTAGGAATTTAGACTTTATGCCATAGACAGCAGAGAGCTGTGTGAAAGGGTTTTAAGCAAGTTGATACCATCAATTTTTTTTTTTTCTCTCAAAAAGATTACTTGAACTTTAAAAAAAAAAAAAAAGATTGGGAGGCCGAGGCGGGTGGATCATCTGAGGTCAGGAGTCTGAGACCAGCCTGGCCAACATGGTATTTTAGTCTCTACTAAAATACAAAAATTAGCTGGGTGTGGTGGGGGCACCTGTAATCTCAGCTACTTGGGAGGCAGAGGCAGGAGAATTGCTTGAACCTGGGAGGCGGAGTTTGCAGTGAGCCGAGATTGTGCCACAGCACTCCAGCCTGGGTGACAGAGTGAGACTGTCTCAAAAACAAAAACAAAAACTTACCTCTCATGTTTGCTACAGAGATTAAATGAGATAATATATGTGAAATGATTATAATGATCATCATGTAGCAGGTAATGAAACACATAGTAACATATAACACATAACAACTACTCAACTAATTATACCTGTTGTTATGATCATTATTTTTTTTTCTAAAACCGAGGCGATCTTTCTGAAGCATGCTAAGTAATAGTACCTAGTTTAAGATTAAACATTTTTCTTGGATAATCCGCTAAGTACAATGCAAATGTGAATAAATGACCCTTCATTATTTTTTGAGAAATGGTGTGAAAGATTGCAATCACATACTACTTGGCAAGCTAGGGCAGGGGAAAAATAGCAACAATTAGTAAACAAGTACACAAATTGACTTGTTTTGTGGGATTTTTATAATGTCTTTAAAAACGTTAAGCATTTATATTACAGTCATAAATATATCGTGAAATTGATAAATTAATAAAATAATAATAATTTCTTTCTTCCAGGCATACGAAACCTTGCTCCAGAAGGTACTTAATGAGAATTGAGTCTCCGTTTCTTTGTAACCAGAAAAATCAAACTCAAAGAAATCTATGTTCATCTCCAAGTAACATAACACCAGAATTTAGCTAACTAAATCAATGTTATTATGTCATATAGTTTCTGTTAAAAATGATACTATTATCAAAAGATACTTATTGCACTGTTTTCATAAAAGTTGAAATATGAGATTGGAGTTGAGAAATATTTGGCGTGGAATTTTTAAGCCTATTGCTGAAGCAAATTATAGTATTTGCTCAAAACTTGAGTATTCTTCAAGCATGTGTGAAGTGATGAGATATAAACAAAGTTGTTGCCAGTGTTCTCAGATGGTCTTAAATATTTGGCCTTATTCACCACTGTGAGTGGGCTGCATGTGAAGCTGGGTGAATGTCTGTGCTTAAGAATCACCACTAAGACAGGGTTCCAAACGAGACCACCCAGCTGTGCCTCACCAGAGGAGTCCACCAGAAACACACAGAGAACTTCTAGAGTTAACATGTCACTTTTCTAGGTACAAACGGAGAAATAAGTCATCATAAAAAAACAGTCAAATAGCTTAGAAAGTGAAGGCAGCTTTGGAAGGTGGCAACTAATTTAGAACTAGGGATTAATTTGAACCTTGAGAAAATTCAGGCTCAGGGGCCAGGCACGGTGGCTCACGCCTGTAATCCCAGCACATTGAGGGGCCAAGGCAGGTGGATGACCTGAGGTCAGGAGTTCGAGACCAGCCTGGCCAACATGGAGAAACCCCATCTCTATTAAAAATACAAAAATTAGCCGGACGTGGTGGCTCATGCCTGTAATCCCAGCTACTTAGCAGGCTGAGGCAGGAGAATTGCTTGAACCCGGTAGGCAGAGGTTGCAGTGAGCCAAGCACCATTGCACTCCAGCCTGGGCAACAGAGCGAGACTGTCTCAATAAATAAATAACTAAATACAAGAAAAGAAAATTAAGGCTCAAATGATGTACTAAAATTGCCCAGAATGGAAAACCCTACCTACCAGGGAAATTATACTTCCAGAGAAATGCTAGGGTGAAAAACAGGGTAAACTAACAGTACAAAGTTAATACACTATTAATCATAGTCATTCTTTGTGACATCTATTAGAGAATGCTAGGGTTGCTGGTGTCTGGAGACCACTCGTGCTGAGTGATATGACCATTCCTAGAGGTACTTTCCTTTTGCCCCAGAATCAGGGAATCCTGAGTGCAGCCCATGAGGCCCTCCTCAACCAAGTGAATGAGCTCAGGGCAGAGCTGAAGGAAGAAAGCAAGAAGGCTATGAGCTTGAAGAGCCAACTGGAAGATGTGTCTATCTTGCAGATGACTCTGAAGGAGGTAAATAATAATAGTTGAAAGATACCATCTACATTTCAACTTCAGGGATGTTAGAATGTGTATCTTAGCAACAATATGAGTATTGCATTCTTTCAAAGGACAAAAACGAAGCTCCAAGTGGTTAAATCATTTGTTTTAGATTACACCATTAGGGGCAAAGCTCGGATTTATACTTATGTCTGTTTTCCAAAGTCCTTGCTCTTTCATAATGTTTTGCTGCTTCCCTAACAGTAGAAACCCAGAGACAATGAAGATTTATTTTGGAAAATCCTCATTAATTCCAATGAAAGTTTCTAGCCAACCTTCAATTGGTTCAAGTCTTTCTAGTTGAATGGCTTCTCATAGACATTGGAGATGGCGATAGAAAGGCTCTCACCCACACCCCTCCCTGCCATGGAAAAGGGAAATCCTGTGCGGGGGAATAGATTTTTAAATTTTATCTCAAGGACTACTATCACTCTTAGTTTCAGGAGAGAGTTGAAGATTTGGAAACAGAACGAAAATTGCTGAATGACAATTATGACAAACTCTTAGAAAAGTGAGTACCACATTTGGGTCCCAGAGCATTGTTACTATGAAAGACGTTATAGAAAGTTCATTCCTAATACCTAGCATTAATAAATATATGGGGAAATTGGTACTCAATATTGTTAGTGAGAATATACATTGGCAGCCTTTTGGAAGGGAATTTAACACTATTAAAATGTTAAATGTGCATATCTTTTTTCTTTCCTTTTTTTCTTTTTGAGGTGGAGTCTCGCTCTGCTACCCAGGCTGGAGTGCAGTGGTGCGATCTTGGCTCACTGCAACCTCTGCGATCCGGGTTCAAGCAATTCTCCTGCCTCTTCTGCCTTTTTTTTTTTTTTTTTAACCGGCAATTCCTTTTTCTTTTTTTGAGACATAATCTCTCTCTGTCATCCAGGCTGGAATACAGTGGCATTCTAGGCTTACTGCAGCCCCAGTCTCCCAGGCTCAAGCAATCCTCCCACCTCAGCCTCCCCAGTAGCTGGGACTACAGGTGTGCGCTGCCACACCTGGCTAATTTTTTTCTATTTTTTGTAGAGACAGGGTTTTTTCAGGTTGCCCAGGCTGGTCTCAAACTCCTGGGCTCAGGTTATCTGCCTGCATCAGCCTCCCAAAATGCTGGGATTACAGGCATGAGCCACCATGTCTGCCAAATTTTTTGGGGAGGCGGTGGGGAATCAAAATGAAAAAATTCTCTTTTTTTTTTTTTTTTTTGAGACGGAGTCTCGCTCTGCCGCCCAGGCTGGAGTGCAGTGGCCAGATCTCGGCTCACTGCAAGCTCTGCCTCCCGGGTTCACGCCATTCTCCTGCCTCAGCCTCCTGAGTAGCTGGGACTACAGGCGCCCGCCACCTCGCCCGGCTAGTTTTTTGTATTTTTTAGTAGAGATGGGGTTTCACCGTGTCAGCCAGGATGGTCTCGATCTCCTGACCTCGTGATCCGCCCGTCTCGGCCTCCCAAAGTGCTGGGATTACAGGCTTGAGCCACCGCGCCCGGCCAAAAATTCTCTTGTGTATGTGCAAATATATATAAGAAGAATGTTGCTGGGTGCAGCAGCTCACACCTGTAATCCTAGCACTTAAGGATGCAGAGGTGGGAGAATAACTTGAGCCTAGTAGTTCGAGACCTGTCTGGGCAATATAGTGAGACCCTGTTCTCCACAAAAAGGGGAAAAAAAAAAAAGGAATATTAATTACTGCCCTGTTAGTAATAGCAAAAAAACAAAAATAAATAAACAAACAAAAAGGAAATCGCTGATAAAAGATTGATTACATAAAGCATGTTGCTTCCTCACAATGAAGTGCTATGCAGCTGTTAAAAATGAGATAGATGGCTGGGCGCGGTGGCTCATGCCTGTAATCCTAGCATTTTGGGAGGCCAAGGCGGCCGGATCACGAGGTCAGGAGTTCAAGACCAGCCTGACCAACATGACAAAGCCCCGTCTCTACTGAAAATACAAAAATTAGCTGGGCGTGGTGGCGCGCACCTGTAATCCCAGCTGCTCAGATGACTGAGGCAGGAGAATCGCTTGAACCCGGGAGGCGGAGGTTGCAGCGAGCTGAGATTGCGCCACTGGACTCCAGCCTGGCCGACAGAGCGAGACTCCATCTCAAAAAAAAAAAAAAAAAAAAAAGAGAGATAGATATATTGTTAAAAGAAAAAGCAAGCTGAAAATGAATATGTTAACTCTGACATGGTTTATGTTATGTATCTGTATGTTTCCACAAACCTTTAATGAGATAAGAGGATTCGAATAAAGCAAGGGACACCTTCACCTTCACTTTTATTCTTTTTTTTTTTTTTTTTTGAGATGGGGTTTCACTCCGTTACCTAGGCTGGAGTGCAGTGGTGTCAGCTCACTGTGATCACCACCTCTCAGACTTAAGCAATCTTCCCACCTCAGCCTCCCAAGGAGCTGGGACCACAGGTGCACACCACCATGCCTGGTTAATTTTTGTATTTTTTGTAGAGATGGTGTTTTGCCATGTTGCCCAGGCTGGTCTTGAACTCCCAGGCTCAAGTGATTTTCCCACCTCAGCCTCCCGAGTAGCTGGGACCACAGGCACACGCCGCCACACCTGGCTAATAGTTTCTATATTGTGCAGAGACGGGGTTTTGCCAGATTGCCCAGGCTGGTCTCCAACTCCTGGGCTCAAGTGATCTGCTTGCCTCGGCCTTCCAAAGCGTTGGGATTACAGGCGTGAGCCACCACCCTGGCCTATTTTATATGCTGATATATTATTCTAATTTTTCACAATGAATATGTATTCATGCATTAATTTTATAATTAAAAATAACTGGAAGTGGCCTGGCATGGTGGCTTATTCCTGTAATCCCAGCACTTTGGGAGGCTGAGGCAGGAGGATCTCTGGAGCTCAGGGGTTCACGACCAGCCTGTGCAACATGACGAAACCCCCTCCACAAATTATTTTGAAAATTAGCCGGCCGGGCACAGAGAATCACTTGAACCCAGGAGGCAGAGGTTGCGGTGAGCCGAGATCAGGCCATTGCACTCCAACCTGGGCAACAAGAGCAAAACTCCATCTCAAAAAAAAGAAAAATTAGCTGGGCAGCTGGGCACAGTGGCTCACGCCTGTACTCCTATCCCTTTGGGAGGCCAAGGTGGGCAGATTGCCTGAGCACAGGAGTTCGAGACCAGCCTGAGCAACATGGCAAAACACTGTCTGCACTAAAAATACAAAAATTAGCTGGGCGTAGTGGCAGGCACCTGTAATGCCAGATACTTGGGAGGCTGAGGCAGGGTGAACTGCTTGGACCTGGGAGGTGGAGGTTGCAGTGAGCCGAGATTGTGCCACTGCACTCCAGCCTGGGCAACAGAACAAGACTCTGTCTCACAAAAAAAAAAAAAAATTAGCTGGGCATGGTCGGGTGCATCTGTATTCCCAGATACTCAGAAGACTGAGGCAGGAGGATCGCTTGAGCCCAGGAGGTCAAGGCTGTATTGAGCTATGTGCAGTGCAGTGCAGTGAGAAAGTGAGACTCTCAAACAAAAAAACAACCTGTAAGTAAAAGAAAAAAAGTTTTGAAAACTTAAAAGTACCAGGCTGGGTTCGGTGACTCATGCCTATAATCCCAGCACTTTGGGAGGCCGAGGCCGGCAGATCACAAGGTCAGGAGATCGAGACCATCCTGGCTAACATGGTGAAACCCTGTCTCTACTAAAAATACAAAAAATTAGCCAGGTGTGGCGGCGTGCACCTGTAGTCCCAGCTGCTCGGGAAGCTGAGGCAGGAGAATGACGTGAACCGGGGAGGCGGAACTTGCAGTGAGCCGAGATTGTGCCACTGCACTCCAGCCTGGGCGACACAGCAAGACTCTGTCTCAAAAAAAAAAAAAACAGCTTAAAAGTACCTTTTGATCTAGTAAAAGGCAGCAGGGGGTAGATTGAGGAGGTCTTATGGGAGCACCTGGGAACAACTGATGTTCTTCATCTCAGTGAAATAAAGCAGTGTGGGGAGTATCCACTTTGATAGACATTACTCTGTGATAGACATTACTATTTGCCTCTCTCCTTCATCACTCAAAATGCTATTTTCTTGAGTCTTTACATGGTAATGGTCAGGAAATGCCAAGAAATGTTAATACTTGCCTAAGTAAGTTATTATTATTATTATTATTATTTGTTTTTGAGGCAGAGTCTCACTCTGTTGCCCAGGGTGGAGTGCAGTGGCGTGATCTTGGCTCACTGCAACCTCTGCCTCCTAGGTTCAAGCAATTCTCCTTCCTCAGCCTCACAAGTAGCTGGGGCCACTGGTGTGTGCCACCACGCCTGGCTAATTTTTGTGGTGTTTTTTTTTTTTTTTGAGATGAAGTCTCACTCTGTTGCCCAGGCTGGAGTGCAGTGGCACAGTCTCAGCTCACTGCGACGCCTGCCTCCTGGGTTTAAGCGATTATTCTGCCTCAGCCTCCCAAGTAGCTGGAATTACAGGTGCCTGCCACCACACCTGGCTAATTTTTTGTATTTTTAGTAGAGACAGGGTTTCACCATGTTGGCCAGGCTGTCTCCAACTCCTGACCTCAAGATCCACCCACTTTGGCCTCTCAAAGCACTGGGATTACAGGTGTGAGCCACCGTGCCCAGCCAGTTTTTGTATTTTTAATGGAGATAGGGTTTCACCATGTTGGCCAGGCTGGCCTTGAACCCCTGACCTCAGATAATCTGCCTACCTTGGCCTCCCAAAGTGCTGGGATTACAGGTGGGAACCACCCGGCCTGGCCGGTGAGGAGTTTATTTATTTTTTGAGATGGAGTCTCGCACTGTTACCTGGGCTGGTGTGCAGTGGTATAATCTCAGTTCACTGCAACCTCTGCCTCCTGGGTCCAAGCGATTCTCCAGTCTCAGCCTCCCAAGTAGCTAGGATTACAGGCACCTGCCACCACACCTGCTACTTTTTGTATTTTTAGTAGAGACGGCATTTCACTGTGTTGGCCAGGCTGGTCTCGAACTCTTGACCTCGTGATCC
The DNA here is from genome assembly GCF_043159975.1 of Macaca nemestrina. Lineage (NCBI taxonomy): Eukaryota > Metazoa > Chordata > Mammalia > Primates > Cercopithecidae > Macaca > Macaca nemestrina. The sequence goes on along the minus strand of NC_092131.1, from coordinate 87,205,393 downwards.
ACTCTCCTTGGCCTTGCAAAGTGCTGGGATTACAGGCATGAGCCACTGCGCCCAGCCCGATAAATTATTTTTAAACCACATTTATTAAATTGATAAATACAAAATAAAACATAAAAAGAAACAATTGATTATTCGTGTCATTTCATTTTTATGAATGATCAAGAACTAGCCATGTGGCTGGGCATGGTGGCTCACACCTATAATCGCTGCACTTTGGGAGGCCGAGGCAGGTGGATCACCTGAGGTCAGGAGTTCAAGACCAGCACAGCCAGCATTGTGAAGTCCCCTCTATTAAAAATACAAAAATTAGGCCGGGCACAGTGGCTCAAGTCTGTAATCCCAGCACTTTGGGAGGCCAAGGTGGGTGGATCACAAGGTCAGGAGATCGAGACCATCCTGGCTAACATGGTGAAACCCCATCTCTACTAAAAATACAGAAAAAATTAGCCAGGCATGGTGGCAAGTTCCTGCAGTCCCAGCTACTTGGGAGGCTGAGGCAGGAGAATGGCGTAAACCCGGGAGACAGAGCTTGCAGTGAGCCCAGATTGCGTCACTGCACTCCAGCCTGAGCCACACAGCAAGACTCTGTTTCAGGAAAAAAAAAAAATACAAAAATTAGCTGGACCTGGTGGTGGGTGCCCGTAATCGCAGCTACTCAGGAGGCTGAGGCAGGAGAATCGCTTGAACCTGGGAGGTGGAGGTTGCAGTGAGCCAAGACTGCACTCCTGCAGTCCAACCCGGGTAACAGCTCAGGACCACTGGTGTGCGCCACCATGCCTCAAAAAAAAAAAAAAAAAAGGAACCAGCCATGTGTATTTTATACTCAGAATGGGTCTGCTCTGACAGCTTGATGCAATAGGGTGGAGGATACAGTTTTTGAAAGTTTAATTCCTGCCCTTCAGCATAGTAGTTTATAATCTAGGTCAAAGACAAACATTCTTTAGCCATTGGTGAAGGTAGATAGAGGCATGGGGTATGAAACAAGGAAGATTTTGTTTTTCATTTCTCATCCAGCAGGGCTGGGAATGTCTTGGTACATAGTTCCCTGACTAAAGATAGCCATCATGATGGAGAAGTTCCTTGGGAAATGGATATGACTTGGGATGTTTGCTAAGTGAGATATCTGAGACCTAAACGGAAGTGGTACTGAGCAATAACTTAGGACTCAAAAGTTCCAAGGCAGTTGGTAAATGACAGTTATGAATAAAGCAAGGGGCAGAAAAAAACATGTAGGGGAATGAATGAGGAACTAGGTCCAGGAGATGCTGAACCTGGATAATAAAGACGTCATATCACACACCTTGGGGTATCCATCTGAGAGCTTGCTTTCTGTTGTCAGCATGCTGGACAGCAGTAGTCAGCCCCACTGGAGCAACGAGCTCATAGCAGAACAGCTGCAGCAGCAAGTCTCTCAGCTGCAGGATCAGCTGGATGCTGAGCTGGAGGAGAAAAGAAAAGTTTTACTTGATCTGTCCAGGGAGAAAGGTAGGTTGGACCTTGAAGAGCTCTCGCAAATGTGGCATCCTCTACCTCTGGTGTGGGAGAAGAGCACTTGAGGCATCATTTCTTCAATCCCCTCACTTGATCCTATTCTTTTGTGGATTGTAGGTAACTAGAATGAGAACACTAGCAATAGATCAGATCTACGATCAGGAAAGCATGACACTTACCTATCTCTCATGTATACTTTTTCCTGTATAATGTCTTTCCATTTGAGAAGATGCTAGTTTTTTTGTTTGTTTGTTTGTTTGCTTTTGTTTTTGTTTTTTTCTGAGGTGGAGTTTTGCTCTTGTTGCCCAGGCTTAAGTACAATGGCGCAATCTCAGCTCACTGCAACCTCCACCTCCCAGGTACAAGCGATTCTCCTATCTCAGCCTCCCAAGTAGCTCGGATTACAGGCATGCACCACCACTCCTGGCTATTTTTTTTCGTATTTAGTAGAGATGGGATTTTACATGTTAGTCAGGCTGGTCGTGAACTTCTGACCTCAGATAATCCACCAGCCTCAGCTTCCCAAAGTGCTGGGATTACAGACGTGCGCCACTGCGCCTGGCCTGCCAGTTCTTAATTTATTATGTTTTTCAAACATTCAGTTTATTGAAAATTTTATTTTGTTTTGTTTTGTTTGTTTGTTGTTTCTGAGAGAGTCTCGCTCTGTCACCCAGGGTGGAGCACAGTGATGTGATCTTGGCTCACTGCAACCTCTGCCTCCCAGGTTTAAGAGATTCTCCTGCCTCAGCCTCCCAAGTTGCTGGGCTTACAGGTGCCCACCACTACACCCAGCTAATTTTTTGTATATTTTAGTAGAGACAAGGGTTCACTATGTTGGCCAGGCTGGTCTCAAACTGACCTCAAGTGATCCATCCCCCCCAGCCTCGCAGAGTGCTGGGATTGCAGGTGTAAGCCACTACACCTGGCTGAAAGTATTGAAAGTGAATTTCTCTGTCTTTTATCATTCTCATTATTTTAGAGGTAACTGGAAGACTTTTTTTTTTTTTTTCTACCCAATTCTTGAAATTGAGAAGCAAATTACTATTCTTGGTTACCACTGCCATTTCACCCCCGTCTTAACTCTTGGATCTCAGGAGATAGGTATTTGGAACATTTTAAAATACTGTCAAAAAGACCTTCATCTTATTACTTTTTCCTAGCCTGGACCTGAATATTTAGTCTTATCAAATTTATATCTCATCAGGTTTTAGTGTATTCAAATAGGAAACTGAAGGAAAAGAAATATGAAATCAAGAAAAATAGAGGCAAGAACCACAAAAGAATAAAGTTTAGGAGCACATGCCAATTAGTATGTATGAAACACAAGTGAAGTCTTGTAAGGACCTTCAGGGCAATCTAATTTAATCCCTTCTCTAATGCATGATGATGAAACAATCTGCTCACTGATTACCTTTCTTCTGTGAAAAACACACACACAACCTGGTGTGGTGGCTCCTGCCTGTAATCCCAGCACATTGGGAGGCCGAGGTCAGCAGATCACATGAGGCCAGGAGTTTGAGACCAGCCTAGCCAACATGGTGAAACCCCATCTCTACTAAAAACATGAAAATTAGCCATTTGTAGTTTCGCGCGCCTGTAATACCAGCTACTTTGGAGGCTGAGGCACAAGAATCGTTGCACCCTAGAGGCAGAGGTTGCAGGGAGCCAAGATCGCACCACAAAGAAAAGCTGGAGAGGTTGACTCCTGAGTGATGGAGTGAGACTGTCTAAGGAGAAAAAGAAACACACACACACATTGGAACACAGAAATGCCCATCCTCCATCCAGGCCAGGGTGGGTGTGAAGATGGGTGTCACAGAGAGCTAATGACCTAGAAGTCAGAATGGAGTGGGGGTGGAGTTGGTGAGATACTTGTTTCGATGGTGCTGTCAAAAAGTTTGGATTGCCCTAGTCAGTCAAGTGATTCCCTTCCTGTTTTGTGTTGTTATTGTTGTTCCACTTTCCACTCTGTTCTGCAGGTGTCTTTTGTTTTCGGAGCGCAGGTAGTATCACCTCAGTTTACTGAGTCAATAAGCTAGAGTCCTCCTCTGTAGAAATAATAGAGAATTGCTTCTCAAATTTATAACATTAATTAAACCTTAGTGGGAAGATTCAATTCACACTTGATCCAGCTCTGACCATGGTGATAAATAACTACAGAGTTTCAAATTTCTGGATTATTTTTTCCCCAGCCCAAAATGAGGATCTGAAGCTTGAAGTCACCAACATACTTCAGAAGCATAAACAGGAAGTAGAACTCCTCCAAAAGGCAGCCACAATTTCCCAACCTCCTGACAGCCAATCTGAAGCAGCCACTCACCCAGCTGTGTTCCAAGAGAATACTCAGATCCAGGTAAGAGCCTCTTTAAACAAACTAGTCCACTCGGCAGAAAGATCTCTGGCAAATATCCCTAGGAAAGATGACAAGATTAGAAAACTAACTAAATAATATTTTGTCCTGACTGAGGACTTTTTTTTTTAACTTTTTTTTGAGATGGAGTTTCGCTCTTGTTTCCCAGGCTGGAGTGCAACGGCACAATCTTGGCTCACTGAAGTCTTTGCCTCCCGGGTTCAAGCAATTATCCTGCCTCAGCCTCCCGGGTAGCTGGGATTACAGGTGCTTGCCACCACAGCCGGCTAATTTTTTTGTATTTTTAGTAGAGACAGGGTTTCGCCTTTTTGGCCAGGCTGGTCTCGAACTCCTGACCTCAGGTGATCCACCCAACTCAGCCTCCCAAAGTGCTGGGATTACAGGTGTGAGCCACCATGCCTGGGTTGAGGACACTTTTTGGAAAACTATGAGAAGGCTGAGAGTAGAGAACTTCATGAGCTCCACCCATTTCTTCCACTCTTTGAAGCTCATAAAATTTAGAATCTTTTTCAGATGAGGACTTGAAAAGATCTGTGGAAGAGCAAACAGTCGTTAGTGGCTGTATGATCTCCCTTCACTGCTGCTGCTGAACATGAGGACTAGGGGAAAGAGCACTTGTGAAGTAATACAGGTCCTCTTTTACATTTTGGAGTAGTTTCTGCTGCTGGTATTTTACTACTACCAACAACTGTTTTATGGAGAATCGTTATTACTTTACCTGTCATATTTGTACTCCCTTTTACCAATGCGTTTCCCTCTACAGCCAAGTGAACCCAACAACCAAGAAGAAAAGAAACTGTCCCAGGTGCTAAATGAGTTGCAAGTATCACATGCAGAGACCACACTGGAACTAGAAAAGACCAGGGACATGCTTATTCTGCAGCGCAAAATCAACGTGTGTTATCAGGTGCAAGGAAAGATGGTACAGGAAGGGGATGGATAATAGGGACGTGGGAACCACTCACAGGACTGGGAATGAAGCAAGACCTAAGTTTCCAGGGCTGATGCCAGGTGGTGTGCTATCCTGAGCAAACACAGAATGGCTATCCTTTGAAGAACTTGAGGACTCACTTGTGCCCATGGCACCTTGGCACTAGGAGTCAGTGATGGGACCAGCCCATGCCAATGGCAAGCATAAGGCTTCTGGGTTCAAATTTTGCCAGTCCTAGGAACCACCCTACCTCACTGATAGCACAACTAGTCTTGGAGGGGTCTTCAAGGAAACCAAACCTTCTTTTTTTTTTTTTTTTTTTTTTGAGACGGAGTCTAGCTCTGTTGCCCAGGCTGGAGTGCAGTGGCCGGATCTCAGCTCACTGCAAGCCCCGCCTCCCGGGTTCACGCCATTCTCCTGCCTCAGCCTCCCGAGTAGCTGGGAGTACAGGCGCCCGCCACCTCGCCCGGCTAATTTTTTTTGTATTTTAGTAGAGACGGGGTTTCACCGTGTTAGCCAGGATGGTCTTGATCTCCTGAACTCGTGATCCGCCCGTCTCGGCCTCCCAAAGTGCTGGGATTACAGGCTTGAGCCACCGCGCCCGGCCCAAACCTTCTTTTAGTGGGTGAACCTGCCCAGCTAAGGGTAGCAGTCTTCTTGACCTAGCCAGTGCCACATTTTTTATGCTGTTTGGTTTTAGGCCACTGAGATAGAAAAGTTCAGACATTATTTTGTTTCAGGAGGAACTGGAGGCAATGATGACAAAAGCTGACAATGATAATAGAGATCACAAAGAAAAGCTGGAGAGGTTGACTCGATTACTAGACCTCAAGAATAACCGTATCAAGCAGCTGGAAGGTATTTTAAGAAGCCATGACCTTCCAACATCTGGCAAGTCTTAATCCTTTGTTCTCCTCACTTTGGAGCCCTTCCACAGCTAACGCCTGCATTCCACTCTGTGTACTTGTCAAGAAGGGCGCCTCTCATCTCCTTAGCATATGACTCATCCCTCTTGTTCTTTATCCTATCATTTTTGTTGTTTTTTGTTTGTTTTTGAGATGGAGTCTTGCTCTGTTGCCCAGGCTAGAGTGCAGTGGTGCGATCTTGGCTCACTGCAACCTCCGCCTTCCAGGTTCAAGTGATTCTCCTGCCTCAGCCTCCCAAGTAGCTGGGATGACAGATGTCCGCCACCACACCTGGCTAATTTTTTGTATTTTTAGTAGAGATGGGGTTTCACCATGTTGGCTAGGTTGGTCTGGAACTCCTGACCTCAGGTGATCCACCCGCCTCGGCCTCCCGAAGTGCTGGGATTACAGGCCTAAGCCACTGCTCCCGGCCCATCTTTGTTGTTTTAATACATGTTAGCAGCTTCTTTCCCTCCATCATGTTTTTCTGATTTCTCTGTGGAGTTTCAAGAGGGCCCAGCAATTGCTTCCAGGGGCTTAATTCTGTTGTGAGAATGAACGTCACTGTTGGCTCTCAGGGTGGTAGTGTAACACACAATCTCTCTCTCTCGCTCTGTCTCTCTCATTCTTTCTCTCTTGCTCCTTTCCCCTGTCCCTCTCTCCTAGTCACTGTTTCCTCAAAGCAGTTTTAGTCAGATAATAGAACTTCATCACTCATCTCCTGTTATTATTGTCAGTGATTTCTGTCTTAAAGTCTCTAAAATCGTTGTTGCAGTTTGAGGATGCCGACAGTGACAGGGCAGCTGGCTGGACACTGAATGCAAGTTTCATGTTGTGGTGCCTCCTATACTTAGTGTAGTCACTGCTGACCAGAGCCTGGTCTCAGGCTTGTTTGTCAAGACGCTTGGCTTTATTTTTATACCCAGTGGTGAAAGATGTGACTCACAGAAACCAAATTAACCAGAAGCTGATATTTAAACCCAAATGTCTGTTATTTTACAATAGTGGCTATTCCATTGCTGCCATGAGAAATTTGGAACCACAGTCCAGGGCAGCCCTCTTTCAGGAAGCAAAATCAGTAAGTAGGTTTCTTAGTGAGCATGGAATAGAATAAAGGGACATGGCTGGGCACAGTGGCTCACGCCTGTAATCCCAACACTTTGGGAGGACAAGGCGGGTGGATTGCCTGAGGTCAGGAGTTCGAGACCAGCCTGGCCAACATCGTGAAACCCCATCACTACTAAAAATACAAAAATTAGCTGCTGGGCGTGGTGGTGGACATCTGTCATCCCAGCTACTTGGGAGGCTGAGACAGGAGAATCACTTGAACCTGAGAGGCAGAGGTTGCAGTGAGCCGAGACTGGGCCATTGCATTCTAGCCTGGGCAACAAGAGTGAAACTCTGTCTCAAAAAGAAAAAAGAAAAAAAAGAATAAAAGCACATAAGTGTCTCTGGGCCATAATTTATCCATGTCAGGGTGAGTCTGATAAAAGGTCACTGCTCCTACCTATGTCTGAAGATTTATTTGCTTTAGCTAATAGTTCTTTGATCACTGATAAGGATAATGAGTTTTTCTATGTTCACCAGTTATTTGTATTATTCCTTTTGAGAATTGACCATTCCTATCCTTTGCCCACTTCTTAACAGTATCCTCTTCATTTATAGAAATTATTTTTATGCTGAGATTATTACTCCTGCATCATGTAATGCAAAATTTTAAGTATATTCTATTTAATTATATTAATGTTGTTAATTAAGAAAATAGTCTCCTTATTCGTGTGTGTGTGTGTGTGTGTGTCATGAAGACATTCTGATGTATCCAGAATATTTTATTCTACTGCTTTAACTCTTAAAATAGGACCTTCAGCAGCAGCAGCACACTGTGATGACTCAAATATTCCCCAATTTGAAGCAGGCTATATATCAAAGTTTGTGATTGGTTGGACTTGGGAGATAATACCCAGATTTGCTAGACTGTCTACCTATCTTTACATCCCACTGCCAATATTTCCTACCTCTTTCCAGTAAGTCTCCTTTCCCACTTTTTACTCCATTACTCTTTAACTTATAATGTACTTTTTGCCTTCTTATGTTGAAACCAAATTCTGAAAAGAATGAAAGATCTGGTGACTGACCTGGCTGGAGAAGGAGAAGCATTTCTCGGTGGTACTCAATGTAATGTCATAGACACTATGTCTTCAACTTGCTATTATCTCCATGGCCAATATACCAAACTTAGAGAAATATTCATATTTTTGTGTTTCTAGTACTTCTCTTATGGAATTACCAATTAATTCATAGGGTCACGATGTACGCCAAAACAATGTCATATATAAGACAAAATGTGCCCCCAGTGTTTTCGTAAGTTTAGCGTCTACTTTCCAATCCCTCCTTTTGTACCTTCTCCCTAAGGCTGGCATTGGATTATTTGGCTGTCAAAATTCAATGCTCCCAGATGTCATTCTGTTGCTTTTCTTTTTGAATCACGTGGTTTCTTGAAATAATCACAACTTGGACTTCCACCATGTGTTTTATATTTCTTTTGTCCACCCTCCTCTACCCTGAGAAAGAACTCCCTACTCTTTAATGGATAGGCAGTTTTCTTTCCCCTCTAGAACAGCTCAAAGATGTTGCTTATGGCACCCGACAGTTGTCATTATGTTTGGAAACACTGCCAGCCCATGGAGATGAGGATAAAGTGGATATTTCTCTGCTGCATCAGGGTGAGAATCTTTTTGAACTGCACATCCACCAGGCCTTCCTGACATCTGCCGCCCTAGCTCAAGCTGGAGATACCCAACCTACCACTTTCTGCACCTATTCCTTCTATGACTTTGAAACCCACTGTACCCCGTTATCTGTGGGGCCACAGCCCCTCTATGACTTCACCTCCCAGTATGTGATGGAGACAGATTCCCTTTTCTTACACTACCTTCAAGAGGCTTCAGCCCGGCTTGATCTACACCAGGCTGTGGCCAGTGAACACAACACTCTTGCTGCAGGATGGATTTGCTTTGACAGGGTGCTAGAGACTGTGGAGAAAGTCCATGGCTTGGCCACACTGATTGGTAAGTGCTGTTGGCTTCCTGCAGCTCCTAAGCACCAATGCAGAATTTCCCAAACCCTACAGTTGCTTTTCTGGTGGTTTCTTATTTTCTTCCTTTGTCTTTGTTCTTGATCCTTGCCACACCATCTGTATTCTCCCTGCTCTCATACTTTCTGCTGCCCAGGAGCTGGTGGAGAAGAGTTCGGGGTTCTAGAGTACTGGATGAGGCTGCGTTTCCCCATAAAACCCAGCCTACAGGCATGCAATAAACGAAAGAAAGCCCAGGTCTACCTGTCAACCAATGTGCTTGGAGGCCGGAAGGCCCAGGAAGATGAGGTGAGAAAAAGGATGTGTTGAGGCATCTCAGAGGAGCCTCAGCCAAACAGCTCATGAAAACAGTTCAGTCTTCCACTCTCAATAAGTATTTGTTGAATGTGAATGAAAGAGAAAACTGTCACACCACAACTAGTCTGGATTATTCCCTTGGTCAGGCTTGAGTCTGAAATGGAAGTATGCCTTTGGAGCTAGCTACATCCTTCATCCTTGCTGTGAACAGAATAGTTTCTCTGTGCTGTTCTCTAAGTTAAGTCATGAGTGCTAGTATCTCCCTCAAATAACTGCCAGAGCCAGTTTGCAGGCAGGTGAAGATCATTAGGTTTCTTCCTCATCCAGTTGGGATAGCTGTTCTCTAGATCATAGCTCTTCCTCACCACAGATCCTAGGCTTCACATACAACACTCTCAAGCTGCCCTTTTCCTCACATGACCAACATCTTTCCAGTTCAGATTGGAGTCTTGGGAACCTCAGAACGAACTGCAGATTGAAATCACCAAGTGCTGTGGCCTCCGGAGTCGATGGCTGGGAACTCAACCCAGTCCATATGCTGTGTACCGCTTCTTCACCTTTTCTGACCATGACACTGCCATCATTCCAGCTAGTAACAACCCCTACTTTAGAGACCAGGCTCGATTCCCGGTGCTTGTGACCTCTGACCTGGACCAATATCTGAGACGGGAGGCCCTGTCTATACATGTTTTTGATGATGAAGACTTAGAGCCTGGCTCATATCTTGGCCGAGCCCAAGTGCCTTTACTGCCTCTTGCAAAAAATGAATCTATCAAAGGTGGGAGTTCGAGGTTATTGCATCTTCACGCCCTCTTCCCAGTGTTGTCTTCCTGTCCTGATTCTACTTTTCTTTGATTACTTGCTTGAAACAGTCTCTCTTAAAACCTGAAGAGAAAGGATTTAGAATATTGTCAAGAGCAACAGGGCAGAAGACTTAGAGCCTCACTACTTGTATGGAAACACTGGCTTCTTCTGCTTCTTTTCAGTCACAAAGACAACATTCCGGGGTGGGTAGAGCCAGCAACCTGAATTCTATACCTCTGTGTCTGAATAAACTTTTTTTTTTGGCCGGGCGCGGTGGCTCAAGCCTGTAATCCCAGCACTTTGGGAGGCCGAGACGGGCGGATCACAAGGTCAGGAGATCGAGACCATCCTGGCTAACACGGCGAAACCCCGTCTCTACTAAAAACACAAAAAATTAGCCGGGCGAGGTGGCGGCGCCTGTGGTCCCAGCTACTCGGGAGGCTGAGGCAGGAGAATGGCGGGAACCCGGGAGGCGGAGCTTGCAGTGAGCTGAGATCTGGCCACTGCACTCCAGCCTGGGCGACAGAGCGAGACTCCGTCTCAAAAAAAAAAAAAAAAAAAAAAACACAACTTTTTTTTTTTCCGAGATGGAGTTTCACACTTGTTGTCCAGGCGAGTAGCTGGGATTACAGGCATGCGCCACCACACCTAGCTAATTTTTGTATTTTTAGTAGAGACGGGATTTCTCCATGTTGGTCAGGCTGGTCTTCAACTCCCAACCTCAGGTGATCCGCCTACCTCAGCCTGCCGAAGTACTGGGATTATAGGCATGAGCCACTGTGCCTGGCTGAACAAACTTTTTCAAGCTCTGTAATGCTGTCTAGTATCTGTCTTTACTTAAGGCCTGTTGTTTCTTAGTGTATAACTAGATAAATACGTGATTGTAAACTGAGACCTTAACACTCCCCCATCATTCTCTCACTTCTTTTAAACACTGGACACAAGTTAGAGAGATTTCCACACCAGGCCATGTCAAAGGCAAATGTCTTGGATTTTTTTTTTCTCCCAGTGTGGAGCTGAGCTCCATACTGTCTTTCCTAACTTTTATACCTAGGATTGTGGGGGCATACCAAGAGGGGTCGACTCTTTGACTACGGTCCTGGGAGGGTGAGGCGGGGGTATCCATGTTCTCCTTAGGAAGTGGGAATAGCTGCAGCCAGAAACAACCATATTTAACAAGGTTCTGGATGCTCCAGGAAATGTGTGCAGCTCTCTCCTCAATACAACTGCTTAAAAAAAGGCTGACACTTCTGGACGCAACTGCTTTGCCAAACAGAGGAAGCAGTATAAGCCATCTGTTAATCAGTGTTACAAATCAGACGTCTGGCATTTCGAAAAAGCCATTTTGCTTAAGTTTTCTTGGGACCACTTGAGGGTAGAGATGACAGTTTTCTTGGAACAACAAAGGCACAGTAAGCATTTGATAATAGTAATAATAATGCAATCTTGTTTATTGGCTGGATGACTGATGACAAGCAAGCTGTACTCCTTTTCATACACCTTTCACTATCTCTCCCTGCATCCTAGAGATAACCCATCTTCCCTGGTTAATATTCTAACTGCTCTGCTATTTGATTTTACTTCTGAGTGTATCATCATCGTAATTATTTGATGGATGCTAATTAATTGCTGATAAAATATGTTTAAATTAAAAATAGGAAGGAAATAGATAAGATGCTGACAAATGCTCACTTGTTTATTTCATGTGATCAAGTCTTATTAATATCTGTTTGTCTCTCAGGTGATTTTAACCTCACTGACCCTGCAGAGAAACCCAACGGGTCTATTCAAGTGCAACTGGATTGGAAGTTTCCCTACATACCCCCTGAGAGTTTCCTGAAACCAGAAGCTCAGACTAAGGGGAAGGATACCAAGGACAGTTCAAAGATCTCATCTGAAGAGGAAAAGGCTTCATTTCCTTCCCAGGTATCTCTCCAGGACTCCACAGGTGGCAGATCTCTGCCAATCCGATGGAGCAGATTTGAAGGAGACAGTATTATAGTTGGAGTAGGTGCTCATGCCTGTAATCTCAGCACTTTGGGAGGCCATAGCAGGCAAATCACCTGAGGTTGGGAGTTCAAGACCAGCCTGACCAACAGGGGGAAACCCTGTCTTTTCTAAAAATACAAAAAATTAGCTGGGCATGGTGGGGCATGCCTGTAATCCCAGGTACTCAGGAGGCTGAGGCAAGAGAATCACTTGAACACAGGAGGTGGAAGTTACAGTGAGCCGAGATCACGCCAATGCACTCCGGCCTGGGCAATAAGAGTGAAACTCTGTCTCAAAAAATAAAAAGAAATTCCCTGTGTGAATGTCATGTGTCCTGTGAACTTAATATATATCTCTCATAATGCCGTGAGACTACTGATGGAGCAAAAGCCTGGGTTTTATTGTGGAAAGAGAGAGAGAGAGCATTTCTCAACTCCGTGAGGAAAGAAATGAAGTCTAATGCTAGTTCCTAAATCCCTTTCTTGTGTTTCTAGGTTGTTAAACTACTATCTTGTAACGCTGTCTCTGATCTTTCTATTCAGGACCAGATGGTACCTCCTGGGGTTCCCGTTGAAGCTGGTCAGTATCAAGCAAGGAGAAAATCTCCTCATGGGGGAGAAAGAAAGGAAAAGGAGCGCCAGGTTGTGAGCTACTCAAGAAGAAAACATGGCAAAAGAATAGGCGTTCAAGGGAAGAATAGAATGGAGTATCTTAGCCTTAACGTCTTAAATGGAAATACACCAGAGGTAAGACCTTAAAAACTCTGAAGCGCTAAATTGTGGGTTGTAGTGTCCCCAGATGTATTATTCTCAGAGGTAGAAGCAGAAGCAGACACACAAGATAAGCAATAATCGGCCGGGCATGGTGGCTCCGGCCTGTAATCCCAGCATTTTGGGAGGCCGAGACGGGTGGATCACCTGAGGTCAGGAGCTTGAGACCAGCTTGACCAACATGGCGAAACCCTGTTTCTACTAAAAATACAAAAATTAGCCGGGCGTGGTGGTGCATACCTGTAATCCCAGCTACTCAGGAGGCTGAGGAAGGAGAATCACTCGAACCTGGAAGGTGGAAGTTGTGGTGAGCTAAGATCACGCCATTGCACTCCAGCCTGGGCAACAAGTGCGAAACTCCATCTCAAAAGAAACTCGCTCTGTTGCCCAGGCCGGAGTGCAATGGCACGATCTCGGCTCACTGCAGCCTCCTCCTCCCAGGTTCAAGCAATTCTGTTGCCTCAGCCTCCCAAGTAGCTGGGATTACAGGCACCTGCTACCATACCTGGCTAATTTTTGTATTTTTAGTAGAGATGAGGTTTCACCATGTTGACCAGGCTGGTCTCCTGACCTCAGGTGATCTGCCTGCCTTGGCCTCCCAAAGTGCTGTGATTATAGGCGTGAGCCACCATGCCCGGCCAACAAGTATTAACTTTTAAAAATTAAAAAGAGCTAGTATTGTCTGGACATGGTGACTCATGCCTGTTATCCTAGCACTTTGGGAGGCTGAGGCATGCCAATCATGTGAGGTCAGGAGTTCGAGACCAGCCTGGTCAACATGGTGAAACCCCATCTCTACTAAAAATAGAAAAATTAGTCAGGTGTGGTGACGAGCTCCTGTAATCCCAGCTACTCGGGAGGCTGAGGCAGGAGAATCGCTTGAACCCAGAAGGCGGATGTTGCAGTGAGCCAAGATGGTATCACTGCACTCTGGCCTGAGTGACAGAGGGAGACTCTGTCTCAAAATAATAATAATAATAATAATAATAATAATAATAATAATAATAATAATTTTAAAAAATAAAAAGAGCTAGTATTTAAAAAGAAGGCAGGAAGGAAGGAATGAAGAAAGAAAACCAAACCAAGATATTACCAACTATGTAATATTGTTCTTCTTATTCTGAAGCAGGTGAATTACACTGAGTGGAAGTTCTCAGAGGCTTACAGCTCCATAGGTGATGGCTTTAAAAATGAGCCAGAGGAAGAGGAAATGACATTATCCCATTCAGCACTGAAACAGAAGGAACCTCTACATCCTGTAAATGGTATTGTATTTTAAAATCTATTTTTTTCCCCAGCACTTTGGGAGGCCGAAGTGGGCGGATCACAAGGTCAGGCATTCAAGAGCAGCCCAGCCAACATGGTGAAACCCGTCTCTACTAAAAATACAAAAATTAGCTGGGTGTGGTGGCATGTGCCTGTAATCCTAGCTACTCAGGAGGCTGAGGCAGGAGAATTGCTTGAACCCAGGAGGAGGAGGTTGCAGTGAACTGAGGTTGCACCACTGTGCTCCTCCAGCCTGGGCGACAGAGCAAGACTCCATCTCAAAAAAAAGAAAAAAGAGCAATTTTTTTCTGTTTAATCATTGAATTGTTTTGCCAAGCTAGTTATTTACTTTTCCCCTTCATCTTAGAATGCTAAATTTTTCATGGAAAATTAGTATGTAAGACTCTAGGCCCAGTTTTGTGTTATAAGTGTGATGGTTGGGTTAGCCAAGGCTGGAATTCTTAAAGAAGTAACTTACCCAGTATTTATAAAATGTTATTTTGCCCCAGGGTTTTTTTGTTTTGTTTTGTTTTTGAGATGGAGTCTCATTCTGTCTCCTAGACTGAGTGCAATGGCATGATCTCAGCTCACTGCAACCTCTGCCTCTCGGGTTCAAGCGATTCTCCTGCCTCAGCCTCCCGAGTAGCTGGGATTATAGGTATGCACCACCACACCCTGCTAATTTTGTATTTTTAGTAGAGATGGGGTTACTCCATGTTGGTCAGGCTAGTCTCGAACTCCTGACCTTAGGTGATCCGCCCACCTCGGCCTCCCAAAGTGCTGGGATTACAAGTGTGAGCCACCGCACCCAACCTAGTTTTGATTTTCTCATTAAAACTGTTTGTTGGCTAGGCGCAGTGGCTCACACCTGTAATCCCAGCACTTTGAGAGGAGTAGACGGGTAGATCACCTGAGGTCGGGAGTTTGAGACTAGCTTGGCCAACATGATGAAACCCCATCTCTACTAAAAATACAAAAAATTAGCTGGGTGTGGTAGCATCTGCCTGTAATCCCAGCTACTGGGGAGGCTGAGGCAGGACAATTGCTTAAACCCCGGAGGCAGAGGTTGCAGTGAGCTGAGATTACACCACTACAGTCCAGCCTGGGCAACAGAGCAAGACTCTGTCTCAATATAAAAAACAAAAAACAAGTCAGTGTTTGTCTTGATTATTGAGTTTTTGGCACCCCTTCAAATTTTATGCCTAAGGTCCGTGCCTCAAATGCCATCCTCTAGTTCTGACAGTGGTCAGAATAGTGGTTACTCCTAGGAGAAGGGGAAGATGGTTATCAGGAAAGGACACGCTTTGGGCATCTGGAGTGCTACCAACGTTCTATTTCTTGGCTGAGTTGTGATAGAGATGTTCATTTTACAACAATTTAATAAGCTGAACATTTATATTTCATAGGTTTTTCTATGTGCTTGAAAAATGTAATAATGAGAGGAAAAATATAAAGGCAGATATGAAAATATTGTGAAAAGGGAGTCTTTACTACTTAAAAAAAGCTTTTTTTCTAAATCTCTAGAAGTATTTTATGTATATAATATATATGTGTGTGTGTATATATATATAAAATTATTATTTTTTTTTAGATGAAGTCTCTCTCTGTTGCTCAGGCTGGAGTGCAGTGGCACAATCTCAGCTCACTGCAATCTCTGCCTCCCAGGTTCGAGTGAGTCTCCTGCCTCAGCCTCCAGAGTAGCTGGGACTACAGGTGTGCCCCAGCATGCCCGGCTAATATTTGTATTTTTAGTAGAGACTAGGTTTCATCATGTTGTCCAGGCTGGTCTCAAATTCCTGGCCTCAAGTGATCCACCCGCCTCAGCCTCCCAAAGTGCTGGGATTACAGGTGTGAGCCACCACACCTGGCCTAAAAGTATAATTTTTAAGCTTTTGAATGTATTTGGCATAACTTAAATGGGAAGAGCTAAAAGCATAATTTTTATGCTTTTGAATGTATTCGGAATAACTTCTTAAATGGGAAGAGCATAAATGATTTTTCTCATGAGAAGGATAATTTTTCTATTGATTGCATAATCCCATTTTTCCATCAAAATTTACTCAGTGTAACGAAGGTTAACAAGAATAACCAAGCCCAAAGTTTCCCAGAGCCAAATTTACATGACTGGCAAGAAATCCTGGTTATAAGAGAACAATTCCATTCTTATGATTTGCAGACAGACCAGAAGGTAATCTAAACCTCATGTACTATATGGTCATCTATTTATAGTCATAAATAATAAAAGAAGACTATTTCTGTGGAAGCCTAATTGTTAGTTATTGTTTTAATATCGCTGTTCTCCATGAATTTCAAAAGATCAAGACTGGCCAGGCGCGGTGGCTTACACCTGTAATCCCAGCAGTTTGGGAGGCAGAGACGGGCAGATCACCTGAGGTCAGGAGTTTGAGACTAGCCTGGCCAACATGGTGAAACCCTGCCTCTACTAAAAATGCAAAAATTAGCCAGGTGTGGTGGCAGGTGCTGGTAACCCCATCTACCTGGGAAGCTGAGGCAGGAGAATCGCTTGAACCTGGGAGGCAGAAGTTGCAGTGAGCCGAGACCATCATGTACTCCAGCCTGGGCAACAAGAGCAATACTCCATCTCAAAAAAAAAAAAAAAAAAAATCAAAACCACTAGTTAGTACTCGCAAGAAGCTAAAATCTGCCTGGTTTCAGACGTCTGAGTGGAGCTATCAGAGGCAGGATGCTGTAGTTGTTGAAAAAGAAGCTTATTAATATTTTAGACAAAGATCTAAGGGTATTAGGTAAAGGCCATCAAGAAATGAAAAGGGCCTGATTTTGAGGCCATTTCCACATATGTAGACAAAGCCTTGTGTCCTTTAGCAGCCTTTCCTTTTGCTGCCCCTCAGACCTGTTCCCTTTGAGACCTCAGTGAAACGGACAACCCAAGATTTTGAAATTTTACAGAAGAGGCACAGCTTGCTGTCCAGTTATCTAATGCTGTGTAACAATCTACTCCAAAACTTAGTGACTTAAAACAACAATGATCATTTCTTTGGCTCACTACTCTCCATGTTAGGTAGGTCTCATGAAGAAGGCTCATTTCTCCTCTCTCAATGTGGCGTGAGATGGGGTAGCTCAGCTAGGGGGCTGATGGGTTTAACTTGCAAGATGGCTCACCCTACTCGCTGATCAGGTGCTCCTGGCTGTCAGCAGTTGCTTGGGCTTCCTCACAGGTTGGTAGCTGAGTTCCAAGAGAGCCAGGTGCAAGTCCATGGCATTTTTGTGTTCTGGCCTTAGAAGTCACATAGCATCACTCCTACCATACTCTTTCAGTTGAGACAGTCCAAAAGATCCACCTTAGTTGAAGGGGAGGGGACAAAGACCCCAGCACTCAATAGGAGCAGTGTTAAGGTCAGTTGCATTGTGAGGAGAGCATGTGGGATGGGAGAGATCATTTGAGGCTATCTTTTTTTTTTTTTGAGACAGAGTCTCTTGTCGCCCAGGCTGGAGTGCAGTGGCTCGATCTCGGCTCACTGCAACCTCTGCCTCCTGGATTCAAGCAACTCTCCTGCCTCAGCCTCCTGAGTAGCTAGGACCACAGGAGTGCGCCACCAAGCCAGGCTAATTTTGCATTTTTAGTAGAGATGGGGCTTCGCCATGTTGGCCAGGCTGGTCTAAAACTCCTGACCTCAGGTGATCACCTGCCTCGGCCTCCCGAAGTGCTGGGATTACAGGTGTGAGCCACCGCGCCCGGCCAGAGAGGCCATCTTTGGAAAATACACTCTGCCCCACCCAGTTGCACTGCTCTACCTCAAGCTTGGCCATTTTCTTCAACCCCCGCAAAAGGACTTCCTTCTTCCTCCCTTACTCTCACCCTTCCTTCCTGCCTTCCTTCCTTTCTGTTTTTCCTTCTTTCCCTTTCTTTTTTTGAGAAGTGAATCCTGTATGTTTAGCAAGCTTCTGAATAAGTGTACCTTTGAAAAAGAGGGTTTGATTCTTAGTAAGTGAAGACAAAATCTAGACACTTGGAACTAGTGACCAGACAGTGGATTGGAGATGTGTGTGCTGGGTCTTTTCTTGGGCTAGAGTGCTTTGAAACAGTTCTATAACTGCAACCTCTTCTCTAGCAGATAAAGAATCCTCTGAACAAGGTTCAGAAGTCAGTGAAGCACAAACTACAGATAGTGATGACGTCATAGTGCCACCCATGTCTCAGAAATATAAGGCAGTAAGTACACTGGTGTAATCATTGCATATGAGATAAGACTATAAATAATGACAGTGACCAGGCATGGTGGCTCATGCCTGTAATCCCAGCACCTTGGGAGGCCGAGGTGGGCAGATCACCTAAGGTCGGGAGTTCGAGACCAGCTTGACCAACATGGATAAACCTCATCTCTACTAGAAATACAAAAAAAATTAGCCAGGCGTGGTGGCGCATCCCTGTAATCCCAGCTACTCAGGAGGCTGAGGCAGGAGAATCGCTTGAACCCGAGAGGCAGAGGTTGCAGTGAGCTGAGATCGCGCCATTGCACTCCAGCCTAGGCAACAAGAGCAAAACTCTGTCTCCAAAAAAAAAAAAAAAAAAAGCAATAATGACAGTGTGCTTAGTGGCCACACAAGTAAGGGTCAAAAGGTCAATCCAGTTTTAATGAAGCTGATGGAAAATGCAAATTGTTTAGTTAAATTTATGTTTCATGTGAAC
The DNA here is from genome assembly GCF_043159975.1 of Macaca nemestrina. Taxonomy (NCBI): domain Eukaryota; kingdom Metazoa; phylum Chordata; class Mammalia; order Primates; family Cercopithecidae; genus Macaca; species Macaca nemestrina. The sequence continues at coordinate 87,186,806 of NC_092131.1, read as the reverse complement.
GAAGGTCAGCTGGTACAGTCAGATAAATGGATCATTTTCTTGAGATAGTGTAAATGATGACTTGCATCAATACTCTCCTATCTGGATCCTTTGCCTGTTCTTACTCCCATATCCTCCATTGTGTCCTGTAATTCATGCCCAGCCTGAATGGTACCCCTGTCTTTAAGTCCATCTAAGGAGAACAGGTTTGCTTTGGGAGATGGAGTCTGGAAGAGAGGACGGGATTCTTCATGGGAGGGCTCATGGAGATCTTTCCATTTCTGCTGTTTTTTACTCAACCCGTAATTATCTGTTAAACAGTTCAGCCTCAAAGCTCTTTCAGAACTAATTTAAGAGACACACATATATTAATAAATATCCAGATATATTCAATAATCATTGTGTTCTAACCTTGTGGGTTACAAATGGGTAGAAAACAATTAGTCTTAAGTCACTGCTGCCTGGCACATTTGTAGGTTCTCAATTAATATTTGTTGAGTGAGTGACTAAATAAAAGATTCAGAGCAAATTGATGATTATGAACTTCATTAGAAACATTAAATAAGAATGTAGGATGACCTAAAACCAAGGAGATAGATTATGTAATATAAAGTTTGTTGTAAGAAATCAGAAAAGGGAATTTATGGTTGCTTTTGTAGAGGTTGGAAAACTCTTCCTTGAAAGCTGGAATTTGTGCTGAAGAATTGCAGGAAAATGAAGGATATTGGAGTGAGGAGAAACAACTCAAAGTCAGTAGACTTAAACATTGACTATAACACATAGTTCAATTTCAGCCAAGGTGTGGTGGTTCACACCTGTAATCCCAGCACTTTGGGAGACTGAGGCAGGCGGATTGCTTAAGGCCGGGAATTCAAGACAAGCCTGAGCAACATAGCAAGACAACTGTCTCTACATAAAATTTAAAAACTAGCTAGGCGCGGTGGCTCACATCTGTAGTCCTAAGTATTTGGGAGGCTGAGGTGAGAGGATTCTTTGAGCCTGAGAGTTTGAGGCTGTGGTGAGCCATGATCTTGCCACTGCACTGTAGCCTAGGTGACAGAGAGATACCCCGTCTCAAAAACAACAGCAACAGCAAAACCAGTTGCGTTTCTCTTTGTCTGAACTTTTATCTATCATATATTTTTTAGATATTATGTAGTTAATATACTGAGAAGTGTTTGTAATACAGGTAGGAGCCACAGAATGTCGGAATTAGATAAAAGAAGACTAAATGATGTGTACAGGATTATTTAGTGAAAGAGCTGAAACTCCAGTTGAGGTTTTTAAACTGTGCCACCTCTTAAGTAACCAAAAAAGCAGCCAGCTGATCAGCAAACTGATCTTGAACTGTAACAAGCCAGCCAGATTCCATTTTAAAAAGTACCTAAATTGAAGACTCCTAAATAAGATATCCTTTTAGGAAACTTCTTTGTGTGCCCCAAAGTGTTACTTGAGAAATTAAATATGCAAAAGGAACCTACTTAAGCAAAAAATCAGTGTTATTATCAAGTTAAACTTATAACATGGGCACATATATATTAAATTATTGTTGTATTCCAAAATGTCTAGGCATGAAAGATAGAGGGGGTTGAAAGCTCAGAGTCAATACTTGAGTTCTGTCACTCCTCTGCCTGGGGTCAGCCGGGATGAATGGAGATGAAGTACAGTGTAATGTTTTAGAGCATAGAAATTTGGCTGAGACAGTGATTTAGGTCCCAGCTCTGCTACTTACTAGTCATACAGCTTTGGGAGAGTTATTTAACCTCTATTAGGCCTGTCTCCTTATCTGTAAAATGTAAGTAGTAATATACCCATCTGATGGTGATGTGGCAAGATTAAAATAAGGGTTTAATACAGTGCCTCAGACAAATTAAGTCCCAAATGATAGTGATGATGAGTGTGATGATAAGAGTAGTCTCGTTTCTCTGACCTATTGGAGTTCTCAATGTTAAGCATTTTTTTTTTTTTTTTTTTTTTTTTGAGATGGAGGCCTGTTTCTGTCGTGTAGGCTGGAGTGCGCGCAGTGGCACAATCTCGGCTCACTGCAACCTCTGCCTCCCAGGTTCAAGAGATTCTCCTGCCTCAGGCTTCCGAGTAGCTGGGACCACAGGTGTGCATCACCACAACCAGCTAATTTTTGTGTTTTTAGTAGAGACGGAGTTTCACCATGTTGTCCAGGCTGGTCTCAAACTCCCAACCTCAGGTGATCCACCCATCTCCGCCTCCCAAAGTGCTGGGATTTACAGGTATAAGCCACTGTGCCTGGTCTAAGTTAAACTTTTTTTTTTTTTTTTTTTTTTAAGACACAGTCTCGCTCTGTCACCCAGGTTGGAGTGCAGTGGCACTATCTTGGCTCACTGTAACCTCCGCTTCCCGGGTTCAAGTGACTCTCCTGCCTCAGCTTCTCAAGTAGCTGGGACTACAGACACATGCTGTCACCTCCAGCTAATTTTTTTGTTTGTTTGTTTTGAGACCTCGCTCTGTTGCCCAGGCTGGAGTGCAGTGGTGGGATCTCCACTCACTGCAAGCTCCGCCTCCCAGGTTCACGCCATTCTCCTGTCTCACCCTCTGAGTAGCTGGGACTACAGGCATGTGCCACCATGCCTGGCTAATTTTTTGTATTTTTAGTAGAGACGGGGTTTCACCGTGTTAGCCAGGATGGTCTCAATCTCCTGACCTCGTGATCTGCACGCCTCGGCCTCCCAAAGTGCTGGGATTACAGGCGTGAGCCACCACACCAGGCCTCCCTCTTCTTAACAGTTACTAACGCCGGGCGCGGTGGCTCACGCCTGTAATTCCAGCACTTTGGGAGGCCGAGGTGGGCGGATCACGAGGTCAGGAGATCAAGACCATCCTGGCGAACACGGTGAAAACCCGTCTCTACTAAAAATACAAAAAAATTAGCCGGGCGTGGTGGCGGGCGCCTGTAGTCCCAGCTACTCGGGAGGCTGAGGCAGGAGAATGGCGTGAACCCGGGAGGCGGAGCTTGCAGTGAGCCAAGATTGCGCCACTGCACTCCAGCCTGGACGACTGAGCGAGACTCCGTCTCAAAAAAAACCAAAAACAAACAAACAAACAAACAAACAAAAAAACAGTTACTAACTAAGAGGGAGCAATCATTTTCATTTGCTCTACGGCCTTAGATTACTGTTTCTTTAGCAATAGTGAATATCGAAATTTTTTCTCTTATGGTGTTAATTTCAGGTGTCAGAGATTTCCTGACCCTTATGTATGCCGGGTAGTACGTTTTAGCAGCCCTGCCCCTGAGCCAAATTAGATAGCACATCTGAAGCTAATAAGCCAAAGGGTGTTACCTGGCACTAATCCTTGAGGGTTTCTGCCAGCAAGTTCAAATGAGTTGATACATATTTCAATGGTTAATATTACTAATTGCATGCTTTTTTTTGCTGTTCAGTCCCAATAAAATTACATAATGGAATTAGCTCATGTAAAGAAAGGATTCTGAATCCAACAAAAAATATTAGATTGAACCACATATTGTCATACTTATAGATAAAAAATGGTTGACAATTGTCAGTTCTGTATAGTCCAACCTAATAAGAATGAATGAAACATCTGTGTATACTTGGATCAAATTTTAATCTTATTCATCCTCCCATTTCGCCATTGTTACCAGAATAAACTTGATGTAGTCTGCATGAATATGGACTTCTGATTATTGTCCCAGGATTATTAGCAAGTTTAAAAAATTTGCTGGGCGTGGGGGCTCATGCCTGTAATCCCATCACTTTGGGAGGCCGAGGTGGGCGGATCACCTGAGGTCAGGAGTTTGAGACAAGCCTGGCCAACATGGAGAAATCCTGTGTACAGAAATACAAAAATTAGCTGGGCATGATGGCGGGTGCCTGTAATCCCAGCTACTCCGGAGGCTGAGGCAGGAGAATCGCTTGAGCCCAGGAGGTGGAGTTTGCAGTGAGCCAAGATCGCATCACTGCACTCCAGCCTGGGCAAAAGAGCAAGACTCCATCTCAAAAAATTTGTTTTTTTTCTTTAACTAGCCAGGCACAGTGGCTCACACCTGTAATCCTAGCACTTTGGGAGGCTGAGGCGGGTGGATCACTGGAGGTCAGGGGTTTGAGAACAGCCTGGCCAACATGGTGAAACCCGGTCTCTACTAAAAATATAAAAATATTAGTCAGATGTGGTGGCACATGCCAGTAACCCCAACTACTCAGGAGGCTGAGGCATGAGAATCACTTGAACTCAGGGGGTGAAGGTTGCCGTGAGCCGAGATCACGCCACTGCACTCCAGCCTGGGTGACAGACTAAGACTCTGTCTTAAAAAAAAAAAATTTAAACTGGACTACACAAGTAAGGTTTAGAATACATTTTTTTTTTGTTCCAGGATTTTTAGTGAATTCAAAAATTTATTTATTTATTTATTTATTTATTTTTTTTTTGAGACAGAGTCTCGCTCTGTCGCCCAGGCTGGAGTGCAGTGGCCGGATCTCAGCTCACTGCAAGCTCCGCCTCCCGGGTTCGGGCCATTCTCCTGTCTCAGCCTCCTGAGTAGCTGGGACTACAGGCGCCCGCCACCTCGCCCGGCTAGTTTTTTGTATTTTTTAGTAGAGACGGGGTTTCACCGTGTTAGCCAGGATGGTCTCGATCTCCTGACCTAGTGATCCGCCCGTCTCGGCCTCCCAAAGTGCTGGGATTACAGGCTTGAGCCACCGCGCCCGGCCTGAATTCAAAAATTTTAAATTAAACAACTCAAGATGGTGAAATACTTTTTTTTTTTTGCAAAATACTAGAATATTACAAATAAAGCTGAATCACTTAGATTGACCATTATCCTTAATCCCCTGCTGTCTTTGCACCCCATTCCCCCAAGAAAACCATTGTTGTGAATTTTGGGGTATATTTTTTCAGGGCTTAAAAAATTATAACGGCCGGGCGCGGTGGCTCAAGCCTGTAATCCCAGCACTTTGGGAGGCCGAGACGGGCGAATCACGAGGTCAGGAGATCGAGACCATCCTGGTTAACACGGTGAAACCTCGTCTCTACTAAAAATACAAAAAACTAGCCGGGCGAGGTGGCGGGCGCCTGTAGTCCCAGCTACTCGGGAGACTGAGGCAGGAGAATGGCGTAAACCTGGGAGGCGGAGCTTGCAATGAGCTGAGATTCGGCCACTGCACTCCAGCCTGGGCGACAGAGTGAGACTCCGTCTCAAAAAAAAAAAAACAAAAAAAACAAAGTTTCAAGAAACCAGGCTTACTATTAACATTTGCCATGCGTTCTCCTGTTCCACTATATACTGGCTAATCCTGTCTATCCTTACCTATTGTTTCTTTTTAAAAAAGCTAGTGAAACCCTCTAATCTGACCCATCAAAGTGTCAAAAAATTCAGATTTTTGAAAACACTGTATAGTCAATGGTTTTCTTAATGTGTGGGAGAATTGGATGTTGTAGAAGGGTTATTAAGAGGAAAACGTCGGCCGGGCGCAGTGGCTCAAGCCTGTAATCCCAGCACTTTGGGAGGCCGAGACGGGCGGATCACGAGGTCAGGAGATCGAGACCATCCTGGCTAACACGGTGAAACCCCGTCTCTACTAAAAAATACAAAAAACTAGCCGGGCACGGTGGCGGGTGCCTGTAGTCCCAGCTACTCGGGAGGCTGAGGCAGGAGAATGGCGTGAACCCGGGAGGCGGAGCTTGCAGTGAGCTGAGATCCGGCCACTGCACTCCAGCCTGGGTGACAGAGCAAGACTCTGTCTCAAAAAAAAAAAAAAAAAAAAGAGGAAAACGTCAAATATGGTTTTTTTATTTTTTTTTGAGACCCAGTCGCACGCTGTTGCCCAGTCTGGAGTGCAGTGGCACTGCAACCTCCGCCTCCTAGGTTCAAGCGATTCTCATATGTCAGCCTCCTGAGTAGCTAGGACTACAGGCATGAGCCACCATGCCTGGCTGATTTTTGTATTTTTAGTGGAGATGGGGTTTCACCATGTTGGCCAGGCTGGTTTCGAACTCCTGACCTCAGGTGATTTTTCCGCCTCAGCTTCCTAAAGTGCTGGTATTACAGGTGTGAGCTACTGCGCCCCGCTAAATATCTTCATTTTAAAGAAGCACCCCAGATGATTCTGATGCAGAATCATTGAGAGATCTTGCCTGCTGAATTTCTCAGGGGCAGCTACAGGAGCTCCACCAGCTTTCTAAAAGAAGAAAAGACGGGGTAAGAGCAGGTCTTTGGAGAAATAAGGGCATTGGCTAGCGAAGAGAAGCATACAGGAGGTCACTCATAGATGCCGGGGTGAGAGCTACGGCTGGTAGGGAACCATCCTGGATTGATTCATTACTGGTGTCACGATGCTGACTTGCCTGCCACACTGTGGAAGGAGGAGACTTCTGTTGGCCTTGGTGTACTTCTGGAAACCTCCTCCTGGTATCCCTGATGCCAACATGCACACAGGGAAAATCAAAAGAGAGAACAGGGTGATGGCAGCGACTCTGAAGTGGGATTGAAAATATTGGAGTTCCTGTGGGAGGGCAGGGAGGTCTGGTGGCCTCCTCAGTGGCATGCACTTGGGTGGGCTTGGGAAGCCCTGGGCAGCTCTTTGCTATAGTGGCTGAAGCAGCTAGTGAATCTCCAGTATCAGTCAGGAGGTCTTTTAGGTCCTAACCTCAGGAAAATACTAGATTGGTTTTCTTTTTTTTTTTGTCTTTTTTTTGAGACGGTGTCTTGCCCTGTCGCCCAGGCTGGAGTGCAGTGGCCCAATCTCGGCTCACTACAAGCTCTGCCTCCTGGTTTCACGCCATTCTCCTGCCTCAGCCTCCCGAGTAGCTGGGACTACAGGCGCCCGCCACCACGCCCGGCTAATTTTTTGTATTTTTAGTACAGGCAGGGTTTCACTGTGTTAGTAACGATGGTCTTAATCTTCTGACCTGGTGATCTGCCCGCCTCGGCCTCCCAAAGTGCTGGAATTACAGGCATGAGCCACCGCGCCCGGCCTAGATTGGTTTTCATTAAGAAAGTTGTGGCCAGTTGCAGTGGCTCATGCCTCTAATCTCAGCCACTTTGGGAGGCCGAGGTGGACAGATTGCTTGAGCCCAGGAGTTCTAGACCATCTTGGGCAACATAGCAAGACCATATCTCTATTTTTTTTTTTTTTTTTTTTTTTGAGACGGAGTCTCGCTGTTGCCCAGGCTGGAGTGCAGTGAACGGATCTCAGCTTACTGCAAGCTCCGCCTCCCGGGTTCACGCCATTCTCCTGCCTCAGTCTCCCGAGTACCTGGGACTACAGGCGCCTGCCACCTCGCCTGGCTAGTTTTTCGTATTTTTTAGTAGAGACGGGGTTTCACCGTGTTAGCTCAGGATGGTCTCGATCTCCTGACCTCGCGATCTGCCCGTCTCGGCCTCCCAAAGTGCTGGGATTACAGACTTCAGCCACTGCGCCCGGCCGACCGTATCTTTATTAAAAAAATGAAAATAGGCCGGGCGCGGTGGCTCAAGCCTGTAATCCCAGCACTTTGGGAGGCCGAGACGGGCGGATCACTAGGTCAGGAGATTGAGACCATCCTGGCTAACACGGCGAAACCCCGTCTCTACTAAAAACACAAAAAATTAGCCGGGCGAGGTGGCGGCGCCTGTGGTCCCAGCTACTCGGGAGGCTGAGGCAGGAGAATGGCGGGAACCCGGGAGGCGGAGCTTGCAGTGAGCTGAGATCTGGCCACTGCACTCCAGCCTGGGCGACAGAGCGAGACTCCGTCTCAAAAAAAAAAAAAAAAAAATGAAAATAATTGTCCCCATGTGGTGGTGTACCTGTGGTCCTAGCTGCTTGGGTGACTAAGGTGGGAAGACTGCTTGAGCTCGGGATGTCAAAGCTGCAGTGAGCCGTGATCACACCACTGCCCTCCAGCCTGGGCAACAAAGCAAAACTCTATCTAAAAAAAAAAAAAAAAGAAGAAGAAGAAGAAGAAAAAAAAAAAAGTTGAAAAATAGCTATCTGTTTAGAAATGTATTATTTGTATATAATCATTGGGTACAAGTGCAATGTTGCTGCATTGATATATTCCACTGTGGTGAAGCCTGGAGCAATGCACATTGTTCCTACCAGACAACCTCCCATTATCCACCCTCCCCACCCCTCCAAATCAGACATTTTACAAATTCTTTCTATATGTGGAGATGACTGAGAAAGACTGGCCTGCAGAAATGATCCACTGGACTGTGAGAGAGAAGAACTGGGTTCTCTTTATAAATTTCCTATCGATTAGCTATGGCAATTAAGTCAAGTTGTCTTTTGATGCCAGTTTTACCTATAAAAGGATTCTCAGGGAATAATATAGTAGATAGATTATGCCTATGGTTGATTTCTAGAGAGTACTGTACTGTGTTAATTGGATGGAGTATAAGCACTTGGAGCCTCACTAACCTTTAGGAACTAAATAAACTAAATTTTCCTTATCAGGATTCAGAGAAGATGTGCATTGAAATTGTCTCCCTGGCCTTCTACCCAGAGGCAGAAGTAATGTCTGATGAGAACATAAAACAGGTGTACGTGGAGTACAAATTCTACGACCTACCCTTGTCGGAGACAGAGACTCCAGTATCCCTAAGGAAGCCTAGGGCAGGAGAAGAAGTCTACTTTCACTTTAGCAAGGGTGAGGCATCCTGTGTGGTTACTGGGGTGAGGAGGTCTGATGAACATTGAGACTGAGGGTCAGAATTACTCTGGATTTTTGTGGGGTGAATCCAACCATTTCATTTTATTATTTTATTTTTCAAAGTACTGTGTGCATATGGTTTAAAAACATCAAATGGGGCTAAACATTTTACATTTAGCAGTCCTTTGTTCCACCTCTTCACAAATCACTTCCCCTGTTTCCACCCTTCCTCAATCCACCGCTTTCCATATTTCAGTTATATTTATTTTTACTTTTTGAGATGGAGTCTCTCTCTGTTGCCCAGGCTAGAATACAGTGATGTGATCTTGGCTCACTGCCATCTCTGACTCCCAGGTTCAAGCGATTCACGTGCCTCAGTCTCCCAAGTAGCTGGGATTACAGGTGCACACCACTGTGCCTGGCTAGTTTTTTGTATTTTTAGTAGAGGCAGGGTTTCACCATTTTGACCAGGCTGGTCTCTAAACTCCTGACCTCAAGTGATCTGCCTGCCTTGGACTCCCGAAGTGCTGGGATTATAGGCATGAGCCACCAAGCCCATCCTATCTCAGCCATTTCTTCTGTTATTTACCTCCATCATATTTCTGAGTATTGATTTTTGTTCTCCCTCTTTTCCTTTTTTTTTTTTTTTTTTTGAGATGGAGTCTGAACATGTTGCTCAGGCTGGTTTCAAACTCCTGGACTCAAATGATCCTCCTGCCTCAGCCTCCTGAGTAGCTGGAATTACAGGCATGAGCCACCATACCTGGCTTCTGAGTAACATTTCTTTTTTTTTTTTTTTTTTTTGAGACGGAGTCTCGCTCTGTCGCCCAGGATGGAGTGCAGTGGCGAGATCTCGGCTCACTGCAAGCTCCGCTTCTCGGGTTCACGCCATTCTCTTGCCTCAGCCTCCTGAGTGGCTGGGACTACAGGCACCCGCCACCGTGCCCGGCTAATTTTTTGTATTTTTAGTAGAGACCGGGTTTCACCGTGGTCTCGATCTCCTGACCTTGTGATCCGCCCGCCTCGGCCTCCCAAAGTGCTGGGATTACAGGTGAGAGCCACCGCGCCCGGCTCTGAATAACATTTCTATTGCAATTTCCTGATTCACTGGCTTTAGACTTCCTATCTTGGACCTTAAAAGTTAGCTCTTTTGCACTACACTCATGTCCCTTCCTTCCCATATAATTGTATCATAATTTTCATTTAAATCAATTTAAATTGGTTCTGTTATTACGGATATGTAAATATTAAGTCTTGTAGAACCAAGTAGTATGCAATGATTGTATTTCTTTTCACGTATTTTTTGAGGCAATTTTTCATTTGCCTGATTTTCATTATACATATTGTAATTATTTTCCTGTCCTCCAACAGCTTTCCCAAATTTTTTTTCTTTTTTTTTTTTTTTTTTTTGAGACAGAGTCTCACTCTGTCACCCAGGCTGGAGTGCAGTGGCCGGATCTCAGCTCACTGCAAGCTCCGCCTCCCGGGTTTACGCCATTCTCCTGCCTCAGCCTCCCGAGTAGCTGGGACTACAGGCGCCCGCCACCTCGCCCGGCTAGTTTTTAGTATTTTTTAGTAGAGACGGGGTTTCACCGTGTTAGCCAGGATGGTCTCGATCTCCTGACCTCATGATCCGCCTGTCTCGGCCTCCCAAAGTGCTGGGATTACAGGCTTGAGCCATCGCGCCCGGCCCCAAATTTTCAAATAAACCTGTCCCATTATGTACTCATCCATTTTTTCCCTGAAGACCTCTCTCTATCCTCTTGTTCTGCTCTAGCCCACTGTTCCGTTATCACTGCTGCTCATGGAGAATATGATCAAATTCTCTCCTATACCAGATTTACTATCTCCTGGTCATCCTCTGATTTATTTTCTTATTTTAATGGATCATATTTTCAGTAGTTTTTAAAGAAAGAGCATATCATAAGTGAAAATTTGAGAAAGTCATGCATGAAATCTTTTTTTTTCCTACCCTCATATTTGATTCAAGTGTGGAAATCTTTTTCATTCAGAATTTCAAAGGAGCCTGGGTGCAGTGGCTCATGCCTGTAATCCCAGCACTTTGGGAAGCCAAGGCAGGCAGATTACTTGAGGTCAGGAGTTGGAGACCAGCCTAGCCAACATGATGAAACCCTGTCTGTACTGAAAATACAAAAATTAGCTGGGCGTGGTGGGGTGCACCTGTAATCCCAACTACTCGGGAGGCTGAGGCAAGAGAATCGCTTGAACTTGGGAGGTGGAGACTGCAGTGAACCGAGATCACGCCACTGCACTCCAGCCTGACACAGTAAGAATCTGTCACACACACACACACACAAATGATTTTCAAAGCAGTTGGTCCATGTTATTCTAGATCCAGGCAAGGAGTCTAATCTTTTCATGAAAACTACCATGAATATCACTTATGAAAGTCTTGAGGCTCACACTGCAATAGTATATGATTCTTTGCTTTTTTCTCTGACCCTTAATATAGTAATAGACCTGGACCCACAGGAGCAGCAAGACCGAAGGCAGTTTCTGTTTGACGTGCTGACTGGACAAGATCCTGATCAAGGACAGTAAGCATCTGCTTTCCACTTTGAAACAAAGGAGATATTGAGACAGAAATTCAAAAGTTTGAGTTTGATTTTGTGCTGATGCTGAATATTTTAATGACTTTTTTGAGTTAATTTACTCTTAATGAATTTCCTATGTACTTGAGTATACTTTATGTTTGTGACCACCTAATCAAGTATGTAATCTTATAGGTTATTTATTTATTTATTTTTGAGACAGGGTCTCACTCTGTCATCCAGGCTAGAGTGCAGTGGCGCGATCTTAGCTCACTGCAACCTCCGCCTCCTCAGACTCAAGGGATTCTTGTGCTTCTGCCTCCCAAGTAGCTAGGGTTATAGGCATGTGCCACCATGACCGGCTAATTTTTTGTGTTTGTATAGAGATAGGGTTTTGCCATGTTGCCCGTGGTCTGGTCTCAAACTCCTGAGTTAAAGTGATCTGACCTCCTTGACCTCCCAGAGTGCTGGGATTACAGGCGTGAGCCACTGTGCCCAGCCCATAATCTTATGTTCATTTCTCACCCATGCCAGCCTGATGGGCCCTTTTTTTGTAGCACAGTTTACCTGAATACTGACAATGCCCAAATGGAATGAGCAAAAAGTGTTGACATTCTTTTTCTTTTTTTTTTTTTCTTGAGATGGAGTCTCGCTCTGTTGCCCAGGCTGGAGTGCAATGGTGCAATCTTGGCTCACTGCAACCTCCGCCTCCTGGGTTCAAGTGATTCTCCTGCCTCAGCCTTCCAAGTAGCTGGGATTACAGTTGTGTGCCACCATGCCTGGCTAATTTTTGTTCTTTTAGTAGAGACAGGGTTTTGCCACATTGGCCAGGCTGGTCTTGAACTCCCAACCTCAGGTGATCCTTCTGCCTCAGCCTCCCAAAGTGTTGGGATTACAGGTGTGAGCGACCACGCCTGGCCAACAGGAATTTTTGGATATTGACATAACTAAGTAAATTTTAGATCTCCTTTCAAGTTTTAGGAAAGCCGGTTGTCCTTATTATTCCAATAATCTGAAGAAGGCCTCCTTTTAGAGTTTCCAGATAAAATGTGGGACATACTTATCCTAAAAAAAATTATTTGGTCGGGTGCGGTGGCTCACATCCCAGCACTTTGGGAGGCCAAGGCGGGCGGATCACTTGAGGCCAGGAGTTCGAGACCAGCCTGGCCAACATGGTGAAACCCTGTCTCTACTGAAAAAACAAAAAAAATCAGCTGGGCTTGGTGGCACATGCTGGTAATTCTAGCTACTCAGGAGGCTGAGGCATAAGAATCATTTGAATCTGGGAGGCAGAGGTTGCAGTGAGCTAAGATCGTGCCACTGCACTCCAACCTGGGTGACAAAGCAAGACTCTGCCTCTAAAAAAAAAAGTTATGGCTGGGCGCGGTGGCTCAAGCCTGTAATCCCAGCACTTTGGGAGGCCCAGGCGGGCGGATCACGAGGTCAGGAGATCGAGACCATCCTGGCTAACATGGTGAAACCCCGTCTCTACTAAAAAATACAAAAAACTTGCTGGGCGAGGTGGCGGGCGCCTGTAGTTCCAGCTACTCGGGAGGCTGAGGCAGGAGAATGGCGTAAACCCGGCAGGCAGAGCTTGCAGTGAGCCGAGATCTGGCCACTGCACTCCAGCCTGGGTGACAGAGCGAGACTCCGTCTCAAAAAAAAAAAAAGTTATTTGTTGTTTAGCTGAAATTCAAATTTAAATAGGCATATGGTTTTTGTTTTTGAAATCTGGCATACATACCGCCTCTGCATGTGTGTGCATAAGAAATAATGTGGAGCTGGTATTTTACCTTATTTTTAAATATTTTGTTTGTTTGTTTTAGAGAGAGGATCTCACCATGTTGCCCAGGCTGGTCTTTCAGCTCCGGGGCTGAAGCAGTCCTGCTGCCCTGCCTCCCAAAGTGCTGGGATCACAGGCGCGAGCCACTGTGCCCGACCCAGTGTTTTAAGCACTTTTTGAAAGGCCCAATACATTTGTTTAATCTACTTTTACTTTGTCTTTGGTTGGTCACAGAAAGAACTGAAAAAGGAGCCAGATGAAATAACAGTGAATCTGAGTTCAGTATCACTGTGGGCCTAAACAGATATAAGCTTACAGAGAACTTTTGGAAATGGAAAGTGATTTGATCCTTTCCTTTCTGTGCTAATGTTAAATTTAGCTTTTGCTTTTTTTTGATCCCAGCATTTCCAGAACTCTCTCTTCCTTTATTCCCTGACAGTGATAATCATTTTCTACTCAATTTTAGATTCGATTGGTATTACCTGCGGCTTTCTTTTTGCCAGTATGGTCTAGCAGACAGAACAGGTTTTGTAATCCCACCAACCTTGTTTTTATTCCAGACTCTTAGACTTACTAGCTCTTTGATCTTTTTGACATTACTTAATTTGCAGGCTCTTGTGAGAATAAAATTGAGATAATATAGTTTACATAAAGCACTTGGTATTGTGCCTGGCACATCAGAATGCTAGTTATCAACCCTTTCCTATGAAAATTGGGATGAGGGAGTCAGCATTATCCCTTTGCATTGTTGAAGTTCTCAATAATGGCATAGAAACATAGTTACAAATGAATATTGCCTAATGGGCTGAGAATGGATCCCTTTAAAGTAATTCCTTTGTTTCAGTTTAATCATATTTAGCTGTGCTTTTTAAGAGCTTGAGTTTTTAGTCCTATTCCTGGCACTCTGTATTAGCTACTGATATTTGCTTTCAAAAATTAATAAAAATGTGAAAAGTCAAGAATAGGCAAATCCAGAGGGATAGAAAGTAGATTAGTGATTCCCAGGAGCTAGGGAAGGAGAATGGGGAGTGACTGCTTAATCAGTACAGGGTTTCTTTTCCTTTTACATTTTTCTTTTAAAGATGGGTCTCGCTCTGTCACCCAGGTGGAAGTGCAGTGGCATGATCACAGCTCACTGCATCCTCAACCTCCTGGGCTCAAGTGATCTTCTCACCTCAGCCTTCCAAGTAGCTGGGACTATAGGTGTGTGCCACCATGCCCGGCTAATTTTTATTTTTATTTTCTTGTAGAGACAGGGTGTCCCTATGTTACCCAGGCTGGTCTTGAACTCATGGGCACATCCCATGATGTTCCCTCTTCTAAAAGGACTGTTACTGCTTAACTTATACCAATTCCTGACTTTTGCTTATTGTCATTTTGTAAAATGGAGGCAAGGGAAAAGTGATTCAGAGAAGACGTTGTATTGTTTATGATTACTTCTATCCTTATTTTATTTTTGTTTTTTTGTTTTGTTTTTTGAGACGGAGTCTCGCTCTGTCGCCCAGGCTGGAGTGCAGTGGCGCGATCTCGGCTCACTGCAAGCTCCGCCTCCTGGGTTTACGCCATTCTCCTGCCTCAGCCTCCTGAGTAGCTGGGACTACAGGCGCCCGCCACCGCGCCCGGCTAATTTTTTGTATTTTTAGTAGAGACGGGGTTTCACCGTGGTCTCGATCTCCTGACCTTGTGATCCGCCCGCCTCGGCCTCCCAAAGTGCTGGGATTACAGGCGTGAGCCACCGCGCCCGGCCCCTTATTTTATTTTTGAAGCATTAAGAGTATCAACAGTGCTGAATTAAATGCAATTTCTTTTTAGTTTAAAGTTTACAGTGGTAAGTGATCCTCTGGATGAAGAAAAGAAAGAATGTGAAGAAGTAGGATATGCGTATCTTAAACTGTGGCAGATCCTGGAGTCAGGAAGAGATATTCTAGAGCAAGAGCTAGACAGTGAGTAATTTTTTTTTTCAGGTCTAATTATTTCTAAGGAAATCATCCTAATAGTGAATATATTTTATCTTCAATACATAATTATCACTATGAAGTTGATGAGACACAAACTGGATTGAAATCTTATCGCTACAACTGTATTTATTTCTGGATCCAGCATTAAAGTAGTCAGTTGTGTATTTTAACCCCCGTATACCAGATTACAACTAGAATTGATTTTGAATCTACAGTGTTTGAAAAGGGGATTTTTAAAAATATATTTTCTTTTTTTTTTTTTTTTTTTTTTTTGAGACGGAGTCTCGCTCTGTCGCCCAGGCTGGAGTGCAGTGGCGCGATCTTGGCTCACTGCAAGCTCCGCCTCCCGGGTTCACGCCATTCTCCTGCCTCAGCCTCCCGAGTAGCTGGGACTACAGGCGCCCACAACCGCGCCCGGCTAATTTTTTGTATTTTTAGTAGAGACGGGGTTTCACCGTGGTCTCGATCTCCTGACCTTGTGATCCGCCCGCCTCGGCCTCCCAAAGTGCTGGGATTACAGGCGTGAGCCACCGCGCCCGGCCTAAAAAGATATTTTCATTTCAAATTTATACATCAGAATTTTGGACCTCTCTTGAGCATGTTTGTATAGGCAGCTGATACCCATTCTTTGTGTTATCATGTGTCCAGTCTTTTTTTTTTTTTTTTTCCCGAGATGGAGCTTCACTCTTGCCCAGGCTGGAGTGCAATGGTGTGATCTCAGCTCACTGCAACCTCCGCCTCCCAGGTTCAAGCCATTCTCCTGCCTCAGCTTCCTGTGTAGCTGGGATTACAGGTGTGTGCCACCATGCCTGGCTAATTTTTGTATTTTTACTAGAGACCGTGTTTCACCATGTTGGCCAGACTGGTCTCGAACTCCTGGCCTCAAGTGATCTGCCTGCCTTGGCCTCCCAAAGTACTGGGATTGCAGGCGTGAGCCACTGCACCTGGCCCATCTTGTCTCTTTTTTTTTTTTTTTTTGAGACGGAGTCTTGCCCTGTCGCCCAGGCTGGAGTGCCATGGCGCAATCTTGGCTCACTGCAAGCTCCGCCTCCTGGGTTCACGCCATTCTCCTGCCTCAGCCTCCCAAGTAGCTGGGACTACAGGCGCCCACCACCACGCCCGGCTAATTTTTTGTATTTTCGGTAGAGATGGGGTTTCACCATGTTAGCCAGGACAGTCTCGATCTCCTGACCTTGTGATCTGCCCACCTCAGCGTCCCAAAGTGCTGGGATTACAGGCGTGAGCCACCATGCACGGCCCCATCTTGTCTCTTAAAAAGACATCAACTCTCTCTTTCCTTACATTCACTGGTCATTAAGTCTTATCCATTCTACTTGTGAATTGACTATGCTCTCCTTACTGTAATCTTTCTTTCTTTCTTTTTTTTTTTTAGACAGAGTCTCATTCTGTTGCCCAGGCTGGAGTGCAGTGGTGCGATCTTGGCTCACTGCAACCTCCACCTCCTAAGTTAAAGTGATTCTCCTGCCTCAACCTCCCAAGTAGCTGGGACTACAGGCACCTGCCACCAGGCCAGCTAATTTTTGTATTTTTAGTAGAGATGGGGTTTCACCATGTTGCCCAGGCTGGTCTCGAACTCTTGAACTCAAGCAATCCACCCTCCTTGGCCTCCCAAAGTGTTGGCATTACGGGCATAAACCACTGCGCCCGACCCCCTTACTATAATTACTATACTTTCTTTCTTTCTTTTTTTTTTTTTTGAGATGGAGTCTTGCTCTTGTTGCCCAGGCTGGAGTGCAATGGACCGATCTCAGCTCACCACAACCTCTGCCTCCTGGGTTCAAGCGATTCTCCTGCCTCAGCCTCCCTAGTAACTGGGATTACAGGCATGCGCCACCACGCCTGGCTAATTTTGTATTTTTAGTAGAGACAGGGTTTCTTCATGTTTGTCAGGCTGGTCTTGAACTCCCAACCTCAGGCGATTTGCCTCCCTCAGCTTCCCAAAGTGCTGGGGTTACGGGCATGAGCCACTGCGCCAGGCCATATAATTTCTTTTTTTTTTTTTTTTTTTTTTTTTTTTGAGACAGAGTCTCGCTCTGCCGCCCAGGCTGGAGTGCAGTGGCGTGATATTGGCTCACTGCAAGCTCCGCCTCCCGGGTTCACGCCATTCTCCTGCCTCAGCCTCCCGAGTAGCTGGGACTACAGGCGCCCGCCACCTCGCCCGGCTAGTTTTTTTGTATTTTTTAGTAGAGACGGGGTTTCACTGTGTCAGCCAGGATGGTCTCGATCTCCTGACCTCGTGATCCGCCCGTCTCGGCCTCCCAAAGTGCTGGGATTACAGGCTTGAGCCACCGCGCCCGGCCAGGCCATATAATTTCTAAACTGGTCTTCCTGCCACTGGTTTGTTCCACCCCATTTCCATCTACTATAGTAAATGTTTCTACATAATAAATTTGATCACTGCCTTCTTCTTAAATCCTTTTACAGTTTGCTATAGATCAGCATGTTTTAAAAACATTTGTATTTGAATTCCTTTAGTTGGGACTGCGCTGTCCAGTCTTCACTGCTCCCATTACCTTACATACCTGGGATGTCACCTATCTTATCTGCTAGGACCTTTAGACACTTAAGATTATCCACTAGACCAATGTTTTTCAAACTTTCAGTCACACCCCATTAGTGGATGTGAAATTGAATTAGTAAATCACAACAGAAATTTGAAAAATGCAAACCAAAACTGTGGGAAAGAAAACAGAAATTAAAGGCCGGGTGCAGTGGCTCATGCCTGTAATCCCAGTACTTTGGGAGGCTGAGACAGGTGGATCACCTGAGGTCAGGAGTTCGAGACCAGCCTGGCCAATATGGTGAAAACCCATCTCTACTAAAAATACAACGCCTATAATCCCAGCTACTTGGGAGGCTGAGGCAGGAGAATCGCTTGAACCTGGGAGGCGGAGGTTGCAGTGAGCTGAGATCATCACCGTACTCCAACCTGAGTGACAGAACAAGACTCTGTCCCCAAAAAAGAAAAGAAAACAGGAATTAAGAGTACATTGCACATATTGTTTTGTGAAACTTGTTTTATGTAATGTTTAATGAATCATGATATAAAATTATTCTTCTGCGATCATTATAAACATTTTTAGAGGAATACTCCTTCTCAGACCCTAAGGGTTATGAAGTTCAAATGTTAGATAAGATTCTTCATTATATTTCTCTAATATCTTTCCAGCTGTGATCCTGATCAAGTTATTTAACCTTTTTCCTCACCTATAAAATGGGAATAACAGCAATCTCTATCTCATAGAGTTGTGAAGATTAAGGAAGCACTTAAATAAAGGATTAAGATTAAGAAAGGGGCTTAGGGTAGTGCCTGGCATAAGGCAAGTAACGTATCTTTGTGGGCTATTTTCCGACTTACTCCTATCCCCATTCCTAAAGATGCTATGTTCTTCCTGACCTCCACGCCATTTTTATGTGCTTAGGGAAAATCCACTTAAGACTTTTCTAGTGACCTCAGAATCCTAAAAGTCAGTGAATGCTTCTCTGTTTTTTTTTTAATAATTAGTAGAGAAACTTAGTCATTTCCTCATTATGGCCTCCCTTTCATTCAGGCTTTAAACATGTTGGTCTGCTTTTAAAAGCAAAACTCTTGCTTTTTATGCCTATAGCTACCTTCTCCCCTATCACTTCAAAAGTCAGCTTCTTGAAATGCTTGATCAGTCCGCAATAGTCTGTAGTTTTGAAAACTGTTTTTTAATTTTTTTGAGACGGAATTTCACTCTTGTTGCCTAAGCTGGAGTGCAATGGCACGATCTCTGCTCACGGCAATCTCTGCCTCCCAGGTTCAAGCAATTCTCCTGCCTCAGTCTCCCAAGTAGCTGGGATTACAGGCATGCGCCACTATACCTGGCTAATTTTGTTTTGAGACAGACTTTTGCTCTGTTGCCCAGGCTGGAGTGCAATGGAACGATCTCAGCTCACTGCAAACTCCGCTTCCTGGGTTCAAGTGATTCTCCTGCCTCAGCCTCCCAAGTAGCTGGAATTACAGGCATGCACCACCACGCCTAGCTAATTTTGTATTTTTAGTAGAGACGGGGTTTCTCCATGTTGGTCAGGCTGGTCTTGAACTCCTGACCTCAGGTGATCCACCTGCTTCAGCCTCCCAAAGTGCTGGGATTACAGGTGTGAGCCACTGTGCCCAACCCTGTCTGTATTTTTCTACTTGCCGCATCTCCATTCCACTTTACTCCATGTTTTTACCAGTTTTCCTAATTGACAAATCCAACTGGTTTTATTACTCATCCTGACTTTTTTCTTTTTTTGAGAGTCTCACTGTCGCCCAGGCTGGGGTGCAGTGGTGCAATCTCGGCTCACTGCAATCTCCGCCTCCTGGGCTCAAGCAATTCTCCTGCCTCAGCCTCCCGAGTAGCTGGGATTACAGGCACATGCCACCACACCCAGCTAATTTTTGCATTTTTTAGTAGAAATGGGGTTTTCCCATGTTGTCCAGGCTGCTCTTGAACTCCTGACCTCAGGTGATCTCCCTGCCTCAGTCTCCCGAAGGGCTGGGATTACAGGTGTGAGCCACCGCGCCCAGTCGAACATTTTGACTGCTTAACATTCTCTAGGTGTTCTGTTTCCTTTGGAGGTTTCTTTCTTGTCTATTCTTAAAATTTTGGATTGTCTGTTGAATCCTTGGTCTTTTTTTCTCCACATATGCCCTCTTCCTGATTACATGAACTCCCGAAGTTTTAGTCTAGAAATCATCTCAAATCTAGGTTTCTAGACCAGATTCTAAATACAATCTAGACTTAGAGCAGACTCATAGATATCACCACTTGTATCTTGTATGTCACCTTGGTACCTCAAACTCCCTTGATTACAACTTTGTACCTTGTGTTCCCTCTTACCCACCATCTTGTTACACAATTTAGAATGGCCATCCTTGATTCCAAGCCATTCCTCATTCTAATTACAAAAATTGTTCACACTTCTTAACATTTTGAATCTGTCCCCACCTCTCCACTCCATTATACTTCAGACCTTCATTCATTACTCCCCTCTTCCCGAATTACTGCAATATCCTAACTACTCTCTCCGGTTTAACTTGCGTCCTCCTTGAGTGCATTATCCAAATAAGAGTTATGTTCTAAGATCCCACATAAGAACAATCACTTACATCTTCAGTCGAAACCACATACCTTGTAAGACAAACAAGGCTGTTTATAACGTGGCCTATGCAGGCTCATTCCTGCCACTCCTTGCAGTTTGCCAAACTCGTATTATTCTCGTCTTGATACATTAAGCATCTTTTACTTTCTAAAGACTTAGCTCACGAATTATCTCCAGAAATCCTTTTCCAGTGTGTCCATTCTGGTGCAGGTGCCTCTTTATGTGTTCCCAAAGCAACTTGTGCTTTCATTTATTATATAGCACCTACATACTGTATCGCAATGACCTCGTTTTCCTTTCTCCTTCACTAGACTGAGTCCTCTCATGAAATGGGCTAGTAAATTCATTCAGTGTCCCCAGTACTTAACCCGACAAATACCAGGTATCAAAGTGTTTTAACTGAGTGATGCTGTTTTTTTCCCTTTCCCAACAGTTGTTAGCCCTGAAGATCTGGCTACCCCAATAGGAAGGCTGAAGGTTTCCCTTCAAGCAGCTGCTGTCCTCCATGCTATTTACAAGGAGATGACTGAAGATTTGTTTTCATGAAGGAACAAGTGCTATTCCAATCTAAAAGTCTCTGAGGGAACCACAGTAAAAAGTCTTATAAAGTTAACTTGCTATAACATGAATTTGGTTTACTGTGATGTCTAGTGTCTCTCAATCTAATGATGAAAGTTTAGAATGATGAAAGTTTCATTGTAACACTAGCTAGATAAAAGCATTTTTCTCCAGTGCCTTAGCACTTTACCAGGCAGGAAGCAGGTGTGCTTTCAGGAACTGAAAAACGGTCACAGGTGAATTTACAAAAACAAACAACAACAAAAAAACCCACAGTTTATTCATCTTTTAGTTCTTCCAAAATTGAAAATATCAAGTCCTACTGCTAAGGAGAAAAAACAAACAAACATAAAATCCGTGACCCCTCCCCCCTTCTCTTAAAGTCACAGAGCACGGAAGGAACTGCAGTGGGACAGGTGGGTGCAGAGAACCAGAAGGGGAGGATGGCAAGATAAACTCCCCAAATACTTGAAAAGCTGTTCAACAGAAACTGTGATAAATACAGGACAATGCAAGACAAAGTTAAAATAAGGAGCAGCAGTGCTGAGAGGCTGTGTTGTAGATATGGCCTCCCTTCCTCTTCTCTTTTCTTGTCAGGGTATTCTAGGCCCAAGGCATGACTTGTCCCTTCCAGATCTAAATGTTGACTCCTTTGAGCCTTCCTCTAGATTTCACTAGAAGCAGTACATGAGGCACAACCTGATATATCTTCCTTGGATATATCAGAGAAAAAAAAGACAGTGGCAATTTTGCCTTCTATCATTGTACCATGTGTGCATTCGTATGGAGAAAATAACCGAGCCAGGGAGTATCACTGCTTCTTATGTCTTCCAAGGCAGCAGATACACCTCAGAATCTGCATGAGGCAAGAAAGCAGGAAAACTCAGACGAAGGCACCAGCCCCATCTGCCTCACTAGCTCAAGTTGTATGATTTATCACAACCATCAGGAAATTTCCAAGAACCTGGAGTATTGCAAAGATAAAACTTAAAAGAGATGTGAGGAAGGTCATGGCAGTAGGGTAGGTTGGAGGATTGAATGTGCTGGTCAAGAACCATGATACGGGTAATTAAAGGTCACCTTGTACCACTGTCTTGGAAATACAGCTTTGAGAAACCAAATAGTAAGATGTCAGAAGCCATCGATGTCCTGGCAGAAGGTGACAGGAAGAGAGAAGAATGAAACAATATTTATTAACAGCGGGAGCCTCCTCCTGTCTTCAAGAACACCTCCTCCCTTGCCATCTGAATGGGGCCATTGGCACGTGTCCTGGTGGGCCTGGAATTCCCCGAGTAGATTGGTCCACACAAATGGCCCCCTAAACCCATAAACACAAATGGCAAAACTTCAAATGAAAACAAAAGGAAAAATACAGTTTCTATGTCATGTAAAATTTTCAGGGGTTGGCTGGAGGAAGAATGGAGCTCAGGGCCAAAGTTCAGAAGTTACTTCCTCTTTTTCTTGGGGGGTGCAGAGCTGTGTCTGGAACCACGGTTAGAGCCACGGCCTGAACTGTGCACAGATGCCTTCCTCTTCCGGCTCATACTTCGACTCTGTTCTTCTTCTTCCTCGTAACGACTTTCTCGGTCCGCTAAATAGAAGAGGCATTATTAGTTAGAGATAGGTAGGCTTTAGGTACCTAGTATTACTGGAGAGCATGAGATAGCACAGAGAATACACTTTGGAATCAGACCCAAGTTTTAATATTGGACAAGTACTTTCTGAACCTTGGTTTATTTACAAAAGGGAGAATTATTTAAGGGTTAAATAAGGTAACCTACGAAAAGTACCTATTCCCAATGATTGGAACACAGCAGTTAATATTTATTTCCTTTTAAGCTTTAAACGTTTGTTTGGGGTTTGGCTTCAGAGTAACTAGATTAGCATTATAAAGACATGCCTAATCTGGAAGAAGTCTAGCAAAATTAAAGTATTATAGGATTTAGGTTTGGAAACTGAATAGGCTAATTCTTGAGTATTACATGAATATGTGGCTATCACTGCTATAGGAAAGATGGGGGCTTGCGCAGATGAAAACAGCATCCAGTTAGGCAGAGCACTGCCCACTGGAGAGTATGGACACATTCCACCCCTCATTTTCTCCTTCAGTCAATGAAGTTGTATCTGTGGCTCCAAATCAGTTTTATAGTGTTCTTTTGTTACTTTCATTACACCATCAATACTAACACCTCAAGATACTGAAATGTGTTAGAAATTTGTGCATAAACACATGAATAAATAGAATAAAAACAACAAATTTTTAAAAACCTTTTCGGGCTTCTTCCTCCAGTTCATCCCAATCCTTTCCACTCTCTTCTTCACTACCCAATGACTCCTTAGAATAGTCTGGAAGAAAAGTAAGCATTAGTCATCATGCAGGAACAGAATGGAATGACAGAGTTCTTAGTCTAAAAAAAGTAGCTTTCAGAAACGACATTAGATGAGGAAGCCAGGACCAACTTTTCTCTATAAGACTAACCTGACTCTTCTGCTTCTGATGAATAATCTTCATCACTGTCCTCCTCTTCCTCTTCATAGTCATCTTCTGAAGGATTAAAAGTCTCATCTTCAATTTCAGACTCTGAATCCCCTTCTTCAGCGTCACTCCCCTGGTGAGTTAGAGCATCATACTGATTTTTTTTTGACATTTACCTTATCAATGAATGAATTCAGCCCACATAGTATACCAGTATTTACATGAAGAAAACAAAAGCAAAAAAATCTGAGTGATTAAAAGATAAAATGACTTGTTTAAAATCAGTAGTCAGGTGCAATTGTTATTTTACTATTACTATGTATTATTACATTTCTGAAAAATTCACATTAGCCTTCCTCACCCAGGGAAATTAACAACAGAAAGACTTTCTGTATTAATGTATCACACAAACATTAAGTGGACAATTTTTAAAAAAATAGGTTTTGCAAAATGCCCTGGAGGATTTTTTCCCCAAATGCTAAGAAATTCATTTGAGGAAAAGTTTTTGTAGTTTCCAAGAAATCTTGTCAGGAGTTAGTTACCACTGTCCAATTAACTTATCATTTACCTGTAAAACAAATTTGAAGAAACAATAACATCAAGTGGTGTTCAGAGCTTCTCCCAGATGGCCTAGTTCCTTATGTGCTACTTATATGCCATTCTAACTGAACAAATGATAGTGGGCAACACTATGTACCAGGAAAGAAACCCCACACTCACGCACCTCACCCTCAGGCTCCAGGAAGGACCAGCCACCTTGTTCGAAGAAGCCCTCAGGGTCATCAACAATGGTCTTCATGATTTTAGTCCAGTTGAGGGACTGTACTCCTTCTGTGTACTTCAGGTCACAGGAACTAAGAGAAATGACAAAGTAAAATCAATCTTCTGTATTTTCTGGGAGCAGATATTCTTTTTTTTTTTTTTTGAGACACAGTCATGCTCTGTCTCCCAGGCTGGAGTGCAGTGGTGCAATCTTGGCTCACTGCAACCTCTGCCTCCCGGGTTCAAGTGATTCTCCTGCCTCAGCCTCCCGAATACCTGGGATTACAGGCGTGTGCCACCATGCCTGGCTCATTTTTGTATTTTTAGTAGAGACGGGGTTTTGCCATGTTGGTCAGGCTCGTCTAGAACTCCTGACTTCAGGTGAATCACCTGCCTCAGCCTCCCAAAGTGCTGGGATTACAGGTGTGAGCCACCGCGCCCGGCCTGGGAGCAGATATTCTTTGCACTATGCCACTAGAGCATGTCCCAATGGCTGCTATTTGATCTCCTAGAGCACTAGCCCTCACAACAGACCAGCATTCCAACTGAAACAAGCTTTCTCCTTCACCTGAGTCTGAGCTCATCCTCTCCCATTTTCTTTCTTTAATACCAATTTCCCTATTCTTCACTTAGTCTTCTATTCACCCATCCTTTTCTGTCACTGATTCCATTCTTATTTCCAAGTAGTCATAACCACTTCTGCGATTCTGTTTTTCACTACTATAGTTAAGAAACAGGGACAATTTTCAGCCACGTGTGGTGGCTCATGCCTGTAATCCCAGCACTTTGGGAGGCCAAGGCAGGCGGATCATGAGGTCAGGAGATCGAGACTATCCTGGCTAACATGGTGAAACCCCATCTCTACTAAAAATACAAAAAATTAGCTGGGCATGGTGGCACGCGCCTGTAGTCCCAGCTACTTGGGAGGCTGAAGCAGGAGAATTGCCTGAACCTGGGAGATGGAGGTTGCAGTGAGCCGAGATCACGCCACTGCACTCCAGCTTGGGAAACAGAGCCAGACTCCATCTCAAAAATAGTAATAATAATAAAAATAAAAAAGAAACAGGGACGATTTTCAATGGCCCTAGCCTTTCTTCTTCAACCTTCCAGTGCTTTCTTTTTTTTTTTTTTTTTTTTTTGAGACGGAGTCTCGCTCTGTCCCCCAGGCTGGAGTGCAGTGGCCGGATCTCAGCTCACTGCAAGCTCCGCCTCCCGGGTTCACGCCATTCTCCTTCCTCAGCCTCCCGAGTAGCTGGGACTACAGGCGCCCGCCACGGCGCCCGGCTAGTTTTTTGTATTTTTTAGTAGAGACGGGGTTTCACCGTTTTAGCCAGGATGGTCTCGATCTCCTGACCTCATGATCCGCCCGTCTCGGCCTCCCAAAGTGCTGGGATTATAGGCTTGAGCCACCGCACCCGGCCCCAGTGCTTTCTTATGTGTTGTTTTTTTGATGCAAGATTGGTATGAAGGTAGGAATAAATTTTTTTTCCCCAGTACCTAAAGTGCCCTGTATTTAGACAATGCTCAAATGACTTTCTCTTACTCATTTCTGTTGAGGAGAGCTGAATCAGTTAAGAGTAGGTAAGAAGAAAAAAACCAAAGAAATGACAGTAGTAAGGATAACAACCAACCATAAAATCTGCCTGAGAACCACTGGCATAAATCCACTTTAGACAATATACACAGAAACTTCTGCTTCCAGCCATGATGGAGTAACACCCACTAGATTTACCTTCCCACCTTAAACAACTACAAAACAAAATACGAAACAACAGTTTTCAGACATCGGATAAAAAGCAGCACAAGACCATAATCCCTGAAAGGAGGAAACAAGGGTTAATTGAACATTTGCCCTAGTTTTCTGTCTAGAGGCGATTCCTAGTCTGCCATGCAGGGAGAGAGAACCCAACCAGAACCTGATGGTCTCCAGGAACTGAGACAAAGTAGGATTTGGGAAGGTTGAGACAGCTAGAATTTGTGGAGAAGAGTACAGGAAGAAAGAATTTCCCAGAGAGAAAGCTCCAGAGATCTGCAGAGGGGTCCCCCTCAAGTCTTTGGTGGAGGGATGATCTACACATTCATGAGAAAACTGGAACTGCATAAAGCAGTATTGGATGGCAGTAGGCCAGACAATTCCCAGTCTCACACAGAACTAGAAGTAAATCCTGTTCCAGTGGATTTATTTCCATCACCTTTCCACCAGCTTCAGCAGAGACCTCACAATCCACAGGGCATCAGGCAGACTCTGAAGAGTATTGCCTCGTAGTAAGGCCAATTACTCAGAAGTTTTTGAGTGAAACTTTTGAAGGCTGTTCTAAATCCACACCAACAGACATTTGAGAACAAGCCTTGAAAGATCAAACAGAATCCCCGGGCCGGACGCAGTGGCTCACGCCTGTAATCCCAGCACTTTGGGAGGCGAGGGTGGATCACGAGGTCAGGAGATTGAGATCATCCTGGCTAACACAGTAAAACCCCATCTCTATTAAAAATACAAAAAATTAGCCAGGCATGGTGGCAGGCGCCTGTAGTCCCAGCTACTCAGGAGGCTGAGGCAGGAGAATGGCGTGAACCCGGGAGGTAGAGTGTGTAGTGAACCAAGATCGTGCCACTGTGCTCCAGCCTGGGCGACAGAGCGAGACTCCGACTCAAAAAAAAAAAAAAAAAAAAAAACCCCCAAAAAACAAACAAAAAAGAAAGATCAAACAGAATCTAACTAACTTGACTGCATCCCAGAATAACCTCGTCTCTAGTAAAAAAATGAGCTGGGTGTGGTAGCACATACCTGCAGTCCCAGCTATTTGGGATGCTGACGTAGGAAGGTTACCTGAATCCAAGAGTTTGAGGTTGCAGTGAGCTGGGGTTGTACCATTACACTTGAGCCTGGGCAACAGAGTTAAGACCCTGTCTCAAATCACAACCACCACCACCACAAAATATGTAGAAAATATAAAGATGATGGGTGAAAGCAGCAGAAAAGCATACTTAAAAAGCTATTGTAAATATGCTCTACATTGACTGGGTGCAATGGCTTGTGCCTGTAACCCCAGTACATTGGGAGACCGAAGTGGGAGGATTGCTTGAGCCCAGGAGTTTGAGACCAGCCTGGGCAACACTGAAAAAAAAAAAAAAAAGATCTTAGATTTTGATTTTCTTTGTGTTAAGTATGCATAAACTATTGTTGGGAATTCAAGAGAAAGTGAACAGCTCCGTTATCTAATAGATCTCAAGTTTTCAAGTCCTGGTCTGTAACAACCAAAAGGCAGTCTCACCTTAAGTACATCAGTAGATTTTATGCACAACACACCACATTTAAATTCTATAATACAGGGTTCATGGGATAAATAGGAGACTGATGGCAGATTTACTTACTTCAACCATTCCTTGATGGGGTCAAGAGAGGCTACAGGAATGGCATTGATCATGGTCACTTTCTTGCTGTAGTCCTTGTAGACAATTACCATATCAAAGTTCTTCAGGTGAAACTGGACCCGCTCAAAGTGAATCAGCTCTACTTCATCCAATGTCACCACAAAAGGTGGCTGTCAGGGAGAAACTGAAACATTAGCATATAAATATTTTCCCCAAAGCAATAATATTTCAAGTAACTTTCACGATCTAAATCACTATATAAAAGATAAGTAAGCTGTTTTGGGGTTTTATTGAAAGACTGAAGCAGTACAACATACTGAAGTCACAGAAATACGATCTGCAAGATCAAAAATCATCCCTCAAGGAGAATAAACTCAAGGAAACTATGTGAAAAACTATTTAAATAGACATTATCCTAAAAAAAGAAAGGAAAAAAAAAAAAAAAAAGAGGTTCTTGCTTTGTTGCCCAGACTGGTCTTGAGTTCCTGGCCTCAAGTGTTCCTCCCACCTTGGCCTCTCAAAGTGCTGGGATTACAGGGGTGAGCCATCATGTCTGCCCTAAAGAGACTTTAAATAAAAGTATCATTTGTTCAATGAGTTTTAAGTCTAAGTAAATATCAAAAGTGAGGCCGGGCGCGGTGGCTCAAGCCTGTAATCCCAGCACTTTGGGAGGCCGAGGCGGGCGGATCACAAGGTCAGGAGATCGAGACCACAGTGAAACCCCGTCTCTACTAAAAATACAAAAAATTAGCCGGGCGCGGTGGCAGGCGCCTGTAGTCCTAGCTACTCAGGAGGCTGAGGCAGGAGAATGGCGTGAACCCAGGAGGCGGAGCTTGCAGTGAGCCGAGATCGCGCCACTGCACTCCAGCCTGGGCAACAGCGTGAGACTCCGTCTCAAAAAAAAAAAAAAAAAAAAAAAAAAAAAAAAAAAAAACCAAAAACAAACAAAAAAAAAAAAACAAAAGTGAAAATCACAATAATTAGGATAAAGAACACCTATCCTCCTTTATTTTCTCTAACAATGTTTTTACTAAAAGAGGGTAAGAAACACTCACCCATTCCGTAGCATTTACCAGCGCACTACTAGTGGGTTGAAGGAGGCAGGTACTCCTATAGGGAGCTCCATTAAATCTGGAAGAGAGAAACTTTTGAGATTGAGCTCATCACAAGAGAGACTGCTGCTGCCACAACAGACAAACTTCTTCCCTCTCCCGATTCCAAACAGCTCCAGCATACTCACTGGAGACTCATCTCCAGAGGAAGCCTCTTAGAGTTAGCCACTCACCTAAACCCTTAAACATTTTCAAGAAGAAATGGATGTCTCAAAGATTATTAGTCATAGGAAAAAAGGATATGACATGTTAAATGATTATTAAAGGAAGAACAATTTGTTGTACCGAAAGGCAGACCAGTGAAACTTCAGACCAAAAAGAATATGAGATGTTACCCCAAGTCCCTAAAAGGCACTTCAAATTCCAGTTCCTCCTTAGTTAGAGCCTCTACTTTCTCAATGAAATTTTTAAAGGCTGTTTTCAGTTTGTGC
Organism: Macaca nemestrina; assembly: GCF_043159975.1. NCBI lineage: Eukaryota > Metazoa > Chordata > Mammalia > Primates > Cercopithecidae > Macaca > Macaca nemestrina. Next base: position 87,158,068 of record NC_092131.1, on the reverse strand, counting down.
CTCATTTCTCGTTCCATCTGTAGAAAAAAAAAAAAAAAAAATCAAATATAGCCATCACATTTGTTAATAGTACCTCCCCTCAAAAAGTCTGAAGTGCTTTTGTGCTTAAAAAAAAAATTTCAGCTTTTAAGTTCAGGAGTACATGTGCAGGATGGGCAGGTTTGTTACACAGGTAAACATGTGCCATGGTGGTTTGCTGCACAGATCATCCCTGAAGTGCTTCTGTAATCCTTCATTCTCAACTATGAAACTAACATGTACATATACCTTATTTAAGGCCACCATACCATTAACTGTCAAGCTGAGTCTGCAACCTAAGCCTAAACTATTGTAATACACCATCTCAGCAGATACTTGAGTTGTTCTGCACAGATTCAGGGTTGTTTATTTATTTTTTGAGATGGAGTCTCACTGTCCCCCAGGCTGGAGTGCAGTGACGCTATCTCGGCACACTGCAACTTCTGCCTCTTGGGTTCAAGTGATTATCCTGCCTCAGCCTCCCGACTAGCTGGGACTATAGGTGCGCACCACCACACCTAGCTAATTTTTATATTTTTAGTAGAGACGGGATTTCACCACGTTGGCCAGGCTGTTCTTGAACTCCTGACCCTCAGGTGATCCGCCCATGTTGGCGTCCCAAAGTGCTGGGATTACAGATGTGAGTCACTGCATTGGCCCAGGTTGTTTACAAAATGCAATCCCTGAGCTTGGATTTGGCCTCATCCTCCCTATCCTGCAAATACAATACTAAACTTCACAAACCTGCTCAGCATAGAGGTCATCTCGGTCATGCATATGCTGATGTTTCCCCAAGTCCGTGGTTATCTCTCCCACTTCTGTGTAGAACTGCACATCCGTGTGCCGCTTCTTCCCAAACATGATGGCATTCTGTTGGCATAAAACGGCAAGAAGACAGAAATCAGAAACACAAAGGTACCTGTGATGGAAATGGCAGTGATCCAAACTTGGGCCTCCACAGCATGCATGCAAAAATAATTAAACCATCCCTGGTGTTATCATAAATAATGATGCTTGGGAATGTGAAACAGTGTACATTTGAAAAGGTGCTGTGCTGCCGGGCACGGTGGCTCACGCCTGTAATCCCAGCACTTTGGGAGGCCGAGGCGGGCAGATCACAAGGTCAGGAGATCGAGACCACGGTGAAACCCCGTCTCTACTAAAAATACAAAAAATTAGCCGGGCGCGGCTGTGGGAGCCTGTAGTCCCAGCTACTCGGGAGGCTGAGGCAGGAGAATGGCGTGAACCCGGGAGGCGGAGCTTGCAGTGAGCCGAGATCGCGCCACTGCACTCCAGCCTGGGCGACAGAGCGAGACTCCGTCTCAAAAAAAAAAAAAAAAAAAAAGGAAAGGTGCTGTGCTCCTACTTATTATAGGAACTTTGGAAATTATGTTGCTAACAAATCTTATCTAAAGCAAAACCTTTTTATTTTAGAAAAAGAAATCTGGAGATCTTGTATGTTTTGCTGGCCATTATATAACACACCAAAGGAACAATCATGCTTATGAGCACCTTCTAGATGCCAGGCCTTGTGGCCTTGAGAGGCATTATTTTATTTAATCCTCTTAATGTTCTTATGCGAAAGGTGATTTTTTCATCACTATTTTCTAGGAAAGAAGCTGAGCGAAATGAAGTGTCTTGCCCCAGAGCTCATGATTATGTAGAAAGGTGTACCTTGAGGTGAAAGTGCAAAACAATAATCATTTCTCCATCGCAGGGCTGGAACAAAGCATGCTTAATATTATTGTACAAAATATCCACCTTGTCTCCTCGAACAGATGTGAAGCGAAAGCCTGGGGAAAAGAATGAAGAACTGTCAAGCAGTATAATTAGGTTAGGCCAAAAGGCACTGCATCTCTTCTGGCTGATTTGCACAGGGTCAGAGGAAACACCAACAACTGTATAGAGCTTTCCTTTCCTTCTGGCCACACAGCAGTAAAGGAGATTCCTCCCAGCATTTCCTTGTCATACTTTGTTAGCGCCATACTCTAACCAACTGAGCTAACTGCCGATGGCTCTTTGTCAAACTTTATTATCTGATCTGTCATTCCTACAAATGTGCCCCTGAAGACAAAGCCTAGGTATAGGAGAGATCATCAATACCATTGACATGGGCCTCCAGTGAGCCTTGCATCCTCTTTTGGGCAATATTTGGGCGAATGTATAGATCTTTCAGTTTGGGATTACTCCGGTTTAGATTGATCACCAGTGAGTCTTGTTTTACAATGCCCTAAGCAAGAAGAAAATTAATGTGAATTGTCACATATCCTTACAAGTCTCCAAAAAATACATGTCCTCCTTTGTGTAAGAATGTTTTGTCTGTGTTCAGGCTCACCTCCTTCTCTTTCTCTTCAGCTTCTCGAGTTTTATAACGTTTCTGTACTTCTTTAATAATTCGGAAAGCATTCTGAAGGTTCAAGGCTGGTACTGTCTGTTCCCCAGGTGCCTTAATATTTGATGCGCGGTATGTACTGTAGAAAAGCAGCAGCATTTATAGTGATGTATTTTTCAGGCCAGGGAAATTGTACTGATTTACTTTATCTTACAGTCAGCTTAATTTCTACTTTTTTTTTTTTTTTTTTGAGACAGGGTCCTGGCTCTGTCACCCAGGCTTGAATGCAGTGGCCCGATCTTAGCTCACTGCAACCTTCATCTCTTGGGTTCAAGCCATCCTCCCACCTCAACCTTCCAAGTACCTGGGATTACAGGCACACACCACTATGCCCAGCTCTTTTTTTTTTTTTTTTAACAGATACAGGGTTTTGCCATGTTGACCAGGCTGGTCTCGAACTCCTGGCCTCATGTAATCCGCCTGCCTCTGCCTCCCAAAGTGCTGGGATTACAGGCGTGAGCCACCATGCATGCCCATTCCTTCTTTTTCTTAAATGGAGTATATTACAAACAGCTAGTTCATTGAAGTGGGGGAAATCACATTTTCATTTTTCAAATCTGGCATAACATCCCCAAATTATCCCACTTCACACCATGAAATCATAGAATCCAATGTGGCACCAATTTTCTTGAGGATTCAATTGTAAAATACGTTTATTATTATTATTATTATTATTTTTTTTTTTGAGACGGAGTCTTGCTCTGTCGCCCAAGCTGGAGTGCAGTGGCGCCATCCTGGCTCACTGCAAGCTCCGCCTCCTGGGTTCACGCCATTCTCCTGCCCCAGCCTCCCGAGTAGCTGGGACTACAGGCGCCCGCCACTGCACCCGGCTCATTTTTTTTGTATTTTTAGTAGAGACGGGGTTTCACTGTGGTCTCGATCTCCTGACCTTGTGATCCGCCTGCCTCGGCCTCCCAAAGTGCTGGGATTACAGGCGTGAGCCACCACGCCTGGCCGGTTTATTATTTTTAACACTTATTTGCATAACTATTTTTTCTGAGATAAGGTCTTGTTCTGTCGCTCAGGCTGGATGGAGTATAGGCAAGATCAGGGATCACTGCAGCCTCAACCTCCCAGGCTCAAGGGATCCTCCCACCTCAGCCTCCAGAGTAGCTGGGTGACGGGCGCACACCACCACGCCTGGTTAATTTTTTGTTTTTTAGTAGAGACAAGGTCTCAATATATTACCCAGGCTCAAAGTAGGTTTAGTAAATATACAATATCTTCAAGAAGATTCTAAATTGGGATCCATTCTGAAAATAGTACAAAGTCAAGAAGGCAATCTGAAGTAAGTCCCAATGAGGAAGGCTTTGACATTTACTAGGTAGGGAAAATGCAGCACAGAGAATGAAATGTTTCTGAGAGTAACACTCCAGACAAGATGAATCTGGGTGTGACTATTTTCTTGGGGACTCACATTTCCTTGACAAAAGTCGCTTCAGGGTTAGGAAAGATGTTGCCTTCATTCCTGCCCAGAGCACTGCCTGGGCAATAAAAGTTGATTCGCAAGTAAGTATAATCTCCTTCCACGGACATACTTATATTCTGTTCAAAGGAAAACCATAAAAAGTAAACAGATTTCTTTCCTAGAGATTAGTAGTTACAGCAATGTTAAAATTAAGTTAGGAGTTACAAGTTGACTGCTCTTAACCTTAATCTAAATCTAATAAACTTACACATAATATATCTTTTTAATAACGAAGTATCTTTTCCCCCCAAAAATCTCTGAATTCTCAAAGGACCTTGTACCATGAATACAACTACAAGCTAAACAATGCTTAAATGAAGTTGAAAAAAAGATAGGCAAATTATGTTTCCAGACTAGTTTAGCTTTCTACTAAGTGAAAAAAACTGGAAGAGGAAGGAGAATGACAGGACAAGAGGGATGTCAGTCAACTGAACAGAGTCTGAAGGAGTGGGAGACATGATGAATGCAGATTATTTATGGCAAATACAATTACTATTTTAAGAAACAGTTTGGATGAAACCTGATGCATTGAATGTTAGTACCTTGATTGTGGCAATGTGAAAAGGTGTTGCAATGCCAAACACGGGCATTATTACAGTCTCATATTTCTTATCGATGTAGATCTTCATTTCCCGAATATGTGGTTCCTTAGGCATCAGAGATGGGTTTTTATAGGACACATTAGATTTGCGAGCTCTGGAGTGGGATAAAAAACAACTGAGAAATTTCTGCAGTCACACAGAACCCTCAGATAATCTCACTGCTCAATGAAAACTCTTACTTCTGAATCTGCTGTTCTCCCTTTTGTTCAGTCAGTCGTCTCTTTGCTTCTTCATTGAGTTGAGCCGCTAGTTCTTTCTGATGTGCTCTTCGCTTCTCTTCTGCAGTCATTTCATTCTGGTGAATGGAAAATCCAATTTATCACAACATGTGAGCCATATGATAGGTGAGATCAACGTAATTCAAAACAGTAAACTTACTCTTGTTCTTTCTGTAAGTAATGCTGCCCGAGAACCTCTTCCCAAAAGGTCCTCTGCCTCATCTTTCTCCTCCTCCTCTTCTTCCTCATCTTCATTCTATGGAAAAAGTCATAATCAAAAAATGAAATTTTAATTATTTTAGCCAATATTATTTAACTTCTTTATATCCTAAACTTCCGATACTACTTATCTATCTTTTTCCTACCTTTAGGAAAATCCCCACATTCTTCACTTTCTTCTTCACAGAAGTGAGAACAGTAGCTGGGCCATCCTAGAATTAAAAGGAGAATGAAGACACATTATTTAAAAGAGGCAATTTCATTTTCTAACCTAGTAAATGGCTGGGCAATGCTTTGAATCTTTTGGACACTAAAATGTTTGACAATGGAATAAATACAGTTTTTATCCTTCTAACCTCTAACCTCTTGTCAGGAGCTACAATTTGTTTTTTCTTTTTTTTTGAGCAGAGTTTCACTCTTGTCAACCAGGCTGGAGTGCAGTAGTGCGATCTCAGCTCACTGCAACCTCCACCTCCCGGGTTCAAGCAATTCTCCTGCCTCAGCCTCCTGAGTAGCTGGAATTACAGATGCGCACCACCACGCCTGGCTAATTTTTGTATTTCTAGTAGAGCTGGGGATTCACCATGTTGGTCAGGCTGGTCTCAAACTCCTGACCTCAGGTGATCCACCTGCCTCGGCCTCTGGAAGTGCTGGGATTAATGCGTGAGCCACTGCACCTGGCCAGGAGCTATCATTTGGGAGGCAACATTGGGTAATTGTTAATACAGGTTTGATTTGAAGGCTGGCTCAGTTGCTTTCTAGCTCAGTGACATTTGGCAAGTTACTTAAACTTGTCTGTGCCTTCAATTTATCTAGTAAATGGAGGTAATAAGAGTATCTACTTCACAAGGTACTATTTCAATGAATTAATGTAAACTGCTTAGCTTATGATAAAAACACTGAACTACCTGTGCTCATTATTATTAAAAATCAGTTCCTGCTGAGGGAAAGAAGTTAGTCACAAAAGACCACACAGGGTATGGCTGAATTTATATCAACTGCCCAGATATTTAGCAAATCCTTAGAGAGAACGTAGTTTAGTCACTGCCTAGGCCTGAAGAACCAGTGGGGGAAGGGAAGGGGGGATACGGAGTGACTGCTAATAGGTTCAGGGTTTTTTCCTAAGGTGATGAAACTATTTTCAAATTAGATTGTAGTGATGGTTACACAAATGTGAATATGCAAAAAATCACTAAATTGTACATATTAAGTCAGTGAATTGTATAGTATGTGAATTGTAGCTCAATAAAGCTGTTTTTAAAAAGAAAAAAAGAATCAGTTTCATTATTAGTATTAGTTCCTGATATTATCAAGGTTCAAGCCACAATATGACAATATGATTTAATGGTTTAAATCATTGCCTGTACCTGGGCTACAGTCTCTATTCCTAGCTGCATTAGGTTAGGCTGTCACATGGATTCTTCCCCTTAGCTAGCATTTAACAAAGCAAGAAAAAAACCACAGGGTCCACAAACGTGCCTCAAAAGTTAGCTCATGAAGACTCCAAAGTTTAGAGACAATACACACCTCATCCACAAGCACTGTGTCACCAATAAACAGGGCATAGGTTTTCTCTTCTGGCTTTTTCCCCTCCTTGTTAGTCAGGTCTGAGAATCCTAAATTGATGCTGAAAACCATTCCTAAAACAGCAAAACAAGGATCGGTCTGTGGCTGTGACAATATGGAGAGGTGTAAGACATATGCCTAAAAGAAGATAAAGCTAAAGGAAATAACTCACAAAAGTATTTTCTTATTGTATGTGAAACTTACCTTTCTTCAGTTTGTATTGATTTTTACTATTGATTACTAGGGAGCCTTCACGGAATTCAATTCCCATCCCAAATCTGAAAAGAAACAGATAAAAATCAGCAAAAGGCTACAGATCTCTAACATGGATCAAGTATAATATGTTCATTTCAATTTTCACAGTAAGACAGGCAAACATGTTTGAAATGATTTACCCCTGCTGACCACTCAGTTAGAAAAGAGGATTCAAAGACAGTCTTTGGCCTCTAAATATGCTGTATAATCCCATGGTGAAAAATAATTTCCTAATTGATTATATCAAGCCTTTTAAATTTTAGCTTATTTGCCCACATTTAAACTTTAACCTTCTACCATAAAATCAAGTCAGTAGTATTCCTGTAAACAACATAGAAATTAAGGGCTACCTTACTAAGACAGTAATAACCAGATTAAAAGGGGCAATTTTTAGTGGAACATTGGTAACCAGATTCATAAGACTTGGTATATAGGTATATATTTCCTCTTCTCCACGAGAGAAGTCTAGAAACTATATACCACAGACTAGTTTTCATCTAAAGAGAGTGCCTACATAAAGCTTTGTTTCCAAATATGTCCTTTGTTCTATAACACATTATCAGGTATTTCTAGGTGTTCAGTGATAAAATACATTTGAGAAATATACTGGATTTGAAGGGGTGTCCTGCCCCTCCACACCTGTGGGCGTTTCTCGTTAGGTGGACCGAGAGAATTGAGAAAAGAAATGAGACACAGAGACAAAGTATAGAGAAAGAAAAAGTGGGCCCAGGGGACCGGCGCTCAGCATACAGAGGACCCACCGGTCTCTGAGTTCCCTTAGTATTTATTGATAATTATCTTTACCATCTTAAAGAAAAGGAAGTGGCAGGATAATAGGATCATTATAGGGAGAAAGTCAGCAGTAAGACATATGAATAAAGTTCTCTGTGACATGAATAAGTTTAAGGAAAAGTGCTGTGTCTTGATATGCATATACAAACATCTCCATAAATCTTTTTAGTGCATAAAGAGCAGCATTGCGCTAGCAAGTCCCGCCTTTCGCCCTAAGGCGGTTTTCTCCTTTCTCAGTAAACAGAACACACAATCGGGTTTTATATGGAGATGTTCCATTGTCCAGGGACAGGCAGGAGACAGATGCTTCTCTATCTCAACTGCCAACAACCGCCAAGAGGCCTTCTTTCCTCTTGTACTGGTCCTCCTCAGCAAAGACCCTTCACGGGTGTCAGGCTGGGGGATGATCAGGTCTTTCCCATCCCACGAGGCCATATTTCAGACTATCACATGGGGAGAAACCTTGGACAATACCTAACTTTCCTAGGCAGAGGTCCTTACGAGGCCATATTTCAGACTATCACATGGGGAGAAACCTTGGACAATACCTAGCTTTCCTAGGCAGAGGTCCCTGCGACCTTTGGCAGTGTGCGTGTCCCTGCATACTTGAGATTAAGAGAATGGTGATGACTTTTAACCAGCAAGCTGCCTTCAGGCACTTGTTTAACAAAGCACACCCTGCACAGCCCAAAATCCTTTAAACCTTGAGTCACCACAGCACATGTCTCTTGCAAGGACAAGGTTGGGGGTAGGGTCACAGATTAACAGCATCTCAAATACAGAACAAAATGGAGTCTCTTATGTCTACTTCTTTCTATATAGACACAGTAACAGGCTGATCTCTCTTTCTTTTCCCCACAGGATTGAATAAACAAACTCCCCCCCAACCCAAAAACAATAATAATAAAAAAAAAACAGCCAGGCACAGTGGCTCACATCTCTAATCCCAGCACTTCGGGACATCAAGGTGGGAGGACTGCTTGAGCCCAGGAGTTCAACACCAGCCTGGGCAACAGAGCGAGACCTTGTTTCTACAAAAAATATAAAAACGAGCTGGGTGTGGTGGCACGTGCCTTGGTCCCAGTTATTGAGGGTGCTGAGATGGGAGGATTGCTGGAGCCCAGAAGATCTAGATGCAGTGAGGCATGACTGCGTCACTACACTCCAGCCTGGACAGAGTGAGACCCTGTCTCTAAATAAAATATTAGGGTATCTCAGAGTACGTAAGTTGCAAATGTGCATGGAGAGAGGAAATACAGTATGTATTAATATTTCCTAACATCTGTAATTAGATCCTGGAACACCTGTGGGCTGGACCACCACACTGGTCTAGAAAAATCTCTCTTATATACTTGGGAGAACTTAAATCTGTCTCACTTGCTCCGATAACATCATGTGCCTGGCACATAGTATAGTTTGGTAGTCCATAAATGTTGGCTGAATCAATCAATTAGCCTAAAGAAATCAGACTGACCATTGACAGTCTAATTGAAAACTGACTCAAGAATGACAATATACATCATGGCATACCCTAGGTTTTTGGTAATTTTGTTCAGCAGCTCTGGCTTCTGCTTTTTAACCACATCCATGACAGCGTTATATACGTCACATATCTTCACACCTAATAATAAGACAGAAAGGAGATATTAAAGTATCTTTTAGAAAAAACACTCAGTAACATTTTGAAATCAAAATTTACGTCCCCTAAAGCAGTGTTTCTCAAAGTGTGAACTGAACAGTCCACTCACTCTTTTTTTTTTTTTTTTTAATTTGAGACAAGGTCTCACTCTGTCACCCAGGCTGGAGTGCAGTGGCATGATTACGGCTCACTGAAGCCCTGACCTCCCAGACTCAATGATCCTCCCACCTCAGTCTCCCAAGTAACTGGGACTACAGGCACATGCCACTATGCCCAGCTAAATATTTTTTTGTAGAGACATGGTCTGCCATGTTGCCCAGGCTGGTCTCAAACTGGGCTCAAGCAATCCTCCCACCTTGGCCTCCCAAAGTGCAGGAATTATAGTGTGAATCACTCCACTTGGCCCCCTTTTTTTTTTTTTTTTTTGAGACAGAGTCTCGCTCTGTCGCCCAGGCTAGAGTGGAGTGCAGTGGCGCGATCTTGCTTCACTGCAAGCTCCGCCCCCCGGGTTCACGCCATTCTCCTGCCTCAGCCTCCCCGGTAGCTGGGACTACAGGCGCCCACCACCACGTCTGGCTATTTTTTTGTATTTTTAGTAGAGATGGGGTTTCACCATGTTAGCCAGGATGGTCCTGACCTCGTGATCCACCTGCCTTGGCTTCCCAAAGTGCTGGGATTATAGGCTTGAGCCACCGCACCCGGCCCCAGCCCCATTCTTAATCATACTATTTGAGAATCGCTAATCCAGGAGGACACTGGAACACCAGTTGGTCTTAATACTTTAAGAGTTGATAAACGGTATCACATTAACGTTATTATACATTTTCAAAAACAGATCCTTGTGGTGGGCCTGTTCCATTTATCACTAAATGGGTGAATTACTGTTATGAGAGCTGTGGCTTTAATTTTTCAGGATCTAGACTATGAATGGGTATGTCAAGCTAAAAAGTAGTCCAGATATAGTGGCCTCAGAGGGATCTTTATCTTCACTAAACTATCTACGGCTATGATTTCCAACAGGACTTTTTTTTTTTTTTAAGACGGAGTCTCGCTCTGTCACCCAGGCTGGAGTGCAGTGGCCGGATCTCAGCTCACTGCAAGCTCCGCCTCCCGGGTTTACGCCATTCTCCTGCCTCAGCCTCCCGAGTAGCTGGGACTACAGGCACCCGCCACCTCGCCTGGCTAGTTTTTTGTATTTTTTTAGTAGAGACGGGGTTTCACCGTGTTAGCCAGGATGGTCTCGATCTCCTGACCTCGTGATCCGCCTGTTTCGGCCTCCCAAAGTGCTGGGATTACAGGCTTGAGCCACGGCGCCCGGCCCCAACAGGACTTCTTAAGACCGACTTAGAGATAATGTGGAAGAATGGTGTCTGGAAGCTCAGTATCCTTCGTATTGTTTTGATGTAGGATTAACATTATATATCCTGTTGGTAGAGATACTAGTTCTCAGAACTTTCTATAACTAAGGAATAGTAATAAGGCCAAGGTATTTTGTGAAGATCTGGACATAGAGGGCCTAACAAGTCAGAGAGGTTTCTATAAACATCAATGTAAACCACAATGATCACTCATACCTGAAAAAAATGCGGATTCAAGACCTACATGCTAGGATGATTCAACATTTCTAAATCTTATTCTGTTTTTAATATGACAGCCTCAGAGACATAAACATAACACTAATGACATTTCTTTTTTGAGACAAGGTCTCAACTCTATTGCCCAGGCTGAAGTGCAGTGGCGCAAACATGGCTCACTGCCGAGGTATAGTCACAACTCACCGCAGCCTTGACCACTTAGGCTCAAGTGATCCTCCCCAACCTCAGTCTCCTGAGTAGCTGGGACAACAGGTGTGCACCACTATGCCCAACTAATTTTTTCATTTTTAATTTCTTATAGAGATGGGGGCCTCATTGTGTTGCCCAGGATGGTCTCGGACTCCTGGATTCAAGCAATCCTCCTGCCTCGGCCTCCCAATGTTGCGATTACAGGTGTGAGCCACAGCTCCTGGCCAATGACATTTTTGTGACGTAACTTCTAAACCTCCTTTTCTAAGGCACCTCACCATGTCTTAATTCCTTCAGCAGCTCCTCTTGAAGCTGGAGTAAAAAGTTGTAATTTTCTTGAACTTCCTGAGAAGGATCAACCATCAAAGTGCGAACAAGGTTGGAGCAGTAAGACTTGAAGCGAATACCCATGGCACAAGTGATGGCCCCAAAATGCATATGATTCTTGTCACTAGAGACCAAGAAAGAAAGAAAACATTTCATTACCAAAACTAGCGAAGTCTTTGGTATCAATGGGACACGGTATCAATAATCATTACTTTTCCCTGCCATATCCTAAAGCTGTGGTTGAATAAGGACCTAAACTTTTTTTGTGTTTTAAATAAACAAACCAGTTTAATAAAGGCTCTAGAGTAAACGTCAGTGACCAAAACTTTTAGGATAAAAATTCAGTGAGAAAGTGAGTACTGGATTATAAAAATGCAAAAGATATACTGAATTGTATCCATTATAGTCTAATTGTGGGGTTGTGAGGAGTCACTTATCCATCAGTCCTCTATGAATTGTGAGTTGTAGTTAGTCTTAAATATAGATAACAGAGACTGGAAAGGGTAAGTGTGTGGGGGGGCAGGCGAGGATGAAAAGAAATGGATTACAAGGTACAAACATAAGGTTAGAAGGAATAAATTCAATGTTTGACAGCAGAGTAGGGTGACTCTACTTAACAAAAATGTACTGCACCTGCGTGATGGACACCCAAGAAAATGACTTGGTGACACTATACATTATGCACTTGTAGCCAAATTTCAATGTACCCCACAAATTTGTACAGATTTTAAAAAAAGAAAAAATAGGCTAAAGTCAAAGCGCTATATTATGAAGTCTTCATATACTTACCTCACCACACTGAACTTGAGATTATAGTTGCCACCACTCTGAATGATAGGAGGGTAACACATTTCCACAGTAGAAGGGTCTGCCCCAGCAAGGTATTTTTTCTCTTCAATGGCCTTTTCCACAGACTCAGCCAGTTTGCTGTGTCGAACTTTCTGTAAGAGCATCCAGAAATAAAGTAACACTTACTAGAGGGTAGCAAAGCGGGGTGTGTGGACACTATGATTTGAAGACAAAATATATCCTTGTATAAGGATGATATAAAAAAGGTCTTACGAAATGGTTTATGCACCAGGCAATATATTGGTATGCAGGCAAAACACATTTTGGAGAACAGTATGTAGGACCTACAGCTATTCCTAGGATTCTCAAGTAAAATAATGGGTTACCTCAAGAAAACATAATGCAGGCTTACCATTATTTTGAAAAAGAGATGACGTAATTACCACCAACTTAAGTGTCAGTCTTAATTTCAAAGGAAGTGGAAGAACACATCAACAGATTTGCATGATAGACTTATTACTGCTTCATTAAAACACTAAAAAGACCCTCTCATCTCCATTTACCTCATCTGCATCAACTATTTCCATGACTCTTTCCTTGAAGAATTTGTTGAAGACTTCAGAAGTGATGCTGGCTGCTTTCTTCATTAGGTTGAGCTCCCCATCCTCCTTTACAGCGATGGTATATGCCACAACTGCACTGATATCTATCTGCAGTCAAAGTGACAAGAGTTTCTAATATGCAAATATAGAATTACAAGATAATGCATCTCTCCAATTTGAATATTATCAGTGATATTTCTGTTACTTAGCAAATGATTTATCACTGGTTTGTAGAATATTCAAATATTCTCTTCTTGAACTGAATTAAACATTTGAAATAGCTCTTTGCCAGGTCACTGTGTGTAGTACAAGAGGTGTTAAACTAATGTACTACTTAAAATGTAAACTGCCCTCTCTAGATGTTTTTGTAAAGGCAGATGGAAGAAAGGCAGGGAAAGAAATTTTGTTTCCAACTCTAAAGTGGCTGGACTATCTCCTGAAAGTCCCATCTACTGGCTGAAAAGTAAAACTGGCACACTGCTCAAAGGGGATAAAATGTGAACAAACATACAGGTTTCCCAAAACAAACGTCCTGCACTATTTGTTATGGAAGCCCATCACATTTCTGTCTTCTCAACTCTTGATTTGCTACTTTCCAGTAGTATCTTACTTTGTCAAAGCCTTCTTTGTTGAGGCAGTCATTCCAGCTCTTCATGAACTCTCCAGGGAATTTGTCTTTGCTGAACACTCCAATCTTCTTTCCATTCTTGCTTTCTTTAATGGCTTCAATCATTTTGTCAAAGCTACTCTTATTACTTTCATTCTGTTAGTGTCACAGGGAAGAAAAGGGGTCTGTTAATTAGACACGTATGTTTTACCAATAACAGGTAGAGGAATATTCTAAACTATGGAAAAAATAAATTCTCCTCCCATCCCCAACTACTTTTTATTTTTAAAGAGACAAGGTCTTGCTCTACTACCCAGGGCAGAGCACAGTGGTGTGATCACAGCTCACTGCAACCTCGAACTCCCAGGTTCAAGCAATCCTCCTGCCTCAGCCTCCCAAGTAGCTGGGACTATAGGTTCATGCTACCATGCCTGGATAAATTTTTTTTTTTGAGACAGACTCTCGCTCTGTTGCCAGGCTGGAGTGCAGTGGCGCAGTCTACACTCACTGCAACCTCAGCCTCCTGGATTCAAGTGATTCTCATGCCTCAGCCTCCCAAGTAGCTGGGATTTACAACATGCCTGGCTAACTTTTTATATTTTTAGTAGAGATGGGGTTTTGTTATCTTGCCCAGGCTGTCTTGAACTCCTGACCTCAAGTGATCCACTGCACCCAGCCTTCCTGAATAATTTTTGTATTTGTTGTAGAGATGGGGTTTTTGTCATGTTGCCCAGGCTCATCTGGAACTCCTGAGCTCGAGTGATCTGCTCACCTTGGCCTCTCAAAGTATTGGGATTACAGCCATTAGCCACCATGCCTGGCCCACTTGTAAGATGCCTTCCCATCTTTTTTTTTTTTTTCTTTTTGGGAGACGGAGTCTTGCTCTGTTGCCCAGGCTGGAGTGTAGTGGTGCAATCTGTGCTCGCTGCAAGCTCCGCCTCCTGGGTTCACACCATTCTCCTACCTCAGCCTCCGGAGCAGCTGGGACTACAGGTGCCTGCCACCACGCCCGGCTACTTTTTTTTGTATTTTTAGTAGAGACGGGGTTTCACCACATTAGTCAGGATGGTCTCGATCTCCTGACCTTGTAATCCGCCCACCTCAGCCTCCCAAAGTGCTGGGATTGCAGGCGTGAGCCACCGCACCTGGCTGATGCCTTCCCATCTTTAAGGAAGATTGCAATATACCAAAAGTGAGCAAAACATTTCTTTAAATATTTTTATATACTCAGGTGAAAGTGCTGCCATAAGTTGACCAGACTATTCCTTTTTTTAAGAGAAGGGGTCTCACATTGCCCAGGCTGGTCTCAAACACCTGCGCTCACTCAAGCAATCCTCCTATCTCAGACTCCTGAGTAGCTGGTACTACAGGTGTGTACCACCACGCCTGATACAACTATTCTTTTTCTTCAGGAAGTTAAGAAACTCAAACACATAAGTGAACAATATTCTGAGAAAACATCCTATGTTAGGTGGGCAGTATGACAAAAAAAAAATCACGTTTGATAAAAACTGGAAATGATTTATATCTAAGTTTCCTTAAGGATATTTAAGGTTATTTGCTCTAATTAAGGCACGCAGATGAAAACAAGTGTCCTCAAGACTGGAGACATAAAGTCAGTGTTCACCAGAATTTCACAGCCCATTTGTTTTGCTGCAGTACTGATAGGATTACTGAATTCTTTTCTTCCTAACAATGAAGACGTGACAGAACTTTGTAATTACAACAACAGCCACCTATAATTTCCCCTGTACATTCTTTCAAACTCCTATAAGGCATTTCCGTTCATCCCTTTTGAAGATTCTTCCACATTTATAACACATTATTAATCCTGACCTTTTCTCGTATTAGCAGTGTGATGGCAGGGGCTCCATTAGCATTCTCATTGCCCTTAGTGTTGGCAATCTGTTTCAAGAACTCCACTTTTTTCTTGCTGGCCATAAAGATGATCTTGTCATCACAAAAGACCATGATAGTATCAGTTAGTTCATAACCAAAGAGCCACGTCTATGGAAAAAGACAACAGTGACAATGGCATTTACAGATAGAAAAATTAATGCACTCATACAGATATACAGAAATACTTATATAAAAAAATAACATGTCTGAGATTAACTCCAAGGTAATCAGGCTGGGGAGTCTGGAGTGGACACAAATTAAGCAAGACTGGCCAAGAGTTGACAATTTATCAGAACAGGACAATGGGGTTCAAATGTATTATTTTCTCTACGTTTATATGCTTGAACTATCTATAATTAAAACCATCAAATCAGTTGAACAATTTGTGTTTACAGGAACTATATCAATATTTAGTAAAACAGAAATGGTTAAAACAAGGGACAGAGTGATACAGAACCATGTGTTACTACCTCCTCAATTATCAGTTGCCTACCAATTATTCATTTCTCCTTCTCAAAGAACTGACATTTTTAACTGGGGATACTGCCCAGCATGAAAACTCTATTTCCCATCCTTCCTTTCAGGTAAGTATGGTCATTAAGATCAAATTTTGGCCAATATGTCAAAAACGGAAGTACTGTGTGCAGCTTCAGCAAAGTCTTCTTAAAAAGAAAAGGTGGCCTCCCATTTTCTTCC
Organism: Macaca nemestrina; assembly: GCF_043159975.1. Lineage (NCBI taxonomy): Eukaryota > Metazoa > Chordata > Mammalia > Primates > Cercopithecidae > Macaca > Macaca nemestrina. The sequence goes on along the minus strand of NC_092131.1, from coordinate 87,142,195 downwards.
CTGTCTCTATCTTTTTGCTTGGAATGTAGATGAAACACCTGGAGTTCTAGAAGCCATTCTGTACCATGTGCCAGAGGGCTATGTTCTTTGGGTGGCAGAATAGAGAACTGGAAAAAGCCTGGGTCCCTGAAGACTATACATAAGGAAAAGAATATTTTGTTTAACTCGCTGTTACTTAGGTTTTTGTGTTATAGCAGCTAAATCCATATTAATTGATACTAACACTTCTTTTTCCTTATGTCCTAAACCACTGCTAAATCCAACTGAACTTTATGTGATGGTGAAAATACCATTTATTTGCTCTGTCCAATATGGTAGCCACTACCGAGTACCAGAAACAGCTGATGAGACTTGAGAAATTGAAATTTTTTAAAATAAGAGACAGGGTCTCACTGAGCTGCCCAGGCTGGAGTGCAATGGCACGATCTTGGCTTACTGCAACCTCTACCTCCTGGGCTCTTGCCATCCCCCTATCTCAGCCTCCTGAGTAGCTGGGACTACAGGTACACAGCCCCACACCTGGTTAATTTTTTTGTATTTCTTGTAAAGACAAGGTTTTGCCATGTTGCCCAGGCTGGTCTTGAACTCCTGGGCTCAAGCAATCCACCTACCTCGGCCTCCCAAAGTGCTGGAATCACAGGCATGATCCACCGCACCCAGCCAGGAATTTAATTTTTAATGTGGCTACCATACTGAACAGTGAAGCAGATAATCCAACAACTCTAAGGGCTAAAAATTGCTGTAAATCTCTCACCTGTAAGGCAGTTGATTTGGCATAAACAATTTCTTCATCAACACCCACTGATACAACAATGGCATCAACGTTGGCATACTCATCTTCTCCTTTCTGAAAAGAGTGGGTAATCGTCACTTAATTTTCACATTAGCAAAACAGGAATACAGACTTCAATATTTACCTAGGATATGTATAATCTTTTCCTGACAGAAATGTCAAGTTTAAGGTACATGCCTGGTTGGCAGTCTTACAGCCATCCTATTTTTTTTTTTTTTTTTTGAGACGGAGTCTCGCTGTGTCTCCCAGGCTGGAGTGCAGTGGCGTGATCTCGGCTCACTGCAAGCTCCGCCTCCCGGGTTCACGCCATTCTCCCGCCTCAGCCTCCCAAGTAGCTGAGACTACAGGCGCCCGCCACCACGCCCGGCTAGTTTTTTGTATTTTTAGTAGAGACGGGGTTTCACCATGTTAGCCAGGATAGTCTCGATCTCCTGACCTCGTGATCCACCCGCCTCGGCCTCCCAAAGTGCTGGGATTACAGGCTTGAGCCACCACGCCCGGTCCTATTTTTTGTTTTTACAGTACTTGTTAATTGTTGATAAATAACAAGAGAAATTATTCCTTAGTCCCCAGATCTATGCTTCATAGTTCAGGAAAACAGATCAGTGACAAACGTCCTATGTAATTCAAAGACATATTTTATTTTTTAAAATTTTATTATTTATTTATTTTTGAGACGGAGTTTCGCTCTTGTTGCCCAGGCTGGAGTGCAATGGTGCAATCTCGGCTCACTGCAACCTCCGCCTCCTGGGTTCAAGCAATTCTCCTGCCTCAGCCTCCCCAGTAGCTAGGATTATAGGCGCCCGCCACCACGCCAGGCTAATTTTTTGTATTTTTAGTAGAGACAGGATTTTATTACGTTGGCCAGGCTGGTCCTGAACTCCCGACTTCAGGTGATCCACACGCTTTGGCCTCCCAAAGTGCTGGAATTACAGGCATAAGCCACCGTGCCTGGCCCAAAGTAATTTTTTATATTCTAAAATCATCTTGCACTCTCAAACGATAGGCCACCTTCATCTCAGAATCTTTCAAGGAGTTATAATTTATGCAGAAATCTATATATGCCTTCTTTTTTGGTTCAGTCACAGCAATCTTAATAGAGAGATGTAACCCCGTGGTAAAATGAACACTTCAACAACATGAAATCACAGATGCCTGGCCAGGAAGCCATGGTAGTTTTCATCCTTATAGTTTTTGTCAACCTCAACACCAATGTCCTTCCTGGCTGATGGAGAAACGGCAGTTCTTTATTTTTTAAAAAAGCTTTAAGACAGAATCACATAAAATTCAAAAGTATACAATGTAATGATTTTTAGCAGAATTATGCAACCATCACAATTTTGGAACATTTTAATCTCTCCAAAAACAAATGCTGTGTCCTTGAGCACAATCATTCCCCAACTCCCCCTACCTCCATCTCAGCCCTAGACAACCACTAATCTGTCTCTATGGATTTGTCTACTCCGGACAATTCATATACATGGAATCAAATAACATGTGGCCTTTGTGTCTGGCTTCTTTCACTTGTTTTCAAGGTTCATCTGTGTTGTGGCACGCATCAATACTTCATTCCTTTCTACTGCTGAATATTTGATTGTGTAGATATACCACATTTTATCTATCCATTCATCAGTTGCAAGACACTTCCTTAGCCTCTCAAGTAGCTGGGACTACAGGTATGCACCACCATGACCAGCTAATTTTTGTATTTTTTAGTAGAGATGGGGGTTTCGTCATGTTGGCCAGGCTGGTCTCGAACTCCTGACCTCAAGTGATCTGCCTCCACTTGGCCTCCTGGAGTGCTGGGATTACAGGCACTAGCCACCATGCCCGGCCCTCACTGTAGTTTTGATTTGCATTTCTCTAATGGCTAATGATGTTGAGCATCATTTCATATGTTCACTGACAATTTGTATACATCTTGGAGAAATGCCTGTCCAGATCCTCTGCCATTTTGTAGCTGAGTTACCGCTTTATTATTGAGCTGTAAGAGTTTTTATATTCTAGACACAAGTCCCTTATCAGGATCTGCAGACATTTTCTCCTATTCTGTGCATTTTATTTTCACTTTCTTGATGGTATCCTTTGAAGCACCAAAGTTTCTAATTTTGAAGTAGTACAATTTATCTATTTTCTTTTTTATTTCGGAGTCAGAGTCTCACTCCATTCCCCAGGCTGGAGTGCACTTGCACGATCTCGGCTCACTGCAACCTCCGCCTCCTGGGTTCAAGCAATTCTCATGCTTCAGCATCCCAAGTAGTTGGGACTCCAGGCACCTGCCACCATGCCTGGCTAATTTTTGTATTTTTAGTAGAGATGAGGTTTTGCCATGTTGGCCAGGCTAGTCTTGAACTCCTAACTTAGAGTGATCTGCCTGCCTTGGCCTCCCATAATGCTAGGATCACAGGTGTAAGCCACTGTGCCTGGCCTATCTATTTTCTTGTGCTTTTGGTGTCATATCTAAGAAGATTCTGCCTAATTCAAGGTCACTCAGATTTACTTCATACTTCTTCTACAAGGATTTCATAGCTTTAGCTGTCACAGTTAGGTCTATGATTTGTTTTCAATTAATTTTTTTGTATGGTCTGAGGACTAACCCAACCTCCTTCTTTTACATTGAATATCTAGTTGTTACACCATCTGTTGAAAAGACTATTCATTTCTCATTGAATTGTCTTGACATCCCTGTCAAAAATAAAATGATCATAAATGTGAGGATTTATTTCTGAATTTTCATGTTTATTCCACTCTTCTATATGCCTACCCTTATGCCAGTACCATGATGTTTTGATTACTATAGCTTTGTAGTAAGTTTTGAAATCAAGACGTGTGAGTTCTCCAACCATCTGATATTCTTCAATAGCTCTATAAAGCCAAAAGACTGGTCATTCTGGGTTATAATTCTGACTTCCCCTATAAAGTCAAGATAAATGCATACATAAGACTCTTCCACATTTTTGGGCTTCTGCTTGTCAATAAGGATATATGACAGCAACTGAGTGTTCTGTTGTATGTCTCTACCATGACAAAATATATTATGCAAAGAAGTCACTACCCAGAAATTACATGCCTTTCCCCATTGACTTCAGTAAGAAATGTTTTCCTTCAGCTTGGTAAAAAGTTTTATCATTAGTTTCCACTGATAGTGAAATACTAATTGTAGTTAAAACTGCTAGTCCCTTTGTATGAATCAAGGTAGTAGCACCAAACTACTTCTCCATTACCACACACTCAGGAAAAAAGGCCAGTTTCACTTAAGAATGTCCTTGATGAAGTAAAAATGATTACCATTACAAAATCCCAACCCTTGCATCTGTCTTTTAATATTCAATGTAAAGAAATAAGAAGTATAAATAAAGCACTTCTGTGTGCAGTGAATTTATGATGGTTGGCTCAAGGAAAAGCACTTGAATACGTATTTCAGTAGCAAACTAAACTAGCCATTTGAAGACCTGGATTAGCCGGGCATGGTAGTAGGTACCTGTAATCCCAGCTACTCGGGAGGCTGAGGAAGGAGAATTTCTTGAACCCGGGAGGTGGAGGTTGCAGGAAGCTGAGATTGCGTTACTGCACTCCAGCCTGGGTGACAGAGTAAGACTCTGTCTCAAAAAAAGAAAAAAAAAAGATAAATGAACAGATTTAACCCAAGAGGTCTAAACCTTACTGAACAGGAATTTCAGAAACAAAAGACATCACTAAGGAAATGCAGGGACTAAAATGATCAAATAATGCACCCTGGGACTGAAGAATGTGAGCTTGAGACTAAAAGGATTTCCCCAAAAGAGACATATCAAAGCACATTGCTGTGCAATTTCAAAACAGAAGGGATGATTCTAAATTTCAGAGAGGTTATATATGTATACTGGAAATAGAATCATATTGGCCTTCTCAAAAGTAACACTGAAAGCTCTGAAGCCAAATGGCTTCAAAATTCTGAGCAGAAAATGATTTTCAACACAGAATTTTATACCTACTACATTAACAAAGCCAACGGAGTTCACTTTGGTTAATTATATTATTAACTAAAAATGAGGACAGACTAACACTTTAAAGACATGCAAGGACTAAAGACATTTATATTCTATGCATCCTTTTTTTTTTTTTTTTTTTGCATGGGGTTACACTGGAGCTAGTGGTGAGCTTTTTATTTATTCTTTTTTTGAGACACAGTCTCACTCTGTTGCCCAGGCTGGAGTGCAATGGTACGATCTCAGCTCACTGCGGCCTCTGCCTCCTGGGTTCAAGAGATTCTTGTGCCTCAGCCTCCTAAGTAGCTGGGATTACAGGAATGTGCCACCACGCCCGGTTAATTTCTGTATTTTTAGTAGAGATGGGGTTTTGCCATGTCGGCCAGGCTGGTCTTGAGCTCCTGGCCTCAAGTGATCTGCCCACCTTGGCCTCCCAAAATGCTGATATTACAGGCGTGAACGAACCACTGCACCCGGCCCATCTTTTCTTAGGAAGTTCTTAGAGAAAATATGCTAAACAAAAAACAAAGCAGAGGCTCTTAGGATATAGGGGACCCAATATTGGAAAGTCCTGAGGTTCAACAGGCCTAAAGAGTAACCTGTACAGATGGAGCAGGATAACGTGGGGGGTGGAAGTAGGGAGTGAGGTTGCTTAAAAAGAAACAGAATAAAATTCAATGAGTGTGAGAAATTTGGAATAAAAGATTGGTAACACTATGATAGACCTGTTGGAGAAAATTAAGGCTAGGGAGACTTTTTTTTAAAGGAGAAAAACTGAGGAAATCATTAATGCCAGGAAAAACAAAAAACTGCAAAAAAAAAAAAAAAAAAAAAAAAAAGGAAAGTTAATCATACTTTATTACTTCACCCAGCAATGAAAACACTTATATGAACATAAACAATGTAATAGTAACTACTGATTTTACTAAAACTTGTGGGGAAAAGTTATTAAGAAGGACGGATGTGTGATAAAGCAAGTATAACAAAATGTTAACTGTGTGGGTGGTGGGTATATAGGGTGTACTTAAAACTCAACCTGTCTGTAAAATTTTTCCTATCAATGTGTCAGGAGAAAAATGTTGATAGGGAAGTTGGAATGAGTGTGATGATACAAAGAAGTTAAATTCAGATCTACCATAAGTTAATAACGGTTAAAAATCCACAAATCAAGAAACAGTAGTATACACAGATATTATTTAGAAATATGAAAGAAACAAAAAACTCGAAGTGGTTGCCTCTGGGACAGGTGACTTTTTGTTTTAAGGCTTTTATTAGAACTACGATTTTTAAAAAACTATATTACTGATTAAAATAATTTTTAAAGTGAGAGTTAAGTAAAATATAAAACAGATGGCAAAGAATCTGCAAAAATTGTGAAGGTGGTATCTGGATGACAAAAGTTGGAGAAACAGTGCAGCAGAAGAACAATTATCTTCCTTTGAACCAAATGGGATACTGCCTTAAAAAAAGAAAATATTTTTGCAGTCTGGTTATAGCTAAATACCCATATAATCAGTTACTACTGTTCACTGAGTGACTACTACATGCCAGGCACTGTAGTTGTTAATAGGGATAAAAAGTAAATACAAAAGTAGAGATCTAGGGCTGGGTGTGGAGGCTCACACCTGTAATCCCAACACTTTGGGAGGCTGAGGCGGGTGGATTGCTTGAGGCCAGGAGTTAGAGACCAGCCTGACCAATATGGTGAAATTCCATCTCTACTAAAAATACAACAATTAGCCGACCATGGTGGCACACACCTGTAATCTCAACTACTCAGGAGGCTGAGACATGAGAATCACTTGAACCCGGGAGGCAGAGGTTACAGTGAGCTGAGAATGCATCACTGCATTCCAGCCTTGGTGACACAGTGAGACTGTCTCAAAAAAAAAACAAACAAACAACAACAACAAAAAAAGTGGAGAACTAGATTATAAAAGCTGAGTAAGCAACATTTTAAAAAAATCTCAATCCATCTGGGCATTTATTTCCATCTAACCCTCTTTACTCAGCATTATTAAAAAGTTTCTTGGGGCCGGGTGCGGTGGCTCACGCCTGTAATCCCAGCACTTTGGGAGGCCGAGACGGGCGGATCACTAGGTCAAGAGATCGAGACCATCCTGGCTAACATGGTGAAACCCCGTCTCTACTAAAAATACAAAAAAAACTAGCCGGGTGTGGTGGCGGGTGCCTGTGGTCCCAGCTACTCGGGAGGCTGAGGCAGGAGAATGGCCTGAACCCAGGAGGCGGAGCTTGCAGTGAGCTGAGATCCGGCCACTGCACTTCAGCCTGGGCCACAGAGCAAGACTCCGTCTCAAAAAAAAAAAAAAAAAAAAAAAAAAAAAAGTTTCTTGGCCAGGTGCAGTGACTTACACCTGTATTCTCAGCACTTTGGGATGCTGAGGTAGGTGGATCGCTTGAGCCCATGAGTTTGAGACCAGCCTGGGACAACATGGTGGAACCCTCTCTCCACAAAAAATTAAAAAAAAAAAAAAAAAAAAAAAAAAAAAAAAGGCCAACTGTTGTGGTATGCACCTGTGGTCCTAGCTACTCAGGAGGCTGAGGTGGAAGATCACCTGAGGCTGGGTTGGTTGAGGCTGCAGTGAGCTGTTACTGTGCCACGGCAATCCAGCCTCAGCCAGAGTGAAACTCTTTAAAACAAAAACAAAAACAAAAAAACCTCTCTCTATCCCACTCCAGAGATAAAGGAGCTGTTAGGAGGTGAGTGAGTGAAAGTAATCCTCTGCGGGACTGAAATAACAGGAAATGTCTATACAGCTAGCTCTCCTTATCTGTGGATTCAACTGTGTACTGAAAATTAAAATGGCCAAACATTTTTCTATGTCATTACCCCCTAAAAACTAAGTATAACTATTATTTACACAGCACTTACACTGTATTAGGTATTAAAGTAATCTAGAAATAAAAAATAATGAGAGGATATACATAGACTATGCAAACATGGTGCCATTTTGTATCAGGGACTTGAGCATCCTTTGATTTAGGTAACTAGGTATGTCCTGGAACCAATCCCCAACAGATACAGATGGAAGACTGAATTTTTTTTTTTTTTTTAGAAATGGGCTCTCACTATGTTGCCCAGGCTGGTCTTAAACTCCTGGACTCAGGTAATCCTTCCACCTCAGTCTCTGGAGTAGCTGGGATTATACAGGTATAAGCTACTACGTATTTTTTTAAATCCTTCCTGAGCCACAGAAGACAGCTGTTGAATCTTAAGAGAACCCAGAACAAGAAACTAAGCTACCATAAAAATGTGCAAAGAGCCAGAAAGCTCCACTCAAGAGAAGCAATGACACTTTAATTCATTAGCTTCTTCAAAGGCATAAAGTTTCTTTGGGGTCAGTCTTCCACCACCCCAATCCTGACAGTTGGAGTAGGCTCACATGAATGTGAGTATTCCTTCTGAAAACAAATCTTTTTGACATTTTATGGAATTCTTTGAGATAAAAGGCAGATGAATGAAGTCAAGGTCCACTCATAGCAGAATGTCCCAACAGGTAGGTCTCAAATGATAATCAGATATGCCTGGAAATTGTGCCCCTCAGTCCTCAAAGCAGCTGGAACCTTAGGATGGTAGATAACCTCTTTTGTTTCTCCCAATGAGCAGCACTAATCATATTACTTGGTTAAAAATAATCATAATCATGAAAAGGCTGGCAATCTCTGAATAAGGATCTAGCAAGCATAAGAGGACAAAGAAGCATGCAGCCCATTTCCATGATCCACCACTACCACTTGGGATATTCTAATAATACAGAGAAGGTGCTGCAAATCCTTTCTGCTCTTAGCAGCTCTCACTTAAAAAACAAGAGGCAAGACTGGATCTAGACTCCAGGAGTCATAAAACAGTAGTACGTTCTAGTCACTGTAAGAGGTCTCTTGTTGATTTTTGACTAACTCCATTTTCCCATCTCTAAAATGACACGGTTTACTTAGATACAAGGCTTAATACTTTTGAAATTTCTATTCAGTTAAAAGTACGTGATAACTGCAATTGTTTTTAGGCGTAAGTTATGAAAGTTATAATTAATAAATAGTATATTTTATTTGCAATAGCCTCAAAATAGGTACCTAACTGAAAATTAACTTGCAGATAGGTAAGGTTAGTTCCTACTCTTATTTTTAAAAAAGGAAAGAAAAAGGTTAGTAGCTTATCAGTTCTCTACAATCCTGTGTACTTGTATTTGGAGTGCTGGAACTAGCAGGTTCAACTACTACAGCTTTTAAGGGCTTATAATCAAGAGTATTTAAAATTAAAAAGTGGGTGTGGAACCCAAATCATTTTTTAGTTCATTTTAGTCACAACTGAGTTTTTTTTTTTTTTTTTCAGATGGAAGCTGAAAGCAAAAGGCTTGGGATTTCTCTCTTTCTTTCATTTATTTATTTATTTATTTTTTAAAGACAGGGTTTCATCCAGGGTGGAGTGCAGTCCTGCGATCACAGCTCACTGCAGCCTCAAACTCCTGGGCTCAAGGAATCCTTCCGCCTCAGCATCCCAAGTAGCTGGGACTACAGGAACACACCACCATGCCTGGCTAATTTATTTGCTGCTTCTTTTTTGTAGAGATGGGGGCCTCATCATCTTGCCCAGGCTGGTCTTCAACTCCTGGCCTAGTGCTGGGATTACAGGCATGAGCCACGGTGCCCAGGCAGGATTGGAATTTTTACCATTAACTTCAATTTATTCTATTTCAATCCCAGTTTTCTCATTAAAAAAAGAAAAGGTGTAAAAGAGAAAAAAGTTATACAACACACCTATATATCCCACTATCTTTCTGCTATATCCAGGAGGATAAACAACCAGCTTTAACCCAGGAAACTACTACCTCTAATTAAGTATATCAGAATGGAAGCACTGTAGGCTGAAAAGACTGCATACACAAAGAACTTCTACAGGTGGGTTCTGGACATATTAACACAAAAGCAGTCTTTTGTGTTAATAAAAAGTCTTATTCAAGTAAGTTTTTCATCCACAGGTTTTGTTAACTGGTACATTTTTACATAGACTTGGCGCATAACTTTATTTACACCATCAGTGTCTTATCAATGTCTAACATTCTCCCAAGATGATGTCATTAAGGTAGTAAAAGGACCAAGATAAACTTCAGTGATTTTTGAGAAACAAAAAAAACGGTGGGTGGGAAATAACTTTCATGGATTTACCGACGATCATTTTATATTAGGTTTGCCAGGCCACAGTTAATTTGTAATGAAAGGGAATTTAGAGCTACAGATTAGTTTTCATGAATGGTACAGAGAATGAAATGATTTGATGAATCTGAATCACTGAGACTACAAACAATTTTCGTATCAAAGGTTTATAGTTTCAGGGTTTATGGGTAGAAGAGAGGGTTTCGGATTTTTAGTACTTACTGATCATTAAAAAGTATCAAGATTTTAAAATGTTTTTCTAACACAGGTTATGTTCAAATAATAATATGACACTGAGAAAAGGTGCAAAAAATCATTTGGTAGAAAATCAAAAAATTTAAAAAAATAAAATGTTCAGCATTCATCTAGCATTTAGTTATTTTTGCTTTTCATAAAATGCAACAGAGAATCAATTTTATTTTCAATTATTTAATGTATTTAGCCTCAAAAGATGAAACATGCACGGGCACCTTTAATATGAATGGCAAGGAAACAACCAATTTTAATGGCTTGGTTTTAGTAGATGATCAGTTTGAAAGATAATTATTTACAATGCTGAAATGAGAACTGATCATTTTTCTCAAAACGTTTTTCAGGTTAAAAAAAAATCTTTATTAGTTGTATCTTCCCTTAATGACAGGGTTCAGGGGCAAGACTTAAGCTAGCCAACTCAGACTACATCACAGAATGCAACCAAATGTTTGCTCAATTAGTAAGTTAACATCATAAAAATAAGTTTTAACTGTGGACGATTTTAAAGCAGCAAAACTGCCGAATCTTTAAAAAACTGGGAACTGCCACAGCTCTTTTAATGAACACGTGCCCCGGATACGCTACCAAGGAACTAATAAGGTTTTAGGCATCGTTTTGTTTTGTTTTGGTATTACTAATGTCTGCAGGCTTTCAGCGTTAGGTCTCTCTCTGTAACCCACAGCAGGGCCTAGAACATGAGGCGGTTGCGCGTGAGCAGTATTTCTTTTTTTAACTCCAGGAAATGCCCCGCAAACGATAAACGCTAAGAGCCCGACTGACATCCTTCTTGCCCTTCCATCTCTTCTTTACGAAAACGGTTATAACCCTGGCGGGACCAGGGGTGGAACATTGTGGTTTTGAAGGGACAGAGCGAGTGCGTGGGTGCGTGAGAACACGGCAGGAAGGGGCAACGAGACGTGACCACTAAGCAGGGGGGAAGGATGTTGCCTCTTCTAGGGCGGGAAGAGACTGCGAGAGATGCTGTTATGCATGACCAAGGCTGGCACGCGGGGAAGATGGTGATGGCCGCAGGACAGGGTGAATGCGAGGGATTCCCTGTTAAGGGGCAGCGTTCGTGGCCGCCTCCGGTGAACGATTCGGGAGCAACGAAAAGGGTGAGGCATTGAACCCGGGAATTCCTGACCGAAAGAGAAAAAAGGGCGCCGAGAAACAGGGTTATTATGGGATGGCTGAAGGGGCTCCCTAGGAAAAATTACAGGATCTTCCTCACCCGCCAATTGCTGTACAGTCTCTTCACTCGCCGATAATAAGCGTCTTTGTCCAGAGTCACAGCCATAGCCCCAGACGCCGCTTCTCCTCGGGTTCCGAGAATCACGCGAGGTCCCGGCTCCGCCACCCGCTCTCGGCCCAGGAATCCCGCACTCTCCCAATGACCCGGAAGTATCGACCTCAAAGATGCCCTTTCCGCTTCCGGGTCCCGACAGCGTTAGGGATTTCTTTTTTTTTTTTTTTCCCCCAATCCTCTTTCGGATGGGCGGGGGAAAGATAGAAAGAAAAACAGGGGAAAATCAACAAAATGTGCGAGGCAAACAGTCGATTTTCGCGGGGTTTTCTTGTCAACTTCGCCACTGCCGCACGCGAATCGACGTCGTCACGTGACGCTCTGCCTCCGCCCTTAACTCAGCCCAGCCGCGGTTTCCAGGACCTCAAGACTTTTTGCCTAGGCGGCAGCCGCTAGGCGAAGCGAAGGAGGTGGTGCCTGCACCGCCCCACAAGAGCTGCCGCGCGCGGGTGTAATAGCTCCACCCCATTTACAAAGGAAGGGGGAGCGGAAAGAGCGGGATCTAGCGTGGGATAAAAGTGGTAATACTACAGTGTAACTGGGCATGCGCCCCTCCTGGAAATGATGGGAATGCAAAACCCTTTGACTGCTCCAGAGCTGGAGGGATCCTCGGTGCCAGGATGCTGGGTCGAGCCGCGGGGACAGAGAACTCATACCAGGGAAATGGAGCCCAGCCTCGCGATAAACTACGACCCAAGCTATGGGGAGGAACCTAGCTTTCGAAAGGAAAATGGTATGTCCAAGCTTTAACTGAGCAGTGGGATAGTGTAAGTCAGAGGAAACAAATGACCTGAGGGGCTCCACAAACTTTTAGTTCCTTCCCACAACCCCAACGCCTGAGCCAGTCGTGGCAGCATCCTTCCAGTGAGCCAGTACCCTTGCTGCAGTTCACGAAAACTGACACTATTCTAGGGATTACCCCAAATAACCGTTACTTCAGTTAATTACTAACAAAATGTAAATGGTTCCTGATGACATTCTTGCTCCCCGTCTCTTTTAAAAACTTGGAGTTTGAATCCAGAAGTTTGCCTACCTAGCATTTACCTTAAATAATTCCCTTGCCTTTAGCCAGCTGGACAGTCTACATTTATATATACCCTTTAGAGGAGTACAGATGACTTGTCTGCTCTATCCAAGGTAACTTAGTATGAATAGTATTGAACTTCAGGAAAGTGGTGCTGAAATTACCTACTATGAACAACTCAAAATCAATGCTCACATTGGGTTTGAGCAAATATAGAACCAAGGAAGAGTGGAAAAGGATTAACTTAAATTTATTAATGCCAAGGGAAGGAAGGTAACAGTTCCTGACCCTCCAGCTGTATCCACAGTTCGGCCAGGAACAGGCTCTGCCAGAGGCTAGGGCCAGCGCTACATAGTCTGTGGTTAATGGAGGTGACTAGGGAGGGGTGAGCGCACCAGCTGCTCTAGTCTCCTTTCCTTCCCCAGAAATGAGGAAGTGGTCATGTATTATTTTAGGAGTTCCCCTGCCCACCCAATCCTCTCATAATTGGGAGCAATCAGGTACATTTTTTTTTTTTCCTTTTCACCTCCTGGAGTCCTGGACTTCCCCACATCTCCCCTGCCCCTCCCACGTTTCCATAGTCCAAGGGCCAGAGTAAATGAAAAATACAGCAGCCGCCCAAGCAATGGGGCCCATGCTGGGGCTTCAGTCATCAGCATCTTCACTGGAGTCTGAGTTAGCTGGCATCATAGGATCATCAATGAGTGAGAAGTCCCTTTCTGAGCTATCATAGCCCTGAGATAAATCATCATCTTCTTCTTCCTCCTCATCGTCATCCTCCTCAGGTTGCAGTGGTGGCAACCGCAAGGTAGTACCAGAGGCGGTAGTCGCTGGTGAAGAGGGGTAGCCAGGGGCTCTCAAGCCTGGATGGTGATGGTGGTGATGGTGGGGGTGGGGGTGGTGGTGGTGGTGATGAAGCATGGTGCTGGAGTCTACATGAGGGGATGATGCTACACCACCCATCACAAATGGCATAAAAGGCAAAGATGCAGAAGTGGCACTGCTGTGACCCAAAGATGATACAGACTGTAGGCCACTACTGCTGTGTTGGAACGTGTTATGCAGAGATAGAGACCCAGTGCTTCCACCCTGCATGAGGGCCATCATCTTAGAAAGGTCTGGTCGCATCCTACGGGCCCGCTTCTTGCTGCTCTCTGGTGCAATAGGCCCTGGCAAAACCCGGTTGAACACTGTTTCAGTGTGATGACCCTAGGAGGAGAGAATAGAAGATAATAAAAAGAATGGGGAAAAAAGAAAAGAAACCAAAGCCAATGGAGTCCTAGCTTACAATGCTTTTTTACTGAATGTACTTTAGAAGAGGCAAAACAAGCATAGCCATACTAGGCTTGATTGGTGGTAATGGGAAGGAGGAAATGCTGGACTTAGCTGGTTGAAACATTCTGATACTGAAGGTAACATCAATGATTTCGTACTGAAACTCATATTAACCAGCTTTTGCTTTTTTCACCCATGACTATATTGTATCTTCAGTCAACCATTTCACAAATGCTTACCTTTGTTAAGAAGGGGTGTGGGTAAGACAATGAATGAATTAGTAAATGCACATAAAAAAAAAACACTTAAGTGTCTCCTGATGGCAAGTTGTTCACCTGTTCTTACTATGTGAAGTGTAGCACAACTATATTGATATTTACAATAATATCCTCTATTAGCACATCAAAGCAGGGTGAATTCAAGACAGGTCAAAGACTTCTAAATGTCTAGAACACCAAAAAACTGTCAGAAACTCCTCATCAAATTTAGTAAAATAATTTTTGTTCCACATTGATAAAAAACATATATCTGAATTTTAAATGGCTTCTTCTAGATATTCTGACTAAAAATTCTGATTAAGTTCATTGAAGCTAGAAGTTATTCCTGCAGGTTCCAGGAATAACGTAGTGCTAGATTCACTGTCAATTCTATATTAAGAATTCTGGGCCGGGCATGGTGGCTCATGCCTGTAATCCCAGCACTTTGGGAGGCTGAGGCAGGCAGATCACTTGAGGTTAGGAGTTCGAGACCACCCTCGCCAACATGGCGAAACTCTGTCTCTACTAAAATTATCAAAATTAGCTGAGTGTCAGCCAGGCGTGGTGGCTCACGCCTGTAATCCTAGCACTTTGGGAGGCTGAAGCAGGCAGATCACCTGAGGTCGGGAGTTTGAGACCAGCCTGACCAACATGGAGAAACTCCATCTCTACTAAAAATACAAAAAATTAGCTGGGTATGGTGCCACATGCCTGTAATCCCAGCTACTGGGGAAGCTGAAGCAGGAAAGTCGCTTGAACCCAGGAGGCAGAGATCGCGGTGAGCCGAGATCGTGCCATTGTACTCCAGCCTGGGCAACAAGAGTGAAACTCTGTCTCAAAAAAAAAAAAAAAAAAAAAAATTAGCTGGGTGTGGTGGTGCATGGCTGCAATCCCAGTTACTCAGAAGGCTGAGGCAGGAGAATCGCTTAAACCCAGGAGGCGGAGGTTGCAGTGAGCTGAGATCATGCCACTGCACTCCAGCCTGGGTAACAGAATGAGACTCTGTCTCAAAAAATAAAGAAATAAATAAATAAATTCTGTACTAGTCATATTAGGATTTTCTGTGATTTTCTATGATATTTCTTAAGAGTTTCAATTGACTATAAGGGAGTAGCAGAAGTACTTGAGGTAAAAATAGGTAACAGTGAAGGAAAAGCCCTTCTTACAGGCTGCTCTCTAATGTTAAATTGAAGACAGAGATGGCATTATCCTTCTAGCCACCAGCCTTTCCCATGTCAACCATTCTGTTTATTGCACTCTTGTTCTCATCGAGGCTAACAGGGAAAACTGAAACATTCTTCCATGGTAACACTTCCATCAATATAAAAATAAGCCTCATAAATCTACATATATTTTGCATTTCAAACTTGTTAAATGCAAAATACTGATAGTTTACTTTAAAATTAATTTTGTTAAAAGATATTCCATGTGGTTATACAGACACATAAATATATGTGTATGCACATAGCCTTCCATATCCATGGATTCAACCATCTGTGGATTGAAAATATTTGAAAACAACAAAAAACTAAAAAAGAAAAAGAGAAAATACAAATTTTAAAACAATACAGTATAACAACTATTTACATAGCATTTATATTGTGTTAGGTATTATAAGTAATCAAGAGATTAAAGTATATCAGAGGAAGTGTGTAGGTTACATGGAAATACTACATGATTTTATTTTTATTTATTTATTTATTTATTATTTTTAAGACAGGGTCTCACACTCTATTGCCCAGGCTGGAGTGCAGTGGCATCATCATGGCTCACTGCAGCCTCAGCCTCTGGGCTCAAGTGATCCTCCTGCCTCAGCTTCCCCATAGCTGAGACTACAGGATTGCACCACCAGGCCCAGCTAATTTTTTTTATTTTTTGTAGAGATAAGGTCCCAGTGGGGTCCCCAGGCTGGTCTTGAACTCCTGGGTACAAGTGATCCTCTTGCCTCAGCGTCCCAAAGTGCTGGGATTACAGGTAAGAGCCGCCACACCTGCCCCTACACCATTTTATATATAAAGGACTTTAGCATCCACGGATTCTGGTATCTGGGGGGGTCCTGGAACCAATCCCTCACAGATACCGAGGGATGACTATATGTGTATAAAGATTTCTGTAGAAGATCAAATGGGGGAATGATTAGATAAGGCAAGTGCTAATCCATTTTAAATGACTCTACCAAACAATGATTTATGTATGCTTTAAAAATACAACTACTGGGCCGGGCGCGGTGGCTCACGCCTGTAATCCCAGCACTTTGGGAGGCCGAGACGGGCGGATCACAAGGTCAGGAGATCAAGACCATCCTGGCTAACACGGTGAAACCCCGTCTCTACTAAAAGTACAAAAAAAACTAGCCGGGCGAGGTGGCGGGCGCCTGTAGTCCCAGCTACTCGGGAGGCTGAGGTTGGAGAATGGCGTAAACCCAGGAGGCGGAGCTTGTAGTGAGCCGAGTTCGCACCACTGCACCCCAACCTGGGTGACAGAGCAAAGACTCCGTCTCAAAAAAAAAAAAAAAAAAAAAATACAACTACTGACCAGGCGCTATGGCTCACGTCTGTAATCCCAACACTTTGGGAGGCTGAGGCGGATCACGAGGTCAGTAGTTCGAGACCAGCCTGACCAACATAGTGAAACCCCGTCTCTACTAAAAATACAAAAATTAGCTGGGCGTGGTGGCACACACCTGTAATCCCAGCTACTTGGGAGGCTGAGGCAGGAGAACCACTTGAACCTGGGAGGTGGAGGTTACAGTGAGCTGAGATCAGTCCATTGCACTCCGCCTGGGCAACAGAGCGAGACTCCGTCTCAAAGAAAAAAAAAATTACTATTGACCGGGCACAGTGGCTCATGCCTGTAATCCCAGTACTTTGGGAGGCTGAGGCAGGTGGATCACCTGAGGTTGGGAGTTTGAGAAGAGTCTGGCCAACATGGCAAACCTTCTTCCTATTAAAAATACAAAAATTAGCTGGGCATGGTAGCATGCACCAGTGGTCCCAGCTACTCGGGAGACTGAGGCAAGAGAATCACTTGAACCGGGGATGCAGAAGTTGCCATGAGCTGAGATTGTGCCACTGCACTCCAGCCTGGGTGACAGGGCAAGACTCTGTCTCAAAAAAATAAAAAATTAAAAAAAAATACAACTATTGCAGAAAGTAAGGTAAGCATAGCCAAGAGAAACTTTTGCAGTTGTAATCTGGTGGAAAGAAGAAACTATGGGTACTTAATCCACCAAATGGCCTATTATCCATCATAAAAGTATAAGTAAATTTGAAAATACAGAATAACTTAATGGCCAAATTTATTATTACAAATTATAAAACATAGTTTCCTCTGCTTTTTCCATTACTGGCATATTATTAGTGATTCTCAACCTTTTATATATTGGGAAATCTCATGACTATTTTCTTTAGTAGACCTGTCCAAACACTTCTAAAATATATAGAATTAGAAAACTTAAGGCCGGGTGCAGTGGCTCAAGCCTGTAATCCCAACATTTTGGGAGGCCGAGGTGGGTGGATCACGAGGTCAGGAGTTCAAGACCAGCCTGGCCAAGATGGTGAAACCCCATCTCTACTAAAAATACAAAAATTAGCCAGGCGCAGTAGCAGGTGCCTGTAATCCCAGCTACTCAGGAGGCTGACGCAGGAGAATGCTTGAACCCAAGATTGCACCCGAGATTGCACTACTGCACTCCAGCCTGGGCGACAGCAGAGTGAGACTCTGTCTCAAAACCAAAACCAAAACCAAAACCAAAAACAAAAAACAAAAAAACTGGTTTCCTTATTGGTGAACGCAAGATAATTTTTCACAGAAACATACATAGGAAAAAAGATAAATAACATTAGTCACAATCATCATTGAAAGCCTTTAATGTCACATCTAGTGTGGGAACAGAGTGGTAATGCTGCAATTTCTCTCACCTTTTTCCCATTTCTAGAGTTAGCTGTCTGTACTGGTTCCATTCCCAAACAGTTCAATTCTGCCTTATTATTTTTTTTACATCTTTGCCACTTCTGTTTTCTGCGATCTTCCATATACTGCAATAGAAAAAAGTCAGTTATCCTACAGGAATAGACATTTTCTGTGGAGTAATTATTAAAGTACTAGTGTCATTTGTTTGATAATAAATGCTTATTATATAGATAAAGGATTAATCCTAGTGGAAAACTGTCATTAAGTGGGATCTCTCCAAAAAATATTAGGTGGTTTATATAATAGTTCAATAGTAAATATTTGCCTAGCACTTAAGGTACTTCAACATTATTTTATTTTGGGCATCACAACTGTGAGGTTGGAAGACTGGGTATTACTAATTATTACCCTTATCTTGCAGATACAGAAATGATGATATAGTATGTCATACTTTCTCTTTCTCATGCAGCTTAAATACCGAAGGAATGACTTTAAATCTTGCTGGATGGGACTGCCACTCACCGCTAGAAATCGGGGATCAACAGCAAACTCTGGATGACCCTGTAACCACATCTCCAGTTCAGCCCGGCGAGGGGCATCCTCACCCACCAGCAAAGTACCATCCACCTTATTGATGACGGGGATCCGGGTCTCCAGGTCCACATCAAGGTGATTAGGCTCTTCCATGCACTCCACCTCCAGCTGCAAACCCAGAATCCACCCCCATGAGCACATACTCTTCTTTGGGGGAGGGAGGGAGGGGGAGCAGAGCCAATGGTAGTCATGAAATGACTCTAGTATTTTCCATTCCCTCAATCCCACTGCCTTCATCAATTATTGGGAATAAAAAGACAATCTAATCATCAGGTTAAAGACTTTCTCTACCACCCACCTCTACCAGCTTCTTTCTGTTCCCCTTCTTCTTATGAAACAGTGGATGTCCATCTCCCATTACTCCATTCGCCATCAACTTGTGCTTCTGGAATGTTAACTTCAATCCTTCCTCCTAGGAACACAAGCCACCCACTCAAGACATCATATGGTACATGTTTTTCAAAGTAAAGATTAAGCTTTGAGGGATGTGGGCTATAAATCATCCTCTTGCCCAACGATGGTGAGAAGGAAGGCCATCTGACTAAAGGGTAAAATTAGAAATACAAGAAAACATATACACTTTTTCCTTAGAAAGATTTCACTTCTTCACCTAGTGCCCCTCAGCATTTACGAGAAATAGTTTATTTCAACAACACCCAATGCAGGGTAAAACTCCCTACCTGGTGTCTCCGTATTAGCATGGCAATTCATCACAGGGGCAAAATCCTGCTATTTCTAAACATACTAATTTAAGAAACTTTTTATTGTTGAATATTAATAGGATTAATAATCAATAGGGTTCAATAAGGAAAACAACCAGGAAAAATGACTCTTCCTAAATAGATCTTTGTAAGCTCTGTGTTCTCACTTTCAAAATTAGCTAACCAAATGAGTTTAGTAACCTATTAGTAAAATTAGTTACAGCAAGGATTCCAGCCTCCTTCCCCACTTCCCAATGCCCATATGCTGAGCTTACATCTTTGATTTGAACTGTAAACTCCTTTTCATCGATGCCTCGGCGAAGTTTGGTGAACTGGGCTGCCGCTGTGGTGACTGCGGATGCTTCCTCCTCTGCCATGGAAGCTGCACTACTACTTCGTGGTGTGGGGACTGGAGAGTCACCATATTCTCCAGGAGTCAATGAGGGACTGTCTAGCAAGTGGTTGCCTGGCCCCAGAATTCCTCCTGTTACCATTTCCTGGCTCCTACGGCTAGAAGGCCACTTCCCTGAGAGTACGGCCTGGCAGACGAGGTCAATACGGTTTATCAGGACACGATCCTGAATGGGGAAAGAAAGAAATACCATTTTAAGAGTCTGAGTACTAGCGGCCGGGCGCGGTGGCTCAAGCCTGTAATCCCAGCACTTTGGGAGGCCGAGACGGGCGGATCACGAGGTCAGGAGATCGAGACCATCCTGGCTAACACGGTGAAACCCCGTCTCTACTAAAAAATACAAAAAACTAGCCGGGCGCGGTGGCGGGCGCCTGTAGTCCCAACTACTCGGGAGGCTGAGGCAGGAGAATGGCGTGAACCCGGGAGGCGGAGCTTGCAGTGAGCTGAGATCCGGCCACTGCACTCCAGCCTGGGCGGCAGAGCGAGACTCCGTCTCAAAAAAAAAAAAAAAAAAAAAAGAGTCTGAGTACTAGCTGTGTGATCCTGTGATACTCAACAGCGCCATCACTACCAGGATGGGTAAAAATCATAAGGCAGAAAGGAGGAAGTTAATACTATTAAGATTCCTAAGTTGACTGAGAAGTTTCCTGGGAAAAAAAAAAAATGCAGCAATAAACACAATTTTAAAAAACCAGAACCAGGCCGGGCGCGGTGGCTCATGCCTGTAATCCCAGCACTTTGGGAGGCCGAGACGGGCGGATCACGAGGTCAGGAGATCGAGACCATCCTGGCTAACTTGGTGAAACCCCGTCTCTACTAAAAAATACAAAAAGCTAGCTGGGCGTGGTGGCGGGCGCCTGTAGTCCCAGCTACTCGGGAGGCTGAGGCAGGAGAATGGCGTAAACCCAGGAGGCGGAGCTTGCAGTGAGCTGAGATTCGGCCACTGTACTCCAGCCCGGGCGACAGAGCGAGACGCCATCTCAAAAAAACAAAAACAAAAACAAAAAAAACCAGAACCATATGTTCCTTGTTCCCTGGATATAATGTTACACGTATTTCTGGACTCTACATGTCCAGGGATGAGGCTGTTTGTTACCTTGGGCCACTCAGAGGCTCTTTGTCTTTCTTGCAGTAGCAGAAGCTCAGGGGTCATTTGTTCTCCATCTTCATTTGGGAACCCATCTTGGGACATAGTGAGGGACAGGAGACTCTCTTCATCATAGAGCTTTGAGCGGGACTGGTCAGCTGGTAAGAGATCCCACAGAATGTGTGAGAAAAGATGGAAGAATAATGTCATATGGTAATGATATTATATGCGCTTTGAATAAAGGCCTAAAGAATAACAGGTCTCTTTTAACATTTTATCAAATCAAAATCAAAATCTCTCTCAAGAGGATGCATTTCGAAAAGGGAAAGAGAAGAGAGGGGGAAACAGGGAAGAGGGCCAACAGCCTGTCGCATGCACTCACTTAGCTTCTCTTCCTTCTCGTCCTCACTCTCATCAGTGCTGGAGCTGGAGCTGGATGAGGATGAGGAAGAAGAAGATGATGGTGACAGCTTGCTCAAGTCCAGCTCAGAGTCTGAATCATCCTCATCCTCCAGTTTGACTGGTGGAACACTCCGAGAAACCAGAGGGGTAGTATCAGAGGGGGCTACTCGCATCTCATAGTCTTGTGGGGTTGGTCGGCTCCTGGCCACCACCTCATGCTCTAGCTTTAAAGTCAGACTCTCCAGACTGGGGACCTGGGCAGCTGTCTCCTCGGGTGACTTTTCAACAGGAGCATCTGGGCGCAGGGGCAATGGTGAGGCAGTGCGTGAGGTATACTGCTGGTGCAGCAGTGGAGTAGAGCAGCGTGACAAGGATGGAGCTGGTGCTCCTGCTTGATGGTTCTGCATATAATTCATACGGGCAGCCAGAAAAGAGAAGTCTGGGTCCTGCATGATGTTGCAGTCTGTTTGGCTCACCCCATGGCGGGCTGCCCCTCGTAGAAGCTCCCCATCATGCCGAACAGGCTCCCACCATTTGGGCAATTCAGGACCAGGAGGCTGACACAATGCCAGTCGATCTTCCAAAAGGGGGTGGCATAAAACTTGTTCCCGTAAGCGCCGAAGCAATTCTATACGGTAAAGAGTCCGTGAGGCCCTCTCCTCAGTGATGGGCTCAATGAACAGATTAGGGTCTGGGGGTTCTGCAAGAGACAGGAGTAGAAGAAGAAATTAACAGAGTTGCTTCTGTTGGCGTCCATCCCCACCCACTCTGCAATCCTGCTTACCATCTCCAGCTGCTGGGGGAAGGCGGCATACTTGGCGGCACATGGCCACAAAGCCATGGAAGTACTTGGTAAGGCTTTCATCTGTTTTTTTGTCTAGTCGAGCAAAAGTGCGGAAGCGATCCCAATGGAACTGCATGGTGTCAGGGTCATATTCCACACCAAACGTAGACACTACTCGATAAAAATCAGTTTGTTCACGCCTTGTCCATCTACAAAAGGAAAAGTAGGGCAACAATAATCAGAAGAACACAAGAAAACTGGTTATTTTTTAATGTGTTTTAGAATATCTGAAAACACAAAAATTGAAAGTAGATGCAAAAAAAAAAAAAAAAAAAAAAAAAAGAAAGGCCCAGAAGAAGCAGTGAGAGGTACTCTGTAATGAGCAAGAATTACAGAGCCAAGGGGGAAAATGGCACAGGCAAATATCAATGAGAATGTCTATACAGGAGGCCTACCTGAGAGTTAATGATTACTGTACACAAGTGAGGTTTTAATTTCTACAGGTTTAACCACCCAAAGCAGAAAAAATGGTCCCTCTTTAGAGAATTCCAAATAAATCCTTCCTGAGATGGCTTTCAGTATAGGGACCATAACTGAAGACATAGATCAGCACAGGTTCCCAGCTATATTTTACCGTTGTTGTTTCTCTCGCCGTGCAATTTCTTTCAGCTTGAAGGCTGCTTCACAACGCCGCCTTCGCCTGTCCCCACGTTCTGCAGCCTCTATCTTCATCTGTTCTCTCTTGTAGCTGCGCTGATATGCTGTTACTAGGCGCCGAAGTCTAGCTGTTAGGGCAGAGCCTGGAGGCCAGAATAAATGGCCTGGCTGTTGGGTCACCTGGGCTGTGGAAAACAAAGTAGAATGAATAGGAAGTATAGCAAGGGTAGTAGAGGCAATACTAGTATTTTAACCCACCCAAAGGCAAAGCTCTTAGAAATCCCAGGATAGGACAGAATTCAGTGAATAATTCCCCAACCCACCACCCCACACAGAATTATACTAGTTGACCTAGAAGTTTACCTTCATCTCCATCAATCACTGAGATCTCCTCATCCATCATCATCAAGGGATCACCCTAGAGAAGGAGATCCACCCAATAGGATGGAGCGGGGAGGGAAAGGGGGGGAAGTTGGCACTCTGAAATCACTTTCTTGTGTGTGTCCTTCTACGGCACCAAGGGATCAAGAAAAACTTCTAAAGAAATGTACCCCACAAAAACTTGGTAACAACCAACTAAAAGAACAAGAAAGTAGAACCTGAAAGGTCAGTTCCTATTAATGACTCGAAGATAATAGAAGTCAGGAATTTATTAGTCAAATAATATCCTTCAATGTCCAGCTCCTCCAAAAAGTTATCCCTGATCTCCCCCGACTGGCATTACAATCTTTTCCATTAATACTTTCTATTCTCAAATGGTATAATTCATTTTCTACTTTGTATTATAAATTAACCAATATACTTCAAGATTCAGAGAATGGGAGAAGACTTAAAACTAGTAAGAGAGAAAAGTGAGACTCAAATGAGAATTCCTTACCTCATCATCTTGGTCCTTTGGGGGACCTTGGAGTGGTTTATATTCAGGATCTTCACAATCTTTATCAAAGTCAACCCTAAAATTATGCAGAGGCACAGGAAAATGTTAATAATGTATCTTCTATCACTAAGGGGACCTAGGATGAAGACCTAGCCACACGTATATCTAGCATGAAATAATCTTTATTAGTATTATTTTTGAGACAGGGTCTCTGTCGCCCAGGCTGGAGTGTCATGGCCCTATCACAGCTCACCATAGCCTCAACCTCCTGGACTCAAGCGATCCTCCTCCCTCAGCCTCCTGAGTAGCTGGGACTACCGGTGTGCGCCACCACACCCAGCTAATTTTTATATTTTTTGTAGAAGTGGGGTTTTGCCATATTGCCCAGGCTCATCTCAAACTCCTGGGCTCAAGTGATTCACACGACTTGGCCTCCCAAAGTGCTGGGATTACAAGAGTGAGCCACCATGCCTAACCTGAGACGTAGTCTCACTCTGTCGTCCAGGCTGGATTCCAGCGGCACGATCTCAGTTCACTGCAACCTATGCCTCCCGAGTTCAAGCAATTCTCCTGCCTTAGCCTCCTGAGTAGCCAGGATAAATTTTTGTATTTTTAGTAGAGATGGGGTTTCGCCATGTTGCTCAGATTGGTCTGAAACCCTTGGGCTCATGTGATCCCAGCCTGGCCTAGTCTTTATTTTATTTTATTCTATTTATTTATTTTTTGAAATGGAATCTTGTTCCATTGCCCAGGCTGGAGTGCAGTAGTACCATCTCGGCTCACTGCAACCTCCGCCTCCCGGGTTCAAGTGTTTCTCCTGCCTCGGCCTCCTGAGTAGATGGGATTACAGGCATGCACCACCACTCCTGGCTAATTTTTGTATTTTTAGTAGAGATGGGGTTTCACCTTATTGGCCAGGCTGGTCTCGAACTGCTGACCTTGTGATCCACCCACCGTGGCCTCCCAAAGGGCTGGGATTTACAGGCATGAACCACAGTGCCTGGCTTAGTATTTAATTTCGTGTTCACAGGAATGGCAGGCCAGGTGCAAAACTTTGGGTCAGTCTGGTATAGCATCCAATGGAATAAAAATAATTACAAGAAATTGACAATTACCATTCATAATTGCTTGAATTTGAAACACTTTGATCGACACAGTTCCTTTTTCTTGACAGGACTTTTTATTATGTAATTCTTCCTCCTACCCAACTATTTACTTTTTATTACTTCATTTGAATGGCTCATGCTTTTTTGTTTTTATTACTTTGTTCTGAGCAGACAGGTGGCATAAATGATTTGCAATGAAAAAATAACCCAATTTCCTCTGAGGGTCCTACACTAGGCAAACTGAGGGTGTGATCATCAAAGAG
This sequence comes from Macaca nemestrina, assembly GCF_043159975.1. Taxonomy (NCBI): domain Eukaryota; kingdom Metazoa; phylum Chordata; class Mammalia; order Primates; family Cercopithecidae; genus Macaca; species Macaca nemestrina. The sequence goes on along the minus strand of NC_092131.1, from coordinate 87,117,356 downwards.
AAATCTCTCAGTCATGATGGAATGGGTAGGTATTCATTAATTAAGCCAACTGTTTAACATGCCCCTCAGATCTTCATGTGAGAAGTTTTGTTAAACTCACTGGCACCCAAACCAGGGCAACACTGCCCTACCTGGTGGCTCAGTATTAGCATGGCAACTCATCATTGGGACATGTATTCAGGCAAAATAAGTACCTTTATGTGTCAGGTACCATTGGGAGATGATAAACCAGGGCTGAAAGTGCCTAAGGCTCTTCCACAGAAGCAACTTATAAGAGCTGCTGGCCATTATCTTTCAAGAGACCAGTTATCCTCTCAGCTACTGCAGCTGTATAGAAAAGTGTTGTAAACCAAACCAAATAGAACATCAAATAAGCCATTTACAAGTGACATTCATTTTCACCCTCAGATGTATCTTATGGCAACATGTGGTTTATGCAGTTTATGGAGTCCTTTATGCTCGTCCTATTTTTGCTAAGGATCTATCACTTTTGAGTATAATTACAATTAAGAATCCCACTGGGTTCAGTCAAGGCTAGAGTTACCTCACAGCATAAGTTAGAGTTTTAAAAGAATAAATACTAATGCTTACCCTTCTACTATGTCAGAGAAGTTATCCAACACTCGATGTTCTGCTGCAATTGCTTTGTCATCTGGTCGGCCAGCCTTTTCTAGGAAACATAAGGCTGGGTCTGCCCTCATAGTATTATATTTCTCATAGCCTAGAAGAAAAAGGGTCATAGTTGAAGAAAATGAGAGATTTGTTTTGCCTTTATGCTTACTTTATATGCTGCTGGAATAGAATATGTTCTATACTGCTCATAATGGAAAATATAGTTAGAATGTTATCTTGGACAACTACTGGGTTTATTACTATATTTAACATTTTTATACCAATTTAGAATCATGAAGGGTTTTTAGTGATTGATAGCCTTAGGCTCCCAAAGTGTTGGGATTCCAGGTGTGAGCCACCATGCCTTGCCTGCAGTTTTATTTATTTTTATTTATTTGTTTTTTGAGACAGAGTCTTGCTCTATCGCCCAGGCTGGAGTGCAGTGGCACGATCTTGGCTCACTGCAAGCTCCGCCCTTCACGCCATTCTCCTGCCTCAGCTTCCTGAGTAGCCGGGACTATAGGCGCTAGCCACCACGCCCGGCTAATTTTTTTGTATTTCTAGTAGAGCCGGGGTTTCACTGTGTTAGCCGGGATGGTCTCAATCTCCTGATCCGCCTGCCTCGGCCACCCAAAGTGCTGGGATTACAGGCGTGAGCCACCGCGCCCGGCCCCTGCAGTGTTATTTATCCCATTAAATGTCTCAAAAAAGATGTAGACTAAGTGCCATTACTTTTATTTTATAGAAAAAAACCCAAAAGTATTCTTTTAAAAAAAAGACATTCTAATTCACAAAGTCACTTGGCTGAAAGTTAATGCTCACTGCTTTTAGTGCCTGGGATTTGGTATTACGCAAAACTGCTATGAGAGTAAGGAAATATTCTTACCCCCACTGTGTTTTTGTTTTGGCTAGTCAGTCTCCCTTCTTATACTCTATTTTTATTTCACTCAAAAACTGCTGCTCATACCTATATCAGAGTGACTACTGAACATTTAGACAAATGGGACATTTACGAAAATAGAAGATTTTCAGCTCTTTCTCTTCTGTGAGGTGGCCAAGCTGACACAGACATGCAGATCTCTGTAAAGACCCTCACAGGAAGAACCATCACCTTTGAGGTCCAGCCCAGTGACACCAGTGAAAATGTCAAAGCCAAGATCCATGACAAGGAGGGCATCCCACCTGACCAGCAGCATCTGATATTTGTGGGCAAACAGTTGGAGGATGGCCACACTCTTTCAGATTATAACATCCAGAAAGAGTCCACCCTGCAGGTGGTGCTTTGCCCTGAGGTGACATTATTGACCCCTCCCTCTGCCTACATGCCCAGAAATACAACTGTGACAAGATGGTCTGCTGCAATTGTTATGCTAGCGTGCATCCAGAGGAAAGTCATACAAATTAAGTGTGGTTATTATTAACAATATTTGGGGTGTATTACCTGCTCTGATTCGTGGGACCCTAACTTACCATAGCATACAGTGCAGTAACACACAGCTAATAGTGATTAGAGAACAGATGGGAGGCTCCCTACCTTGAGATTTACCTATCCATCTGGTCCTTCTTGAACATCTATTTATAGGAACTAACTGCTTTGCTCTGGATATTTAAGAACTAATTTCCTACTCAAATTTATTGAAGATCAATTAGATAACTCAGTTATTTCTCAGAAGCATTTTGATAAATGTTTCATCTGTGAACATAAATCTTCAGTATGAAAGGAGTAGAATAGGAGAAGGTACATACCATGTTTAAAGACTCCAATGAGCAGCGACTTGTCAGCCTCACTGTCCCACCATGTTGTTGGAACCTCCAATTGATCCACTACTGGGAACCATATGTCAATCTCACTAAAGGTATAAGAGGGCAGAGTCAGCACAGAAATGCAGGAAATTAAAGTGAGAATCCTTGCAAAGGTTATTATAGGTATCTTCCTGTATCCATGAATTTAAATACTCATATATCTACCCTATTTCCTCCCACTAGTGTCAAGTATAGGATTAAAGACCTGATATATAGATTTAAATTATCAGGTATCCCAAAGATAGCATAAAATGAAATAAGCAAACCAATCTTTCCTCAAATAAGACAGGGCATAAATTAAAAAAAAATATAGCAGAATTTTACCTGGCAATGGCACCCCCTAACACCTTTTCTGCTTGGTCTCCAATAACCTCCTGCCTCAGGTAGTATAGCATTCGTACCCGCAACAGTACCCTAGAAGAGAAGGAGGAAGAGTTGGCTCAGTAACAGTGTAGAAAGTTTGAGGTGGAAAATGTCTGCTAAATTCTATGCTTACTTGTTACACTGATGTTTCAAGTGCTTCTTATAACTTTCATCTTGGAACAAAGTGTCAGGGTTATATTTCCGGATCCAATCTGCTTTATGGATATCGAAAGTGCTTTGTGACTTGACTTTTTTTCCTTTGCGTCCACGAGGCACAGGGATAGATAGACCTGGGAAAGGGGAGACATCAAAGACTTGGATTGAGAAAAACCCTTGGACCTGAAAAGGATTAGATTAACCTATAGAAAAACATAAAGTAAAGAGTTGATAATTACCTGAATGATTCTGCAATTCTTTTGTCTTGCCATTTTCGGCTGGGCTAATCAAGTCCCAGATGAAGCCTTTAATATTTTCATCCCCACGGTAGTGTAGAAGACAGTACACAAGAATGGCCCGACAAATGGTCTCCACATCTCGTTCAGTCATACGCCGCTTGAAGCGTCCATGAGATAAAATATCTCGCCATCGTCCCCAACTAAAAAACATAAAACTACATTAACATTTTTCTGAGAAATGATAGTCCCCTGCCCCTCAGAATCATGTCTCTGAAAAGGTGTGAAACAAAGAGCTTAAAAAACATAGTAACAGAATGAACAGAAAAAACTCCCTCCAAGGCAAATATTTTTTCACATGATCCCTTCACTAATCAGAGCCCCCAATTTGAAAGGCAAACAGAGAGTATCAGGATGGAGATGCAGTATGTACTGCCTCTAATGGTAAGGTGGGGTCTTACCCATATACCAGGAGATGTTTTTCCACCCGAAAGCAGTCAGTGCGCCCATAGGCATGATGACGGTCATGTCTGCGGGAGCGAGGCCGCTCATCATCCTCACTTTCCAAATCAGAGAATTCTACCAGGTCATCATCTTTCAGAGTGCTGAAGTGGCGCGTCTGTTTTCGTACTCTAGGTGTGTCAATTACCAAATTATTCTATGAAGAGAACAGAAGGAGAAGTAATTCTCTTCCTGATTTGCTCATGGGAAAAGAATAAGACAATTGTGGACTACAATAACCTTGAATGTAACGTGTAGATACTCAGAGATTTTTTAAAATGACATGTAAAATAATCTACAGAAAGCAAAATTATTCAGAAAGCAACTACTTTTCTGGGGCCTCCTAGGCCGAAAGTATCCACAACAGCCCTTGTATACAATACACCATCATAAACAACAATTAGCATCAAATAATCAAGAGCAGCTGTAAACACTCCTGAAAGAAGTGTAGTCTTCTGCAATACTTCCTCCCTAAAAGAAGAAACTCACCTTGCTGTTGAGCAGATCCATGTCTAGGTCAGCCTTTTTGGCCCACTTTTGCCAAAAGTTGGGGTCATCCAAAGAAATATCTGTCCTATTTTCAGAAGCAACAAAGCTTGCCTAGAGAAAAACAAATGTAGAGGTAAAGCTGACTTTTTTTTTTAAGTGGTGCAAAATCAGCAACTATGTTTTAAAAACTTTTTTTTTTTTTTTTTTGAGACAGTCTTGCTCTGTCGCCCAGGCTGGAGTGCAGTGGCACAATCTCAGCTCACTGCAACCTCCACCTCCCAGGTTCAAGTGATTCTCCTGCCTCAGCCTCCTGAGTAGCTGGGACTACAGGCACATGCCACCATTCCTGGCTGATTTTTGTATTTTTGGTAGAGACAAGGTTTCACCATGTTGGGCAGGCTGGGTCTCAAACTCCTGACCTCAAATGATCTGCCCGCCTCAGCCTCCCAAAGTGCTGGGATTATAGGCATAAGCCACCATCCCCAGCATAAAAACATAATTAAATCCTAGAGATTCCAGTCTCTATCTCTGCCTTTCTAGCCTCTGGCACAGACAGAACATGCCTTGGCAAAGGTGGAACCTTTTCCTTCAGATTCAATGGTGATGGTTGTAGTTCGTCTTAACAAGATCTGGTCGATGTCCTCTTCACAAAACTTGGAGCCTTCATCATCTTCCTCCATGATGGCTGCATATGCTCCTTTTCTTAAAAGATCTTCAATCTCCTTCTTAGAGAACTGTTGGATCTGTAAAAACCAATAGAAAGATGAAAAGACTATCAACAGAATAATATCTAACCATGCCATAATATTTTATCTATTACATTTTAAGAAATAATAATTGAGAATCCAAATAAGGTAGTCAAATCCCTGTGTAAAAACAGCTTTTGTTTTCCTCTATCACAATGACTCACTACAAACTTATCTATAAACTAAGAAGACTCACTCCAGTAATGTTGCCATCCCGACCACTCATGGATTGAAGCACAGCTTTATCCAATCCCAACTTGAGGCTAGCCTTATCAAACATCTCTCTCTCGTAGGAATTACGAGTGATGAGGCGGTACACCTTCACAGCTTTGCTCTGCCCAATTCGATGACATCGTGCCTGGGCCTGGTTTAAAATAAAAATGAAAGGAAAGAAGAAAGATACCATAAAATTAGCAGGGGAAAGGATACAAAATACCGATTTATGACTCTTTCACCTCTATAGAGCAGCCATGAGATAAACTCAAAACCAAGAGTCAATTTCAAGATGAAATTATCACCATATTATGTAGACCAGGTGTCAGCACACTAAAGTCTGCGTGGACATCTGTTTTTATAAATAAAGTTCAATGGGGACACAGGTGGGACCACCCATTCATTTACATATTATCTATGGCTGTTTCTTTTTTTTTTTTTTTTTTTTTTTTGAGACGGAGTCTCGCTCTGCCGCCCAGGCTGGAGTGCAGTGGCCGGATCTCAGCTCACTGCAAGCTCCGCCTCCTGGGTTCACGCCATTCTCCTGCCTCAGCCTCCCGAGTAGTTGGGACTACAGGCGCCCGCCACCGCGCCCGGCTAGTTTTTTGTATTTTTTTAGTAGAGACGGGGTTTCACCATGTTAGCCAGGATGGTCTCGATCTCCTGACCTCGTGATCCGCCCGTCTCGGCCTCCCAAAGTGCTGGGATTACAGGCTTGAGCCACCGCGCCCGGCCATCTATGGCTGTTTCTGTGCTACAGGATTTGGAGGTGAGCAGTTTCAACAGAGAATCGATGGCTCACAAAGCCTAAAACATTTACTATCTTGTCCTTTACAGAAAACGTTTGCTGATTCCCTGAACTAACTGCCACCCTTAACTAAGGAAACAATTCCAAACTCTCTGAAAGGCCTTTCTAAAAGATCCCATTCTTGTTGAAAAATCTCCCAAGTTAGGTAGTTACTCCCTAAGACAATGAATTCCTTTACCTGCAGGTCATTTTGTGGATTCCAGTCTGAATCAAAGATGATGCAGGTATCAGCAGCTGTGAGATTAATACCAAGTCCACCAGCCCGGGTACACAGTAAGAAGACAAAGCGGTCTGAGTCAGGTTTGCTGAAGCGGTCAATGGCAGCCTGTCGAAGGTTTCCTCTAACTCGTCCATCAATGCGTTCATATAAGTACCTGTTCACAGAAAAAAAAATATAAGTGGCTAAGCAGAAGTGGAGACCGAAACAGCAGGCTAGGATCAATACCAGTACTCCCATATCAAAGCTGGTCAAAAACCCAAGTTGAGAGTGAGAATCTTAAAAACTCCTGTTATTGCAATTCGTCAACTCTAATTAAACTCAGGCCCTCCTACTTTTTGCTGCTTTATGAGGACAGAGTAACCACAGGCTAGGATGACCCTTTTCTTACCTCCTCTGGATTAAATAATCCTCTAGGATGTCTAGGCAGCGTACCATCTGAGAGAAGATCAGAACTTTATGGCCACCAGCTTTAAGTTTTGGAAGTAACTTGTCAATAAGAACCAGTTTGCCAGCTGAACGCACCATGGCCTGCAGATGAAAGTCATGAGGTATAATATGGCAAGCTTCACGGAATTCTGTTAGGATTTTTTCTTCAGCACCTGCCAAAAGAAAAATCAAGTTAAATTGAGATCCAGTGAACCATATTAAGGTTGTAGTCTATTTAATCAAGAAAGCAAAGGGAAAAAAATGTAATTTAACTTTAGACCAACATTTCTCACACACAGAATTTCAGCACCAAAAGATCTTAAATCGGCTGGGTATGGTGGCTCACGCCTGTAATCCCAACACTTTGGGAGGCCGAGGCAGGTGGATGGATCACTTGAGGTCAGGAGTTCGAGACCAGTCTGGTCAACATGGTGAAACCCCGTCACTACTAAAAATACAAAAATTAGCTAGGTGTGGTGGCAGAGGCCTGTAGTTCCAGCTACTCAGGAGGCTGAGGCAGGAGAATCGCTTGAATCCGGGAGGTGGTGGTTGCAGTGAGCTTAGATCGCACCACTGCACTCCAGCCTGGGCGACAAAGCAAGACTCTGTGTTTAAAAAAAAAAAAATCAGTTGGGCTTGGTGGTTCACGCCTGTAATCCCAGCACTTTGGGAGGCTGAGGCAGGTAGATCACCTGATGTCAGGAGTTCGAGACCAGCCTGCCCCATGTGGCGAAACCCTGTCTCTACTAAAAATACAAAAAATTAGCCAGGCGTGGTAGTGGGCGCCTGTAATCCCTGTTACTTGGGAGGCTGAGGCAGGAGAATTGCTTGAACCCGGGAGGCAGAGGTTGCAGTGAGCCGAGATCACACCACTGCACTCCAGCCTGGGTGACAAGAGTGAAACTCCATCTCAAAAATAAAATAAAAATAAAAATAAAAATAAAAAATTTAAATCATCCTTCGTTGTGTCATACAAAATATGCCAAGTAAGGCAGGCCTATGATAATTGGGTAAAAAAAGATGTAAATATGTGGACAAGGACTAAGATGGAACACACTACCAGCACCCAAAAAAGAGACAGAAACAGCAAAATGGAGGGTGGATGAGGACATTTATCCAAGGAACACAGTAACTTGAGATTTTTTTTTTTTTTGAGACAGGGCTAGCTTCAAACTCATGCGCTCAAGTAATCCTCCTGCCTCAGCCTCCTAAGTAGCTGGGACTATAGGTACATGCCACTGTGTGGCTAACCTGAGTTTTTATTCATGAAATTCTAAACAGCAAATACTATTTAATTTTGGAGATTATGCAGGATCAAAGGGGTAGAAAGAACTAGAGGAAAAACATTCCAAATAAGAATTGTTTATATTTACTTTATTTGGAGACAGGGTCTCACTCTGTTGCCCAGGCTGGAGTGCAGTGGTGCGATCTCAGCTCACTACAACCTCTGCCTTCTGGGTTCAAGCGATCCTCCAAGCTCAGTCTCCTAAGTAGCTGGAACCACAGATGCCTGCCATCACACCTGGCTAATTTTTGTATTTTTTGTAGAGGTGGGGTTTCATCATGTTGCCCAGGCTTAGAATCTCTTTTTAAAAAGGGGAACCATTTCCCATTCCTCAGTCCCCACCCCAAATTAGGTTGGATGAGTCAATGCATTCACTGTCCCCAAGGAGTATCATCTAGAAAGTAAACACAGGTACTCAGAAGTTCAGGTATATACCAAGAATTCCCTCACCATTGATGAGATATGGGTGGTTGCAGCACTTGCGCAACTCCATCATTGTGTTAAGTAGATTAGGCATGTTGGTATGACCTGCCCCTTTGGAAAGGAAGGAGAAATTCTTCTCCAAAATAGCCCGATAGTATTTCTTCTGGATGTTAGTCAGCTCTACTTCAATAATAGTTTCCTGTTTGGGTGCCAAGTTTTTTTCAACATCCTCTTTGAGTCTTCTCAGCATCATTGGCTTAAGAATGGCCTGTAGCTTTTGAACCTGTAGTCCATTACAGACAGAAAAAGAAATCAATAATATGAGGGCAAACATTCTCACATTATGTAGAAACAAGGAAAAATTACAGTTTTCCATTATCTAAGAAATGTATACTTTGGATGATGCCACAAATGATGTAGGCACAAGGTTATAAGGAGTTCAGAAAGGCCCTTGAGATACCCATGACAACAGATGTCTGCCTTGTACAAACTTCATCTTTTTTGTCCTGAGTTAGTACCTCATCAGATAGATTTCTTACCTGTTCCTCTGTCTTGAGATCCCCAAAGTCCTTGAGAAACTCTGATTCTGAGGGAAATTGTGACGGTTCCAAGAAATGAAGCAAGCTAAACAATTCTTCTACAGTGTTTTGCAATGGTGTTCCTGTGAGTAGCACTTTGTGTTCCTAGCAATTGAGGAAACAAAAGAATAAAATTAAAAAACATGATGGACTTCTGGGGTTTCCTACCAAGTATATAATCTTTAACAGATATAACCTTTAATTTCTTTATCTATAAAATGATGAGAATGGACCAGATCACTGGTCCATTAACTTTTCTTCCATTTCTCCCCTTTCGATAAACACAAAGCATTCAAGAAATCCCTCTGACATTAATGTATTGAGATAACATAAATATTATAAGCAAATTTAAAAACAGTAATTCAGATGTTTATTCCAATTACATATGTCTCTCCATATTCAACTCTCCACAGATATTCTAAAATCTGCTGTCCTCTAGGGAATGTAACTGAGCTGGATTAAATATGGTCATTAATTTGCTGCTGTTCCTATCAAGGTTCAGCCCTAGGCTTGCCTTATTACTTGCCAGAATAAGAATGTAGCGGAAGTGACACTGAGTTTCAGAATATTGCCCTGAGACTACCACACAAAGAAGCTCAATCTGGCTTATGGAGGATGGGAGGCCATGTGGAACCCAAGTGCTCCAGATAAGAACCAGCATCAACTGCCAGCTGCAGCAATACTGACTCCGGGCAACAGCATCCTGAGAACCAACTAGCTGAACCCAGCCTAAGTGGTTGAGCTAGAAGATCATGAAAAATATACTTGTTGTAGGACATTAAGTTTTGGAGTATTTTGTTATGTAGTAATAGGTAACCAATATAGTTTCCTACCTCTCCTTCTGGTTATCACTAAACTTCCCAATTCTAAAATGTATGACTTTTACATGATTTTCAGGTTACCATTCCCATGGGTCATCCCCACTGTTCAATACTAAGATTCAGACTTTTCTTCTCCTCTGCTAAACTAGGGTTATTTTAATACCACAAGGAATTAAGGTGAGTTCCAGTTGTTTCTGCCCACAAGTCAGTGTGGAACTCACCAGGTCCATGTGCTTGAGACTATCAAGCAGCTTGCAATTACGGTTTTTCAGTCGATGGGCTTCATCAATGATAACACAACGCCACTCAATTTCACGAAGCTCAGGACAATCTGACAAAATCATCTCAAAAGTGGTGATCAGAGCGTCAAACTTGTATGCGCCTGGGATGAGGCGTCCCTAAGCATGAAGGCAGTAGAGTCAGAAAAAACCTAAAATGTATCTAAATGAGGAGTTCTTCTGAATTACTTGTCTATATTAAGGCATGTTTAATAGGAAATACAAACTGCACCACCACCCACCTCCACCGCTGTTTATCTTCCTGAAAAATAGTGCCATATCACTGAATGTAAGAAACATTGCTTCCTCAACATATTCAGCTTCTTGGGAAAATGACAGACTCATTGAATGAGAGGCTAGACATTTTTTACTCTGCTGTATGCCTAGCTCATGTATCTCTGCCCTAGATCTTTTGTTGATTAACAATGAAATCCACAACTGCTGGACAATGCTGAAACATACAAGATAATAAAAATGAAAATAGCTAATACAGAACATAATATTGGCTGATGTCTAAAAATTGACAAAAGAACGAAATCATTTTAACAAAATTAAAAGCTGCAAAACATGACGAGAAGATTTGATTTGGTAGAAATAAAAAAAAGAAAACTAATAGTAGAAAAACCATAAAATTCATGCTAATACACGATAGGTAGTTCCAATTTTGTTTTCAAATTTACACGGAAAAAGGAACTGATCTTTTTCCTTTTTTGAGACACAGTCTCACTCTGTCGCCCAGGATGGAGTGCAGCGATATGATCTCGGCTCACTGCAGCCTTTGCCTGCTGGGTTCAAGCAATTATCCTGCCTCACCCTCCTGAGTAGCTGGGATTACAGGTGCCCACCACCACACCTGGCTAATTTTTATCTCTTTAGTAGAGATAGGTTTCACCATATTGGCCAGGCTAGTCTCGAATTCCTGACCTTAGGTAATAAGCCCACCTCGGCCTTCCAAAGTGCTAGGATTACAGGCATGAGCCACCACGCCTGACCATTTAGAAAAAGAAACTGATTTTGATGAAAATTTCAGGAGACTAAAAAGGGGAAAAGAAATAAGCTCACCACCACACGGATTAAGTGGCTAAAGGAATTTAATTTCTATAAAATACTGTGATTACAATTCATTGATGCTAACAAAATTCTACTTAAAATGTGTATGTTCACAAATAAAATCAGAATTTCTACTGATCAAAGCAAAGTCAAAAAAATGCCCTGCACACTGCTATATAAAAATGCCTTAAACCATAGGCATTTTTCCATAGGCTATTTAAGACTTTCGATAAAAATCTTCTATTCATATATAGCCCCTAAAATACCAGGTACCTTGGCTAACTTTCTCTAAGCTATAGTATTCCCAAGACATACAACTTACCCGTGAATCTTTGCAGTACATTTCATACTGCTGGATCATCTGCCTGCTGGCCAGACTGCCATGGTACACAATAGTGTTCATTTCTGTCCATGTATTAAATTCTCGCTCCCAGTTAGTAATTGTGGACAGTGGGGCAATGACCAAGAAGGGACCATGGATGCCCACATTATATACTTCCTGCAAGAAGGCAATGGACTGAATAGTTTTGCCCAATCCCATCTCATCAGCCAGGATGCAGTTCTGCCTGCAGATTCACCATGGGAAAAAAAAAAAAACAGTTAAAAGATACTATCTTTAAAAAAATAGAGTATGTAGGAAGAAATTGTTTCAATAGAAAACAAATAAAAATAATCCCAGAACTAAGCTTACATCTTATGGGCCCATTCTTTCCTTTACCTGTTATACCAATTAAAGAGCAGCCAATTGACCCCTTCCAACTGATATTCCCGTAGCTGGTTTCTGTTTTTATATTCATGCGACAGCTCCAATTTCTTCCAGGCACTTGCCTGTGGACGATTCTAAAAAAACAAGATGTTTGAATAAATGGAGTGGAGACACTAAAAAAAGGTAAGACTTAACTAGGTAAGTTCTAATAGTTAAAGTCAATTCAAAACAACATTGTTTGGATTAAAACAAGTCAAATATATTTAAATTCATGAGTTCATAACGTTACTTTATGGGTCCATAATGATCACAAATGGCTGACAACATCACAAAACACAACCTGATGGAAGTACACACCACCATCTATGAAGCAGTTACTGGCTTCCCTCTCACATCTGATCAAGCCTGTAGAACAGTGATGTCTAACAGAGCTTTCTACAATGTTAAAAAACAAACAAACAAAACACATGGCTAGTGACTACTGTATTAGACAGCACAGCTCTAAAATGTTTTATTGGACAGTGTTGCTCTAAACCTAAGCATTCATGTGAAATATCAGGGACAGCGAACATGTAAAAAAGTACCAAGAGTAGTGTAATTAGCAAACTTCAGCCTATGGAAAATCCTACAAAACAAATCACCTGATTTCTTCATGAGACAATTATAATGGAGGGAGAGGAGGAGATCAAGGGGGAGCTTACAAGAAACTTGAGACATATTAACTGATAGCAATATATGGACCTTATTGAGAACCAAATTTAAATAATTTAACAAAAATTAGAAGACAATCAGGGAAATGTATGCAATGACTGGTACCAGTGACTTGACGATATTAAAGAATGATTACATTTTTTTAGGTGTAATAATGGTATTATTTCTTTTAGCAAAAACACTGTAATATTTACAGATGAAATAAATGAATCTGGGATTTGATTTAAAATAACCTGGGAAACGGGAATTAATGGGTAGGAAAATATATGACATAAGACTAGATGTGTACTGATAACTGTTAAGTGGGTGATGGGTACATTATACCATTTCTTCAATTTTTATATATTTGAAATTTCCATAATAAAAAGCTAAAACAACCAAAAATTCCATAGGGGAAAAAAAATTAAATCATTTCCTATGTAGGTCTTTATACTCCAATGCAAATATACTTACCACCCTTTTGAGTTCTGGGTGTCTTGACTGAATCCGTTTAAATTCTCGAATCTTGCCCTCATCAACATCTTCTTTTAGCTCCCATGTGCTATCCTCATAGGGCAGAGAGCACCATTTCACCAGGTAGTAAATAACAGGCTAGGAGAGAAGAAACCAAATCCTTAAGAAACTGATTCTGTGTTCTCTGCGCTGGTTAAAGAATAAAAATTTGATTGTAAAATCAGATCACGAAGTATCAGTACCTAAAAGCTGTTGAAAAAGTCAGGCCAAACACACCGACCAAAGGTTCACCTTCTAATACACTATATGGCTTTGATCATTCTTCAAAGCAATTTATCTGAATCTGTTCTAAAAGGAAATTTCTACCCACTAGTTTCTAGAACACTAAGCACTAAAACAATATCCTCATCAACTAAACAGACAAAAAAAAAAAAAAAAAGGCTAATCTTTTCCTATACCATGTTGAAATTAAAAGACATGTTTCTGTGCCATACTGTTCTCCTGGAGCCAAATTTGACACAGTGGCAGCTAGGCTACCTTTACGATGAGGACTATCAGCATATACTGGCTTCTGGGCCCCTAGAGCTCAGTGCAGATGCACCTCAAGAGCACTTATATGGTGGTAAAGAAATGTCCTTGTGAGCCCCAGGAAGCTAGGAGCTAACAAGAGTTTATCACCAAAAAGAGGTAATAAAAGTAAAGAAGAAGAGAAAATGCTAAAAAGTTCAACTACAGTAAGTACTAGTTTATGTAGGTATTCCACTGAAAGTGAAGGAGCAGTGACTAATGGTAAACGGCTCCTATTTTCACTATTCAAGATGATCACTGCACTTACTGCATCTCCATTTTTGGCTTATAAAGTATAAAGCAAGGATTAGATTGGGCCTAGTGTAATCAACAAGAATCTCTAATTATCAATTCATAGAAAACTTAAAATAGCCAAGAAAATATGTGAAAGTGCCTCAACGTAGTCACAGATCTTGAATCTCTGGAATTGATCCAGCTGCTTGCTCTTTTACCTTTTTCTTTAACATAGTAACTCAAGTCACTCTCTATATAAAGCCATTTGTCCAGGTCACACATTTCCAGCATAATATCTATTGTAATATTTATTTCCACCATTAGGTAATATAAAATGGATGACAAACTTATTTTGCAGAGAGGGGGAAAATGGGTATATAGAATAGTATTAGCCAATACTGGGAGCATAAATTATAGTATTAGAGTATGAAAACATTATCATCTGTTATGTCATTTGCAAGACATTCCAAAGGGGCCTAACTAAAGGCCAATTGCTTTTAGAAGGGTAGGTATGATAAAAAGCATAAGACTGTCAAGGCTGGAAAGGCTGAGATCCTGAAAAATGATGAGAATTTAAAAATAGCTAACAACCTGCCCTAAAATCCAGCCCATTCTCCACTCAACTCACACAAACACATACACGATACTACCACCCCAACTTCAAAAGCAGAATATGTTATATGAAGCATGCTTGTTCGGATTTAAAGACAATGAATTATACTGGGTCCTGGATATCTAAGATTCTGACTATCTGAGTGAACCTGAAGACTTATAAAGTAGAATAAACTTTGGAATTTAACTCAGAGGTCCTATTAGAATGATGTATGGGAGGATCAAGACACTTGAAAAAGTCATGAAAAAGCCCAGTTCACCCACTCAACACTAACATCTTAAAAAGGTTCTGGGCCGGGCGCGGTGGCTCAAGCCTGTAATCCCAGCACTTTGGGAGGCCGAGACGGGCGGATCACAAGGTCAGGAGATCGAGACCATCCTGGCTAACACGGCGAAACCCCGTCTCTACTAAAAACACAAAAAATTAGCCGGGCGAGGTGGCGGCGCCTGTGGTCCCAGCTACTCGGGAGGCTGAGGCAGGAGAATGGCGTGAACCCGGGAGGCGGAGCTTGCAGTGAGCTGAGATCTGGCCACTGCACTCCAGCCTGGGCGACAGAGCGAGACTCCGTCTCAAAAAAAAAAAAAAAAAAAAAAAAAAGGTTCTGCGGTTCTCTACTGGGTTACTGTATAAAGCGTCAGATGTGATAAAAATTTTCTTTATGACCCTGCTAAGCTAAACCAAAAAGTCCTACTAGAAGTAAAAATAAAGTGACAAATTCTAAGAAAATGATGGTTTATAGCCTAAAAAAAATTAAAAGTAAATTTAAAAGAAGAATTCACTGGTGGCTAAGACCTAGATGACCATTTAAAAATGAAAAAGGTGCCAGGCATGGTAGCTCACGTCCATAATCCCAGCACTTTGGGAGGCCAACGCAGGGAAGATCACCTGAGGTCAGGAGTTCAAGACCAGCCTGGCCAACACGGTGAAACCCCGTCTGTACTAAAAATATAAAAACTAGCTGGGCATGATGGCACACACTTGTAGTCCCAGCTACTCAGGAGGCTGAGGCACGAGAATTCCTTGAATCGGGGAGGCGGAGGTTGCAATTGATGAGCCAAGATCACACCATTGCACCCCAACCTGGGTGACAGAGAGAAGACAGTCTCAAAAGGGAAAAAAAAAAAAAAAAAAAAAGAAAAAGCAAAAAGAAAAAACTTAACTAATTACAATACAGATTCAAATGTAGATCTGGTTTTTTTTTGTTGTTTGTTTTTGTTTTTTAATTGAGACGGAGTCTCACTCTGTTGCCCAGGCTGGAGTGCAGTGGCATGATCTCAGGTCACCACAACTTCTGCCTCCTGGGTTCAAGAGATTCTCCTGCCTCAGCCTCCTGAGTAGCTGGGACTACAGGCGTGCGCCACCACACCTGGCTAAGTTTTGTATTTTTAGTAGAGACGGGGTTTCACTATGTTGGCCAAGCTGGTCTTGAACTGCCAACCTCATGATCTGCCCACCTCGGCCTTCCAAAGTGCTGGGATTACAGGTGTGGGCCACTGCGCCTGGCCAACAGATCTGTTTTAATGACAAATGAGATATTTAACTAATGGTGAGTTCAGTAAGTAGCCCATTCTCAAGAACATGATTTGTAGAAAGCTAGGAGTGAGCCTGTACAAGTATCTTTATATTCATAAATTTAGGAATTTGTGAAGTATCCCCTTCCCCTGCCCCACACCCCACCTCCAACTGTATGTCAAGAGTCTCCCATTTAAAATACGAGGAAAAATGAAATCAAGGTGAATGACTTTTCTGTACTTAGCTTCTACATGTTTGACTTTACAGAAAACTTTCCTTTTAGCATCTCTCCCTACTCCCTTACCTCCCATTATCTTTCAAAGGATTCCACAGAAAAATTTAGAAATACCTTTTCAGTCCAAGGGATTTTGCAGCCACACCTGAAAAAGAAAGGACTGACAAACCCACCAGCAGAAATATAAGAGGATGGTCACGTTACTCCATGCCTCAACAACTCACCTCCCCATTGTCCTTGTCAATACTGTGAGACTCATCCAATATCCTATCCACCTCTACGTAATCTGGATTAAAGGGCTCTTCATCCTAGATGAGTTATGAAACCAAACAATAAGACCAAAAGATCACTGTCCAGCAAACCCACTCTTCTACCTCACCTTTAGCAGAGAATCCTACTTCAAAATTTTTAAAGAAATTAGAAGCTATCTGATGGGCGTTCCCTTTTTTCATAACATCAAATCCTATGAATTTACCGGAGTCTATACCCAACTTCTCACCTGTTAACAGTGAGTGTCTCTTTCTAACAGAGGTCATTCTCTCCATATATGCTCTGGTGTCCATTGCTTCTTATATTCTTAGAAATCCCTCTACTGACTCATTGCCATAAATACACGTATATGTTCCATATTTCAAATTTTAAAATAAGACCTCCTTTGATTCTACATCTCCCGCAATGATTTTTCTACTCTGCTTTATACATAAACTTTTTTTTTTTTTTTGAGGTAGAGCCTTGCTCTGTTGCCCAGGCTGGAGTGCAGTAGTGTGATCTTGGCTCACGGCAACCTCCACCTCCTAGGTTCAAGTGATTCTCCTGCTTCAGCCTCCCGAGTAGCTGGGATTACAGGAGCCTGCCACTACGCCCAGCTAATTTTTGTATTTTTAGTAGAGATGGGATTTCACCGTGTTGGCCATGCTAGTCTCAAACTCTTGACCTCAAGTGATCTGCCTGCCTTGGCCTCCTGAAGTGCTGGGATTACGGGCGTGAGACACTGCACCCAGCGCCATACCTGAACTTTTTCAAGGGTTTAAACACATGCTATTTCCATTCCTTCATCTCTTTCACTTGTCCATCCATCCCACTTTTTCTTCTACTTGCAACATACAACCAAAACTACTCTTATCAAGCATGAACACTGCAAATATAACAGACATATTTCTTCACTCATCTTGCTCCAGTGTTTATCAGTAAACCTGGATATTGGAAATTAAAGCTCCTTTATCCCTATTTCTAATCACACTGGATTAGAAATTTGAGAAAATAAATGTTCTCTCTTAATAACAGGTCTACAGAAACCATCAAGAGCTAAAGATAGACATTAGAGGAAGAATGCCTCAAGTGGACCAGCAGTCAGTGTATCATCAGTTTTGAAAATACTTCATGTGCATTGAGGAAGTTAATTTCAAAATACCCTATAACTAATAAATGAACCATATTTAAACCTAAGAAAACAATGCAACGGCAGTTAAGTAAGGAAAGTCAATGACCAAAATTAAAAGTTTACACCCATATATACAAACCAATTACAAGTATTTTGAAGAATCAGCTAAGGCTGACAACCCCAGTAATTTGTGCTTCTATGAAAGAAATGACAGGCAATACCTCTTCCTAATTACCTCATGGAAGAAGTGTCTCATCTGAGCCATTTTGGTTTTGAAGCGCTTTAATTTTTGATGGATCCTCTTATCCTTCTCTAGTTGGGAGATAGTAGCCCATTCACAATGCAGATAGGAGCTAAGGGGGATGGAAAAATCCAGTCATGGTGCAAGTAAAAGAAGGTGGCAGGCTACTATCTGAAATTTTGGGATTAGTCGGAAGCAGACATAACAAATATAGGCTTAAATTGGGAAAGAGTCTCTTAGGTCAGTGCTTCTGAAACTCTAATTTGTATACAAACCACAGTGCTTGAAAGCCCACATTTCTAAAAAGCACCCAAGTAATGCTAATTCTGCTGATCCACAGAAGATCATATTTTGAGTAGCAAGATCTTAGTGCTAAACTAAGGTAAAGAGAATCACAAGACATTTTATCAGGAACCACCCTCACTCCACTTACCTACAAGGAAATAATAAGAGTCATGTCAATTCCTGAATTTCTCTCTGAATAGCCATTTTTCCCCATTAAAAATAGCAATCTGGGCTACAAGACTATAAAAAAGGGACACATTCCCACCCAGGATACCCAGGAGAACTTTTTACCACCCTGTGGAATTTGGGGTGACAAGCTTTTTGCACAGATAACGTACTAGTTCTTGTACTTGACAAAGAATTCTTCTGCTTCAGTATATTGTCCAGAAGGAAGCTAAGAAAAAAGAAATAAATTAGTTACTAGTCCCTTATTGGTAAAAGAATGAACTTTTTAATTTTAACCACACATTTCAGAACTTCACACCAATAATCCCTGAATATATTAATAACTCAGAGATTAAGGAACTAGTCTGGTACTTCAATAATAGAGGCCTGATAGCTGGAAAAAGTAAGCCTTTACCCACTCTAAACAGATAAATAAAAGAAGCACCAGTAAAGCAGTTCCTGTTTTCTAGCTAACTTTCCCCCATGATCTCTCACAACTAGACCCTAGCAATATATCTGACATCCAAAGGTGCTCATTAAATAAAGCCTGTGAACATAGCATTACGGGTTAATATTAAGACAGAGAAGAGCCAGGCGCAGTGGTGCACAATGGTAGTCCCAGATACTCAGGAGGCTGAGGCAGAAGAATAGCTAAAGCCCAGATGTTCACAGTACGCTATGATCATATCTATGAATAGCCACTGCACTTTAGCCTGGGTAACATAGTGAGAATTTGTCTATAAAAAAAAAAAAAATTAAAAAGCCTTCACCTCCTTCTTCACAATCCGCATAGAAAGCACTTTGTCTACAATGGCTGCATCTTCTTCACTGGGATTCTCCTGCAGCAAAAGATGCAGTCAGTCAACAGATGATTGTGATCAGCAAGGCAATCCTCTGAAATTACTTGAGTTTACAGCTTACCACAAAGAACTGCATGGAAGGCAAAGTCTCGCCATCTGGTTCTTGCACTGGTTCAGGGAGGATAGGCTCAGGTTTTATGGGACCAGTTACATCGACCTCTTCTTCTTCTTCATCATCTGTGATCTTTATATCCAGGTCCTCGGTATATTTTTTTCGCTTAACTTGGCGGTTTGAGCGTCTCTTCTGTAGAGCACAAAGTAGTTAAGAGTGACTGGTTAGGTCTCTCACAGAGAAGTCTTTTAAAATTATTTGCTCGTGGTCATATACTTAGATTTTACTCCAAAATTTTCATGAAAAATCAAACCAAAAGATGATAAGGAGATTATTTGTCAAACAATGTGATTTATTCTACATATTGATCATATATTAATTTGCTTAACTGCGTTATGAAAGGCCAAGAATCCACTGAGAAAAACCTGTCCACTAGTGGCAAGAAGCTCTGGGAAATCAAAACTGGATTCTTAGGCTGCAGGGTGCAATACAACTCACACTAGAAGCAATCCGGAAGTGCGAAGGTGCAAGAATATTTTCTTTCCATTTTTTGCTTTTTTGTCTTAGTTCTAAAGGTTTTTTGTTTTAATAAACAGAATCCACTGTATGTACTGTTCTGCCACTTACTTTTTTACTTAATATTTCCTGGAAACGTTTTCCATATACATTTTAGATTTACCTTATTCTTTCAAGTGGCTGAATTAAACATTTTCTAATTAAGTAATTTAAGTAACACTTCCAGCTCATGATAAAAAACTGGGAAGGAGGCCTGGTGTGGTGGCTCATGCCTGTAATACCAGCACTCTGGGAGGCCGAGGCAGGCGGATCATCTGAGGTCGGGAGTTTGAGACCGGCCTGACCAACATCGAGAAACCCCATCTCTAATAAAAATACAAAATTAGCCAGGTGTGGTGGCACATGCCTGTAATCCCAGCTCCTCGGGAGACTGAGGCAGGAGAATCGCTTGAACCCAGGAGGTGGAGGTTGTGGTGAGCCAAGATCGCACCACTGCACTCCGGCCTGGATGACAGACCAAGACTCCGTCTCAAAAAAAAAAAAAAAAAAAAAAAAAAAATTGGGAAAAAAGAAGAGATAAAATTATTTTTCAATTATGATTCTCTCTCTGGAAAACCTCAAAGAATCAAATGAAAGAACTACTGAAACTAGTAAACTTGAATGGTATAAAACTAATTTTTAAAAATTATTTCTATGTATAGATATAATCAACCAGAAAATATAATAAAAGATCCCATTTATGAAAACACAAAGATTAATTATCTACAAAACTAAATTGGCTGGGAGTGGTGGCTCACGCCTGTAATCCTAGCACTTTGGGAGGCCGAGGTGGGTGAATCACCTGAGGTCAGGAGTTTGAGACCAGCCTGGCCAACATGGTGAAACTCCGTCTCTGTTAAAAATACAGAAATTAATGGGCATGGTGGCAGATGCCTGTAGTCCTAGCTACTCAGGAGGCTGAGGCAGGAGAATTGCTTGAACCCAGGGGCTGGAGGTTGCAGTGAGCAAACCTGATTAGTATAAAATTAATTTTATACCAATACAAATATAATTTCATATTTAAAAATTTTATATTTTTGTTTTCACCCAAGAGACTGGCAAAAATCAGCAAGTTTGATCAAAATATTTTTAAATAAGAATTCATACACTTTTGGTAAAAGTACAATAGGCACGACTTTCATGGAGAAAAATTTGGCAACACCCTTTGACCTATCAATTCCACCTCAAAGATACTATCCTATAAATTTGCATATGTGCGCAAATCTCTGGAGCATTACTTGTGGGAGTAGGAGACCAGAAAAAACCTGAAGGCCCATCAACAGGGGACTGGTTCAATAAATTATGCTATAGCCTTAAAACTGAATCATATAATAGAACTATAAAAAAAAGAGTGCAGGATGGATGCAGTGGCTCACACCTGTAATCCTAGCACTCTGGGAGACTGAGGTGGGAGGATCACTCGAGCCCAGGAGTTCAAGACCAGCCTGGGCAAGATAGTGAGACCCTGTCTCTATTTTATAAAAAATATAAAAATAGCTAGATGCAGTGGCTCACGCCTGTAATCCCAGCACTTTGGGAGGCCAAGGTTGGCAGATCACAAGGTCAGAAGATCAAGACCATCCTGGCTAACACAGTGAAACCCCGTCTCTACTAAAAATACAAAAAATTAGTCAGGTGTGGTAGTGGGCGCCTGTAGTCCCAGCGACTCGGGAGGCTGAAGCAGGAAAATGGCGTGAAGCCAGGAGGCGGAGCTTGCAGTGAGCCGAGATCACGCCACTGCACTCCAGCCGAGGCAACACAGCGAGACTCCGTCTCAAAAAAAAAAAAAAAGTATATATATAGATATATATACACACACACACAGACGTACGTATATATATAAATAAAAAAGAATGGGGTAGATTGATAATACCAAATGTTGAAGATGTGTATCAACTGGAACTCTACTGGTGAAGTATAAAACGACATAATCACTTTGGAAAACTTACAGAGTCCTACAAAGTCATGTTTGTATATTCATAAAGTCAAATATTACTGAAGAAAAAAATAAACTACTCATTTATTTAGCATGGATGAATTATCGAAAACATTATGCCTTTCTCACTGATGTGTGGGCAGAAGAAAAAGAACAGCAAAAAACTATGCTGAAAGAAGTGAGACCCAAAAGTACATACTGTATGATACTACTTAAAGTTCAAGGCCAGGCATGGTGGATCACACCTGCAATCCCAGCACTTTGGAAGGCCAAGGCGGGCAGATCATTTGAGGTCAGGAGTTCGAGACCAGCCTCTCCAACATGGTGAAACACTGTCTCTACTAAAAATACAAAAAAATGAGCTGGGCATGGAGGCGCACACCTGTAATCCCAGCTACTTGGGAGGCTGAGGCACAAGGATCACCTGAGTGCAGGAGGTGGAGGCTGCAGTGAGCCGAGATCACACCACTGCACTCCAGCCTGGGTGAGAGTGAGACCCTGTCTCAAAAAATAAATAAAATAGCTGGGCATGGTGGCTCACACCTGTAATCCCAGCACTTTGGGAGGCCAAGGTGGGCGGATTACGAGGTCAGGATATTAAGACCATCCTGGGTAACATGGTGAAACCCTGTCTCAAAAATTTTAAAAATTTTTAAAAATGAGCTGGGCATGGTGGCGCACGCCTGTAGTCACAGCTACTCGGGAGGCTGAGGCAGGAGAATGGCGTGAACCTGGGAGGTGGAGCTTGCACTGAGCCAAGATGGCGCCACTGCACTCCAGTCCAGCCTGGGTAACAGAGGGAGACTCTGTCTCAAAAAATAAATAAATATATAAAAAATAAATAAATAAATAAAGTTAAAAAAATAGACTAAGTTAATCTATGGTAAGAGAGAGCAGAACAGCAGTTAGTTGCCTATGTCCTGGAGTGAGGAACTGAACTGACTACAAAGGAATACAGGGGAACTTACTGTGGTGATGATGAAAACATTTTCTTCACTTGGTGAAGTGACTTGGATAAATTTGTCAAAACTATACAAATAAAATTTGTGCATATTTTATGATATGTATATTCTACTTCATTTAAAAAAGTCTGGGAAGATATATAAACTAAATTATTTCTAGAGGGTATTTCTAGAAGATATTTTCTACTTTTTACTTTATATATTTCTGGATGACCGGATTTTTATCACATCCATCATATAGTATTCTTAAAATGACCTTTTTTAAACAAAAATTTAGGAAACACTTTAAACAAGTTCTTAGATTTGCTTTAAAATAATCCTGGGTGGGCCGGGAGTGGTGGCTTATGTCTGTAATCCTAGCACTTTGGGAGGCTGAGGCGGGCGGATTGCCTGAGCTCAGGAGTTCGAGACCAGCCTGAGCAACATGGTGAAACCCTGTCTCTACTAAAAATACAAAAAATTACCTGGGCGTGGCAGCATGTGCCTGTAGTCTCAGCTACTCCGGAGGCTAAAGCAGGAGAATTGTTTGAACCCGGGAGGCAGCGGTTGCAGTGAGCCAATATCGTGCCACTGCACTCCAGCCTGGGCGAGAGAGAGACTGTCTCCAAAAAATAAAAATAAAGAAAAAAATCCTGGGTGCTGTGCACTGGAGATCATGTCCAGGGACGGCAGCTGCAGCCAGACCCAGAGCCGGGCCATCCCTGCCACTCGCTGGGTGGTGCTGGGTAAAGGCATGCAGCTACAGCACAACCCCCCAGCCGCACACTCTTCAGCACCACCCCGGGAGGTACCAGGATCATCTACGACTAGAAATTCCTGGAGTGCCGGAACTCACCCATGACCAAAATACCCCCGAGAGATCTGTCCACCATTCCTGGGGTCACCAGCCCTGCCAGTGATGAGCTCCCAAAGGAAGCCAGCCAGAGCCACCTGTGCAATAGCCCAGAAGATAAGTGGGTTAAGTGGGTGGGCCATGAAGAATCGCTATTTGAGATGGACATTTAAAGGACCAGCCATCAGATCGCGCGTTGCCTATGGGCCCCACCAGGCCTTCCTGGGAGGGATCACACCACCCAGGCCTTATGAAAGTTATCACACTGGGCAAGCGTGGGACATGGGGTCAGCCACTCCAGCTTTCTCTCCCTCTCTCAGGGCATCTGCCCCCTCCTCTTTGTGAAAACTAGCAGATTATCTCCTAGTGACCTAGTGCCTCTGCTGATGCGGGAGCTGCTGCCCCAAGGGGAGTGACCCCAGATAGCACACCCTGCAGCAGAGTGCCAGGAGTGCCAGGAAGTGGACAAGAATGAGCCCTTCCTTCCAAATAATCCAATGATCGGCTCCTCTAGCCCTGAGCCCTGAGCTCTGGGGGTGCAGCCATCCCTTCTTTAGGTTGATGTTTCTGGGAAAGCTCCCTTCCCCCTCCTCCCACAAGAGAGGAAATAAAAGCCACTTTCATTCGCCATAGAGCCAAAAGTTGGGCCCTGTCTGAAAAAATAAAATAATCCAAAAGGCGGGCAGGACTAGAGCGGAAGTAAGGACAGTGGGGAGTGAGTCATCTGTTGATAAATAATAAAGTGGGAGAATGGGAACATGGGACTTCATTAAAAATCTCCTTTTGTGTATGTCTGAAAATTTTCCTAAAAGAAAGTAGAGGAGGAGAATGGGTAGATCTATCTTTTCCACTAAAGAACAACCTCCAAGACATATCATTAGGGAAAACACACAGTAGAGAAGAGTAGGTATGGAATACTAACGTTTAGTAGAAGTAGAAGTAGAGTGCTCATGAAAGTAAGAAATATTTCCAGAAGGATATACAAGAAATTGGTAACAGAGGCTACCTCTGAGGAGAACTGGGAGACTGTGAGGCCGGGTTCTAGGAAACTTTTCACAGTGTCTACTTTATTGCACTGTTGTAATTTTTCTCACACACTTTTTTTTTTGTTTTTTTTGAAATGGAGTTTTGTTCTTGTTGCCCAGGCTGGAGCGCAATGGCATGATCTCAGCTCACTGCAACCTCTGCCTCCCGGGTTCAAGCGATTCTCCTCCCTCAGCCTCCAGAGTAGCTGGGATTACAGGCATTGCCACCATGCCAAGCAAATTTTGTATTTTTAGTGAAGACAGGGTTTCTCCGTGTTGGTCAGGCTGGACTCAAACTCCCAACCTCAGGTGATCTGCCTGCTTGGCCTCCCAAAGTGCTGGGATTACAGGCATAAGCCACTGCACCTGGCCTCATATATGTATTTTTAAACTGAAAAATAAAATAGTAAATAGTCAAGTTAAAAAAATTTCACACAGGGCCAAAGGATAAAAAATTAAAGTACAATAACCATGACCCACTTACCATTCAACCCTTCTCTTCAAAGATACATATTCTTATCCATTTCTTGTATATCCTTCCAGAAAAAAATTGATGCATATACATATATGTACACACACAGACACACATACATACTTTAAACATTAAAAAGAGATACTGCATGAATATTGCCAATTTTACTTAACTATTTCTCCACCAATGGACATCTAATTTTTTTGACATTCTTGCTATTGCAAATATTTCTACAATACATATATCACTGCATTCTTTTGAGAACATATTCATAAGGTAATTTCCTAGGTGCAGAATCATTGAGTGAAATGATATTAACATTCTAAATTTTTCTATATATTGAAACACCAACTTGCCAAAAAGATTGTCCCAATTAACATTCCCATCAACTGTGTCTAAGTGTCTGCTCCTTAACTTCACTGCCAATATTGTCATTCTCACTTGTCATAGACTGAATTGTATCCCCCCACCAAATCCACATGTTGAAGCCCCTAACCCCAGGACCTCAGAATGTGAATGTATTAGGGAAATTGGAAATATAGGGCTTTCAAACATTCACTAAGTTAAAATAAGGCCACCAGCTTGAGCCCTAATCCAATCTGACTAGCGTCCTTACGGAAGGAAGAAATCTGGATACACAAAAACACACCAGCGATGTGTACAAATAGAGGAAGGACCACGTGAAGACACAATGAGAAGGTGGCCTTCTGCAAGCCAAGAAAACCCTCAGGAGAAAACAAACTTGCAGACCATTTGATCTTGGATTTCTAGCCTCCAGAACAATAAGGAAATAAATGTCCATACCGAGCGCAGTGGCTCACACCTGTAATCCCAGCACTTTGGGAGGACAAGGCAGGTGAATCACCTGAGGTCAAGAGATTGAGACCAGCCTGGCCAACATGGTGAAACTCCATCTCTACTAAAAACACAAAAATTAGCTGGGCGTGGTGGCATACACCTATGATCCCAGCTACTCGGGAGGCTAAGGCAGGAGAATCACTTGAACCTGGGGTGGAGGTTGCAGTGAGCCGAGATTGCGCCACTGCATTCTAGCCTGGGTGACAGAACGAGACCCTGTCTCAAAAAAAAAAAAAAAAAAAGAAACAAAGAAAAAAGAAATGTCCATAGTTTAAGACACCTAGTCTGTGGTATTTTGTTATGGTGGTCCTAGCAAACTAACAGACCACTTTCTAAATTTTAGTAATCTCTGTGTATTTTGTATTATTAAAAATTTCCTTCATTGTTTTTAACAAATACTTTACTACTTTATTTGCATAATCCTCTAATCCTTATTTAACCTTTACTTAAAAAACAAGTTGTTTTAATAAATCACGTCCATTTTGTGTTGCTATAACAGAGTACCTGGGATTGGGTAATTTATTTTAATAAAAAAAGAAATGTAGCCAGGTGCAGTGGCTCCTGCCTGTAATCCCAGCACTTTGGAGGCTGAGGCAGGTGGATCGCTTGAGGCCAGGAGTTGAACGCCAGCCTGACCAACATGGCGAAACCCTGTCTCTACTAAAAATTACAAAAATTAGCTGGGCATGGTGGCGTACACCTGTAATCCCAGCTACTCAGGAGGCTGAGGTAGGACAACTGCTTGAATCTGCCATAAGGCAACAAATCAGAGATGGAAGCCTACAAATCAGAGATGCCTGCCATAAGGCAACAAATCAGAGATGGAAGCCTACACTTCTGGTCTGGTTTCTTTTGGTCTCTTCCAGTGTCTCTCATCTTCAAAACATAGGAAGAAACTTTGTCCTTAACTACCCTAGTTCACAGAGTCAGAATCCTGAAGTGTAGAAAAGGTAAGCCAAAGGGATTCTTGGAGAGTTCGAAGAGAGAGTCAAGTTCTGACCCAGCCAGAAGAGCAATCATGCAGCATGATTTCATACGATTTGCTTAGTATTTGAAACACTGGAATTTGAGAAAATGAGTATTGCTTTTTTTCTTTGAGACAGAGACTCGCTCTGTTGCCCAGGCTGGTGTGCAATGGCACGATCTCGGCTCACTGCAACCTCCACCTCCCAGCTTCAAGTGATTCTCCTGCCTTAGCCTCCCGAGTAGCTGGGATTACAGGCACCCACCACCACACCCGGCTAATTTTTGTATTTTTAGTAGAGATGGGGTTTCACCAGGTTGACCAGGCTGGTCTCCAACTCCTGACCTCAGGTGATCCACCTGCTTCGGCCTCCCAAAGTGCTGGGATTACAGGTGTGAGTCATTACGTCCAGGCAAGTATCGCTATTTTTATAGTAATACGCTCTTTGCCTAAAAAAATAATTTAAAGACACTGACCAGTGAGAGGCCAAGGCAGGCAGATCACTTGAGGTCACGAGTTCAAGACCAGCTTGGCTAACATGGTGAAACCTGGTCTCTACTAAAAAAATACAAAAATTAGCTGGGCATGGTGGTGCATGCCTATAATTCCAGTTACTCGGGAGGCTTCGGCAGGAGAATTGTTTGAAACCGGGAGGCAGAGGTTGAAGTAAGCTGAGATCGTGCCACTGCACTCCAGACCTGGATGACAGAACAAGACTCTGTCTCAAGAAGAAAAAAAAAAAACAACAACAACAGAAAAAAAGACATTGACCAGGTCCATTGACCTTTTAGGCCTACGTCCAGTTTAGAAAAACCGAAGAAATGTGTATAGACTTACAATCTCTCAATATCTCCTTGGTTTGGTTAGCCATAATTAAACATGGTTTTTTTTCTACTAAATTCTTTTGGGATCCTTTTACCTGAATGCTGCTTTCTTCATCTTCTCGAGGTGACTGTGCAGGCATGACTTCCACATCTGAATTATCAGATGAGGTATTACGTTTTCTCTTCTTACCCACTACAGGAGTGATGGTGCTAAAAAGGAAAAAACCAAATTCATTTTCAGCGAAGGCAAAGAAAATTTAGCAGTAAAAAAAACATAATTAATGTAAACAATCACATACAAAACTTCCAGACAGTCAATAGGACACACAGCTACTAAATAGGGTGTTTGAAAAAAAGAAGATATTAGGGTTTGTAAACCACTGACTGACCGTTACACCATATTTGACAAATCCTTATTACTGTGTTCACAAATATCTGAAGGAAGGTAGCACAAGATAGAAGAATAAATACCAGATTAAGATGCAGTTCCACTTCTGTCACTACAAGAGCATTAGTTTCATTATTTGTAAATATTAGAGAGATAATACTTGTCCTGACAGTTACTGAGGCTCAAATAAGAAATATAAAACTGTCTTTTAAAAGCTGAAAAATCCGGTACAAATATAAAGCATTATTATATTTGCACCCCAAAGCCTGAAGAATCCCATAGAGTAAAAGCTAGTAAGAGAGAAGATACAAGACATGGAAGGGAAACAGAGGACACTCAATTATGACAAGATTATGTGGCAAGCCATCACTTTTCTGTCAACACTGCTTAAAGTTAATGGTAGATGCTAAAATCTCCAATTTACAGATGAGATGCAAGAACAGGACAGCTATGTTTCCAGTAGTTCTCTTTTTACTGATGTGGGTGGTAGGAGGTAGTGAGAAATCTCTTTCACAGTACAGTAATACAAAATCAGGACAAATATATGAATGCAGAGTCACAGCTTTTAAAGGTAAAACCCAACACAGTGACTATCTTTCCTGTGCCTTCGTGTTTCCTCTTAAAATATGCTAATTTCAATTTTCCATTTAACAAATTCTATAAGCATTAGGACAGAAAAAAGGAAGGCCTTATTATTTTCTATAATAGATCACCTTGAACTATGTAGCTAGTAAATACATGTAAGTTCCTCAACCCATTTTATAAATGAGTGCTCTGCCCTCAAATGTCCCATCAAAACGGCAAAGAGTACTCACTTTAGCTTACTCTTGCCCTTTGTTTTGGAGGTACCAGATGTTTTGTTCTTCTTTGGCTTTTCCTCTTTCAGCCTCTCCCCAGCACTCTTCTTCCTGCGTTTCTTCTCACCTTCCTCCTCTGGCCGAACGCTGGGCAACTCATCCTCATTTAAGACTCGAGGTATGTTCTGCTCACCGCGGGCACGGGCCCTCGCAATGGCTTCTGCTACAATCCGATTTGCTTTCTCTTGCTTCTTCTGGTGTTCCAATCTGCGGTTTTCCTCCATTCCTGTCTTTCCCCCCGAATGAGGAGCAGAGCTTGCTGGTGATGACAAAGCTGCCACTTCACTGGCACTTAGAACTTTAACTACAGAGAGCCCAGAAGAGGCCCCTTGGGAAGAGCCAGCCTATAGAAATAAAGACACTACAATTTCAACTTGCTTGTAGTTAAATGGCCTAAATAAAATCCAGCTGTGAAGCAGGGGGGCTAGAAACTAGTTCTTTAATCCCTCAAGAACCAAGCTCAGACTAAATCTTATTGAACCTACACCTATTTTTTAAAATGTATTCTTTGGGTGGGAGAGGGGTGAGAAAAAGCAAGAATTCTGCCAAAATAAACTTCAGTATCTTTTTGTTATGCTTCCATCAATACACATCTCCATTACTTCAGAAAAATTACAACTAATATATCCAATATTGGGCTCTGGCCTAACAGTAAAAAAATTCAAATTCTACACTTGGCCTACCTTTTATCTGCCTGGGGGGCAGAGGGGGGCAAGGGTGGCGGGGGTGGGAGGAGGACTGATCACTTATTTCTTTATATCCTTTCTGAAATATCATTTAAAGGATATCATAAATCATTTTCATTTCACAATAATATTAGGAAAAGACTGTAAATGGAACAATTCAAAAATACATACTAAATAACCTCATATCCCAAACCCAACAATCCCTCTCTAACCTTTTAATAATATAATTAAAATAAGGTTTCCAGGGATGAAAGAATTAAGTCTGCATCTCAGTTCAGAGATACAAAACTAGAGTGGTTACCGAGGGCAACAGCAATGGACTAAGTAGTTTTGTTTTCTTTCTTTTCCTTACTATGTAAGTCTCTCACCTGCGGCTGCAGTACCACCTTGACTGGTACTGAAAGTCTTTGTCCTGGGCTTTGTCCTGGTCCCATTATCTGAGCCTGCTGTACAGAGGACAGAGTCACTGGCTGGGTTGAGGGTGGCTGCTGGGGCTGTGGCTGCGATGATGGTGGTTGTGGTACAATCTGGATTTTTTGCTGTGGCTGCTGCACCTGCAGCTGGATAGTTACTACCTTGGCAGGCTGCCCTTGGGCATTCTTGGCTTGAGTCAGGGCTGCCAGCTGGTTGCCCTGTAACACTATCTTGCCTGGTAGACTCCCTAGCACAACATGCCGATGTCCTTGGGGACCTCCAGACTGTGGCTGCTGGAGGACCAGGGTGATGCGTTTCGATTCACCCTAAAGTGAAGAAAAGAAATTGCAAGAGGAGTACAACATTAAAGAATTGTATACTCTGAAATATTTACACCAGTTTTCTTCATCCTAGAATCATAAAAACTGTGGGTCAGAAGACACAGTACAATTCACTTTGTTCATCATCCTATCTGTCTTGATAGAATCTTTTTTGTTATTTTCAGAGACAGGGTCTCGCTGTATTGCCCAAGCTAGAGTGCACTGGCTATTCACAGGCACAACCCTACTGCTGATCAGCAAGGGAGTGCTGCCCTGCTCGTTTCCAACCTGGGCCAATTCATCCCTCCTTAGGCAACCTTGTTTCCCTTGCTCCTGGGAGGTCACCATATTGATGTCAAACTTAGTGCAGACACCTGATTAGCATAGCACACCAACAGCCCAGAAATCCTAGGCTCGAATGATCCTCCCACTTCAGGTTCCTGAGTAGCTGGTACTATAGGTGCATGCCACCATGCCCAGCTAATTTTTATTTATTTTTTTTGTAGAGATGAGGTCTATGTTTTCCAGGCTGGTCTCGAACTCCTGGCCTCAAGCGATCCTCCAGCCTCAGCCTCCCAAAGCGCTGGGACTATCAGCTGTCCTGACAGAATCTTTTCTATAATGCTTCTGCTCAGTAGGTATCAAGCTATGTTTTAAAAACTCCTGATGAAACGCTATCCTCTAATGCAGCAGTTCATTTATGGAAACCTATTAATACAAAATTCCTTATATTGAATTGAAATCTGCCTCCTTGTAGCTTCTTCCCACTAGACCTACTTTTTTTTTTAAAGACGGGGGTCTCACTCTGTGGCCCAGGCTGGTCTTGAACTCCTGGCCTCAAGCAATCCTTCTGCCTCAGCCTCCTGAGTAGCTGGGATCACAGGTGAGAGATACTGTGCCTGGCTAGTCCTACTTATCTCAATGCTGCGCCCCCACCCCCACCAACTCTTTTGGCCCTTTATTCAGATGCTAGAGCCTCTACCTTCTTACACTAGAAACTAACACTTTCACTGAGCAAAGTAGGAAGGGGACAATCTTAGTAATAATACAAGAAAGATATAAATAGCTCTTACAAGTCTTGCAAATATAAAGATAATTCTTCAAAGATGTTTCTTTGTTCCCATAGCATCCCATATTTCTCATAAAACTTTAACACACAATTATTGTGAACTGTTGCTTAATATCTGTCTTTCCTGGCAGACGGTGAGCTCTGTAAGGACAGGGACTGTGTTTGTCTTATTTAGCACCAGCTAGGTACAATGTAAACATGTAGTAAGAGCTCAAAAAATATGTTAACATTAACTGCTTCCACCTAGCAAGTACTTGTTAACATTAACTGCTTCCACCTAGCAAGTACTAAGTATGTGGCTGTCACACTAACTAATAAAAAGCAAAGATGGAATTTAAATAGGCTTTCCCAGAGAAAGCTCTCATGCGCTCGCTCGCTCTCAAAGAGTTGCTGGGCCCTCTATGAAACCAAAATTCACCTCCCCCTTTCACTCAAGTCACCTGGGTAGGTGTAGAGGTCAGTGTAACTGCAGGCTTCAGTGGGGGCCCTGTGGCCCCAGGGTTTCCAGCAGGAGCTGGACCCTTAACTGGCTGGAGGACCAGCTGCTTTACTGGTCGGCTGGGCTGGACAATGCGCTGAACAGCAGCCTGGTTCCCAGGGACCTTGGCGGCCAACACTGTATTACCAGAGACAATGGAAACACCTGGTCGAAGGGGTGTGCCGGTTAGCACTTTGGTAAAAGTGACTTTTCCACCATTGGCTGTGCCTGCCACCAGGGGCTGAGCTGTGCTGGTGATACCTTGGGCCTGAATTTGTGCCACATGGGCACCAGTGACTGAGGAGCTCGGTGGGGCCTTAAGGATAACAATCTTAGGGGCTGACTGAGGTGGCTGCCCTCCAGCACTACTGGAGGAGACAGCTGTGGCAGAGACACCCATGAAAGGATTCCCTTGGCTCAGGATCTCCTGGCTCTTGGAGACCTGCAAAAGTCCTGATGTTGGCGTCGATGTCTGTAAGACAGGTTGGGCTGGCTGCTCCTGGCTGGCAGGCTGAGTGGTATAATCATGCAAGGTTATGGATTCTGGAGCTGGAGCTGTGGATTCTTTGGGAAGTTCTGTGGGAGCTGTTTCCTCTGGTGGAGGGACCAGTTCACTTGCTGATGAATTCCCCACATCACCACCTCCACCATCCTGGTTCATCTGATCCAAGGAGTCCAGAGAGCTTGGCAGTCCAAGGGCTTCCTCAATGGGGTCTTGTGTGACCTGATTAAAGCTGTCATCAGTCAGAGAGTCCAGGCCAAATAAATTTGGGTCATCAAACAGATCCATGATGGGGTCTGCCATCTTGGGAAAGTAATGGAGGGTATTTCTCCAAGGTCTAGGGAGGGAAGGGGAGGGGGGGTACTGGCTCTCCCCTCCCCTCCCCTATTAAGAAAAAAATGTACACAATGTAAGAGGACTACTCTTCAAGTATAGAGGCAAGAAACAAGTGCATGTCAGATTGTCCTGACCTTCATGGAGCAAGATGGCTAGGTCTTCAGAGGAAGATGGTGGAACTCCTGTTGTAGGAATACAAATACAAATGAAAAATAAGCAAAGTTGGTGATCTCAGAAAATTTTTCCTTCTAAGGTACTTTCTTAATATCAAATAGCATGAATATAAGAGGGAAATGTGAGGAAATCTGAGGACGGACATACAGCAGAAAGAACACTCATATTTCTGCTTCAAAACTAAAACTAAAAGAGAAAAATAACAACAACCCCCTCTTGGGCACTTACACCTACAAACTTTAAAGATTCTGTCTGTCAAGAGCATATGGCTGTCTCTCTCTGTTTAACGATTATTATTCTTTGGTAAAGATAAAATTTAAATTCATTTACCTTCTATTTTCAGTTTTTAAGTTAGTAGAACTCAAAAATATGACACAAGAATTACAGTGACTCTACAGATAAAGGTTTCTGGATATATTCTATTTTATAAATATTTCTTGTGTTTTATATATTTTTACTTACTATTGGCAAAAATAACCATCTTTAACCAAGGCTCATAGTACAATCTCACCAAGCTGATTATACAATTTTACCCAGGAAGTTTTGCAACCTTCATTATAGTTAACATATTAATCTATAATAGGGTTTTTGTTCTCAAGTTCCCTCTCAAGAAACCTTTCTCATATTTAAGATAAAAAATGTCAATTGCAAAGGATTCCATATTTTGTTTCCAATTTACATTCCCAACTTCCTCTCTTACCATCTCTTATATGTATCTTACATTCCAGTCCAACTAGACTACACAATTCCCTTAATGCGATTCCTACCTGTGTGACTTTGCTTATGATGCTGTACTTCCTGCCTGGAACACGTCCTCTCCATCCCAACGCCAATAATCTCTCGCAGCTAAAATCCTACCAAACCTCAAAGGTCTTCGAATCCATTAAGTGAGCCCTGAACCTCTGACCCTTTAACAACTGAGCAACTTGTGATGACTTGAATACCCACACCATTGTTTATACCTTATTTAAAGCACTTACATTTAATATTTTATTATAATGACCTAAGTCTGTCTATATCCTCTGAAGGCCCAAATGGTTACTTTGTGCAAATTGTAAAAAGTTGCCTACTTCTCAAGATGCTTGGAAAATTGCCATACTAAATATATAAAAGTTGGTTATGAATGTATGCAATGTACACTCTCCACAACCCTGTACCATGGCCCAGCTCCTCTTTCTCTAGGAGAAAGTTCTTGGATGATGGGGACTATGTCTTATTTGTCTGTGGATCCCTAAAGAACCAGCAGGACATAGCACATATAGTAGCTAATCAAAAAACAGTTAATGAATTATACTTGCTTGCATTATCTGGAGTAAACCATTTGATCCTCACAGAAACTAAATGGTCTTCTTTGATTCTAACATGAGATGGTAAAAAGCTTCCTATCTTGAAAACGTGTCTTATGAATGGCTGAAAGTAGGTTTACAAAATCCATGCCTAGGGTTTTAAGTTCATGAAACTAGTGGAAAAAGGAAAAGCTATCAAAGGGAAGTATGTCACCATATAACCCAAATATATGGAAAAGAAATATCTGTTCTTTGTATATGATGACAATATTTGACAATACAGGAAAGTCTTGCTTGGTAAGACCATTTCTCCTAACTTTTGGAAGACACCAGATAAGAAATTTCAGGGACACAGTCCTGACTGAAGGAGACTTTTCCATAAAACCCCCCATGCTATGTTTTTTTCCTTTCCAACCCATCTCACTTATCATTATAAAACAATATAATATGGGTTAATAGATCAGATACTCCAACACAAAGAGAATAAACACATGAGTCAAAATTACAAAGTATACATGGTAGCTCCAACAATGTTAAACAAGATCTTCCTTGCTTTAGTAATTGTATACTTTTCATATCTCAACCCAAGATCCATACCATCTCCCATTCCTGGCTAGGCTATTCCATCAGCTCATTCCAGCCTCTCATATCTAATATTTGCCTCCAAATTACTCAAAATGGCAATCGGAAAAGTTATGAATGTTTCCTGATTTAACAAAAACCTACTCAATAACTTGATATTAATAAATTTCCTCCCCATTATCATCAACTTTTTTCCAGTATACCTACTTTGGCACCAATTATCTTTCATTCTCTATTCACCATCAGAAGTTAAAGTATCTACAGCTAAGAGTAATATAAAAACAACAGTGAAAGTTTCTTTTCTTTTTTTTTTCAAGACAGAGTTTCGCTCCTGTTGCCCAGGATGGAGTGCAATGGTGCGATCTCAGTTCACCGCAACCTCCACCTCCTGGGTTCAAGTGATTCTCCTGCCTCAGCCTCCCGAATAGGTGGGATTACAGGCCTGCGTCACCACGCTCGGCTAATTTTGTATTTTTAGTAGAGACAGATTTTCTCCATGTTAGTCAGGCTGGTCTCAAACTCCCGACCTCAGGTGATCCATCCACCTCAGCATCCCAAAGTGCTGGGATTATAGGCCTGAGCCACCACACCGAAAGTTTCTACTAAATAGAAGTTTATGTTGCAAATAGTTTATAGCCTGCTCCTTCTTCCACGGAGTATTTTGTTACTTCCATGATTCCTTGCTATTTGTTAATTCTAATGCTCTTCCTTTCCCCCATAATGATCCAATTTTAGGCCTAGATTTTTTTTTTTTAAATAGGAGAAACAAGGCTAATGGTTTCTGATGAATCTCCTTACCCCCATATTACTTAGTATAAGCTTTTTAAAGATCAATGCATTATCATTTATCTCTCCCTTCCCAATTTTCGAACCAAATTTCTGCTTCTCCTACTTCGGTCTATGCCTAATAATTTAAAAACCTTGCCACCAA
Organism: Macaca nemestrina; assembly: GCF_043159975.1. Classification (NCBI taxonomy): domain Eukaryota; kingdom Metazoa; phylum Chordata; class Mammalia; order Primates; family Cercopithecidae; genus Macaca; species Macaca nemestrina. The sequence goes on along the minus strand of NC_092131.1, from coordinate 87,081,882 downwards.
GTATCATTACTTCTCAGTCCCATCATCTCACCTATACTGACCCAATTCATCTCATATTTTTATCCTAGTCTCCTACTTCTTTTCTAGCTCCCATCTTTAAACTGTCCTTGAGTCTTACAAGATTAAACCTTCTCCCAACATACATCTAACTTTTTTTAACCCTCCTTCTACTACTATTTGTGGGTTACTCTGGCTATATCCACAAATGGCTTATTTATTCTACCAAGCTCATCCATCTCATGAATCCTCTCATCCATCTCATGAATTCTCTTTCCTTGATTCAAACCCTAGTAGCAAAAATGAACAGATGTTAAGTGGGTTTCAAGGCAAAGTAACTGCCTAGATAAATAAGTCATACCAACTTTTATCACATTAAGAATGAAAAGCCAGTCTTGGCGCACCATTCCCCCAAAAGAGAAACACATGTATGTGCTCAAAAGAAAAGACAAAATTTAGTGGTCGTACTTAGTCACTTTCCATAATTACAAACTAATGACCAGAATCATGACAGAAATCTTGGAGGGCATGTTGGGGGTGAGGAATGGCAGTGGAAGGGAAAAGTAACAAACTAGTCAGTTAAGGTTAAAATCCAAGGCCATCTATCTAGAATCGCCAAATAACAAACCAATAACCTGTAGAAAAATACTTTATTATATATGCCAGCATAGCCCTTCATTTTATCTCCTTCTTGAAGGTGAAACTACTGCTTCCCCTTGAGACAGGTAAACTGATGTTCTTCTGCAGCTTTACCACCTTTAATACAGTTCTTGATTTTTTTTGGAAATCTAGAGTCCCAAGTCTCTCATTCTTATTCTACATTATTCCTCAACCTTGCCCATTTCTATAATAAACTGCCTGTCCTATAAGAAAGTATTTTGTTTTAATTCTACCCTATATTTTTCCGTCTCGATCTGTCCATACCTTTCAACAAAGCAGTGATTCTCTTTTCTTTTCTTTTTTTTTTTTTTTGAGACGGAGTCTCGGTCTGCCGCCCAGGCTGGAGTGCAGTGGCCGGATCTCAGCTCACTGCAAGCTCCGCCTCCCGGGTTCACGCCATTCTCCTGCCTCAGCCTCCCGAGTAGCTGGGACTACAGGCGCCCGCCGCCTCGCCCGGCTAGTTTTTTGTATTTTTTAGTAGAGACGGGGTTTCACTGGGTTAGCCAGGATGGTCTCGATCTCCTGACCTCGTGATCCGCCGGTCTCGGCCTCCCAAAGTGCTGGGATTACAGGCTTGAGCCACCGCGCCCGGCCGAGCAGTGATTCTCAACCAGGGGATGGAGACTAAGGTCCTTAAGAAGGGCTTGTGGAAACTGAGGGTGGAGATAAATGTGCAGTTCTTAAAGGTGCATTCAGCATTATAATTTTATATTTATCAAGTGAAAAAACTACATCTCATTGTTTAGGCTATTTATATTTATTAACACTGGACAAAGCCTTCTTGGCCAGTGAAGATCTGTAAAAGACACATGTGAGGAGTAGGGGGCAGAGAAAGAAACATTCCTGGCTTGGCAGAGTTACCAATATCTTTGGGATGGGATAAGATTTCCTATAGCCTCTCAAAAGGAGTTTATCATAATTTACTGTTTATGAGGGATGAGAAACACTAGAAGAGATTAGTTCAGTCATCTAATAGATAAAATTATGTAAAATGAGCTACAGATATCTATTGCCCACTTATAGATTTCTCTGTAGTGACAACCTCTTAGAAGACAATGAACGAATGCAGTATTGAGCAATGCTGACCTCTTTCTGTAATGTGCACTTTTAGAAAGTACCACTCATGACCACTTAACCTCTAGCTGCTCAAAGGTTCGGAAAAGAATAAACTATTTTATTTACTTCAAAGTATAAATCTTGTTGTTGGAAACTGTATCCTTTCAAGATCAGTTGCAGAGAGACATAAGTACATGTTACTGAAACATAAGATGGGTAGAAGCAGCTTAATTTAAATGAGAAATATCTTGAAAATAAAATAATCCAAACGGCTAAAATGAAAATCACCAACATAATTTTAAAAGGAAAGTATTTTAAAACTGTACCATGAAGACATTTGTGAGACACTAAGGGTCTCAAATCTTATACAGAAATGAAAAATAAACACCCAAAGTGAATGCAATCACAATTTAGGGTCAGTAAAGGATCAGGATGGAAAGACATAGGACCAAATTGGAGCCACTCAGATTTCCTAAGTAGATCAAGATCCTAGGCCATTTTCTCTATCTTCACCATTCTCACTGCCAAATGTGTGGCTACTCTGTTTTTGTTTTCCAATTACTGAAAGAGAAAGCACTCACACCTCAATCAAGGGTATGGTCATTTGGGGGAAAATAAGGCTGGTAAAGTAAGACCTTGTTAATAAATCGGAAAAGCAAAATAGACAACTACGAAAGCTAAAGACATGTATTTTCAGGGGGTAAAGAAGAAACTACAGAGACTCTGTACTCAAATGAAAAAAGGGAAAGGGCGAGGTGAGGAAGTGAGGGGTTGATGGAGAGGAAAACGCGACTGGGGTGGGGGTGGGGGGGACCCGGGTACATTACCTGCTCATACTGCCGGGGTTGGTGCCAGTAAGGTCCATAGAGCAGAGGCGGAAGATTTCTGGTAACTGGAGACCCCAAAATGGAAATTAGGTACATGCACTTGAGGTAAGGAGCTAGCGGGGGTGCCCTCCAGGGTGGGGATGGCCAAGACGGGAAGATGCGGGGGGTGGGGGGTGTGGATGCCCGGGGTAGGAGCAATGTTAGGGCGGAAGCTGCAGGCTGAGAAGCCCGACAAGCCCTGAAGGAGAAAAGGAGCCGTGCCTCACCCCAGTGGAGGAGAGAGGTGGCTTTACCTGCAGCGGCTGTGGGGGGCCGGTTCGCCCCTCTCCCTGTCTCTCCAGCACCAGTTCCCCCTCCTCCTGTGCAACCTAACTTGATGCTCCTGCCCGCCCCGCGCCATCATTGGCTAGAGTGCACTGCCAGTCACCAAAGGCGAGAAGACGCAAAGCAACGCAAAGGGCGGGACTACGAGGAGCTCCCTTCCCCCTCCTCCGCAGGTTAGGTTGAGAGCGCACGGAGAGGCCTATCCGGTTTCTAGGGCCGAGGCGAAGCCTGCAGCTTGCTTGAAAAAAAGGGGCTGGCCAGAGGAACAGTCTCATAGTACGCGAAACCAGTCCTGGGGATTAAATTCCCTACCATCCACACTGTATTCTTCACCCTAAAGAGTATAAACTTGGGAGGGAGGGTTCCGCGCTAGGCCAGCTCCGCCTCCCTCTGAATCCCCGGCCTTCCAGCAGCCCTGTCAACCCCTCTCCTGTAGTGACTACACTGTATCCCACTACCTAATGAAAGGGGCCAAATCTTCTTCCCTCCATCGTGGGAGTCAGCCCAGTTGGACTATGGGGCCTTTTAAAGCACTCTTTCTGCCACAACACATAAGGCTGCCGCATTTTTGATACTCCGACCCTTCGATACCAATATGACTTTTTAGACAGTAATTCCTGGGGCCCTCTAACAATTCCCAACCCTTAGCCCCCTCGAAACAAACACTCCTTACCCTCTAAACTCGGTTTCCTGTTCTCCCATTTCTTGAAACTCAGCCCATTTGACCTTTTAATCAGTGTCCACTTTGCGATGTCACTTGAAATCACTCTAGTTCCCAGTGAGACTAGTCAACCCCAGAATGACGGTGTGCAAGCTTAAATCCACCAAACTTTTTTTTTTTTTTTTCTTTTTTGAGACAGAGCCTCACTCTGTTGCCCAGGCTGGAGTGTAGTGGTGCAATCTTGGCTCACTGCAACCTCCACCTCCCATGTTCAAGCGATTCTCTTGCCTCAGCCTCCCGAGTAGCTGGGATTACAGGCGCCTGCCACCACACCCAGCTAATTTTTGTATTTTTAGTAGAGACAGGGTTTCACTATGTTGGCTAGGCTGGTCTCGAACTCCTGACCTCAAGTGATCCACCCACCCCAGCCTCCCAAAGTGCTGGGATTACAGGCGTAAGCCATCACGCCCAGTAAGTACACTGTTATTAAAAAGAGCAATTTGGCCAGGTGTGGTGGTGGCTCATGCCTGCAATCCCAGCACTTTGGGAGGCCGAGGTGGGCAGATTGCTGGTACCCAGGAGTTTGAGACCAGCCTGGGCATTATAGTAAGACCTAGTCTCTTTAAAAAAAAAAAAAAAAATTAAGAAAGATGCCAGGCGCAGTGGCTCACACCTGTAATCCCAGCACTTTGGGAGAGCGAGGTGGGCAGACCACGAGATCAAGAGATCTAGACCATCCTGGTCAACATGGTGAAACTCCATCTCTACTAAAAATACAGAAATTACTGGGCGTGGCGGCATTCGCCTGTAGTCCCAGCTGCTTGGGAAGCTGAGGCAGGAGAGTCACTTGAACCCAGGAGGCAGAGGTTGCAGTGAGCTGAGATCATGCCACTGCACTCCAGCCTGGTGACAGAGTGAAACTCTGTCTCCAAAAAAAAAAAGAGCAAAAAAAGGCCAGGTGCAGTGGCTCACACCTGTAATCTCAGCATTTTGGGAGGCCAAGGTAGGCAGATCACTCGAGGCCAGGAGTTTGAGATCAGCTTGGCCAACATAGTGAAACCCCATCTCTATTAAAAATACAAAAACTGGCTGGGAGTGGTGGCACCCACGTGTAGTCCCAGCTACTGGGGAGGGTGAGGCACGAGGATTGCTTGAATCCAGCAGTGAGCCAAGATCATGCCAATGCACTCCAGCCTGAGCAACAGAGTGAGACAATGTCTCAAAAAAGAAAAAAAAAAAAGGGGGGGGGGCGGCTTATCTCCTGATCATTAGTTTTCTCTGACAGTATCCTCAACATTGAAATCCTATTTTCTTACACTCTAAGGACACAAATTAGGTAAATCAACTTGCTTTAGATCTCCTAAAGATCCTAGCATTACCACTGTCGCTAAAAACACCTAATTACCACTCCTGTAAACAGCAATACTGTTTTCCCATTTACTGTGGCTCAAAACCTCAACAGTCTCTATAACTTCCCCCTGTAGCCACCATCCAATCATTTGCCAAGTGTCACTTATTCTCTTACAATATATAACAAAGATTTTGGAGCTGCCAAAGACTCTGTCAACCTTCTTAGTGTATAATGAGAAAACTGAGGCTTAGAGAGTTGAATGTTTGACTATGAAACTAAGTGGCAAGTTAGGATTCATACATCTGACTCCTATTTCTGCTGCCATCTCCCTTACTTATGTAGTTGCTTGTATAAGAGAAAAGCCTCATAAATAATCTCTCTACTCACCCTACTAATCCATTCTGCAACCAGATTAATATCCTAAAACACAGAATGGCCAAATCAGACTCGTGCTTGAAAATTTTCAAAGGCTCCCAATTACTTAAGACAACATCTTATCTTTCCAGTCTTATTTTCCACTATTCGTCTACATATACTTGCTAGCCAAAAAAAGACAAATTACTATTGTCGTGTTTTTTCTAAACTGAGCCTAATATTGCTGCCTTCAAATTACACACATCTTTCTTTCTTTGCATTACCAAAATCTTACTTACTATCCTCTAAGTTCAACATCAAATGCCTCTTAATTTATTACTTCAATATGTATTGAGTACGTAACATGCTAAGTAATCTGCTAGTATTAGGAATCCAAAAACAAATAAGACATAATCCCTACCCTCAACTCACAGTAAGTAAGAGTGCATTTGTGTATGTATGTGGGAAGAGTTGGTAAAGAGTAGGCAGTATGACAATAGTGACAAATAAAAACAATTATAATACAAGGTGATACATTCAATAAGACCAGCAGGGGCTTAGTAGTTTCTTTTTTATGTTGTCGGGTTTTTTTTCTTGGGAAGAAGTCTCACTCTGTTGCCTAGGCTGGAGTGCAGTGGTACGATCTTGGCTCACCACAACCTCTGCCTCCTGGGTTCAAGCGATTCTCCTGCCTCAGCCTCCTGAGTAGCTGGAATTACAGGTGTCCACCACCATGCCCAGCTAATTTCTGTATTTTTAGTAGAGATGAGGTTTCACCATGTTGGCCAGGCTGGTCTCGAACTCCTGACCTCAGGTGTTCCACCCGCCTCAGCCTTCCAAAGCGTTGGGATTACAGGCGTGAGCCACTGCGTCCAGCCAAGAAAGTAGTTTCTTAAACAATGAAGAAAGGTTACCAAGTGGAAGGGAAAGGTGGGCTGTAAGAAAGGGATATTCAGGCAACAGGGACAGTAAGAGGGAAGGCAAAACAAAGCATAGCAATGAGAAACAGCATGAGACATGTACAGGAAACTCTAGTTCTGTAGTTCAGCCTTGCTAAAGTGTAAATCGCAAAGAAGGAACTGGATGGAGACGAAGTTGAAGGGATAGGTAAGGGCCAGAGCGTGGAGAGCCTTGAATAACATATTAAGGCATTTTCTTTTTTTTTTTCTTTTTTTTTTTTTGAGACAGAGTCTCGCTCTGTCGCCCAGGCTGGACTGCAGTGGCTGGATCTCAGCTCACTGCAAGCTCCGCCTCCCGGGTTTATGCCATTCTCCTGCCTCAGCCTCCCGAGTAGCTGGGACTACAGGCGCCCACCACCTCGCCCGGCTAGTTTTTTGTATTTTTTAGTAGTGACGGGGTTTCACCATGTTAGCCAGGATGGTCTCGATCTCCTGACCTTGTGATCCGCCCGTCTCGGCCTCCCAAAGTGCTGGGATTACAGGCTTGAGCCACCACATCTGGCCTTAAGACATTTTCTTACAGGTGGATTAGGAGCCACTGAAACATGGAATAACGTAATCAGAATTACATGTTGTTTAGCTAATTCTGGCTTTAGGGGGTGAGAGGAAACGGACACAGAAGCAGTTAGGAGGCTCTTATAAGAGACCAGAAAGGAGTTGTATAGTGAATATTTGCTGGTTTTTTTTTTTTTCTGCTCAGCAACCAAAAGGCCCCTTCCTATATTTTCCATGGAAAGCTGGATCTTATCTTCCCATATGGAGCCTGGGGAGATAGGGCTCAATCACCTCCTCCCCTTCCCAGCAAAGAAGTATGCCTGCACATGACCTAGGCTACTTGAAGTGGATACTCCTGCTGGGGAAGTCTTGACTTTGCAGGAGTAATGCAAAGACCCAGGACCAACCAGTTAGAAAATATTTGGCAATGGCAGACACTAGAGTCCAACTGTAACATCCTATATAGACTGGTCAGTGGTGACCTTGACCTTCTCTTTGGTCTTCCCTCCTTTGATTTCATACCATTCTTTAAACCAAGTTCTCTAACATTCCCATTACTTTTTTGAGCCATTCAATATCCTTCCAATAAATTTTCTTTCTGCTTAAGTTAGCCAAAAGAAAGTCAGTTTCCTGGCCCTCAATGGTTAAACGTACTCGGGGCTCAAAGAAAAAAAAAAAAAAAAGTTAGCCAAAAGATGATTCCTGTTGTTTGCAACCAAGAATCCTAACACAATGATTAGGGCCTAAATTATAGCAATACGATTCAAAAGATAGTGATGGAATTTTTTATTGCCCTTTTGCTAAGATCAAGTTTTAAAAATCATAATGGGAGGGAAACGACAAAGCCAGAAACACTTAGGGGATAAAAAATCAGTAGAACCTGGAGTTCAGAGGGAAAGAGGAATAGTTTAGCCATATCGAAAATGAGCTGCCTATAGTATGTTAAGTAGTGACATTCAGTAGGAGGTCGATGTATGAGTCTAAAAGTCCGGCTTGGAGATAGATTTTGATAGTTATTAGCAACTAAATGGTAGCTGTAAAAGTGGAGATTACCCAGTGAATGTGAAGAGCAGACCAAGGATAAGAAAAACTGCAAGGCTGGGAGGCCAAGGCTGGAGAATTGCTTGAGCCCAGGAGTTTGAGATCAGCCTGGGTAACAAAGGGACACTATTTCTACAAAAAAAAAAAATTGTTTTTAATTAGGGCGGGTGCAGTGGCTCATGCCTGTAATCCCAGCACTGGGAGGTGGAGGCAGGCGGATTGCTTAAGCCCAAGGGTTCAAGACCAGCCTGGGCAACATGGCGAAACCCTGTCTCTACAAAAAATACAAAAATTAGCCAGGCGTGTGACACAGGCCTATAGACCCAGCTGTTTTGAGGGCTGAGGCAGGAGGATTGCCTGAGCCCGGGGAGCTGAGGTTGCAGTGAGTCAAGACTGTGCCACTGTACTTTAGCCTGGGCAACAGAGTCTGACCCTGTCTCAAAACAAAATTAAAAAAAAAATGAACCAGGCATGGTGGCACATGCTGTGGTCTCAGCTACTTGGGAGGCTAAGGTGGGAGGATTGCTTAAGGCTGCAGTGAGCCAAGTTCATGACACTGCATTCTAGCCTGGGTGACAGACCCTATCAGAAAGGAGAAAAGAGAGAGGGGAGGAGAAGGGAGGAGAGGAGAGGAGCGGCGAGGGGAGGAGAGGGGAGAAAGGAAAGAAAGGAAGAAAGAGAACAACTGCACAAATATTGTTGGGAGAGACGAGAATGTTAATGTCTGTGAAGAACTGGAGAACCCATATCCATTCCAAAGAATGTAGCTGCAATTCACCTCTAATTAAGTCCTGCCAAATGGAAACACATATCCAAGGTTGAAAGAAAACTTCAGATTTTCCAAAAGCCAGAAATGTAGAGTTTTACGTAAAATCTTTTAGGTTTTGACTGTAAATAACTATTTTTTTAAGAAAACTAAACACTATGCAGGATAAAGAAAACACTTAGCTAAGCCGGGCGCGGTGGCTCACGCCTGTAATCTCAGCCCTTTGGGAGGCTGAGGTGGGCGGATCACGAGGTCAGGAGATTGTGATCATCCTGGCTAACACAGTGAAACGCCATCTCTACTAAAAATAGAAAAAATTAGCCAGGCGTGGTGGCGGGCGCCTGTAGTCCCAGTTACTCAGGAGGCTGAGGCAGGAGAATGGCGTGAACCCGGGAGGTGGAGCTTGCAGTGAGTCGAGATTGCGCCACTGCAGTCCAGCCTGGGCGACAGTGTGAGACTCCGTCTCAAAAAATAAATAAATAAATAAATAAAAAGAAAAAGAAAGAAAACACTTAGCTGGAGACCCAACTGAGATTTTTAGTGGGGTGAGAAAAGCTGAGGAGGAACCCAGGAAAACATCAGAAATTAAGAATCAGAATAATGCCTTCTTAAGAAGGTAGGGAAAAAACAGCTAGAGAAACAAGACAGTGCAGTGTCATAGAAGCAGAGAGTAGAGATTTGCAGGGGAAGAGTGATCAATTACATCAAACAAAGCAAAAATGTCCAACAATATAAGAACTTTAAAATGTCCACTGGATGTAATAATTGAAAGCCTTTCTGATACCTACTTTCCACTGTCAAACCAGAAGTAATCTGTCCATGTGAGTTTTCATAGCATTGTGTGTAGTCCTCTTTTAGGATAATTATCTTTTACTTTATATTTTACTTACATTTGTACATGGAATAATGAGCTTTGAAGTCCAAGGGACCTGGGTTCAAATTTCTGTCCCATCAAGAAAATTAACTTTTCTGAGTCTAGCTCATTCCTCTACATAAAGTAGATAACAGTATTAAGTTACAGGGACATTTATGAGGATTAATGAAACAACAGGTACAGTACCTGACACATAACTGCTAAGTCCTAGTAGGTACTCGACAAATGTTGGATAAATTGGAAAAGAAGTTGTTTTTGCCAATATCCGTACCTAGCATATAGTAATCAGCCTGAGAGAGGATCACTACCTAGATTAATGGCCTCCAAAATAGTTTAGCTTCAGTTGGCTAATACCTATGAGCTTGAGTGCACAGTCTAGCTCTCTCTCCCTTTATATTAAATCTAATTTAAGGTGAACAGGAATAGCTACATTCTAGATTCTAGAGTCTGAAGATCATGTTCAACTAAATGGCTTTGGTCAGCCTAAGCCTGTTCTAGATGTTCTATGTCACTAGTATCCAATTTTGAGTGGTGAGACTTCACACTCTAAAGGATCCAAGGAAGGGTCATAAAAATTGCAAAAACACTACTCCCACCCTCAAATGTATTTTTTTCCCATGGCTTACAGGACACCACACTTTTCAAGTTTTCCTTCAATCTATGTAACCACTGTTTTTTTTTTTAAACCATTTATTTGCTACTTTTTTCCTATACCACCCCTTTAATTGAAGTTCACTTTGGTCCTAGGCCTTCTTTTCATTCTATACTTCCTTTTCACGGATGTCTAATTCCAATACATCACCTCAATTATTATTATTTTCTTCAATAAATTGTATGCTTATGTCTCTCACATCTCTGGGCAAGATGTCACCTTTGAACTCTAGATCTGTATATCCCTCTGCTTACTCCATAGTTTTTCTTGGTAGACTCTCCAGTTCCCCCATCCTCATCCCACCACATGTGCACATACACAAACTGGTAATCATTCTCCAGCATCTCCTATCCAGTCATGGTTGCACAGACCAGAAACCTACCTTACTACCCGTACCCAATATTTTAAATTCCCATCTTTACCTCCTAAATATCCCTCAAATCCATCTACTTCTGCCTTTATTACCCTTTGGCTCAAAAGATGGCTCAATTTACCATCTTCGTTTCCCTGGACTATTGCAATTACCTTCTAACTGGTTCTCTTCCATTCTTCCACTTTAATTCTTATTTATCCTTCAGAGCTTATTTCAACAAAAAGTTGGGCCAGGTGCAGTGGCTCACGCCTGCAATACCAGCACTTCGGGAGGCCGAGGCGGGTGGATCATAAGGTCAGGGATGCAAGACCTGCCTGGTCAAGATGGTGAAACCCTGGCCGGGTGTGGTGGCTCACATCCGTAATCCCAGCACTTTGGAGACTGAGGCAGGTGGATCACCTGAGGTCACGAGTTCAAGACCAGCCTGGACAATATGGCGAAAACTCATCTCTACTAAAAACAATTTTTTAAAAAAATTAGCCAAGCGTGGTGGTGTGCGCCTGTAATCCCAGCTACCCGGGAGGCTGAGGTGGGAGAATTGCTTGAACCTGGGAGGCAGAGGTTGCGGTGAGTCAAAATCGTGCCACTGCACTCCAGCCTGGGCGACAGAGCGGGATTTGGTCTCAAAAAAAAAAAAAAAAAAAAGTGAGCTGGGCGCAGTGGCTCACACCTGTAATCCCATCACTTTGGGAGGCCAAGGTGGGTGGATCACGAGGTCAGGAGTTTGAGACCAGCCTGGCCAAGATGGTGAAACTCCGTCTCTACTAAAAATACAAAAATTAGCTGGGCGTGGTGGCAGGCACCTGTAATCCCAGCTACTCGGGATGCTGAGGTAGGAGAATCACTTGAACCTGCGAGGTGGAGGTTGCAGTGAGCCGAGATCACGCCACTGCACTCCAGCCCGGCAACAGAGCTAGACTCCTTCTCAAAAAAAAGATGGTGAAATCACGTCTCTACTAAAACTACAAAAATTAGCCAGGTGCGGTGGCAGGCACCTGTAATCCCAGCTACTCAGGAGGCTGAGGCAGGAGAATTGCTTGAACCCGGGCAGCAGAGGTTGCAGTGAGCCAAGATCATGCCACTGCACTCCAGCCTGGGTAACACAGTGAGATTCCGTCTCAAAAAAAAAAAAAAAGAAAAGAAAAGAAAAGAAAACAGTTTTCCTTGATTTCCCAAACTAGTAACAGCTAAAATTGTTGAATGTACATTACATGCCAGGCACTCTTCTAAGCAATGAAAACGTATTAACATATTTAATTTTCTTTTTTTTTTTTTTTTGAGACAGGGTATCATTCTGTCACCCAAGCTGGAGGGCAGTGGCACCATCTCGGCTCACTGCAACCTCTGCCTTCCAGGCTCAAGCAATTCCTCTGCTTCAGCCTCCCAAGCAGCTGGGACAACAGGCACACGCCACTATGCTCAGCTAGTTTTGCATTTTTGGTAGAGACGGGGTTCCGCCATGTTGCCCAGGCTGGTCTGGAACTCCTGGCCTCAAGTGATTGGCCGGCCTCAGCTTCCCAAAGTGCTGGGATTACTTTGGCGTGAGCCACAGCTCCTGGCCTCTTACTTAATTTTCTTAACAAGACCAAAAAAACTATCTCTATTTCACAGATGTAGAAACTGAGGCACAAAGAGATAATACCTTGCCCAATATCCTACAGCTAGTGAAAAGTGGTACCAGATTCAGATTTAGGCAGTGTAGCTCCAAAAGACACATTCTTTCCAAAAGACTGTACTATACTATGCTCTAGGTTACATGCCCCATTATAAATTCTTTTATAACATCCAGTACTTCTCCTTTGTTGTAGAGATTGAATAACTGATTATATAATTGTTTGACGTCTACTCCCTCTCCCCCATTAGAATGCAAGTTCCACAAGGGTAAGGGCTTGCGTATGGCTTGTTCATTACAGTATTCCCTTTGCTTATCGGGTGGTAATGGGCATTCAATGTATTTTTGTTGAAGGAATGCACTGAACTTCTAGTCGAAGGTGTGTGGGAGAGAGGTTTCTGGGCCAAAGCAATGGCTTCCCTCACTCAGACTGCATGACAGCAAAAGGGCAGTAGCAGTTTCCTACTAGAAACATTCAGAAGAAGTATCATAAAATCACAAGCACCTTCACTTTTTAGTAGCTGTAGCAGACACAGCTTTTACATAGAACAAAAGGGGTTGTATGGCACTACATATAAAAGACTGTTTTTTAGAGTGAGGTACTCGCTGTTGACAGTAATGAAATGTTAGTTACCCCATTAGGTTTAGGACTATAATGCCTCAATGGTGACCAATTCCAGCTGTGGTCAGAAGTGAATGGATGACACTATATCCTATGTTTTTTTTTTTTTTGAGACAGGGTCTCCCTCTGTTGCCCAGGTTGGAATGCAGCAGCACGATCTCGGCTCACTGCAACCTCCTCCCTCCAGGGTTCAAGCGATTCTCCCACTTCAGCCTCCTGAGTAGCTGGGATTACAGGCACGTACCACCACGCCTGGTTAATTTTTGTATTTTTAGTAGAGACGGGGTTTAACCATATTGGTCAGGCTTCTCTCAAACTCCTGACCTCAGGTGATTAACCCGCCTCAGCCTCCCAAATTGCTAGGATTACAGGTGTGAGCCACTGCGCCCGGCCGGATGACACTATATCCTTATGACTCAAAAACAGAGCACGGATTCTTTTCTTTTTTTCTAAGTCAACCTCATTGCAGATTTTTTTCCCAGTAAAATCCTCAAGTTTTGGCCTAAGTCTGAAGACAGAAAATAAGAGCCTAATCTTTGAGGAACATTAGACTTAGGTCAAGTTTGGACTAGATCTGGAGAAGCTGCTCTTCACTGGCTCATGGTCACTAAGGTGAAAATAATACTGTGTTCTAGATGAGAAATCTCTAACTGGGCCAATGTTCACCTTATACTACCACTTTTGGGTATCCAACATAGTAACAATATATATTAATTTAGGTAACAGATTCCTGTCCTCTTCATGCTCCCCCACATGCATTCCTGCATGCCCTATTTTAACTGAGCCAAGTACACATAAATGTGTTCAGCCTAATAGAAAAATATAAATATTTACTTAATTCAACCAGAGACTATAAGGAATTGTTTTCACTGCAATAATTATGCTAAAAGAGTATGTGTGGGAGGAGAAACATCATAAAGCACTGTTATTATCAGACTTGTGCCTAAAAACTGACCCCAGTGACATGGGATTCATGAAATTTTAATGGGCTAAACTGACTTGCATTGGCTAAAAAAGTGAGTTACATGCAAGACTGACCAAGTCATTTTCCCCTGTACAGCTTAAAATATTTCACATAATCTTATCTTCAAAATAACTAAGTTAAATAAAAGAAACAAACTATTTATTCTTTTCCCTTTTAACAGAGATACAAAGACAAAAATAAATCTTACATTCTCAAGGTTCTACAATTGCTAAAGGCATAGCTTTAACAAGCTACTGAATACCTACCTACCTGTCTAGTGTTCTGGTCAAAGACAGTTTGCACACAGGGGTCAGCACTGAACTTTTGTTTGGTTTTGTTTTGTTTTTTTTTTTTTGAGTCGCCCAGGCTGGAGTGCAGTGGCTCAATCACAGCTCACTGAAAGCTCCGCCTCCCAGATTCAAGCGATTCTCCTGCCTCAGCCTCCTGAGTAGCTGGGACTACAGGCGCGCCACTACCCCCAGCTAATTTTTTTTTTTTTTTTTTAATTTTTAGTAGAGACGGGGGTTTCACCATGTTGGTACGGCTGGTCTCAAACTCCTGACTTCATGATCCGCCTGCCTCGGCCTCCCAAAGTGCGGGGATTACAGGCGTGAGCTACCGCGCCTGGCCCAGCACTGAATTTTTAAAAGGAGGGAGGCTGGGCCAGGCGCGGTGGCTCACGAATGCAATCCCAGTACTTTGGGGGGCCGAGGCGGGCGGATCACGAGGTCAGGAGATTGAGACCATCCTGGCTAACATGGTGAAACCCTCTTTCTACTAAAAATACAAAAAATTAGCCGGGAGTGGTGACGGGCGCCACCTCCCACTACTCGGGAGGCCGAGGCAGGACAACGGTGGGAACCCCGGAGGCGGAGCTTGCAGTGAGACGAGATCACACCACTGCACTCCAGCCTGGGCGACAGAGCAAGACTCCGTCTCAAAATAAATAAATAAATTAATTAATTAAATAAATTAAAAAGAGGGAGGCTGGATAATAAATGGGGCTTTGAAGTCAGACCAGAGTTCCTCTTACCCTTGGTTGTGTTACCTAACCTCACAGTCTTTTTTTATTTTCCCTGTAAAATGAAACTAGCACCACATACATTTCAGAGTTATTCTAAAAATTAAAAGATAACATACAATGCTTGGCACATAGCAGGCAAATAAAAAGGAATTTATTATTCTCCATCCAATATTTTTAAACAGTACCACTGAAGGCTTCTCTCAAAGCAAAATTACTCCTCAGAGACTTGGCAGAGCTGATCTGTTAGGCAGAATGGAGGGATACCGAAATAGATGTAAAAGTTTCACAATTATATGGCAGGACTACTGGGCAGGATGAAAGCACTCCAGTACTACCGTGCTGAGAAAGCAGCACAAGTCTTTAACATCATAATCATGAAACAGATTTCAACCAGCACTTGTGATCTAGAGTCATATCCCAGGTAATTCAACTAATCACTTTTATGTTTGTAGGAATATGTCAGTGTCTATTTCTTAAGTATTCCATTTACTTCACAATACCTGCTTGTGGTAACTTTCAGTTTCCAAATGACTAGACTGTCCCTTGGCAGTTCACATGCCCAGATCCAGCTTATTTAGTTTTTGACTCCCATGACTTTCAGGAGCGTAGTGAAAAGAAGTAACCATTGCTATACTATATATTTAAAATTTCATTTAAAAAAGGTCCCAACAGCAGTCATATTTGTAAAACACACAAAAGCACTACATTTTATAGGAGAATTGACACGCAAATTAAGGAAGAACTGACTAATGTGCCCCACACCCAGAAAGGGGGGAAAAACAAGAATGACTGGGTACTGTGTAGAAGAAATGAAAAATACTGAATAAAGTTCAATGTTCATGTAACTTGCTAGCCCCTATTCAAAAACCCACTAATTGGTGCAGCAGCAATAGAAAATGAAAAAAAAAAAAGATGAAAAAATTCAAAAATCCAGAAACACCTTACTATTCATGCTGTTTACTTAGATATATGTGTATCTGATAAAATCACGTTTCATACACGAAATTCTGTTATGATTTGGGTCTATCTAAATAGGCAGCCAAACTATAGAAATCATTGGTTTCTTCTAGAACTAACCAAAAGAAATTCCCATATCACTAATATGACAATGTTCTTCTAAATAACCATGTCCCAAAGAAATAATCCCCAAAGATATAGTGCATCCCCAAAGTATGTAGTGGAAGAAAAAAAGAAAGCAGGAAATTCCAAAGGTTTCTGTAATAACACAAGAGACAATTTGAGAAACCTTAAACATTTTACAACTCTCAGCTGAGCACTGTGATATGGGCCGGCCTATAACCCCAGCTACTTGGGAGGCTGAGACAGGAGGACTACTTGGGCCAAAAAGTTTGAGGTTGCAGTGAGCTATATAATTGCACCACTGCACTCCAGCCTACATAACAAACAGAGCAAGATTCTGTCTCTTAAAAAAAATAAAAACAAACAAACAAAGCAAAAACAGAAAAAAAATGTGTAAGACCTTATAGCTGTTGAGTATCCTTCTCTCAAATAAAATTAAAAATTCAGTTACTATATATCCTATATTGGAAAGCTACTGACATAGTCTTAGAAGAATTACAGACTCTGAAAACAAAAAGGTGTTATTAGGAAATTACTAATCACTGGAATATTGAGACACTACCCAAAGGATTGGCACTATCACATTTAAGGTGCTAACATACAAGGGAGCAATGAAGCACAGTCCTGGTAAATTATCTGGTAATTTCAGTAGCATGCTATTTAATTATCTTTTTAAAATGAAATAAACAAATAAAATGAAGTCATATACAATAAACATCTATGGACATATTAATATATTAATATACAAAGGAAAGAAAATCAGAGATATTTCACTTCTTAAAATGACAAGGTCAACTCTTAATAATTACACATAACAGTAAATCATAGTTCTGAAAGCTCTTTCCAAACAAACTACTGAGAATATACTACAGGAGAATCTGAATTTGAAGAGGCTAGAATGTTGTCTAAGATCCCTACACTGCTCCACTGCTTAAAATATATTCCTGGATCTCTCCCTGCTGAAGACTAATGTAAAAGTAATTATCAGCCAGGCGCGGTAGCTCACGCCTAGAATCCCAGCTCTTGGGGAGGCAGAAGCAGGAGGATAGCTTGAGCCCAGGAGTTTGAGACCAGCCTGGCCAACATAGTGAAACCCCGTTTCTACTAAAAACACAAAAAATTAGCCAGGCATGGTGGCACGCACCTATAGTCCCAGCTACTCAGGAGGCTGAGGCAGGAGAGTCACTTGAACCTGGGAGGCGGAGGTTGTGGTGAGCCAAGATCGCCCCATTGCACTCCAGCCTGGGCAACAGAGTGAGGTCTCAAAAAAAAAAAAAAAAAAAAGTAATTATCTATGCCAGGCTAATTTCTATCTATGCCTGTTGGAATTTTTATTATTTTGCACCATACAGTTAATGGGTAGAAATTACATGCTTTAAGTCTCCTGCTGCAACCTGAAGGCAGCAAATAAGATATTTTGAAGTTGACCATTTTGCTTCATGTTACATTAACAAACTAAGGGCCTAGTGAAGGATGGAAACTATATAATTGATAATAAAAGGGCAAAAGAAATGTTACCTAGAGAACAGCTTAATGAGAAACCTCGGAGATTAAGATACTTTGTAGTTTAAATGTAAAACGTTAAGTAACTACAAAGAGGTGGACTTATTTTACAATACAAATACAATAAAAACTTTTAAGTTTCATTTAAAGTTTACTCACACACAAAACTGAGAGATTAAAGGAGAAAAAGGTTATCCAAGACAAAATCTAGAATGCAGTAAATGTTTTGTTGTTGTTTTGAGACAGAGTCTCTCTTGGCTACAGTGCAGTGGTGCGATCTCAGCTCACTGCCATCTCCGCCTCCCTGGTTCAAGCGATTCTCCTGCCTCAGCCTCCAGAGTAGCTGGGCCTACAGGACCGCACCACCACACCCAGCTAATTTTTGTATTTTTTTCAGTAGAGACGGGGTTTCACCATGTTGGCTAGGATGCCCACCTTGGCCTCCCAAAGTGCTGGGATTACAGGCGTGAGCCACCACACCCAGCCAGAATGCAATAAATGTTAAATAAACTTCAGGTAAAAGAAAACTTCAGGCCAGGTGTGGTGGCTCACGCTTGTAATCCTAGCACTTTGGGAGGCTGAGGCAGGCAGATCAGCCTGAGGTCAGGAGTTTGAGACCAGCCTGGCCAACATGGTGAAACCCTGTCTCTACTAAAAATACAAAAAATTAGCCAGGCATGGTGGCACATGCCTGTAACCCCAGCTACCACTTGAACCCAGGAGGCAGAGGTTGCAGTGAGTCGAAATCACGCCACTGCACTACAGCCTGGGTGACACAGTGAGACTCATCTCAAAAAACAACAACAACAATAACAAAAAAAACAACTTCATACAACAACTTCATTACATGGAAATACAACTGTCAGCCGGGCACAGTGGCTCACACCTGTAATCCCAGCACTTTGGGTAGCTGAGACAGGCCGATCACGAGGTCAGGAGTTAAAGACCAGCCTGGCTAATATGGTGAAACCCTGTCTCTACTAAAAATACAGAAATTAACCGGGTGTGGTGGTGCACGCCTGTAGTCCCAGCTACTCGGGAGGCTGAGAAAGAAGAATCACTTGAACCTGGGAAGCAGAGCTTGCAGTGAGCAGAGATAGCACCACTGCATTCCAGCCTGGGTGACAGAGAGAGACTCTGTCTCAAAAAAAAAAAAAAAAGAAAAGAAAAGAAATACAACTGTCAGGCTGGGTGTGGTGGCTCACACATGTAATCCCAGCACTTCGGGAGGCCAAGGTGGGAGCATCACTTGGGCCGCGGAGTTCAAGACCAGCCAGGGCAAGATGGCAAAGACCCCCGTCCCTTAAGAAAGAAACACAACTCTCATTTGGGTACTAGGTACCAAAGAAAGACCACATCTTGAACATTAGGGTCCCTTTACATTCCCTAAAAGGTTTCAGTTAAACAGAAGCAAAAACGTACAATGTCAGCGAATTAAGCAAAAAGGAAAGTGCAAAAAATCACAGGAAGATGAAAAGATCACCAACTTGGAGAGGCAAAAGAATAAAAGATCATAGATGATGAAAGAGGGAATATAAATAGTTAAAGTGAGATAAGAAACATGATAGTCTATCAATGAATCAAATGCTAAAGGTAAAATAGTAAATATTATACCACAATGGTCACAGTAATGTAAGGACAGGTCATGCAAAGACCTGCAGATCAAGGACTTGCTCAAATGCAACTCCAGAAGTAGAGTGACTTCTAGAGATGAAAGTGGAGACTCAGAGAAATGTTTGTCTTCTGTTTTCCTCACAAGTATGAGGCTGGATGTAAGCTCAGAACATAGCTTAACTCTTTCAGAGCTGTAGACAAACAGCTCACTAAAATATTTAATATTCATCTGAATGTTACAGTCCTTTCACAGATGAGAATACCAAATCTTATTTCTTCAGTAAGCAAGCACTGTTTTGACACCCACAAATTAATCTTATGTGGTAGTTTTGCTTAGAAAAGTGGCTCATGCCTGTAATCACAGCACTTTGGGAGTCCGAGGCAGGAGGAACACAAGGTCAGAAGTTCAAGACCAACCTGGCCAATACGGTGAAACCCCGTCTCTACTAAAAAAAAAAAAAAAAAATTAGCCAAGCGTGGTGGCAAGCACCTGTAATCCCAGATACTCGGGAGGCTGAGGCAGGAGAACTGCTGGAACCTGGGAGGCAGAGGTTGCAGTGAGCCCAGATCGTGCCATTGCACTCCAGCCTGGGTGACAGAGCAAGACTCTGTCTCAAAAAAAGGAAAACTGACAAAATCAAAAGAGCAGATGCACAGGACAGATCAAACATGGAGAATACAAAAACTGTTCAAGTACTCATACATTGTTCCATTATATCCCTTATCCCAATCCATTACTCCTTTGCTATTTCACTCTCGATGTGTTGCCCAGGCTGGAATGCAATGACACGATCTTGGCTCACTGCAATCTCCACCTCCAGGGTTCGAGCTATTTTCATGGCTTGGCCTCCCATGTAGCTGGGACTAAAGGCGCACGTGACCATGCCCAGCTAATTTTTTTTGTATTTTTTGTACTTTTAGAGACGGGGTTTCACCATGATGGTCAGGCTGGTCTCGAACTCCTGACTTCAAGTGATCCGCCCGCCTCCACCTCCCAAAGTGCTGGGATTACAACCGTAAGCCGCGGCGCCTAGCCCACTATTTAAGTTTTAAACCTTCTCCCAAGCCTGTCTCTTCACACATGCCTACTCTCTCTTTGGCCAACGTCTTTCACTTGCCTTCAGATCCACTGGCACGCCTCTCTTGTAGCAGAAGGTGTTCTTACATGGAAAATGTTTTTCTTATCATAACTCTTTTTTTAAGGGTTGGGATAATTCCAAGTACTTGAAATAAGTTTCTCACATCTTGCTCTATGAGGTTGACTAGGATTTGTTCTGAAACCTATTGGGTGACCAATACAAAAGAAATTCCTAAGCAGAAAACATGATCTAATTAACACAGGACACTATCCAAATCACAAACTCACTTTCGATATGTAATGTGCCCCATACCAGATGACTTCAGCAGATGCTAACCTAGGCTGAGAATCCTTGCCTGAGTCGACAAACTCAGAAAAGCATGGAGATGAAACGATCTGTAGACACTGGTGTGATGGCAGAGGATGGAGCAGACACTGATAAGGCAGCTCCCCTGGCTTGTGTTTGGGGCGCTCCGCTCTTTATTCTTTAATAGAAAAAGACAGAGTTCTAAATCTCTGCCTTATGGCTCACTTTGCTTAGCCATACAAGAGATCGGTCCACTATATACCTTTTCTGTGAAGACCCTAATCACTTCAAGACTATCGCTTAAAAAGCAAGAGACTGCTGCATTTGCACAGCTTCTGCAGGGAAATTCCCTGCGACACTAGAGACAGGTAAATAAAGAAACTGCATTCGCTCCAAGGCAGGGGGAGGGGTCTTCTATCAGTGAAGTAAACCACTGAGTTCTGCAGACCTGTCAAGGAAGATCCAAGGCTTGAGCTCCTGTCTTCCCACCATCTCTAAACATTCTCCAACAGCCTGCTCTTCACTCCCAGGAGACCCACAAAACTTACACCTGAGAATAAGTAAAAATCTGCATACGCTTACCCCATGCTTTCCTACCCACCTTTATTATTAAAATACAGAAGAAAAAAGAAGAATAAAAAGAAGTAGAAAACCCTAACCACCGATTTCTGAATCCAAAGTATGGAGTAACCAAACGGGGCCGGGGAGTTTTCCCTTCTCTGAAGAGAGAACAAGGCGCCGCCTCCAATCTACACTACGCCCAGTAATGCAATGACAAGCCCTAAAAACTCCACAGCGTCCCAGGCAGTCCCTCGCGGCTCGGCCCGGCAGCCACCCTCTCCCCCGACCTCTCACAAAGGAGACTGGTTCAGTCCGGAGCATCACCCCGCACCTGATCCCTCCCAACTGGGGGGCGAGCAGGGGGTGGAAGAGAGAGGAGGAGGAGTTACTTAAATCAAATCTCTGAGAGCCCCAGCTTTTGCTGACTCCTGGGCCAGCACTGAGGAGCGGGTGTGAGCGGGAAGCTTACCTGTGCAAAGTCCTGGTGCTTCCTTTCCAGGCAGTGTTTCAACTCACCCTCTCCGAGAACAAGGCGCCTTCCGGCGGAGCATGGCCAGCCCTCGCCTCAATCTAGCTTGCTAGTAGTCCATTCTCCCTAGGCTCCGCCCCCCTGCGCTCCCATCCGCCAATGGCAGCACCGAAGCCCGGCCTCTTCCAGCGAGCTAATGTGAGCGCCATCCAGGAAGTCTCTTGAGAGTGGAAGGTCCTAGGAGGATGAGACGGGTACGTAGGCGACCACAAATATGCCTGATTGAAAATAAAACCTGGCGGCGGCTCTCCTCTGACGGCTCAGTTCACAGGCGACCAGGCCCCTCGGCATCTATTTTTGACCCCCGCCATTGGGGGCGCTCTGAACTAAAATAACACTTAGTTACCTACTTCTGGGAAGCCATCTTGGCTCAGACTCGGGGACGGGGTGAGAGTGCTTAAAGAATCTGAAGGCCCTGTCGGCGTTCTGTCCGACTATCTAGGTCCAGCCCGAACATACTCTCTGTATACACTCAGGATGCCCCTCAGTCACGACGTGAAACCCTTGGAATAATGCCGTATGTGGTTACGGGCAACCACCACCACCCTCTCACTTAACTGTAGGAGTAAAGCAATTTTAACAAATCGAATAAGCAAAAATTAATTCTTCTAATGACAGTGAAAGTTACAGTTTCCTAGGGTAATCCTTTATGGCCAGCTCACTCAAAATATCAGGACATGTATCTATTCTAGGTGCTACTAAAATCTTTATGATTCACTGCAAATTTTCCAGTAGGGGCACTGTGAATCAGTTGGAAATCAAGAACAGGACTTAAGGAGGAATTCCTTTTTTTTTTTTTTTGAGACGGAGTCTCGCTCAGTCACCCAGGCTGGAGTGCAGAGGGGCGATCTCGGCTCACTGCAACCTCTGCCTCCCGGGTTCAAGCAATTTTCTTGTCTCAGCCTCCTGAGTAGCTGAGACTACAGGCGCACACCACCACACGCAGGTAATTTTTGTATTTTTAGTAAAGACGGGGTTTCGCCATGTTGGTCAGGCTGGTTTCAAACTCCAGACCTCAAGTGATCCGCCCACCTCGGCCTCCCAAAGTGCTGGGATTACGGACGTGAGCCACCATTCTTGGCCAAGAAATCTCTTTTTTAAAGTTGTGAGTGAGGGAATCCTTCCAGATTATTAAAGGAATTTCTCAAGGAGTAACGTAATTGCATGGTATTACATAGTAGCTCAGAGCCATTAAGGAGTCATATGAGTGATAAGACTTGGCCTTAAACTGGGCGCGGTGGCTCACGCCTTTAATCTCAACACTTTGGGAGGCTGAGGCGGGTGGATTGCCTGAGGTCAGGAGTTCGAGACCAGCCTGGCCAACATAGTGAAACCCCGTCTCTACTAAAAACACAGAAAAAAAAAAAAAAAAATTAGCCGGGCGTGGTGGCAGGCACCGGTAATCCCAGCTACTCGGGAGTGAGGCAGGAGAATCGCTTGAACCCGGGAGGTGGAGGTTGTGCTTAGCCAAGATCTCACCACTGCACTCCAGCCTGGGCAACAAGAGTGAAATTCCATCTCAAAAAAAAAAAAAAAAAAAAAAAAAGACTTGGCCAAATCCATTTCCCTGTGTATCAAAATCTGTCAGTCAAGACGGGTGCCATAGCTCAGGCCCATAATCCCAGCACTTTGGGAGGCCGAGGTGGGTGGATCACCTAAGGTCGGGAGTTCGAGACCAGCCTGACCAATATGGAGAAACCCCATCTCTACTAAAAATACAAAATTAGCTGGCTGTCGTGGCGCATGCCTGTAACCCCAGCTACTCGGGAGGCTGAGGCAGGAAAATCGCTTGAACTCCGGAGGCGGAGATTGTGGTGAGCCGAGATGGCGCCATTGCACTCCAGCCTGGGCAACAGAGAAACTCCATCTCAAAAAAAAAAAAAAAAAAATCTGTTAGCTGAATTCTCTCCTGGCTACTGCTGCCATTATATCAATTTGATGTTAGTATTAAGATTTATTAGAACAATGTGTCTGTAAATGCATATACAGATATAACCTTAATTAATAGTTTCTAGGATGAGAGTCTATTATCCATCTGGTACAGAATAGACCTGTCATCAAAGGAGCTATAGATATTATGGAAAGGGGAGCAGGTGTGCCTGAACCAATTTCTGCTACCTACACTGATCTTAGTATGATTTCCAATGGTCTTGGCCTTCAAAAACCAAAGGACATTGGTAAGACTATAGAAGGAAAAAAAAAAAAGTGGATATTATTTCGTAACTACCATTCTTCATATGGGGTGGGAGATCCACTTTTTATAATTCTTCATGACCACTTCAGTCAAAATACAGATCATGATTTTACCCAGATACTTTTTTTCTCATGCTTCCCTTACAATTGGTGCAATACCCAAGTACAGAAGGTCATAAGTTGGCTTGGATAATAGAACAAGATATGGGCATTAATACTAAAAAACTGTGCTCCAAAATACCAAAATGGTATCCTTTATTGACTCTGAAAGCAGTAGCTCTGGGCAGAATGCTGTCTTTGACCAATCTTCTAATGCTTCTCAATTGCTAAAGATTTTTTTGGGGGGTAGTTAAAAAAAAAAACAAAAAAAAAAACCTTTCTATTATTACTTCAGTTTTATCCCAGAAGTAAAGGGGCAGGCTAACTCCAAATTCAACAGCTTCAAATCCTTTCTGGAATCAAGTAGGATTTTAAAAACAAAACAAAAGCATAACCAAAGCAATACCTCAAATATCTTCCAACTTCCTGTGGTGCACTGTTAACTATTACTACTACTACTGGGGTCAGAATCTAGTACAAAATGAATCCCAAAGAGGCTTCTTCATTATCTTTGATTTAATTCCCTAAGAGGAGAGTATCTACTAATGTTTGGGATACAACCAGAAATGATACATGGAGTATGAACAGCTTTGATACATGCATATATTTAATAATGAA
This sequence comes from Macaca nemestrina, assembly GCF_043159975.1. Taxonomy (NCBI): domain Eukaryota; kingdom Metazoa; phylum Chordata; class Mammalia; order Primates; family Cercopithecidae; genus Macaca; species Macaca nemestrina. The sequence goes on along the minus strand of NC_092131.1, from coordinate 87,057,688 downwards.
ACAATTCATCAACAGCAAAAAGAAAGTAGAAAAATTCATGAGACCTCAGTGCTGTGGAAGAGAATGGGAAATCAAGGAAAAAAGATACATATAGCAACCAATCCAGAAGGCTGCATGATGAGTGAAGCAAAGGCAAATTTGGCCAAGATAGTATTATATGCTCTGAAAAGAGAATGGCTGGATAGGTACCCACTTATCTGACTGCTTACTAGCAGGTAGCCTTACTGTATGCCTCATGGAATGGAGGCAAAGAGCCACGGAAAGGTGGGAGGGGAGAAGGAAAAGAACAGTATAAAACCCAGGGTAAACAAATGAGAGGGGCAGAATTACAAAGAGAGGACTCAAGTCTTTTGTTTCCCTTAAAGTCTAAAATAAACCTTAAGTTTTTAAGTATGTCAGTCAAATTCAATGAACACATAATGAGTAGCACTAGGCACTGTAAAGGAATGATGGGGGAATGATTTATAAAAATAAAGGAATGACATGGATCCTGCTCTCAAGGAGCTTACAACTTATATGGAAAGACAAGATTCCACACAAAAACAACTGCAAAACATATTTACATAGTAACATACATAAAAATAAATATACATATAAATATACATATGAATAACCAACATATGAAAACTAAGGAATATTGTGTTAATAATTGCTTAGAAGTACCTAAGTCTGTTACTAAAGAAAAAATTTTTGGACTTTTAAGTATAGTTAGTGGAGAGTAGGGCATGTGCACACATATGGAACTAGGAATAAATACGTCACATTCAGCAAGTAGATTAGCCTGATTGGAGTAGAAAGTCTAGTTCTAGTTAAGAAGGGAGTTTGATGAAACAGTAGAAGTCTATCTGGTGAAAGACACTACAATGTTAGATCTGGTCCCTAAAATAAAATGAATAGGGAACAAATGTTTTCTTTAGGTAATAGTAAGTGGCCACATGTCCCTGACCAACTCCACTGCTCTTAAAAGTTTTGAAGTTACACTAAGAGATAGAAGCTAACAATAGGATAGTAGAGAAGTACTCAGTGCTCTTGGGCAAGTAGAAGGAACTGCTTTCTACAAGAATTCTTAGGAAGTGGCAAGTAGACCCCCCAAAGGCAAGGAAGGAAAAAACTCAATGAAATTCTGAGGCAGAGGATCTATCAACCAAAGGCCAACCAAATCTGGGTAATTCCAAGTGTTCAAGCAGAATGTCCTTGACCCTAATTCTTAGTGGGAAGCAGATTGTATATGCTTATGAAATTATTTATTTAGGCCAGGCACAGTGGCTTACGCCTGTAATCCAGCACTTTGGGAGGCCAAGGTGGGCAGATCATGAGGTGAAGAGATCAAGACCATCCTGGCCAACATGGTGAAACCCCGCCTATACTAAAAATACAAAAATGAGCTGGGCGTGGTGGCACGCACCTGTAGTCCCAGCTACTCAGGAGGTTGAGGCAGAAGAATTGCTTGAACCCGGGAGGTGGAGGCTGCAGTGAGCCAAGATTGTGCCAGTGCATTCCAGCCTGGAGACAGAGCAAGACTCCGTCTCAAAAAAATATATATATATATTTATTTATCGAGACAGAGTTTCGCTCTTGTTGCCCAGGCTGGAGTGCAATGGCACAATTTCAGCTTAGCGCAACCTCCGCCTCCTGGGTTCAAGTGATTCTCCTGCCTTGGCCTCCCGAGTACCTGGGATTACAGGTATGCACCACCACACCCAGCTAATTTTGTATTTTTAGTTGAGACGGGGTTTCTCCATGTTGGTCAGGATGGTCTCGAATTCTTGACCTCAGGTGATCCCCCAGAGTTGGCCTTCCAAAGTGCTGGGATTACAGGCATAAGCCACGGCGCCCCACCGTGAAATTATTATTTTTAACTACTGTGATAATCAACTTTGATCCTAACGATTTAAGAAATTAGTATAGGAGGATAAGAAGAACCCTAATCTATACGGAATGCTCATGTCCTTGAAGGAGGACAGGTCAGTAAGGGCCCAAATTCTCTCCTGGTCTTTAGGTGGAAGGGCAAAACATCACACTTTAAAAAGAGGCTGCTCTCAGCCAAAGCAAGAAAGACCTCTTTCATTAGGCCTGTTGATCTGAAGCTATTCCAGGAAGGAAAAAAAAAGTTCAAGCCAGATGTTCAGCAGCAGCCAGAGTTGGACCCTACGTCACGAGAGTTCCGCTGGGAGGCACTGGGTCCCACTGATGTTGAAATTGACTGTTGGGGCCCAATCTTGATGCCATTTGCCTGTAAAAGAAAAGAGGCAATAGTTCCCACCTCAGTGTTAAAGTGAATTAGAGAGAGGAGGGGGCTATCTCTGCTTGTATCCCAGGTAGAAAGAAAAAAGAAAGGGGAGAAAGGAGGAATCATTAATTATATTTTCTAAAAGCAGATTTGACCTTGGCAGGTAACCAGGCGCCCTAGCCAGACTGATGTGCAACAATAATCTATGACAGTAAGAATAAGATGACTACCTATGGTCTAAATATTCTAGTTGACTACAAGTGGCTTTTGTGTACTTTTTTTTTCCTTGAGGAAATGAGGTCTCCCTACATTGCCCAGGCTGTAGTGCAGTGGCTATTCACAGGTATGACCAGCGTGCACTACAGCCTCAAACTTCTGGCCTCAAGTGATCCTGCCTCAGCCTCCCAAGTCACTCAGACTACGGGTGCACCACTGCACCCCGTGCTCATTTTAGAGACGGGGTCTCTCTTTGTTGCCCAGGTGGGTCTTGAAGTCCTGGCATCAAGCAATCTCCCCAGCTCAGCCTCTCAAAGTGCTGGGATTATAAGCATGAGCCACCACACGTGGCCCCTGTGCTCATTTTTAGGGGACCATATTATACTTAAATGTCATAGCTATGTGCAGAATTAGGTTGTGATTAGGTAAGAGTGGAGGAGGCAAAGAGCAGAAGTAGCATATGATTCTTTTTGTTTTGTTCCAGAATTTGCTTTATAGAAATTACTCTCCTAAGCCACTATGAATTATACCTCCCTTATGTTCTAGAATAGTAAAAAACTGAGGTTGACAAGAAAATCTCCCATATTGTATAAGTCTTTTAGATCACCAATAATCTCTTTAAGCATTCTGGGTGTCAGACTTGAGGAAAACAGAAAATGATGACAGGTCTCTGTGTACCTAGATTTAAAAAAAAAAAAAAAGTTGAATTGGCAGAGCTTTTAAATTGTATAATGATAGATGGGGAATGTAAGCATTCCATTCTAGGGAACCTCCAGTTCTATTCAGAACAAACCAAATTTAACTGCCAGCACTTCTACCCTTTCTTACCTCATTGTGGACATCAAATAAACCCTGTTGGATCTTCCTATATATTTCTTTGGCTGTGTTAATGAAGGCCTGAAAGAGACATAAATCATATCATCAGTCTCAAGTTCAAGTAGAGAAATGAGGGAAAGAGAATATTAATTATTATACATATTTGAATTTCTAAGGTGAATTAGAAAACAGTAAAAAAACATAGATGGTCGGCTGGGCGCAGTGGCTCATGCCTGTAATCCCAGCACTTTGGGAGGCCGAGGCGAGCAGGTCACTTGAGGTCAGGAGTTCAAGACCAGCCTGCCCAACATGGTAAAACCCCGTCTCTACTAAAAATACAAAAATCAGCCAGGCGTGGTGATGCATGCCTGTAATTCCAGTTACTCGGGCAGCTGAGGTATGAAAATCGCTTAAACCTGGGAGCCCAGGTTGCAGTGAGCTGAGATCGTGCCACTGCACTCCAGCCTGGGCGACAGAACGAGACTCAGTCTCAACAAAACAAAACAAAACACAGAAGGTCCCCCAAATGTCCTTGTAAAAGCCATTAAGAGTAGTTTAAAAAAAAAAAAGGATTATGTGGTATTCTGGTACTGACCCAAGATGTTCCTAGGCTGGCATCTTCTACAAATAAAACAAACACACTCTATTCTCCACTACTTACTGAAGATACCATCAACACTAGGCCTAGGAATGACTACAGTAGAATCCATTAGACACTCCAACCAGAGTGATTTACTAGTAACAAGTGTGGTGTCTAATTCACACTTGCCAACTAATATTACCCAAAGCAAAAGTAAAACCTTGGGAATCAGGGTAAAAGAAAATGGGACAATTCCTTTAAAAGGAATGAGAGAAGTAGTCACTATGACCACAAGACATCCTTTCCCTTTTTTTTTTTGGAGATGGAGTCTTGCTCTGTTGCCCAGGCTGGAATGCAGTGGCAGGATCTCGGTTCACTATAACCTCCGCCTCCTGGGTTCAAGCAATTCTCCTGCCTCAGCCTCCCGAGTAACTGGGACTACAGACACATGCTGCCATGACCGGCTAATTTTTTGTATTTTAGTAGAGATGGGGTTTCACCATATTGCCCAGGCTGGTCACAAACTCCTGATCTCAGACAATCCGCCTGCCTTGGCCTCCCAAAATGCTAGGATTACAGGTGTGAGCCACCGCGCCCGGCCAAGACATCCTTTCTTTACCCATTTCTTATAGGAGAAGAGAATTCTGAATAAAAGGACAAATAATGGTGTAATCTCTAAAGAGTTTTCCCCACTGTTTTCCAAATAGTACCTCTTCAACATTGCAGGCTGTTTTGGCTGAAGTTTCCATGAATATAAGTCCATGCTCCCTAGCAAAGGCCTCTCCTTCTTCTCTTTTCACATCCCTGCGGGACTCTAGGTCACTGCAAGAGATTAATTAAGGAGAAAACTAAAAAAAGATCCAAGTGAAAGAGGAAACTCTATTTCTAAAAGAATTCCATCGTGGTTTCAATGGCCAGTTATTTAATAAAGAACATAGATCCTACAAGATACTCTCTTATATAGAGTTACTGATTTCTGTAGCCTCTTGGAAAATATTCTTTAGTTTTGGGACAGCTGCTGCATAGTTGAAGATAATAACTCACTCTATTACAGAGAAAAAGGCTTATCAAGGGTTAGGCAAGCCCCCATAGTTACACAAAACTTAATGCTCTATTGCTTGTTTTTCCAATGAGATCAAGGAGAGCAAAGTATAGATGATGAAAAAAAAAAAAAAAAACTCAGTCGGGCACAGTGGCTCATGCCTGTAATCCCAGCTCTTTGGGATGCCAAGACAGGTGGATCACGAGGTCAGGAGTTCGAGATCAGCCTGGCCAACATGGTGAAATCCCGTCTCTACTAAAACTACAAAAATTAGCTGAGTGTGGTGACAGGCGCCTGTAATCCCAGCTACTCGGGAGGCTGAGGCAGGAGAATTGCTTGAACATGGGAGGTGGAGGCTGCAGTGAGCTGAGATCGTGCCATTACACTGAAGCCTGGGTGACAAACCAAGACTGTATCTTGAAAAAAAAAAAAAAAGGAAAACTCTAGTTACTAGAAAGTAGAAAAGCCATAAGATGTCCCATCCAGCAGTGATGAGCATCTTCCTTTTCTACTGGAATCAATCCACAAGAAGAGAATGAGCCAGGAATAAGGAAAACACAGTTGTCTAAATTCTAACTGGTTTCATTACTAGTGCATATAAAAGCAGCTTGCCACCAGGGAATTCAGAGAAAGTGATACGGATAAAATTAGATGATATGGGGGAAAAAAGATAGAGCTAAGGACTGAGACAGGGAATAAAAATGGCATCAAAACACCTTATGAAAAACAGGATTGGCCGGGCACGGTAGCTCAAGCCTGTAATCCCAGTACTTTGGGAGGCCGAGGCGGGTGGATCACGAAGTCAGGAGATCGAGACCATCCTGGCTAACATGGTGAAACCCCGTCTCTACTAAAAATACAAAAAACTAGCCGGGCGTGGTGGCGGGCGCCTGTAGTCCCAGCTACTCGGAGGCTGAGGCAGGAGAATGGCGTAAACCCGGGAGGCGGAGCTTGCAGTGAGCCGAGATCGCGCCACTGCACTCCAGCCTGGGTGACACAGCGAGACTCCGTCTCAAAAAAAAAAAAAAAAAAAAAAAAAAAGAAAAACAGGATAAAAGGCTGAAGATCTGGGCATGGTGGCTTATGCCTATAATCTCAACACTGTGGGAGGCTGAGGCAGGAGGATTACTTGAGCCCAGGAGTTTAAGACCAGCCTGCACAGTACAGTGAGACCCTGTCTCTACAAAAAATTTAAAAATCAGCAGAGCGTGGTGACACATGCCTGTAGTCCCAGCTACTTGAGAGGCTGAGGTGAGAGGATCTCTTGAGCCATGGAAACAGAGGTTGCAGTGAGCTGAGCATGTCACTGTACTCCAGCCTGGGCAACAGCATGAGACCTTGTCTCAAAAAAAAAAAAAAAAAAAAAAACCAAAAAAACAAACTGAAGAATAAGGCAAGGTTGGGCTGTTCGTGATTCGTATTTTTCAATTTGAAAATTTTCATTTGTGAGGTTTCCAGTTTTCCAACTCCTTGGAAAAAAAAGTGTAAGACCATTAAAGAACAACAAATCTATAATATTTTAATTTGTTATACCATCAGCTGTGTGAAGACCACGAAGAACTATCTAAATGTCAACCCTCCCAAATTTATACCTCTAGCCCAGATGCTTGACTAAAAGCACCAGATTTGTACATTTGTGAATTCTTATTCCCACACTGATACCTAAAACAGACTTCAAACTTAACACATCAAAATGGAATTTCTTTTCTCCCAGCCTTTGCTCCAGGCTTCTGTATCTCAGTAAATGGCATAAGCCAACATCCAAAGTGTTATTATTGATACCCATTCCTCACTACTCCAAATATCTAATCCATTCCAAAGTGAAGTACTTCCAACATGTACCTTAAAATCATCCTTTTCTCTCTCTTTCCGGGGTCACTTCCTAGACCAAGCCACCATTCTTTCTCATGTGGACTATTGCAACTGGTATCCTACTTCAGCCCTTGTTCCCCTCCAGAGTGATCTTTTAAAATCTGATCAAGCCACTTCTCTACTTAAAACTTTAAAATGCTTCCAGTGTATTTATTTATTATTATTTTTAATCCCCCATCGCCCAAGCTTCAATTTCCATGTATTTAGAATAAAATCCAAAACCCTTACTCAGGCCCCTAAGGTGCTATGAAATCTAGTCCCTACCTACTTTTCCAACCTCATCTTGCATTTAGTCCAATCATACTACGTTTCTTTCAATAAAAGTGTCAAGCTTCTTCCAAGTTCAAGGCATTTGTATAGTTTGTTCCCCCTAAGTAACACCCTTTTAAAAAATCTTTGCCCAGCAGGCTCTTGCCCATCCTTCAGATCCCAGCTTAATACCACTCCTAACCAAAAGTAGGTACCCTGTTATTCTTTCATAGCACCCTTTTTCCTCCATTGCATTTATCACAATTGACAATTTGATAAAAATAATTTTATATTTAATAACATCTATGCCCTCACTAGACTGTAAGCTCCATAAGAGCAGGGGCATGACTTTTTTCTACCTTGCAAACTCAGAGTCTGGCACAGTAGTTTTCAATAAATTGACTGATACCATAAAAACAATTAGCAGGCCGGGTGTGGTGGCTCATGCCTGTGATCCCAGCACTTTGGGAAGCCAAGGCGGGTGGATCACCTGAGGTCAGGAGTTCAAGACCAGCCTGACCAACATGGAGAAACCCCGTCTATACTAAAAATACAAAAAAATTAACCAGATGTGGTGGCACATGCCTGTAATCCCAGCTACTTGGAAGGCTGATGCAGGAGAATCGCTTGAACCCAGGAGGTGGAGGTTGTGGTGAGCCGAGATCATGCCATTGCACTCTAGCCTGGGTGACAAGAGTGAAACTCCATCTCAAACAAAATGAAACAAAAACAAACAAAAACAATTAGCCTGTGGCCACGGTTCTCAAATAGTACACTCTGGGCACTACTACAAACTCACAAGGGTACCATGGGATACTTTAAACTTTTGAGGAAAACACAGTAACACTCAACACAAGGATACTACATGAATTACAAGCTTAAGACAATTTGCAATGTCAACATCAGATCATGATAAAATTCATTCAATACCTTCATATTTCTGAGAAGTTGTTTTTGGCAGTTGCTGTTATAAAAAAGGAAGCACTACACAAAAATCAATATGGAATGGGAAATGACAGTAGCAGTGTGCAATCATGATTTCAAGGTTTGAGAAGCTATGCAGTGCCCAGCAGACACACAGAGGTCTTTAGTAAGTAACCGTTGCTATTTAAGAATGAAATTTAAAAACAATTTTTTATTTTTATTTTTTGAGACAAAGTCTCACTCCGTCGCCCAGGATGGAGTGCAGTGGCACTATCTCAGCTCACTGCTAAATCCACCTCCCCAGTTCAAGCAATTCTCCTGCCTCAAGCTCCTGAATAGCTGGGACTAGAAGCACATGCTACTATGCCTGGCTACATTTTGTATTTTTTTAGTAGAGATGGGGTTTCACCATATTATTGGCCAGGCTGGTTTCGAACTCCTGACCTCATGATCTGCCCGCCTTGGCCTCCCATAGTGCTAGGATTATAAGCGTGAGCCACCACGCCCAGCATATTTTTTCTTTTTTTTAATACAGGGTCTCACTTCTGTTGCTGAGGCAGGAGTGCAGTGGTACAATTATGGCTTCATTGCAGCCTCAACCTCACAGGCCCAAGTGATCCTCCCACCTCATTTAAAAATTTTTTTGTATAAACAAGGCCTCACTATATTGCCCAGGCTGGTCTTCAACTTCTGTGCTCACGCAATCCTTCCAGAGCTGGGATTACAGGCATACACCACTGTGCCTGGCCTTTTTATTTTCGAACAGTTACTAAGTAGTTATAAAAAATACTCATGTTGTTTGGGTATAACTATTTAATAAAACTATTAGGCACTTCTTTCGGCCTATGGGTGTCAAGAAAAATTTACTGAGAATAACAAGTGTTGTTAAGGATGTAGAGAAACTGGAATCCTTGTACATTGCTGGAAATAATGTAAAATAAGACAGCTGCCATGGAAAATGGTATGGCAGTTCCTCAAAAACTAAAAGACAGAATTACCATATGATCCAGCAATCCCACTTCTGGGCATATACCCAAAAGAATTCAGAGCCGGGACTTGAACAGATCCATGTTCATAGCAGCATTATTCACAATAGTCAAAGGATGGCAGTAACCCAACTGTCTGTGGACAGATGGATAAACAAAATGTGGTATATGCATACAATGAATATTACTCATCTTTAAAAAGGAAGGAAATTCTGACACATGCTACAATATGGATAAACCTTGAAGACATTATGCTAAGTGAAATAAGCCAGTCACAAAAGCACAAATATTACATGAGTCCACTTGTATGAGGTACCAGTAGTAGTCAAATTCATAGAGAAAGAAAGTAGAATGATGGCTGTCAGGGGCTGAGGGATGAGGGGAGTTGGGGAGGGAAGATGGGGAGTTAGTGTTGAATGTGTATAGAGTTTGAGAAGATGAAAAAGTTCTGGAGATGGATGTTGGTGATAGCTGCGGAACAATGAATATTCTTAATGCTACAGAACTGTACACTCAAAAATAGTTAAAATGGTAAATTTTATGTCATATATATTTTATCACAATAAAATTTTTTTTTACTGAAACACTAAGACTACTATAAACTGAGAAAGTTTGGGGATCAAGATATTCAACGTGCATAGAGTACCTAGATGACTCCTGTTAACTATTATTCACATGGATACAATTTTACCTCTTATTCCCAATGAGCATGATAACCATGTTGGAACTAGAGTGCTGCCGGGCATCCTCTAACCATGAGGTCAGGTGGTTGAAGGTTTCACGCCTACAGCAGAAAAATGTAGAATGTGGGTCAGAGACACACTTCAAAAGGCCAAAACAACTCCAAGTGTATAGGAAAAGAGGGGAAGCCATATGTGTAAAGAAAAATATTAGAGAGGCCATTCCTAGTTAACATCCTTAATAGAATCAGTAGATAGAAAAAAAAAAAAAAAAAAGCTTTAGAGGATGTAGGGAAGAATCTCCCTCCCATGTACCAGATCTGGCTCACCTTGTAATGTCGTACACCAGCAGTGCTCCAGCTGCTCCCCTGTAGTAGGAACGGGTGATAGAACGGAAGGATTCTTGCCCAGCCTTTCCCACCAACATGGCAACAAAAAATCCCAACAAAACCAGGTTATTTCCACAGAACTGACTTGATCACATGCCACCCTAATACAAAGGACTTAACTAAAAAAAGAACTTCTATTAAGAAGAGAATTAGGGAAGGAAAACATGCCTGCCCAAGAAGAAGCCCAAGTGGGAAATCAGTATTTTTCTATGGGAGTGCATTCATATTTTGGGCAGTCACTTACTCTTCCTGAGAGACTGTCCATCAGATTAGTGGATGTTTAGCACCCTGGATCCCAGACACTAAATACCCGTGGCACCCCACAGTCAGCGTGATAAAGACATTTGCATACATTTCCCAATATCCTCGTGAAAGAACAACTGGAAATAGGACTGGAAACGGAGTGTATGTCGTTTTTTTCAATCCCAAATATGATATTGAACACACCATATTAATCTTTCTGTTCTATTTCTCTATCTATAAAAACGAAAGTTATCTTAGAATGCCAAAACCTGGTCTAACAGGAATTTAATTCCAATGAATCGATATAAAAATTAGATTAAAAGCACTTAAAACTGAGTATCTTCTAACTGACCTTCAGCATTCCACCTGATAATGCAGGACTACCTAGATGTCCCTTGCTGAGCTCCTGTCATGGGAAACAGGAATAAGGAACAGAGAAAGCAGCCCAGGGCCCAGCATAGAGTTTTCCTAGAAAAATCCAAATGTTCTCACTTCCAGTTGGACAAAGATATTAAGTTCTATTTAAAACTGAATAATTTATTAATGCCCCCATAATACTGGGTACTTTTGCTTTATTGATGGAATAGTTCTTTTTTTTCCTTTAGGGAAAACAAAAACATTTTTTAAATAATGTGAATACCCTGTACATTGAATCTATCCTATTAAGAAAGTTTTCACATTCTTGAAATAATGTATCCTCATATCCTTGTATAAAAGGAGGTAAGACTATAATTTATATGTCACAAATGGGAGAATCATGATTAAGGATGTGGGAAGATAAATGGCTTTCTCATAGTATAATACCAATAATAGTGGTAATACTAATTATAACACTGCAATAGTACTATAAACTACTTTTTGGCGTATATAATGTGTTGGGAACTATAAGAGGCAATTACATATATTATTTCTTCTTCTTTTTTTTTTTTTTTTGAGATGGAGTCTCGCTCTGTCGCCCAGGCTGGAGTGCAGTGGCTGGATCTCAGCTCACTGCAAGCTCCGCCTCCCGGGTTATCGCCATTCTCCTGCCTCAGCCTCCGGAGTAGCTGGGACTACAGGCGCCCCCCAACACATCCGGCTAGTTTTTTGTATTTTTTAGTAGAGACAGGGTTTCACCGTGTTAGCCAGGATGGTCTCAATCTGACCTCGTGATCCGCCCACCTCCGCCTCCCAAAGTGCTGGGATTACAGGCTTGAGCCTCTGCGCCTGACCTATTACTCCCTTTTAAAAATGGGGAAAATGAGGCTCACATAAGTTTAATAAACAGCCCCAAATCATAAAGCTTATTAAGTGCTAGAACCATAGTTTAAACTTAGGATCTTAGTACTTCCTAGCACAAAAACTTGTCCTCTTAGCCACTATATCATATAACCTAAACTGGGGTTTGCAGGTGAGAAGAGAATTCCAGTATACTAACTCTAAGCTTCATTTTCCAACAACAGAAGAATCTCTTTCTATAAAGAATCATAGAAACATTTTAGGGAGTTGCATAGCTGTTAGAGCATCAGAATCTAAAAATAAAAAATAATTCTAAAGTCCCTTGTCATAATACTAATAATACGTTAAGATTAAAAAAATACTTAAAAGTTTTATATTTACTCCCTAATGTCTTACATTATTTGGGTCTTGTTTTCCTTTTAGTGTTTACTTTTTCTCCTCTTCTGCTATAGTTGAAAGTCTCCCTCTACTTCCCTCACAGCCTACCAAGAACTAAAAGGGAAAGTTTGGGGGAGGCCCACATGATGGTTCAATCACATGGCAGCATTTAACTTTAGCAGCTGAAAATGCTATCAGTGGGTCATGAGAAAACCTTCTAAAATCATATCATTCACCAGGTGCAGTGGCTCGTGCCTGTAATCCCAGCACTTTGGGAGGCCAAGGCAGGCAGATCACGAGGTCAGGAGTTTGAGACCAGCCTGACCAACATTGTGAAACCCTGTCTCTGCTAAAATTACAAAAATTAGCTGGGCGTGGTGGTGTGCGCCCGTAATCCCAGCTACTCAGGAGGCTAAGGCAGGAGAATTGCTTGAGCCCAGGAGGTGGAGGTTGCAGTAAGCCGAGATGGCGCTATTACACTCCAGCCTGGGCAACAGAGCAAGACTCCGTCTAAATTAAAAAAAAAAAAATCACTCTACTTCATCTCAATCCAGTTCATGAATCAAAGTTTGTGAACCAGTAAGCTAGAAAGAGTGAGCAGTTCAACCTGGGCTTGTTTGTATCAGTCTCAGGTGTCCTTGTCCATCCCCAGTAAAAAAAATCTGCAGGGGCAGGCTGGGCACTGTGGCTCATGCCTGTAATCCCAGCACTTTGGAAGGCCGAGGTGGGCAGATCACTTGAACTCAGGAGTTCGAGACCAGCCTGGGCAACATGGTGAAACCACGTCTCTAAAAAAAATACAAAAAATTAGCCAGGTGTGATGGCGCACATCTGTAGTCCCAGCTACTTGGGGGGCTGAGGTGGGAGGACTGCTTGAACTGGGGAGGTTGAGGGTACAATGAGTGGAGATGGTGCCACTGCACTCCAGCTTGGGTGACAGAGCAAGACCCTGTCAAAAAAAAAAAAAAAGAAAAGAAAAAAGAAAATCCGCAGCAGCAAAGAACTAAGATGAAGGTTTTTTTTTTTCTTTTTTTTTTTTTGAGAGAGTCTCGCTCTGTTGCCCAGGCTGGAGTGCAGTGGCATGATCTTGGCTCACTGCAACCTCCGCCTCCCAGGTTCAAATGATTCTCCTGCCTCAGCCTCCCAAGTAGCTGGGATTACAGGCACCCACCACCAAGCCTGGTTAATTTTTGCATTTTTAGTAGAGACGGGGTTTCATCATGTTGGCCAGGCTGGTCTTGAACTCATGACCTCAGGTGATCTGCCCGCCTCGGCCTCCCAAAGTGCTGGAATTACAGGCATGAGCCACAACACCCAGCCTAGATGAAGGTTTGATAAGATAATTAATAGCTTTCTAATCTCTCCCAAGTGGAAGCATCATACTATACTGTTTAAGATACACAGTTTGAAGTATCAACTCCTAGAAAGTCAGATACACTATTTTCCTAAAAATCAAAATGCATTCCTTCCAATGAAGGGTTTATTAAGGAAAAAAATTTTTTTAAATGCATTCCGAAGTAAAATACAAACTAAGTTGATATTATTTGATCAGTATTTTATATGTTACAGTAAAATACCTATTCATTAGCATGATAATTTAGGAATACGTACACACACACACACACACACACACACACACACGATTTTTTTTTTTTTTTTTTTTGAGACGGAGTCTCACGCTGTTGCCCAGGCTGGAGTGCAGTGGCGCGATCTCGGCTCACTGCAAGCTCCGCCTCCCGGGTTCATGCCATTCTCCTGCCTCAGCCTCCTGAGTAGCTGGGACTACAGGCGCCCGCCACCACGCCCGGCTAATTTTTTGTATTTTTAGTAGAGACAGGGTTTCACTGTGGTCTCGATCTCCTGACCTTGTGATCCGCCCGCCTCGGCCTCCCAAAGTGCTGGGATTACAGGCTTGAGCCACCGCGCCCGGCTCACACACGATTTTTTAAAATATGCTTCTCTAAATCCATATAAATGTCAGAACAAAGACAACAAAAACGTTTGGACAACCTGATCTCTTTAAAACACCTATCGGCTGGGCGCGGTGGCTCAAGCCTGTAATCCCAGCACTTTGGGAGGCCGAGATGGGCGGATCACTAGCTCAGGAGATCGAGACCATCCTGGCTAACACCGTGAAACCCCGTCTCTACTAAGAAATACAAAAAATAGCCGGGCGAGGTGGCAGCGCCTGTAGTCCCAGCTACTCGGGAGGCTGAGGCCGGAGAATGGCGTGAACCCGGGAGGCGGAGCTTGCAGTGAGCTGAGATCCGGCCACTGCACTCCAGCCTGGGCTACAGAGCGAGACTCCGTCTCAAAAAAAAAATAAAAAATAAAAAAAATAAAAAAAAAAATAAAACACCTATCACGGTAATCCCTCAACATTTTCACGTAGGATGGCTTTGGAAGTGAGAGAATGGGTCAATAGTGGGAAGCTAAGATGGGTAAACAATGGGCAGGAGATCAAGGAGATCAAGGCTGACAAGGGAGAAATGACCAGGTCACCAAAAGGCGACAGACTAGATGGACACAACATTATAGGTATGAATCTTTTAAAATTTTCAAAATAAAT